>NC_092349.1:67958428-68607401 GCF_963676685.1 Mytilus edulis
CTCCACAGAGCACAGCTTTATACGACCGCAGAGTTCGAATCCTGAACAGTATGGACACAACATTAAAGCTTGATACAACTCTGAATTTGAATTGCGAATAGTTGACACAACATAGTTTTCTGACACAGAATGAATGTGGTCTAAGAACTTAAACTTACCTATTATGGTCCAATATCCCAATTCTAAATACATGGTTAGATTCTTCATATCAAAGAACCCCAAGAATTCATTTTTTGTTAAAATCAAAGTAAGTTTAATTTTGGACCCTTTGGACCTTAATGTAGACCAATTTGAAAACGGGACCAAAATTAAGAATCTGCATTCACAGTTCAGATTCGGCATACTAATATTTAAGAACCCCAATTATTCAAGTTTAATTTTGACCCTTTTGGTCCCTAATTACTAAACTGTTGGGACCAAAACTCCCAAAATCAATCCTAACCTTCCTTATTGGTCATAAACCTTGTGTTAAAATTTCATAGATTTCTATTTACGTATACTGAAGTTATTGGGTGAAAATCAAGAAAAATGTCTAAATGGGCCCTTTTTTGGCCCCTAATTCCTAAACTATTGGGACCAAAACTCTCAAAATCAATCCCAACCTTCTTTTTGTGGTAAATAACCGTGTGTATAAATTTCATAGATTTCTATTAACTTAAACTAAAGTTAAAGTTCGAAAACCAATGTTTCTTCGGACGACGAAACGCAATTATCTTTTCAAGTATCTACTTGTATGCAACATTTAAACAAATCAACTTATACCCCCCATCCCCCCACTTTCTCCAAGGCCCCCCCCCCCCCCCCCCAACCCTAATGTTTCATGACATATTACATTTATTGAACAATCTGAAGAAAAAATCCCAGACAAGACTGTGAGTGAAGCAAAGACTTAAGTCATATTCCAATTTGAACGCTTTATTTATATGTTTTTTGTACATAAATTTCTATTTATGCAGTTTTTAGTGGGTGATGCTATGGATTATGTCTTTCCGTGGTAATAATTGAAGTCAACAACACTTAACGATTGTTATTTAAAGTTTTCTTATCGGTTATGAAAAATTTCAAGAATCTACATGTATATCTTTAAAAAATAAACCTACCCCCCCCCCCCCCCCCCCCCACTTTTCTAACCTTCCAACCATAATTACATTACATATCACATTTGTTGAACCTTATGAAATAAACAGAATAGACTGTAAGTGAAGCAAAGCAGTCATATTCCAATTTGAAAATAAACACCCTCTATTTATGTATTTTTTTACATAAGTTTCTATTTATGCAATTTCAGAGTGAATGTTGCTATGGATTATATGTGTTTCCGTGGTAACAATTGAAGTCAACAACACTTGACGATTGTAATTTAAAGTTTGCATTAGCTTTTATGTATTTTTCTTATCGGTTATGAAAAATTCAGGACATTTAAGCTCTTAAACTGCAATATTCTGCAAAAGAAAACTCCGTTTCCAAGGAAAAAATCGGTTGCTATGGTGATAAAACTAAAAAAAATCCCACACATTTTTCTATTAAATTTGGTAAAGTAGTATCCAAACTTCATAACTACAGTGCTAACTATTCCGTACACATTTGCACTTTTCTGAAAAACACCAGAGAAAATGTGGTAATTCAGCAAAAATCCCAATTTCAGAAAAGTTGAAAATATGCATTTTTTCACAAAATTTAACAAAAAAATTAAAAATTTGGTTGACATGCAATCTTCACTAAAATGAAGCTTAAACCAAGTTCTATCAATGTTACATATGAAAATTAATGAAAAATGCATGATTGTATTCATAATCAGGCTCTGAAATGTGGTGATTTAGCTGATTTTTGAAAGATTTTTCAACGCTTAACAACCAAAAAATTGTGTGTCCGTTACCATGGCAACCACTCATATTTTCCCACTCAAAATTATTTTTTGAGCGTTTTTCACTCATTGCTTCTACTAGGCCAAATGTAGATAAAATCTGAAACCCCCCATGTATCACATGTATATGGCACACTGCCTGGTTCTTATAAAGAGCTGTACTTAAAAGGGACCTCGCATTCGCCTCGGGTGACTATAGTATATTTTGTGTTATAACTGCTCTGTCCAGACTTTGAAAAAACACAATCTGTATTTATCTATAACTAGATACTAATTTTCACAAAATACACAACCTTTAAGATGCAAAATTAAAAACACTGTTTCAGCGCTTGAATTTTGTTTTTTTCAACGATAGAAAAAATATTGAAATAATTTGATAAAGTGGTGTTTTAAACTTTAGAAAATAATTCTGTAATTATACTATAGTGAAATACTATAAAAAGTATGAAAGTTTATGGATGTGAAAAGGTCAAGGCCACTTCTTCTTTTGTTATGTCTTAAATGGAAAAAAAATCAGAAAGTTCCAAATCAACGCCATTTTGTAATGGCAGCTCTTCATATAAGTAGTCAAATTTGTCGTTTTAACATCGTTTATAGCATATGCTTATGATTGAATCGTTTTTTTAGCATTCTATTGAATAAATATCAGAATATTTCTCCTTTTTTGTCCTTGTGGTTGAAATATTGATATTTTTAGGTCTGACCTTTGACCTCAATTTCACAAAATTGTGACCACTCTGGATTTTTACGACCCAACTTTTCTTATTGTACACGTTTTCCTCTTTCCATCGATATATAATTTAGGTGTGTGTTCTTCCGGACCATTAAAGTTTTAAAAAATGAACTCTGGTTGCAGTACTAACTACTATACGCTTGCAAAACCAAAAATCATCACAAGGAAACGTAAACAAACGATGCTAAAATGTGGTAAAAGTCAACTTTTTTATACATATAAGACATTATTAGTAAATTATAATTTTTAAATAAAAATTCATCCAAAAATATCTAAATACGTTATTATTGTAAAAACTTCAAACATGTCACTAATTTCATTTTGCTGCGTTTTTTTACGCCAATTTGATAGTGCGTTTATTTAGGGAAACTGCAAATATAATATTAGCCTCCAACTAGAGCGCTTCGAACCAAAAGAATTACCGTATTTGTCCTATTAGAATCGATATAATTCATGTGTGTTTGAATACATCGTGATTTTACCACGGGTTGTCCCTTTATGCCGATATTTTAACCCTCGCTATCGATCAGGGTAAAATATTAATCATAAATGGCCAACCCTTGGTAAAATCACGATATATTCAAGCCCCAATGGATTGTTTCTTAATTAATATGTACCTAATTACATGATATTTAAACTGTTATATATCGATATAGATACTTATCAGATGTCGAGTTCATTTTAGTGGACACCTTAAACAAGTAGTCATGAGGTTCGTGTGTATATATTTCATGATTTTGAGTCCTTTCGCTTTTGTAGATTTACTTTCTCCGACCGACATATTCAAAACTTTATTCAACAGAACCGATCTACACTGTGCGTCTTATTGGAGGGGAAATGAGTATCATCTTGACGGTTGTTGTGTGTGTAATATGTATAAAACGCGAGAAAAACTGAATTCATTGAAAGTTTTGTTCAATGACATGATTGATAATCCTGAAATAGAAATACCAAATGTTTTGAACGTTCATTACCGGATAAAACACGTATCTAAATTGATACCAAGGATCCCGGTAAATCTATGTGATTTAACTGGAATCATTCAAATAGATTTTTATTACAATGAGATAAAAAGAATTGACAATATATTTGCATCAAAAGCCACGACACTTTGAAAATGCGTAAAAACAAAAACAAAAATATTTGAGGAATTAACGAGTTAACAATGTTTAATGACATGAAATATTTACGCAATATTGACCTTTCATACAACTGTTTGAGGTACATAGAACCAGGATTGTTATTAAACATTGCTGCAAGTCTTCTTAATTTTGATGTGTCTAATAATTTATTGACCACAGTAGATATTACCCGTATTTTGTGGGAAAATCTACCAGCGTTCTGCGAAACCGATTTTTCCTTCAATAAAATTACAAGTATAAGCAATCAACTAGACTGGACATGCACAAGGAAAACACAATTTGGATATGGAGGATTTGTTAGTTTATCAAACAATAATTTGTCACATTTTGTGAAATTTTGTGAAATAGGATTTAGAAATATCTTTTTTTTAGGAAAACTGCTATCCTATGGATTTGATTTACGAAAACGAGTAAATAATTGGATATGTGACTGCAAGATGTATTTCGTAGCCTTAAAATCGTCTACTCTTTGAGATATATATATATATATATAATAGAGATTATTAAACACCAATCTTTTAACAATTGCTGACAGATGTCCTCCAAAGTGTCGCTGTTTTTACCAGCCTAGTAGATCAAGAACTGTAGTGGATTGTTCCAGAACGGGACGAAGTGGATTGTCATCTGCGTTGCCATTGCGAACAGATCTTGAGATAGATTTTTCAAGTAATAGATTATCAAGTATGCTCAACAATCATGAACCAAATACTACTAGTAATGGAAACATACTATATCATTATAGCAAATATATAAGAAAACTGGATTTATCGAACAATAAAATTGAAATAATACCGGACGATCTTATGGTTGAATTAAGAAATGTAAGTCTTATTATTTTGTCAAGAAACAAACTGACGAAAATCCCACGTATTTTGCAAATGAGTAGGTCCGGTAAGACCCCTTTTTGGCCCCAAAATATAGCAGTTTTACAAAATTGTTAAAATGTAAACTTTTAAATATATATTGGACAGTAGAATGCTTCTGCTACATAGATATTGGTTGTTTTTGGCAATACAATGCACATATATCGAGTACTAGCACCATTAAGTCACGCTAAATTACTGAAATCTTCACAATTCTATCATTTTAGCTAAATTTTAGACGGTTTTCGTGTAAAACGAAAGTGGCCGCATTCGTGTTCATCCTTAATATTGAAATGTAAGTTGTATTGTATGATAATACATAACATATATAAAGATTTTGGATGAACACGGATGCGGCCACTTTCATTTTTGACAAAAACTATCTAAAAAGTGACATTTTTCGACATATTTGGTAGATTTTTCATATTTGAGCTTGAATCGGATCGTTTTCAATGACTAAATCAGTTAAAATCTTTCTCATAAACTAATTAATTCAAATGAAATAGACACTTAAGTGTTTAAAAAGAGGTCACATTCATTCGTCAGATGAACTTGAAATTTGAGGCCAAAATTGATCCTTATCGGCCCTACTCCTTTTAAACCCTTGTCAGATTTACATAGGAGAAATCGTTATTCACTGTAAATGCAAAGACATTTGGCTTCAAAATTGGCTGCCATCAATTCATAGCAAATGTTTTAATAATACGAGAGTATATTGCAATTATCATAATGAAAAAGTTCACATATTAAATATGACTAGACATGCACTTGGATGTAGACTTTACAATGACTATATCTTATGTTTGAACATTGCACTTGCCGTGGCAGTATTTATTATGACTGTATCATCGCTTTCTATATATACCATTCGTTTTGAACTTTTCATAATGACACGAAAATTTCTGAAGTACTGCAAATGGATAGTAGTTCCATCAGACGCATATGCATATGATATATACATATCTTGCAATGAAAATGACGTTTATTTACGGCATTGCCTGACGTCATCATTTGTTCCTTTTCCTCAAGAAAAAAACTCAGTGTGTTTTGACCTTATCGAGATTGTCAAATAGGGCGACTGCGTGAGGAAGAAACAATTGATATAGTGTCAACGAGTTTAAATTTCGTAATTTTGCTGTCCGAGAATTGTGAAAGCTCAACAGAAATGTGGATGAAGAAAGAATGGAAATATACATGGTACAACTATAGATATGATATCAATCGAGAAATTATCGTTATAAATTATGACATGATGGACTATCAAGATGTGACACATAAATATTTGAGAGCATTTCTAAAAATGAGTAGTTTTATAAATTTTTCAAAAAAGGATACACACATAAAGGCAGAGGTGTACTCGAGACTACAACATTATCATGATTCAGTATTCGGAAAAAAATATGCAACGGACCACGTACAGCAAGGCGTAAAAGTAATCTAGACACTGACAATGAGATGAAAAAATCGTAAAATCAAACATGACAATAAATCGAATATTTCTATAATTCTACAGTTATAAACTAAGCATGCAATCATGTCTACAGCAATAAAGTATAACAAAATACTTATAAATACTAGCAATTTATTTAACATAAAATAGACACCAACATAGATCTCAGCATTATCACAAATGTATTTGATTTTTAATTAAAAATAGTTATTAAAGAGTTAAAGGAACAATCTACGTAGATTGAAATTAGGATATTTTGTCAGTAGAAATTAAATGACTTTCAAAAACTTCTTCATACTAATACGAATATTGTTCTTGTATAATTTGTGATGATCGTATTATTTGCTATAAATGAGCAAACATCAGCAGTCTTTTTCGAGTAATTTGTCATTTTGTGATATGTGTGCATTACAGAGGGGCGTGTATCGAAAACAAAAAATATGTCAAGCTAACCAGGAAAACTTCATGTACTTTTTTAAATTTCTAATGCTTTTCAAAAATTGTAATTGCTTAAAGTATGCCACTTCATACCATCTTGAACGTAAACACTTCAAATAAAACTATATATTGAATTTGTTGAAGTAGTTGCAAACTAAAAGCGACGATTATGTATCATATAGAGCTCAAATACCGGGTAGACAAAATGTAATTGACTAATCGACAAACCCAGCTTTAGTGTGTTATCAAACTTTTCCGAGTTATGTTTTATTGACGTAACTTGACTAACATTTTAAAGGAGGTGAAACTATTTGAATAAAATTGATTTTTTAATTTGACGCTGTTCTGTGCATCACTAATATTTTTCGATTTCTGTAAAAGATTTGAACTAGATTTAAGTATCTACGAGTATTCTTATGTATGTGCTGTAAATCTATTCTTTCTGTGTTTTTTCATTGTTTTTTTAGACCATGCTTTATATTGAACCAAAGTCGACTTATTTTCGCAGAGTTTTTTATGTTGTGCTGTTTCAACACTGTCACAGATACGAAAGATGGATAAATGCTAACACAAATGTTTATCCCCGCCATATGCTTAATGTGTTTGTTTGAATTTAGAATAAAGCAGTTATCCTTATTGATTAATGTCCGACATTTTTTGTAAATAAAATTTAAACAAATTTTGCAAATAGTTTTCTTGTTCGAATGGTTTATATTTTTCTTGTCAGTGTGTTATATATGGATATATGGTATATTATATAGATTATCTCATTGCCGAAGGTCGTACTGTCATCTATAAATGCTTTCTTCAAATCATTAGAACTCTATTGTATTGTTGTCTTATTTGCCATCATACCACATCGATTTATTTAATTAACAATATTGTATGGAATATTGATCAAATCAGTTGACTGGCTTCAAATCTGATGATATTTGTTTTAAAATGTCCTTTTGAAAATTGTAACATTGTTAAACGTAACAAAGAGTATCGTATGACATATTACGTTCTTCAGCACATGTTTATTTTTATCATTTTGTAATCATGTAACATTCACACCTCACAATTGCCTAGTTGGCTTACTATGACATTGTATATTGTCCATACTGAGTTGGAATCAGTGCAATATTGGTAACTTTCTCTGAGCATCAATTAAAGAATCAATTTTCATAACCAGCTACCTGTTTTCGAGTTAAATGAGAGTCAATTACCGTATCTATTGCGTGATACCAAATCAGGTAATATAACTTATAAACATATCTTGCATGTGAGCAACACGACGGGTGTCACTTATGAAGTTGGATCTTATGACTATCGTAGTCTTTGATTTTAGAAGCCATGTTTTGTTGACTAGTTGTTATAGATTTTTCGTTATTCTTTTGTTTTTTGCCAAGGAATTGCCACGTTTTTGACTAAAATTGAAAACAACACATTTAATAATTTAATGCGTCCGAAGCGCTTTTCTAGATTTACCTTCATCAGCTAAACTTTTGAAATCCGAGGATGTATAAGTACCGAAACCGTTGAAGAGCTATACGTAAAAAATACCTAAAATAAATAGCCAAATTCATCTAAAGTCAACTTTGCCTGAGGGAGTTGAAACCTTAGTTTCTTAACAATTTCAAAATTTTTGTTACTTTAGTATCTATGACCTCATTTGTATCAACACGATTACTAATTAGATCTAATAAAGCATTAAAATGTTCTTATTTATTATCGGTTCGTTTTTTCATAAATGAAACGGTAATTCGTCAGTTACAAAGACGTATCTTATTTCAGTAATGTAAAAATATGTTCTTCAATCTTATTATCAAAATTCGAGAAGTTAATGACCTTTCTTAGAGTAAAAAATCCTCGAAAGAACGTCTTTACGGTGTCATCGCATTTTATGAAATCGTAATTGATGACAATAAGGTTCCGACTAAAGTCACATTTGTAATAATTCCAAGCATATTTCCATTCTTTCTTATTCCATTCCTGAGTGCCATTGGTAATGTCACTAAGAAGTATTATGAAATTACGACTTTTGGACATTGCGTCAATCGTCTCCTGTTCCCGAGGAGCTCCGAATGCACTGTCCCTGAAAAATATAAACACATCAAAACCTTTTTCCTCAAGATAAGGAACCAAAAAGGTTAACAACCATTTTCGCACTTGTGGATCATCTTCATTTGCAGAAATATATATGTCGTGTTTTAAACAATTTGGCGTTACAGGCTTCTTTAAGAAATTGAAAAAAGATCTTGTTAATATAAAAAATTCAGACCGAAACTTATATATAATAGACGCAATCATGATCACTGCAACACATGCTGAGCATATTGAAATGTTTAACAACGAAGCATTGTTATTTGTCGTAGAACATCCCAGATCTTCTTTATCCATTTCAGTAATAGAACGAAGTAGTCCATTATGTTCACATAAAACTTTTATGTTTCCAGCACAGCTTTGGTATTGTAACGGTAACCATATCTTCAGCCAACGATCCTCGCATTTGCATTTCATAATGATTTGTCCTAAAGCAAGCTGACATGGCTTCAGCATTTGTAATGACCTTGGAATCCGTTGTATTGCATTATTTGAAATATTGACCAGTTGTATTTTTCTAAAACTATATAGCACTCTATCTGAAATGGTTATGATTTGGTTGTTTGAAAGATCCAGTTTCGTTATCCTTTCAAAAAAATTCAGCCGAAACTGTTCTGCCCTTTCTAAATTTCTTATGCTATTGTTTGTGAAATCTATTTGAAGATTGTCATACAAAGGTAGAGCTGAAGGAAATCTTGTTAATCCTGACCCAGAGCAGTCAACAATTGTTCTGTTGCCTATAGCAGGTTGATAAAAACAACGGCATTGTGGTGGACAACGGTCGGATAATGACAAGTTACAAATGAATTGATCAAGATCAGAATTTTCGATGATGTCGAACAATTTCCTATTCTTCATCTTTGCAGGAGATTCACAAGTCATTAAAAAACCCAGTCTGTGAAAGTTTTTTACATGCATTTCAGATATCTTAGCAAATGGGTAAACTTTACAATCGCAAATCCACGGATTTCCCGTCACGCGTATCCACCAGCCACTTAATTTTCCTGCATGTCTGACGTTAAGTCCATTGTCATTAAAAATTGAAAAGTATGATAAATTGTTTTGTGACCCATCCAGTTCTCCAAAATAAGAAAATTCGGACTTATCTTGACTTTTCCAATTTAATTCGTTTGTTATAGAGCTTATAAAGTTATTTGAAAAAGTTGCCTTACAAAAGACGAGCTGTTTCCATAATATATTTGTTATATCAATCGTAGTAAGATAATTATATGAAACATCGAATTCAAACAAACTTCCATTTACGTTAATTAGAAATCCAGGTTCGATAAATTTCAGTCTGTTATGAGACAGGTCAATTACACGAATGAATCTCAAGTTCAAAAATGTTGTATTACTAAGGTACTCTACCAGGTTATGTTGGAGTATGAATGTATCTAAGGATGTAATACATGGCACAAGATTATTTTGTTGTAGGACAAATCCAAGTATGCAATTTCCGGAAATTCACAGATATTACTTGGAAAACTTTGCAAATTGTGATGACGACTTATTATGTAATAAAGGGAATGACGCAACGTCGGTGTTTTAACAGCTACACTTTCATTACTTTTGCCACCAGTCTTTCTTTCAATAGATAGCTTGCCGATGTTGTCAAACATCTGATAGGTGGTGCAAATACAATTTGCTACATTTCTTGATAACGAGCGCTACATGTTAAATCCTTTCGTTGAAATTGTTTTTGTAACGCTTCCTGTAAAATATTTGCCATCGGTTTTGAGTCTAGTTCAGGATATTCGTTTAATGAAAATAGATAGTTAGGCAAATTATCTATTTTCGGATATTGATCCGCTAGTACAAAAAGAATTCCCAAAATAAGTTCAAAAAACATATTTATCCGAATGCTCATATAAAACAAGACACCAAATAAGTTGTTTTACAGCAGTTATAATAAACGATTCCTCTATATCTTAAACACCAGCTCTTGAACATTTATGATACATAGGATGAAGGGACCTTAATGTAACAGCTAGTTTTCTTACTGGTCTCTCAAGTATTTTCTTAAGAGCTTATAAGAATGTTTTTCCTCAAATGATAAATTTATTTAAGATGAAAGTTACAAAATATTCTCTTTTATCTTTGCATCTTCCGCCTCTACGTTCATGGAAGAGGAAGGTATGTATAAGATGGATACTATGTCGGTCAGCATCAAATATGAAGAAAAGAAAATCTATTATATTTTCGAATACAAATTTTTTATCGTGTTATAGATAAGATCCATCACAATATATAAGGATGTACACAGTTGTTAACCATTCGTTTGATGTCTGAAAGTTTCTGACTTTGTCATTTGCTAGGAACAGCTTCGAATTGTAGTCGGGGTACGACATTTTTGTTATTATTTTTCACAGAAATGATTTCAGTATCTATTTGTTTTTAAATGCTTAGTCATTCTGTTGTATTATTAAATTAAGTCTATGCGTGTCAGTTGATGAAATGTACCAAAGCATGTTTTTGATGTGTACGGATTTATAATTAAGTCTTAAAATCATCCTACTTTTTATTATTTGTTAGTGCTTGTACTAGCTGTCAGATACTGCGAGTACTCTTATATCAGTAATTAGTGTCATTTTATGGCTTGGATATACAAGTATCCGGCCACGTTCACTCTGTGTTTTGTTAAATGTATTTTTATTCATCTGAGGAGTAAAACCTTTTTTTCAACTGATTTTTATAGTTTGTTCTTACTGTTACACCACTGTCCCGTTTTAGGGAGGGTTGGGATCCAGCTAACATATTTAACCCTGACACCTTTTGCATGTTTGTCCCTGTCCAACGTGTGGAGCCTGTAATTCAGTGATTGTCGTTTGTTGATGTGCTTTATATTATTTTTTTTAATTTTAAATTAAGCTGTTAGTTTTCTCGTTCGGATTGGTTTTCATTTCGGCGCCTTTAAAGCTGATAGTGCACTGTTGGCTTTGCTCATTGTTGAAGTCCGTACAATGAACCACAGTTGTTAATTTCTGTGTCATTTGGTCGTTTGTGGTAAGTTATCTCATTGGTTACCATACCACATCTTCTCTTTTTTTTAATTATCGAGATATAGTTAGGAAAGTTTTAAATTTTGAATCAGTGCAAGGTGCCAAGATCATGCGTCAATGTATGATGTGTTGTTGTAAGCGGTCTATCACCTGCTTTTGTTAAACTGTGCCGTTAGATAAATGTCTTTGAATAATATCACATTGTGTTATGACCGTCATTTCTATAACTTACTACAAGAGGTTTTAAATTGATCTGTGACTTTCTTTCCATCACAGTTGTCTTTTATGACTCCTCTACTACTGTCCTTATATTACTGCATTGACTAGTTGCAAAGTCTTCAATACTCTGAATTTGAGAATGTAATTGATACACTTAGTACTTAATTTGGCTTTTAACTTTTCTGATTTGAGCTTAGCTGATAAGTCTTTTGTAGACTTGCGTTCCCAAATCTAGAATCTACCATCAGGTTATTTTCTTATGATTCAGTTTATATCATGTTCATGTGCTGCTGACAAACAAAATTATCAGATTCCATCATGTAAATAAATGTCTCTAATGCTTCATCAATTTATCCTCTCTGCTCTCAATGTATAAAAATAATCAACGTGTGGTTCGTTTAATCTTACTTCTTCATTGATTAAAATGCGATTATGACGTCGAATTTTCTTGTTTCCTCTAAATTTCCTATTGTGATAAAATGAAAAAAGGCGACCATGCCTGATAATGTTACATAGAAAGAACACATCTTTATGCTGATCATTCGAAAAGGAGAAATACGTTTGCCTGCATATTCATCAGAGAAACAGATTCCACCACCAAATCTCGTGTAATACGACATTTATCCACTCTAGACAGTTAAATTCTAAATATTTAAAACGCTCGGCGAGCCTCGCGTTTTAAAGTTGAAGATTTAACTGTCTCGAGTAGATAGATATCGTATCAAACTCGATGCAGTGGTATAATCTTTATATAACAAGCAACAATAAACAATCCAAAAACAATATTTAGATAAATTATGGACAATCAAAGGATATCATCATAATGAACACATTTTAGCTTAGCCGTGGTTGGTGGTATTCGGGCCTTTAAAATCTTTACTGTTATCCCAAACAAAGTGGCATCATACAGCTATTTATATGATATTTCAAGGTGTTTATTACTGAAAGCAGAGACAAAAATCAGACTGACCACATAGCAATTAACGATACATGGAGGGGACCCTTACAAGATGTGAAAGAGGCGCTGATGTTGGAGGTGACCATCATTTTGATACAGCAAACATCAAACTCAAATTTATAAGCGCATCAGAACCTTGCAGGGTACAGAGATTTGACACAGATCTCAGACACATGAAAACCAGCGATGACTTCAAATTAGAACTGAAGAACCGCTTTTAAGTCTTAGAACAACGTAAATGTAACAACATGTAAGAAAGAAAACAGTAGATAAACAATTGCAACATGTGAACGACCTGTTTAAAAAGACCAGTGAAAAAGTCTTGGGTTTCAAACACCAAAAACACAAATAATGAATCAAACCAGAGACATGGAATCTGATTGATAACAGGAAAGAAATCAAGAAAAAGATCTACCATACACCATGTACACACTCTGATAGACTGAAAGATAGATTAATGGGTCAATACTAGTACTAGAGCAAAGAATTTGCAACCTCTATCAAAGTACAAAGAAACTGTGTGACTACAGAAGAAATACAAACGTGTTTAACCCCGTCACATTATCTATGTATGTGCCTATTCCAAGTCAAGAACTGTAATTCAGTGATTGTCGTTTGTTAATGTGTTACATATGTGTTTGTACATAAATAAGGACGTTAGTTTTCTCGTTGAATTGTTTTAGGTGTAATACCACCAAATCATGGTGCGTCACATCCGGTTTTATACGAAAGTAGGTCTAAAAAAATATTCCCTTGAATTTGACAGTTGTAGAAAATTAACCCTGCATTTCAATGCACTTAATTTTTTCTGAGTCATAAACATGTATATTGGGTGTTTAAAAGCATCATTCCTTTTTGATTTGATGGTCTTATAAAATATTTTGGAAAGTTCAGGTTTCATAGTAACCAAAGTAGGTAACCAGTATATAACAGTGTAAAAATTGGGTTGTTTACTTCCGGTGATGGTTACTTTCTTATATGCAATGAAATGTCGTCTGAAATTTTCACTGTCGCACTGGAAAGGATTAAACTTTATACATGCAAAGTATTTCTTTAATTAAAATAAAGCTAAATACTGTACATTTTTTTTAAAGTGCCGATTTAACAAATACTAATAGGGGAAAATCAATGGTGGTATTACTCCTATTTAGGGAAACTACATGTGCACTCGTGACCTTATTGTACTTTCATTTTTAAAAATTATTACTAAACCGGTTCATACATTGTAAACATGGACTATTCGGAATGGATTGAGACACAGAAAGCACGTTTGAGGTAAAATTGTCTTGAAATGGGGGTTTACGGGTGTTTGCTAAGTCAAATGGGTGGACAGACAAAGCTGTATTCAGTTTACTGTGTCAAATTTTAAATCACCCTTACAGTCTTGTTTATACAACATGTGAATTTTCATTTCAGTATTAACCATGTTCTGAAGAGCAGTTTGTTGAAAAATCTTATATGTGATTTTGGTCTGCAGATGACACTTTAGCATTAAAGTATGTATCAACTAATGTTATGTTTCTTTGTGTTTAGGCCGCAAAAGTTAACAATTTGCCATGGTGCTGTCTGCATTTTACACTGTCAAAACATCATCTAAACATTTATTTGCCCTGGATTTATACACATCAGAATCCGGTCTCATATACTTAAACTTTATAATTTTTACCATTTTTTTACCAGCATTCCAAGGGACATAACCTTTTTTAAAAACATTTTGAGGTATTTTTTTATTACTCTTTCTCACCATTTTCTAATATAAAATACAAGAAAGGGGATTCTTGTGTAAATATATTAGAAATATACTGTTATAAGTAAATAAAAAGACTTTGATACCAGTGACAATAAATGATTGACTGAAAGGGAACCGTTATTTGTCACACTAGGGGAACAGACCAAAAACTCAAGTTACACATAAGGGCTTATAGAAACTTCCGTGGAGACTGTTAACATTTATAGAGACAATTCTTTCAGCTCAAACACTTTACTTATTGATTTAACACTACATTTATTATATTTTTTTGGGGAAAATAATCACATTTTGTTTTTTTAGACAAAAGATATCAAGTTTTGATGAAAAAAAGAAGGAAGAAGGAAAAATGGACCAAAACAGACCAAAACAGACCAAAACAGATCTTCAAATGAACTCTAAAAGGTGCAATAAAATTGTTTATCATCTTAAAGTTGTCTTTTGTGTCCTATTTAATTGTTGGAATGCATAGATCATGAGTATATCATACTATATTATCAAATATTAGTCAACACGGCATTTTATAATGATACACTGAAATTAGGATTTTTAGAAGAAATAAGACTGAAATCGTCGTAGGATATGGCCTTCCATTATTGTGATTTTCTCTAAAACTATAGCTCTGACTGAGACAAAACTTGACAGTTATGATTGAAATAACTTGCAATTGGAGGGGAAAAATTACATTAAGTTTATTCGACATTTAGGTATTCCTTAGGTGTAATACCACCAAATCATGGTACGTCACATCCGGTTGTATACGAAAGTAGGTCTAAAAAAATATTCCCTTGAATTTGACAGTTGTAGAAAATTAATCCTGCATTTCAATGCACTTAAATTTTTCTGAGTCATAAACATGTATATTGGGTGTCTAAAAGCATCATTCCTTTTTGATTTGATGGTCTTATAAAATATTTTGGAAAGTTAAGGTTTCATAGTTACCAAAGCAGGTAACCAGTAATTAACAGTGTAAAAAATGGGTTGTTTACTTCCGGTGATGGTTACTTTCTTATATGCAATGAAATGTAGTGTGAAATTTTCACTGTAGCACTGGAAAGGATAAAACTTTATACATGCAAAGTATTTATTTGGTTGAAATAAAGGTAAATACTGTACAATTTTTTTAAAAGTGCCGATTTAACAAAGACTAATAAGGGAAAATCAATGGTGGTATTACACCTTTTTAAATTGTCATTTCGGCGCCTTTTGGAGCTGACTCTGTAGTATGGGCTTTGCTCGTTGTTAAAAGTCGTACGGTGACCTATAGTTAATTTCTGTGTCATATTTTGTCTTTTTGGCGACAAACCACATCTTCTTTTTATAATCAATTAACCCCTGAAAGAGAAAAAAGAGAGTAGATGGAATGAACATTTCAAGGAAGTTTTAAAACAAATCAACCAGAAACAACAGCAAATATACCCATTGCTGAACATTACCTTGAAGTAAACATATAAATTCCATCAAAATCAGAGATTATTTGAACAGTACAGAGCCTTTAAAACAATAACACACCTGGAAACCATAAACTATCACCAGAACGATCAAAATCAGATCCAGCCTTATCTGCGCACATTCTACACACACCATTCTAAAAGATTGTCAAAATATCAAGGATCCTAAAAACTGATCCGAAGGTAACATTATAAAACTAGCTTAGAAAGGCGATCTCAGAATCTGCAATAACTAGAGAGGAATCACCTTATTAACAGTCCCAAGTAACATTTTCAGCGAAATATTACTAGATAGTTAAAAACAGTAATCAACAACAAACTCAGAAAACATTAGGAAGGGAAAGAATTGTTACCACGATATTAGTGCTACAAAACACTATGGAGCAGTTCAAACAATGGCAGAGACAACTGATAACAAACTATATAGACTTTGACAGCATACACACAGGATGCTTCTTAAAGATCTTACGAAACGTAGTACAACATCAAAATGTGTTAAACATAATTCAGATGCGCTTTGATGTGTTATGTGACGATACTTAGACACCTCAATAATTGAATGAGGTTGCTTACGTAACGTTCGGTTCAAAGAGACTAATGAATTGACAAGTCGATACAAATATTTTATGTTTATTTCATCCAAGAAAAAAGTGAACAAAAAATCAAATAATGAATAGAAATACTGCTAAGTTGTTACTTCAGGGTCAAGGACAAGAACTGTGCAATTGGGTTAATAAACTTAAATAATGCAACAAATGCTCTACAGATTCCTGAAAAGAAGTTATTTAAAGAATGTTTTATCAATAGCGAGACGGATATAAATCGTTTCTCTGTCCGAACACGGTTGTGTAGTTGTATATCATAAACATTTTGAACACTCAACTTTAGTATCGGATTTTATCATGAACATAGAACAGGAAACGTCGATGTAACCATACATTTAATAACCGGGAAATTCTTGAGGTTTGGAGAAAAGATAAAACGAAATCATTTATGCATTGAACTTTTAAAAGACGAGACGTTTTCATTCAAACGCATACTTTGAATGCGTATGATGGGGGAAGGATGCAAATACACTCCTAGTTTTGGATTATTTTTTTTCGAAATAGTTCCCTATTTTGACAATTACTTTCAACGCAACAGTAACTTAAGTAGAAAGTTGAAAAATTCATATCAATTTTAGCAAGGAAAAGACAACAGCATTTATTATTTCTAATTGATATTTAATTGTCATCTCATTTTATAGATAAAGGATAATAACACTGGACTTCTTTTGAAGTTTGACATTTATAAGTATCAATAAAGAGGCATTTGAAAAGTATATTCGTTATTTAATGATAACTATTAACAACTTGATCTGCATTCATACGCTATGTGCACTTCCTCATAATAATACCGAACTCCGCGGAAACTTCAAAATGGCAAAAACAAAAGCTCAGACACATCAAACGAATGAATAATAACTGTCATATTCTGGACTTGTTACAGGTATTTTTTATGTAGAAATTGGTGGAACACATTTGGTTTATAGCTAACTTAACTTCTCACTTGTATTACAGTTCCATCAAATTACATTATGTTGACAACGATGTGTGAACAAAACAAACAGACATAATAGGTAAAAATGATAAAAAGAGGGGTACAACAGTCAACGTTGTTTTAATCACTGTAAAAACACACAAATATGTATCAATGAAACAAAAAAGGGCATAAAACAAAGAACACTAAGCAAGATTTTAAGACAAAAATACAAATATGTACTGAGGCACGTCAAATGGATATCGCATAAACTACACAACACTGTAAAAGTAATATCCAAAACGATAAATAAAGTTATTTAAATAATGATACAGCTACTTTGTTATACTTTCTTACAAAGAAATAACCGTATAGCGGTTACATAAGTTAAATATAAAACGTTCATCTGGTACAGCAAAATTGTCATTTACATAAATTATATCATTAATTTGTCCAAATCTTTACCGGAACATAAAACCCACAATCAGCATAAGTTGTATCGGTTTTACCATCTCCACTTAATATATCACAGATGATTTGTACATTTGTATATTAAAAGCTTTACGTCTTTTAGTTGAAAAAAACCTGAAACGAAGCAAATTATTGATGAACATATATTTAAATTTATAAACGGTGATGCAGTGCTGGACATCTTTAAATTAAAAAATTCAATTAAATGACGAGAAATTTATGAACAGGCAAATATATAAAAAAAAAATAGTCAGTTCTCAATTTTGTTTACAACAGGTATATTCAACAGTAACAAATGAAAATTTAGCATACACTTACCACAAGTTGATTCAATTTTTCATACTTTGTTGACCATGTTTCGAATTGACCGTTAAAGTGTTTCAATTTCGCCATAATACTATAAGGATTAGGGTAGTTCCTTGGTTTTCCATATCCCCATCTCCCCAAATGAATATTACCTTATGTTATGGTTGGATGGCTATTTAACAGCCGAAAAACATCCAAATAAAATGTATATTCAGAATGAAAATATATTAGAGCGATAAGAATATGAACCCCGCTTTGAACTATTCCAACGCTTAGTAAACAGTTCACAAAAGACTATGTTACCCTACCCGGACTCATTAGTCTGTCTACTTGTCAACCACTCTTTGTTCTCACAAGTTTTAATTTTTTGGTTGAATCTACGATTTTCCGCACTCAATGCAAACACGCTATCACTAGAATAACGAATCTGTGTCGTCATATTGTTTAAAACTATCATTATATTTTGGTGTAAGCTTTTGAAAATACTAAACAGAAGGCATTATATTTATATAAGAAGAATAAAACCGTCGTATTTCCTGTCGAATTTCTGATGACTCAAAGTATTGCTGCTTTCCTTTTTGTATTAACAGAAATACTAGCATTGACATATGTATTGTACCTTTGCATTACAAATATCAACTTATTAAGGTTAGTTTGCCAACAATAAAACACTATAATAATACTTACATTTTCAAAGTTGCCATATTTCTATGTTACTTCCCCTATCGGTAATGACAAGTATTTGGTTAGTTGTTTTGTCACATGCAATGCTTAACGGATTCTGTAAATTTTCAATTATTGCATTCGCTGTTTTCGAATTGCTATCAAATCTCATGATTGCACCATTAGTTTTATCACTGTAGTATAATCGATCATCCTTGTCAATAGTAATACCTCCAATATCACAAGTTTTATCCCCCCTCTCCGCTAAAACAACTCCCTTTTGATAATTTCTGGAATCTAACTTACAAATTTGCTTATTGTCAGACACATACACATCGCCTTTACTATCAACACAAATGCTACTTGCGTGAAAGCCTATACGTTTTATTTTGATAATCGATCCATGTATATGTGACAGAATAAGTATTGTCTTATCAACTGTATATACAACGTTATCTTGATAAGCAACACAATCTGAAAACGATTTTAGAATATGTTGTTTCCCTTTTGTTGCTGTGTTGACGAGACTTATGCCATTTTTACCCATTGCCACAAGAAACGTTTTATCATCAACGGCAAAAACGTCTTCAGGGAAGTCACTTAAATTAATGCGATCTTTACTTTTATTCATGATATTGTAAGTCCATATTGCGCGTTCATTGCCTACCATTAAAATATCCCTTTTGGGGTTCCAACAGCTGTTAGATATTCTGGCATCTTCTCCCAAATCCAATTCTGTTGAATCGTAGCAATGGAGACGATATGGTGCCGTTCTCATTCGGACTGAATCTTGCATGCCTCTATATTGTTTTGAATATATCAATGTTTGCTCCTTTACCTCGAGCTTAACTTCTCCGAATGTCTTCACCATTTCTTTTAGGTTATTAACTGTATCTCCCTCGGAATATGACAATTCGAATATGTTGAGTGCTTCTTGAAACGTTTCAAAGAAAGATTCTTCTTCACATTGAAAGCGATCGATATTCTTTGCTGCAATGAAGGTACAACATTCGGAAGCATGTTTTGTTGTTAAATGAAGAGTGCTCTGTAAGGACGAGAGTGTATTGCATCTCTGTTGGATAATTTCTATGTGTTTAGTCATTTGTGTTCTACATTGCTCGTAATAACGGTCTAGCTGATTTCCAATTTTCTCTTCTAATTCATTTAAATACTCATTCATGTCATTTCGGAAATCGCTTACTTTGGTCTTTATAAGATATTTTTGAAAATTTAAATCGGTTAAATTTAACTCTTGTTTCTTTATCAACCGTAGATAATTTGTCTGCCAATCAGCAAGCTTTCTTTCCAAATCATTTACTAGTACTGATGCACTATCATGACACCCTTTTGCGGCTTTTTCAATACTCTGGACCTCTGTGCAATGTATATGTTTTTCTGTCGTGCAAATTGGGCAATAAATTTCGTCGTGGAATTTGCAGTGTAAGAAAGAATTTTGAAAACATTTATTGATACACCTGCACGGTCCAGTTATAACAGATGTTTCCATTTTGTCTGCTTCTGATATAGAAATAATGGAATGAAGTTTTCCTAAATGAATTTCTCTACATTCGGTACATATCGGTTTCAAACAAACAAAACTTCACTATTTAGCTATATTTTTGTTTTCTGAACTAGGGCAACACTAACACAATGTGTTAGTTGATTCTGACATAGACATGATAAATTCTCTGTCGCGAATAATGTGCTCGTCTATTAAATCCTGTTGATATAAAAGGATACGTGGTATGATAAACTGTTTATAAGTATCTAGTTATTAGCAATAAAAATCTAAAATGTCTAAAATCTAAATAGACACCCCAATCAAGGATTACACTACTAAATGTGGATGCAGCTAAGTCGTCCTGTAAAGCAAAACAGGATATCAAAAGGAACAAATATACCGAACTCTGAGGAAAATTCTAAATGTAACGTCATTACGCAAATTTCAAAATCAAGAGCTCAAACACATCAAATGAATGAATAACAAGTGTCATATTCTGACTAGCATTGCTACAGGTGACGTATCTATTGTATGTGCTGAACCATATCGAAAAATCAGTCATGCATTGAATAAAAATGGACTGTAATATCAGATTTTTATAGATCAGTGTATGGATGCAAAATGTTCTCACAAGAAATTTTAAGAACTCTCCTTTTTTGTAACTCGAGAGGATTCTGGTATATGCTGTTGTAATTATTGATGGGGTAAAACTCGTGATTTGGCATCAAATTTCAGTAGTTAAGCGTTACTGTATTTTTTTCTTCAAGAGGCCAATATAAAAAGGGGAAGGGTGACATCATTTTAGTCTCCACTAGTGTTAACTGTTAATTTTATCAATGTGTTACTTCCTCAGTCATTTTTTTCGCAAGTAAATTACGCTTTATACCATCAATTTGTTATCATATAACTACCAATTCGAGAATAGAAATGAGGAATATGTCAAAGAGACAAAAACCCGACCAAAAAGCAGATGACAGCCGAATGCCACCAATGGGTCTACAACGTAGCGAGAACATCCCTCACCCGGAGATCGCTTCAGCTGGCCTTTAAAAAATTCTGTACTTGTGACATGGACGTCATACTTCACTACAAAACAGAAATGATTAACAAAGGCCAAAATATCTTGACTTGGGACAGGCGCAAAAATGCTTTATATGCTTTCGTTACTGTCTTTCATTTGAGAGTTATTAGAAAAGTATATTGAACGACAACACCAAATTGCAATAAAGACCGATAGTTACATCACATATATAACCCTGTATTCTGTAATTATCATTATATGCCGAAACAAAACTTACTGATATGTATTCAACGCTATCAAAATGACATGTAATGATGTCCTATCAACATGTTAAATAAGGACTTTAACACACGCTCTGTAACATCGAGCTTTGTTTTTATCTATGATTCATAATTATTTGATTGTACTTTGGTATTATAATCTTAATTCTGTTTTAAATCAGATAATCTATACAACAATACTGTTGATTGTCGCATTCCATACATTGTCTATGTTATGTTGTCGCTTAATTTTTACAGCTTGTATTATTTAGGGCAGTTTAAATAGGATTTATAAAACCACCATTAAACATGCCATCTTTAATGACAACATTATCGTTACTATATCCCTTACAACCTTTTTTAAGTTCAGTATTTCTGTGATTTTAATATTTATTTTTTTAAGGGGATTAAGCTATCCGTCCTTTTTTCAACTTTTATTTATAACATACTCAAACGTATATCCAAAATGCAAAAAATCCACAATAATACACTTATTATCAATGCATGATTCCGTTACAATGTTATAGAATTCCATGCGTATTTTAGACAAGACGCTATTTATTCAACCATTATGATGATCTCTGAAGACTACTGGCGGTCTTATGACTTTATGTAAACACGAATATTACATGTTTTAACAGACAGACAATGAGTGATATTGTATTCTAACAGGTTTTCTATGTGTGTTTGTAGGTAACATAGTTTTTAATGTAAAAAGTAAAATCACAAAAATACTGAACTTAGAGGAAGATCAATTGGGAAAGTCCATATTCACAAGGCAAAATCAAATAACAAAACGCATCAAAAACGAATGGACAAGAACTGTCATATTCCTGACTTGGTACAGGCATTTTCAAATGTAAATCATCGTAGAGCATTTTAATATTTTTGACGAATCGGGCAACTAAATTGGTTTTCAAGGAGGCTCCCGTGTTTGTTTTATTTAGCTTTCAATGCTGACATTCTTTCTGTTTTATACTGAACATGCATGAATACAAATTAAAATTGGTAATATTGTTGACATGCTAGCCAGAAATACACTTGCTAATTATAATAATTTGACGGCTACTGTGTGATAGTAAAATGCTTTAACTTAAATTTTGCACTTTACCAATGATTGACATCAAAGATATCATCTTTCTGACATGATTGTTTCATTATTGATGTAGTTGTAAGTATGTACATTTGCATACAAAGATATATTACTAACACATAATAACAGCTGCATACATTTAGTTGTTATTAATCTACCGATTGCGGATATAATAATTTTTAAGCTTATCATATATAACGAAACTAAAGATTTCCACAGCATATGAAAAAGAAAAAGAAAACCCGATCATCCTTAAAACTATAACAAACTAAGTGTTTTTTGTCTATTAATAGAAACCATGTGCACTCGAATCGGCCTCTTATAGTCATATAATTCACTTACTATTTGAAAGTACTGTCATTCAATCCATTCAAACATATTTGATGATATGTTATACAATATATTAGTGCAATAGCGTTTATCTTGTATTTCATATCAAAACTTCCCGATAAACCTAGTATGTTAGCTGAATGCAAATATCACAACTTTGTACGAACTGATAAAAATGTATCATGTAATTATATTGAGTAATTCAATAATATATATTAACAGAAAAACGAATCTAAACTCACAATATCAATTGCCCAATAAAGGCAACACTAGTATACGGGTGTTCAAAAGTCATAAATCGATTAAGAGAAAAAAAATTGGGGTTACAAACCAAACCGAGTGAAACACATCAACTATAAGGGAAAACAAAGTAACAACCGGAACACCGAAGTGAAACAAAAATAAACACCAACAAACATAGAATGAACTATTTGATAGCAACTGTCATATTCCTGACTTGGTACATGACGTTTTAAAACACCGACAACATATTTGTACAATTTAGACAAATATTCAAACAAGCTGTACGTTTTCTGACATGAATATATATTTGGCCAGTGTTTAGAAAACACATTTCGTTTACATTTTGACTCGAGTGATGTATGTTCTTGGTTTTATAACTAACGTTGTTATATTTATCAGGTATTTGGTTACATTAGATATGATAATACAATACCCCTAAATTATCAACTAAAGAAAAAGAGAAACGGACGATATCAAAGGGATATTCTAATTGATATTGCATGGCAAAATCGACGACGCTGACGGCTTTTACCTCCCTGACTACCAATGAGGGTTTTGTGTGGTTGATAACTAGAGGCCCTGAAGAGCCTGTATCGCTCATCTTGGTATAGGTACATATGAAACAAAGGACACAGATGGATTCATGACAAAATTGTGTTTTGGTGATGGTGATGTGTTTGTGGATATTACTTTACTGAACATTATTGTAGCTTACAATTATCTTTATCTATAATCTATAATAAACTTGGCCCAGTAGTTTCAGAGGAAACTAGTTTGTGAAAATTTACAAAAATTTACAAAATTTACGAAAAATTGTTAAAAATTTCCTATAAAGGGCAATAACCCATTAAGAGGTCAACTAAAGATTTTGGTTATGCTGACTTTTTTGTAGATCTCACTTTCCTGAACATTATTGCATTTTACAGTTTATCTCTATCTATAATAGTTTTCAAGCTAATAACCAAAAACGGCAAAATTTCCTTAAGATTGCCAATTCAGAGGCAGTAACCAAACAATGGATTGTTTGATTCATCTGACAATGTCAGAGCAGATAAATCTTGACCATGTCAGATTTGTTGTAAATGCTTTGGTTTCAAAGATATAAGCCATAATCTACATCTTACTCCTACGTTCTATTTTTAGCCAAGGCGGCCATCTTGATTGGTTGGCCGGATCACTGTTCCAATCTTTACACTATATACCCAAAATGATGATTGTGGCCAATTTCGGTTAAATTTTGCCTAGTAGTTTCAGAGGAAAAGATTTTTGTAAACAGTTAACGACGACGGATGACAAGTGATGAGAAAAGCTCAATTGGTGCTTTTGGCTTTGTGAGCTTAAAAGCGATATAAATTGAAGAGCACGAAACACAGCAACAAAAATCCTACAAAAAACGGAGTTGAACTCAGGTGCTCCGAAAGGTTAAACAGATTATTCTTTAAATGTGGTACCCGTCGTGTTTCTCATGAAGGTACAGATCCGTTGATATGTCTACGGCAACACACCACAGTTAAGCGTGTTGTTTCGCAGTTTGTCCGCTGTGGCTTTTTCAAATATGAAAGCTAATGTGCAATGAATTCATTTATGGATGACTGAAGATTATTAAAGTACCCTTCATAAAAGGTTTATAGGAACATTAAAATTATGTAATGTATGTAACATGGGTTGTTTTGTATATGACCGTATTTTCATATCCATACCATTGGTCCGGCAATTATTGTTATGTTGATACAACCTTTTGTCGCACGATCTTTGTGTTTAAATTTTACTAAAAAAAAATAAACCGAAAGACACCAATTTTATTATTTGATCACTGGTAGATTTGTCAACAGTTTGTTTTCGTTATTGGCATTTGACTAAGAAATTTCATTCTTATAACTAATGTGGCTTCTGATCCTTAATTTCTTTTTTCTCTTAGAAATTTACTGTTTAGTTATACATATTATATGCAGGTTCTGTTAATAATTTTTGGTTTTCGATTTATGCGATTGAATACTCATTTGTTATCGTCTGGCTCTCTTTTCTTTTAAGATTAAGCAAATAACAATAGAGTAAAATGACATTTTCTATTTTATTATGTCTAAGGCAATCATATTTTTCTTCATTTTAAATCTCATATTACAACTGTGTTGATGTATTTGTCAGATATTTTAGAATTGCCGGTCTCTAATACGCTTCAATTCCGTACACTATTTGAACTTTTTAACGTTTTTGATTCAATCGTCACTGATGAATTTTTAGTATTAGAAACTCTCCTTAATCGTAAAATATTGTTATCCTGATATCTACGATGTGTTTATTAACAAATGTTTACACACTACAAACATGTATGAAACTATTATGTGTATTATAAACAGATACATCCATGAAAGGCCCTCATTACCAACATTGTTATATAATTGATTTCAAAACTACTCATAAATTGCAATGAAGGCATTATTTCAAATATTCACATTCAAGATGCAATATAATACCTCAATTTATATAATTTAAACTTTTGTGCAGTAGTTAACATTCTAAAAATAGATCAGGAAGTCTTCCTAGTACACTGCACTTATGTATCATTGAAAAATTTAATGAAAGCATACGACAAAAAACAATTATATTTCTACTGACATAGAATGGAAGAAATAACTTTTATAATATAGGGTTATTGCATGAATATTGGGGAATATTGTCCCGAGTAGATTTTATATTTATATTCCCCAATATTCATGCAATAACCCTTTTATTGTATAGCAATATAATATTTGAAAGTAAAAAATTGGTTTAAACTAAGATTTAAACGTTGATGACGTCATGTATTTTGAAGATTTATTGCACTAGTGCAATATTAGAATTTATTGCACGCTAACTTTTGGTTACGTTCTGTGGGAAATATTATATTGCTATACAATAAAACGTGTTATAACTATTTATATATAGCATTAAATACGTTCAGGAAAAATGATACAATATCTCATATATATCTGCTATTCCTTATATTGAAACTCTGAATATAAAGGATATTGTTTCAGAAATGGGTATGTTTCATCATCTATTTGAGAATGAGTAGAAATTTTTCTTTCGTATTTCTTTAAACTTTTATCTTGTTTTATAATTAAGGAAGCTATTTCATTCTCTATCGACTTCTTGTGATTAGAAAAGTCAATAAATTGTCCGATTCGCAGAAAAGCTCCAAGATATCGCTTTGCGATTTCATTTGCCTCCAGTATGTCGTAATTAATAATAATAATTTCCCTGTTAAGATCATGTGTATAATTGTGCCAGGCATGTTTCCATTCTTTCTCATTCCAACGAACTGGTCCCTTGTACTCTTCACTCAAAATGATGATAAATGTTTGAGTATTGGACATCACGTTTATCATTTCCTCTTCTCGAGGTACTCCTATTTCACTATCTCTGCAGGGCCAAAACACTCTAAGCATGTTGTTCAACTCTAGAGTAGGCAGTAAATGCGCAGTCAGCCACAAACGAATCTTTTCGTCTTCTTCATTGCAGGCGATATATACGTCGTAAAATAATGTCATAGGATAAGAAGTTCCCCTGAAATATTTTATGAATTTCCGTCCAATTATTAATATCTCGAATCGAAAGGAAAATATACTTGCTGATAGTAAAACGACAATAATGAACGCTGCAACGATGATTGTACTGATCCATATGAAATTAGTATTCGGTATTCTACATTCAAGGTCCTTCTTTGTCATAGACTTTATGGAAATCAATTGTCCTTTCAACCGACACAAAACGTGTACATTTTTGTGACATTTAGAATCACTCTTCGGAAGCCATTGTTGCAACCAAATATCTTCGCACTTACATTGCATCTCTACTGTGTCTAGATAAATATTGCAGGGGTTTAATTCTGCCATAGATCTGTGTAATGAATTAATATTGTTTTCCCTAAAATCGATTTCCGCTTTCCTTAAATGAAACAAGTTTGAGCGTGGTAACATTCGAATTTGGTTGTTTGAAAAATTGAATAATCGAATACGCTCGAGGTTGCGTTTTATATTTCTTCCATGTTTATGCATACGTCTGAACTGAAGTGGTAGATTTTGTAGATTGTTATTTGATAAATCAACCTCTAACACATTATAATCAGGGAGCATGCGTGGAAGCCGTGTTAGATGTAAATCCGAACAATCAATAAGAGTCCTGTTTCTGACAGCTGGTTGATACATACAGCGACATTTCGGCGGACATTTGTCTGCAAACGACAATTTACATATTAAACCGTCATATAAGTGGTCTTTTATAATTGTTAACATTGATGTATCCTTAAATTTTCGCGGGGCGTAACATTTAACGTCAAAGTAACCCCTTGACATGTACTTCGCAAATGGTTCTGCTGCTTTGGCAAATTGATAGATTTTGCAATCGCAGTTCCATTTATTATCCCTTAGGTCAAATCCGTAGTTCATAAGTTTTCCAATTAGGAAAAGGTGTTCAAATCCAAGGAAACGCAACGTATTCAGATCAAAAAACGCTGTTAGTGAATTATTTGACAGATTCACCATGCCTCCGTGACCAAGTGTGGTATTCATTTTTAATTTCCATGTCTTTTTATTTGTTAGTGATTTTATTGAATTATGGGAGTAATCAACTTGGCAAAAATAGTCTTGTTTTGCTGCTATTCCATTTGTAATATCTAGAGTGGACATCTTGTTAAAAGATAAGTTGAGATAAAATAAACTTCCATGCATATTATAGAGAAAACCTGGATCCATTAAACTGATTTTATTCGATGATAAATCAATTATACGAAGGAATCTCATATTCATGAACGTGTCATTATGCATATACTGAATATTATTGCCACGAAGCAGCAGAGTATCTATGTTTGTCAAGCACGAAATTGCATTTATTGTCTTTATCTTGTTAAAAGACAAATCAAGCGTAAACAATCCTTTAAAATTACAGATATTCCAAGGCAGAACTTGAAGACGACCATATGTATGATTTAGCGCATAAAATTCATGTTTACCTCCATTATTCACAATTTCCGGACCATAATGCTTTCTGTTATTTACTATTCTTAAATTTCCCAGATGGTTAACATCCGGTTTTGATTGACAAATACAGCAGGACATCTGAAATGTTGAAGTTCCATCGTTACATTCCATTGGACATCTTAAATCACTTCTATTGAATAATGATTGCATGTCTTCTTCGATTTGATTACGTGGTAATGCTTGAATCAATATGAAAAAATGCAAGATAACAGTTGTCCAGGTAATAATGATCTTCATTCTTGAAAACTTAATTTCACATATTTTCTACAATATTTCAGCACTGAAGAATCATCATTAACTATTTGTTCCGATGTATAAGTATTCAGTAATCACCTGTTTCCGTTCTCTAAATATTACTTATATTTCAAGTGAGATTTGCATAATTTAAAAAGCGAAATTTAATACCTATTTCAAGACTTAATATCAAATGCATCCACTCGAATTTGCACTAAGTTGTAAATTATTACATTTAACGTTCATAACACATTTTATGTAATATAAATCTATGTTTCATTTAAGGTATTCGATTTAGGAGATAGAAATAGTTTACGCATTACTAGTCAAATCGATATTTGTCCTTGTTCAATGATTTACTACTTTGAATACTAAACGGCCTCTCACATATACTTCAGATTTTAACTTAATTTATTTCGAGATTTTTAAAACCAGTTCCTGTTAGTGTTAAAATGTTAAATGTAACAAATTAATGTTTAAATAATATTCACAATTTGACTCGAAACATGTAACACCTGTTAGAATTCTAATTCTTTTTTTTTCTTTTCTATAGTTTGACTTACTTAGCTAAAGCTGTTTTTTCATAAAGTAGCAAATGTATGCGTATCTGCGTTGTTATTCGTGGGCTGTGTTTTATTCTATTTTTAAGTGGAAAAACACCTTGCTGGTAGTATATTTCTCTGTCTGTTTTCAGAGGTGTTGGATGTTGTTGGTTTGTATGATCAACTTCTGTGGTATATATATTATTGCGAGTAGCTTAAACTTTACTTGTTCTTAATGGCTAAGACGCTTCATTTTATAAAATAAAAACCTTGAGATTCCATTATTTGTAATCATAGCAATATCGCAAAATGTCTATGAATGTGTAAAGCAGGCAATGAACTTTACTTAATGTCCAATACATATTAGTAAAACAACTGGATATGTGACATATATCTACCTATATACATATATGAAGCGACATAACCAAGCTCTTGACAAGTATTCATTTGAAATCAATTATTACAAAGGGCACACATGCGTGTATTTTTGGTATAAGTATCCCAGATTCAAGACATATAAGACGACATACCAATGTCTTTTGGTTGTTGGTGTATTTCATGCTGTCTCATTAACGTATACCTAATATCTCCATCTACATATTAAGTATTTGTATATAAACGACAAGAAGAATCAAGACCATCAGAACCTTACCTTACCTCACAATAAAGATTGATACGATTTATATATTAAAAACTCTTGTATTTCAATAGCATATTTTTAGGTTTGAATATGGTCCAACAAAATTTAATGGAACTGCATATTATAATTAATGATGATACTTAATATTTGTAGACTTTGCAAATATAAAGATCATATCGTACACTTTTGAAACATTACAATGCAAAGTTCACGTCATAGAACTCTATTTACAATTAGACGGTTTCCCACTTTTACATACACGCTGTATGCTTGAATAATTTGTACTAACATAAAAGTAATAGCATGAACAACACGATATGTGCCTCATACGGAGAAAAAAGTAAAATCACAAAAATACTGCATTCAGAGATAAATTTAATCGGAAAGTCCATAATCACATGGCAAAATCAAATGACAAAACACATCAAAAACGAATGGACAAGAACTGACATATTCCTGACTTGGTACAGGCATTCTCAAATGTAGAAAATGGCAGATGGATCAGCTTATCCTTCCGGAGCACCTGCGAAAATCCTAATTTTAGGTAGGGTTCGCTTTGCTCAGTCTTTTTATTTCAATGGTGTGTTGTGTGTAGTATTGGTTTTTTTTTAGTCATGGTTGTTATCGGTTTATTTTCGACTTATGAGTTTGATGGTCCCTTTTGTATCTTTCGCCTCTCGTGATCTTTTATGTTAACAGAGATAGAGTTTCAAAAACATGCTATGTCTTAATCACGAGGAACTCCAAAAAAAATCGAATGTGTTAAAAGTTATAGTTGTGGCGCAGTTTCATGAATTAAAAGGGATTTTCAAATTGAAAATGAAATTTATGACAAATTAGAAGATTTGATAAAAAAAACTTCCTGTTTAGATAAAAATGTTTAATTTGTTACTAGTATATTTTACAATAGTTATCAAAGTTACAAGGTTTATATTTTGATACGCCTGACGCGCGTTTCGTCTACATATCACTAATCGGTGACGCTCATGTCAAAATAGTTAGAAAGCAAAACAAGTATAAATTTACACTTTGTACTGTCTGTTGAATATGTTCAAATGAAGATGATTTTGATCAGCGCTAAAAATTTATATTAAACGGTATTTCTCATCATACTATTTATTGTGATATCGTATAACATGATTTCTTTTTAAATGATAGACATTCTTACAGCTAGTATTCAAAACCAACGGGTACAGATGTGATATGCATATTTATTCATCTAAATTGTTTACATTCCGACTGTCTGATGATTTGAAATACAAATTGGCTTGTCACAAATGATACCAATTTCAATAATTGTTGAAACTTCAAGACTTTTATAATGTTTGTTGGTTTTTACTGGAGTGCAAGAAGTGATAAAGTTTTCTTTTGCAGTTCTGTGCAGTCAAGTAAATGTCTTGCCAATAGCGATTGCAACCTCTTAAAAGTATTTTGACAAAAGCCTCAGTCCTATCTTAAAAAAACATCATTTATTCAACTTCGTTTTTTTCAGATTATATGGGGACTTTTTGCTCGTGCGAATAAAATAAGGCATTAAAATTATCATATTCCTTAGAACTATAAGATAATTTTTGGTGCCACTGTTCACACTCAGTTGTATCCGTCCAAACTTTTAAACAAGACCAGGTCTGGTTCGAGTAGACGAAAAGTCGGACCGCTATGAATAATACATATCAGATCATCTATAGAGACCAACAGACCATGCCTGTTATACTATTCGATCGGTTTGAAGACATATGTTGAAAACTAGTAGGCTGTTAGTAGAAAAAAGTTAGTGCGTACGCTCTTTAATTTTATTAGAAAAACACATACAGTCCGGTGTCATGCGTATAGAAGAGATTACCTATAAAATGACATACGTTCGTAATTCGACGTACGTTATATACGTTATTCAAGTGATAACAAAGTTTTCAAAGACTTTTAAAATCTTTTAACCTGATGAAAAACGATCGAAATTATGTGCTTTTTATCCCGTAGTTCTCCAGATTCACGCCTTAATATTCACTGACATAAGATACGTATTCTTTACCTATCATAGGATCTATTCGAGCTACCGGTGATGGTTTACGTCATTGAATGTCATTGAAAACACTACTGTTACAGTCCATAAAACGGCTTTTACAGTTAATAATCACTGTTATAATCGTAAAAAGTCCTTTATCTTTCTAATTCTGTAAAATCGGAATTTAATTTTGGAGAGAACGAAGAGAATAGTGCGTTTTACAATTTTCACTATTTCGTACTTGTAATTCCAAGGGATATAATTTAACAATTGGTCGGTTTGTTATACCAGTATCTGTTTTGATGATAGCAGTTCGTATAAATCCATTTTTTCCACGAATCTAATCCTTCACGACGGCTAACCTCCACATAAGTCTAATCGAATCGGCGAAACTTGAACGATTTCTCCTATTTCAATAGTGTATAAAAAAGAAGATGCGGTATGCTTGCCAATGAGACAACTATACACAAAAGACCAAAATGACACAGACATTAACAACTATAGGTCACCGGAATGTTTTTACCAGTTGCACTGTGGAATTCTTGTAAGGATGTTAAATATTCATTCCTCCATCGTGTACGGAAATGTTCAATAAGTTGATGTTGTCTCTGAAGTTTTTTGTTACAAGACGAATGATAAGAATTGTGGAAGTTTTCAAGATTATCCATTTGGTGTGGTAGCGAATCTCCTTCCGTTAAGTAAGTGTGATGGCGTAAGTGGTTGTAGGTCGGTTATGTCTGTTGATATATACGTCATCGGACGATTATTCAGCATTCTTTCAATTTCATTCACTATTGTTCGACGCATGTCAATAGTAACATTTAATGATTGACCAAATACTTTTTTAATTGCATTTTTCGTGAGTCCTATAAGTCTTTTCCACCATCCACCAAACCATGGAGCTCTATTTGGGATAAATTTCAATTCGGTTCCACGATCCACCACTTTTTGTTGATTTGATTCGGCTGCAGCTTTAAATGTATTGGCGTTATCTGACATCATAATTCTTGGTAGTGAACGACGTGTCACAAATCTCCTAAAAGCCAACGTAAATGACTCCTCTTTCATATCCGGTACAATCTCTAGATGCACTGTTAGTGTTGCTGCACATGTAAACAGCCATATATAAGTTTTGCACTTTTCTGTCAAAGTAAGTTGATTATACAAAATGTTATCGGATTTTGTGTTTCAGCGCAGTATAAGTTTTGCACTTTTCTGTCAAAGTATGTTGATTATACAAAATGTTATCGAATTTTGTGTTCCAGCGCAGTATTTTAACTGTCTGATCCTCGTCTCCTGCCTTTTCCTGTATTGCTATATTTCGTAAGTTTATATTGTTAGAATTCCATGATCTCAAGTTAAAACCGACATCGTGTAATAGTGTGGGAGATTCTGAATTAAACTTGAGGAGAGTTGTCTCGTCATGAAAGCTCGTTAGAATGTTATCTTTATGTATGTTCCTTTGCAGCTCTGTGGATGTGTTAGATGGGTTTTCATCAATGTAGCGCTTTGGGTCTTTGCTGATTTTAGTCATAAATTGTAACTCATAACTATACAGAAACAGGTCCGCAAAACGTGGTGCACAGTTAGTCCCCATTGGAATTCCGATAACTTGACGATAGACGAAATCTCCAAAGCGAACAAAAATGTTATCTAGTAAAAATTCAAGGGAAGTTAAAATATCAAAGCAGGTCCAATTGACATAGTTCTTTTGTTTGTTGTTACTTAAATATTACCTAAAAGAGTTTGAACATATATATTCGCATTCTTAATTAGGTGTGTGGATTTAGTATAAAGTTTTTGATTGTACCAAGTGTACTAGTAAATAGAATAGACAGATTAGTAGTGGAACAATGGCTTGAATACGATATAAATCTATATTTGTTAAAATTTTTGTGCAGCTTTCAAATTGGAAGCCAATATATAGTTGGAACTTTCATTGTATTTGGTTCTACTTGTAAAGAAGTAGCTAAAAGTTTATGTTTGTTAGAGATGTCATTTTTCGAAAATGGAGTCAGTTGAAATGTTGGTGAGTTCGTGATTTCCTTTTGCAGAACCTCGATGTAAAATTTACGTCAAACAATAATGATATTATTAGCAGCATTATCAAAAGGGACAAAAACAAGTTCCTTGGCCAGATCTTTTAGTTTGATACGAGAAACAAGGTTATTATGATTGTTTTTAGGAGTAAAATGTTCTTTAAAATGTTGTATACGTATATATCAACTATGTTCATTACTGAATTAAAAACGCTTATACCTAAGTGTTTAAACGCGTTAAGTGTATTAAAGAATTGAAGCGCTTTCTACTAATAATATGCGCATGAACAACTCTATAAAATTACAAAAACAAGCACTCTATTCGTATAATTACATTTCTCTAATTCTTACTCGATTTATACTTTTGCTGACCCGTTGATTATTTTCATTTAATTAACGTCATGTTCGTTTGATCTCAGTTTTCCATTGGTCAAATTCGAATATGACGTCTGATTTTCTTTCTTTCCTCTGAAATTCCCATTGTGACGAAATGAAAAAAGACGACCATAGTAAGAACACATCTTTTTGCAGATCATTCGAAAAGAGGATTATGATTGATTGTCTGCATAGCGTCAAAAAATATTAGAGAAAAAGATTCCACCACCAAATATCGTGCAATACATATTTATCCACTCTCGACATTTACATATATATAACGAGCCTCGCGTTTAAAAAAAAATAACTGTCTCTAGTGGATATGTATTTTATTTCACTTGGTGCAGTGGTAGAATCTATATTTATATATTACAACAATGAAATTGTGAGTAATAATAAGATCTTCGTTTGTTTTCTTACTCATTGTAGCAACGTTTTCCTTTGAAGCACATGCAGTCGTGAAATTATTTTGGAATGCATCGTGATTGCTCAAAGACAATCAAAAGTTCAAATTCTAATTAAACAAACATGTAATGTGATTGTAAGGCATACAACTTTTTAAATGATAAGCTATAAGTTTGAATTTCAATGGATTTAGAACTCGTATTACCCTAAATTGTTGAATTGCATATTCTTATTAATCAAAGTTTTTTCTTTAATTATATTTTAATGAATTTTGCCAAGTTTGACAACTCTCCTTCGTTAGTTTTAGTCCGTCCGAAATAATTTCGAAACGTTAGTTAAAAGGGAAAAGAGAAGATAACATTTTCTAGTTACTTTGATTTCAGTAAGGGCCTCTTTTCCATATTTCTACAGAATTTATATCATGTATAAAGAGTTTATTTACATTATACATGAAAGAAATGCTAACTGATTTTTTTGTTTTCAAATAAGCTTTTTTTTTTTACTTTTTAACACATATTCAAGATTCAAGCCTGAAAAATGCTTTGCATCTCTGATATGACTAGGGTACAGTTATACGTTATTTTAATTATAATAAAACATTAATTATCAAGTTAATTAACTTGCATATAATTTGTGACAAATTTTTAAAAAGAAAACATATTATTGCATATAAACATTACCAGACGAAAGCGTGTATATTTTAAGAGCATAAATGCCAATTTGTTAAACCCATGCCAAAGAGTGGCGCACGATTGGTTCAACGAGATGTACCAACAATGGCAGTCTATATATTAGCTGCCCTTCATGAAGGTCAAACCACTTTACTGAACGAATATATAAATGTCACTGGGTGTTACAAAAGGACAATAAATAATTTTGAACTCAAGTGATTTTTGAAAAAGTTACCCTTAACGTCTTTGTTGAGATTGAGAAGTGGTGCGTATATGTTCATGCAGGGTAAACTTCCATGTATGTGTATTTTTAATTTGTAATTTTCAGTCGTCAGTGTACAGCAAAAAATATATTTAGACAAATGGTGCTTTTACTATTTCCTGCAGGGTAAGTTTCAAGAATGTGTATTTATAATTTGTTTTTGTTGTAGTTTTCAGTCGCCTGAGTGCAGCAAATATATTTTTTTTTCGTTGAGTGCTAGGGCCTGCGATATTACGGCTTATTGTACTTTTAATTACTGTGAGACAGTAATAAAGGATAATATGTAATTACTTTTTTGAATAAAAATGTTCATCTACAATCAGAAATCTTTATTCAAAATGCTCTGAAGACTTATGCGCATCTCGTTTGTCATTTTTATGTGCCAACCTTCTTAATATACCTGTTCATACCTGTAAAAACTTCATTAAATGGGTTTAAATAAATGTGTGTCGTAAGGACATTCACATTAAATGCGCATCTAAAAAATCAAATGTATTTGACCTGACAACACCCCGACGTAATGACTAATTAAACATTCGTACTAAAGACTTGTCTCTCCGGATGTTGAATACTAGAGCGTATTAATAAAATGTGTTTGTATTTAACGTTTGAAAATTATAAGTTCAAACGATGATATTCACAATATTTGGGTTTATTATGGTGTGTATGTTTCCTGTTGTAAACTTGATGTCATCGTCCGAAGTTTTTCAGTTGCTTTTCAACAGATCCGACTGGCACTGTCCTGTCACTTGTGATTCGTACATAGAAGAGTCAGCAATTGCGAGCTGCTGCGTGTGTAATGTAGAAGTAAAAGAAAAGACTATGTCAACATTAAATATTGTGTATGATGAAGTCTCGAAGGAGGCTATTATTAATGAACCAAATGTATCGCATGAGTTTTACAAAATACAACATAAGTTCGATGAAGTTCAAAAACTTCCTATTAATTTATGCAATTTTACAGGTATTGTTGAAATGGATTTTTCTTTTAACGAAATAGGAAACATAGATATTATTTCATGTGTAAAAGGATTGGAAATTCTGTCAATGTATCGGAATAAAATAAAGTATTTAAAAAATGATACGTTTTTTGGTATGAACTTTCTTCGCTATGTTGATCTTTCACATAATATTTTGAAGTACATTGAACCTGGACTTTTTATGAATATGGATGGCAGTCTTCTGTGGTTTGATGCAAGTTACAATTTACTGACTAGTATGGACGTAAAAAATATATTAAGGACAAAACAGCCTGGTTTTTGCAGAGCAGATTTCTCCTTCAACCAAATATCTAAGTTAACCAACGAACTGAGATGGGAGTGCAAAGAGGATACACAGTTTGGAAATGGCGGGCTAGTAGACTTTTTCGGCAACAGTTTCTCTGATTTTTTTGATTTTTCTGAGTTAGGATTCAAAAATTTCTTTTTATTTGGAAAACTGTTATACTATACCTTTGACTTCCGGGGAAATAAATGGACTTGTGACTGCAGATTTTATCCATTTGCTCTTAAAGCCACGTTGTTTGCGGAAAAGCTGGACAGAGACATTTATTACTTAAAATGTCATTCTCCTTCAGAATTGAAAAATGTGTCTTTACCTGAATTAATGAAGAGTAAAACTCTTGACCTTCTGATATGCAATCTATCAATTGCCGACAGGTGTCCACCAAATTGTCGGTGTTTCTACCAACCTGCCAGAACAAGGACCGTTGTGAATTGTTCCGGGACAGAAAAAACAAAGTTACCGTCTGCTCTGCCGTTTAAAACAGATCTTGAAGTAGATTTTTCGAATAATCAAATATCACGAATAGATAACGAGAGTGTTATACTTTCATACAGTCATACAATAACTAGCATTGATTTATCGTACAACAAAATTGAAAATCTTCCAGACGAACTCTTTTATAAATTAAGAAACACAAAAAAGATCAATTTTTCAGGGAATAAAATGAAGAAAATTCCACGTGCTCTGCAAGCTCTCAAACCTTGCCAGATATATCTTGGTTTAATCGTATTGGAGTGCAAATGTGAAGATACCTGGATTCAAAATTGGCTGCCATCTTCTCATAGTAAATGTTACAATAATACGAGAATGTTTTGCTATAACAAGAATGAATTAGTTAATATTCTTAGCATGACTAATGCCGACCTCGGATGTAAATTTTACAGTGAATACATCTTATGGCTAACAATCTCTTTGGCAGTGATAGTGTTTATCCTTGCTGTTTCGTCAACAATAATATTCTACTTCCGGTTTGAAATTTTCATAATGTCACGAAAATTAATGAAATACTTACAAACCTCTGAAGTTCGTTTAGAATTGTATACCTACGATGTCTACATATCTTGCAGTGAGGATGATGCTAATTTACGCCGTTGGTTGACGTCAACACTTGTTCCTTTCCTTGAAAACGAAAACCTCCGAGTATTTCTTCCCTTCCGTGATAGCGAGTTCGGACACCCACGTGAAGAAGAGATCATTGAAACAATGACAAAAAGTCTCAATTTTGTTATCATTCTTAGTGAACATTATGACGATTACTCAGAAACGTGGATTGAGAAAGAATGGAAATATGCTTGGTTTAATTATAAGTCTGATTCACAACGAGAAATAGTTATTATCAATTATGATATGTTGGAATATAAAGATATAGCAAAGAAATATTTAGGAGCATTTTTGAAGCTTCATTCTTTTATAGATTTCTCAAACCACACAAAACGTATCAATGAAGAAGTATACAATAGCCTTCAACATGTTCACAAAACAGTTAGAAAGAAAAGTAACAAATCAAATTACCATAACTCTTTCAAAAATAATGTCATCGAATTAGAAACAATTATGGAGAGTAATATTAAGCTTAAACACCATGATAAGAATTGTTCATCATCGGAACTTTAAATGTGTGTAGTTTTGCACAGAACGGACTTAATTTTAAGTTCACATTGCCAATTTGCGAAGGCTACAAATTATATAAATATTTTTGAAAGTGGATCATATGTGATCTTACATTTAAGATTAATAATTAGGGTAAACATATTGTATTAAAGAAATTGTTAATTAAAGCTATAAGAGTAAATAAATACGAAATATACAAGTAATTCAAAAAATGGGATTAGAAAACAACAGCAGTGTTCTTATACAAATCCATCTCCCTAAGTATGACAAAGTAAGTAAAATGAAATGTTATATTTTACAAGCGTATGACTTAAAAAAAAAAACGGAAATCCATAATTACGACAATTGTCTCAATCACACAATTCTAGTAAAGTGGTTTCAAAAGGTCATTAAGGTCAGTAAAATATATCTTGGTAAACAAAATTAAATGCTCATTTTAAATTACTACGATGAGTGCTGTTTTAACATGGGCTATTCTTGAACTAAAATAAAAATGTAAAGTGTATAAAAATAAGAAGATGTGGTATGAGTACCAATGAGACAACTCTTAATCAAAGTCACAATGTAAGTATGGACGGAAAAGTAACTGCAATTATTTGATATGCATTGTTCTTTTCAATTTGAAAGAATTACATTACGAATGTTAAGTAGAATCCGTACTTCTCATTGGCTGATAACCATCTACAGGCATTCGAAAATTATATTTACAAAAATGTGCTTCAGTCACCGTTGAAATTTTACATCCCAATAAATTTATAATAAGAAGCATTTCCTTCTTAAATGTACTTTATAATTCAAAGTATAATAAGCATTCCCTGAATTTTTGCATGTATAAATACGTAATAAGGTAAGATAATTTTGTTTTTACGTCTTGAGCCTAGTGTTTGTTGTGCATTAATGTTTTCACTATTGTTGTCACTTTCTCACCGTGAAGACCAGTTTTATGGTTATCCTATTTACATTTTTTTTGTGAATTACATAATTATCAACACGAACATTGTGTAATATGAGACTAATTTAAAAGTCCTATGAACAGAGCTTGCATGCAAACTGATACACCCGCTCCATATACCAACTTGTCACCGCCTCGAAGCTTAAGAACATGTTTCGTTTTGAAAACCTTTAAAAGCATACTTATAAAAATGTAATAAAATATAAGCAAAAAGTAAAAATAACAAAAGTACCGAACTCCGAGGAAAATTCAAAACGAAAAGTCCCTAATCAAATGGCAAAATCAAAAGCTCACACACATCAAACGAATGGATAACAACTGTCATATTCCTGACTTGGTACAGGCATTTTATTATGTAGAAAATGGTGGGTTAAACCTGGTTTTATAGCTAGCTAAACCTCTCTCTTGTATGATAGTCGCATAAAATTACATTATATTGACAAGGATGTGTAAACAAAACAAACAGAAATAATAGGTAACAAGTATGTGTCATAGTACACAGATGCTCCACACGCACTATCATTTTCTATTAGGTCAGTTGACCGTGAAATGGGGTAAAAACTCTCATTTTGGCATTAAAATTAGAAAGATCATACCACATGGAACTAAGTTTCGAGTTGATTGGACTTCAACTTCATCAAAAACTACCTTGTCAAAAAATTTAACCGAAACGTTAACCTGAAGCGGGGCAGACGGATGAACGAATAGACGAACGGACGGACGAACGAACTAACGAACGCACATATCGAAAAACATAATGCCCCTAAATAGGCCGTAAAAATGTCAAAAATAGTGGTACAACAGTCAACATTATGTTATAATCCATTAACTATGAAATCAAACAATTATGTCAACAAAGAAACACAAAGGGGCATTAAGACAAAGCACATTAGCAAAAATGAAAGACAAGAATACAAAAATTAACCATAGCACAATAACACAATGACGGGATGTATAACTACTGAGCCACGTCAAAAGGATATTACCAAAAATAGCCTAAACAGTAAAGGTAATATTCACGAAGACATATAAAAGAATACTATAACACATTATTAAGAAGATAAACAACGTCAGTACCTAGAATCTATACTGCAAGACCTTCGTGTATTATTATTGAAGTTGATACGTAATATGTATTAACATGGTTTTGGTATCTTCCGATAAACTTTAGAAAAAGGACGACACGTTATTTGACATACCATAGATTCATCAACTTTCTGGTGACGTTTTACAAGTCTGAGTAGCAGCTGCAAGCTCTGGAATACCGAATAAGTTCGGAAATGTATACCCCATATGCAGGTGAAGATGGTATATTGTTACTAAGGTGGGGGAATTAATTATTTCAAAATAAAAATCGTCTCATTTGTCATAGATTCTGGTACAGAGATGACCGCGTGTGTCAAATTCGAGGTTTAAGTCTTAAAATGAGGCAAAGGAAGCGATGTCTATTCTATGCCATTTTGCTTCCTCTACCCGAGTAATGATTCAGGTCATGACGAGATGTTTCTCATATACAGCTCATTTCACTGGTTTATGAGTCCTTCTGGGTGAGATGTTAACATATGAAAGAGCAAAATCCATGATTATGTTTGGGAAACTACAGAATTCTTTCTGATCAAATAGCAAAATAAGAGGTGCACAATGTTGTGTTTGGTGTACTTTTGCTTGTGTTTGTCTTTTTCTTTTTTAGCCATGGTGTTTTCAGTTTATTTTCGATTTATGAGTTTGAATGTCCCTCTGGTATTTATCGCCCCTCTTGTATAAGATGTGGTATGATTGCTTATGAGACAATAATCCCTAAAAACCAAACAACTATCGGTAAATTTATAAAACATGTTTGCATTCCTTATTCTAAGCAGTGAGCCCAGCATTTTCTTAAGCCTCATAATCATCAGTTCTTTAAAGTAATTTTCATTTAATTTTTAGCTTACCTGGCTCTGTTCACAGTTTGGTCTATGGCAGAGAGTTATCTCATTGGCAATCAACCACATCATATTATTTTTATATCAGTGGTTCATCTTCAACTGAAACAAAAAAGATGTTAACATGTCAATTGTGTAAAGGTTTACAGGTCAATAGCCCTTGACTAAGGGGTCAGGGCTAAACAATCTCCATGGATTTAAAATTTGCCAGTGTTAATGCTACTGCTTAACCAGTAAGGTGTGCCTTTGCAACTTCTTCAAGGTGAAATAATATATAAATAAAATATAACTGTTGACAGTTTTGGTTCGTATCGACCTTCAGCAAATGTTTTCTGCATATTCAGCACATGTAAGATTCAGACAATAAATAAAAGAAATAGACAAAGAAGTAGGTAAACTGAGATGAAAAGCAATAAAACACTACTTTTCACAAAATACTGGTGTTATTGAGTGAAATAAGACATTGAGGGTCAAGTATCTATGATGAATTAATATAAAACTTTAACCATGCAAATTAATAACCAGATGCTCCGCAGGGCACAGCTTTATACAACCGCAGAGGTTGAACCCTGAACGGTTGGGGCAAGTATGGACACAACATTCAAGCTGGATTCAGCTCTAAATTTGGATTGTGATTAAATAGTTGACACAGCATAGGTTTGACACAGAATGAATGTGGTCTAATGAACTTAAAATATTTTTTTTGCCTTTAAGCAATTCACTATGCTGTTGAGTATTAATCCTCTCAAAAAAATGTTTGAAGAAATTTTCTTTTTATTTATGAAATCTGAAATGAGAAAAATTTACCCCCCCCCCCCCCATTTTTTTTTCACATCCCCTTTTCCCTTTTTCCAAAACGGATCTCCATTCAAATTTCAAATGGAGTTTGCAACAATAACTACTCATTTAAATAAATCATAAAATATTAAAATGTAAAATAAAGTGCTTGTTATCACTGAATGGTAAGATTGTTTTAATTTATCAGTTGGTAGTAAAAGTGAATATACATTGTATATTGTATAAAACAATGATTTAAGTTGATTCAACTACTATTCTGGACAAAGAAAGATAACTCCAATTGAAAATTTCTTGCTATTGCACAATATTGTGCAATTATTTATTTCTTGCTATTGCACAATACTGTGCAATTGAAAATATTTGCTATTGCACAATTCTGTGCAATTGAAGATTTCTTGCTATTGCACAAAACTGTGCAATTGAAAATTTCTTGCTATTGCACAATACTGTGCAATTGAAGATTTCTTGCTATTGCTGAATACCGTGGAATTGAAAATTTCTTGCTATTGCACAATACTTAATGTAATAATTTTGGATCCTGATTTGAACCAACTTGAAAACTGGGTACCATAATAAAAAATTTAAGTACATGTTTAGATTCAGCATATCAAAAATGCCCAAGAATTTAATTTTTGTTAAAATCAAACTTAGTTTAATTTTGGACCCTTTGGACTTTAATGTAGACCAATTTGAAAACAGGACCAAAAATTAAGAATCTACATACACAGTTAGATTTGGCATATCAAAGAACCCCAATTATTCAATTTTTGATGAAATCAAACAAAGTTCAATTTTGGACCCCCATTTGGACCAACTTGAAAACTGGGCCAATTATCAAAAATCTAAGTACAGTTTTAGATTCAGCATATCAAAGAACCCCAAGGATTCAATTTTTGTTTAATTCAAACTAAGTTTAATTTTGGACCCTTTGGACCTTAATGTAGACCAATTTGAAAACGGGACCAAAAATTAAGAATCTACATAAATAGTTAGATTCGGCATATCAAACAACCCCAATTATTCAATTTTTGATGAAATCATACAAAGTTCAATTTTGGACCCTTTGGGCCCCTATTCCTAAACTGTTGGGACTTAAACTCCCAAAATCAAACCCAACCTTCCTTTTATGGTCATAAACCTTGTGTTTAAATTTCATAGATTTCTATTTACTTATACTAAAGTTATGGTGCGAAAGCCAAGAATAACGCTTATTTTGGCCCCTTTTTGGCCCCTTATTCCTAAACTATTGTGACCTCAACTCCAAAAACCAATCCCAATCTTCCTTTTGTGGTCATAAACCTTGTGTCAAAATTTCATAGATTTCTATTTACTTAAACTAAAGTTATAGCGCGAAAACCAAGAAAATGCTTATTTGGGCCCTTTTTGGCCCCTAATTCCTAAAATGTTGGGACCAAAACTCCCAAAATCAATCCCAACCTTCCTTTTGTGGTCATAATCCTTGTGTTAAAATTTCATAGATTTCTATTCACTTTTACTAAAGTTAGAGTGTGAAAACTAAAAGTATTCGGACGACGACGCAGACAACAACCCCAACGTGATACCAATATACGACCAAAAAATTTTCAATTTTTGCGGTCGTATAAAAATAAACATAGTACAAGGATGCTCCACTCTCACTATCATTTTCTATGTTCAGTGGACCATGAAATTGAGGTCAAAATTTTAATTTGACATTAAAATTACAAAGATCATATCATAGTTTAAGTTTCAAGTTGATTGGACTTCAACTTCATCAAAAACTATCTTGACCAGAAGGAAGGCAGAAAGGACAATCAAACAAACAGACTCATAAACCCAAAAACATAATGCACCTAAGTGGGGCATAACAAAGCTAGCTATGATTGTGACATATGTTTATTTTATACGAAGATATAGACAACGTAAAACAAGTCATTAAAGTATACCAAAATAGGTAGTAAGATTGTACATTAGCCTTATAAAGCAAGCTCTCGTTTTCAATTGAATGAAGTATCATTCAATTGTACATTTGTGTTACTAAAAATATCACAACTACATTTATATATTACATTGAGGATCACTACTGTAAAACCCCTTGTACCACAAATACTTTCAAACATGTTCACAATTAAAAAACAATTCTGCAAAACATGGTGCAGTTAGGAATGGATATTGGTTCATAGCAAAAGACTATCACTTCAAAATAAAATTGTGTCTGTTTTATTTGTGATCATGGAATTGTACTATATATAATTTTGTAACCAACCATAATTCTGTAAAAATCTTAGAAATCATTCAAACAATCCATATTTGGATTTTCTTTGTACGGGTAAGTTTAAGCAGAAAATTACGAGCATATTTTAACATCACAAAAATCACGAACTATTGGACGGAAAACATGTATCTCCTAAAAAAAAATAATATCAGCATAATTGATATGCATTCCTTTATATAGTGAATTTACACAATATCTACAATTTATTGTAGTCTCCTTGTAATAGGCCTTTTTTTAAAGATATCCTAAAGTGCTTTTAACATAAAATCTGTGACTCTTTCCACAAACAATCTAACAATCAAAAGCACTTGCTAGTCATGAACATTATAGTTTATCCTATTTTTGTCCTTAGATTTTTTGTGAATAGAGCCCCAGTTTTATAATTAATAAAAATATATTTTGTCCTTTTTTTGGAAGGAAAGTGCTGAAAGAATAAAAAAAATTAAATTAAATCTTTCTCAGTTCACTTTTAATCACATTTTTACTGCTAACTGTTCTTGAAATTTGTTTAATTGAAAGACACTTAACTCAATATATATTTTAGTAATAAAAGGCAATTATAGATTGCATAGAGCTTATTTTCCATTGTCCATATACCCTTTTTTCTACATAAACTATTTACTATTGAACTGTAATTAACTTATTTATAGAAGAAAACATCACTTAGAATTTATATTTCTTCTGTCTACAGATTGTAAAATATAAATTGGTTTTTAGATCAACTGAGGTAAATAATGTATAAACATGTAAAAGCCAATAACTTTTTCTGCCCTAAAAATCTAATTGAAGGTGGTGGTACCCAACACTTTCCCTAAAATTAATTTGGCTCGTTTAATTTTCATAAAATTTTGACAATGTATTTACTTTGACCCTTTAACAAACATAAAAAAAAATAAAAAATTTTGAACCAACCGTTTTGTCAGAAAAAATACACTGGTTATATAGCAGTTCGACAAACACCAATTTTGATCCTTGAGAAGCTTAATATTCCCTTTACAACACAATGTAATTAAAACGTTTAGTTGACTTTACAGAGTTATCTCCCTGTAGTGTTAGGTACCACCTTAAACAGGCTCCCTAACTTAACCAATTTTATTTTAGGCATACAATATTAAATTCAGTCAGTAAACTCAGTAGTGAAACTTATGTAGACTATTTACAGTATCATGTATATTAATTTAAATATGATATGTGGAAATTAAATCTGGAATGTACATAGGGAATAAATAGAATTGTGCAATGTTGAACAAAAATACAGGTCAAAAAGATTACAATAAATAAATTCCTTAACTAAAACTAAATAATATGATAAAAAGTGAATATATATGAGACTCATGTGAAATCCAATAACAAATAAGTGTATATTCTGTACATTTTTAGGATAATTGAAGGTAGAGTTAAAGAATTGACCATTACCAATAATTGATTTATTATTATATTATACTTGGGACTTGGACTTTTTTCAATTTACAGAGTAATTACACATAGGAGAAAATAAAATGTAACTGCATTACAAAAAAGAAAGCTGAAGTTCAAAAATTCCATGTATGAATTATTTTTTACAAATATCGTATGCTGTATAAATTTCAAGATTGTCTAAAATCATCATACTATTATAGTAATGAAAGCATGAAGAAAAGGCTAGACCAAATTAAAAATCAGTCTAGATAAATCAAAAAACTATGCAGGCATATTTGAATATAATGCTTCATAAATACTATGAAAATAATAGCCTTTCTTAACTATCTTCAAATATAGTCATATCTTAATAAATAAATCATAACTCTAAGCCTTTCAAACAAATCAAGATTGTAATTAACAAATCAGAAAATATAGGAAATGTAAAATTAAAATTAAAACAATATGAGAAATCAATTAAATAATAGAAAGTATTGCACAATGTATTTAACACACACGATGATTCAATTTTGTATCAAACAAATTGAAATACATTTCTTAATTTGACATGAAAATTAAAAATGATGTATATATTGTTCAAATGGGATGAACTGATGGCTTTTACTTAAGAATTTTTAAATACCTTAATGAATTACAGCTTGGGATGGTTGTACATGTCACCTGTATAATTCCTTAATTCAGATTATTGTCAATTTTTGGTCTATTATCTTCACATTTGCATGGATGAAAATTATCTGTATAAATTTTTTCAGATTTTACAATGCCAAAGTGAAGTCTAGAAAGACAATAAAATATTTTTCTCTACAAAGATATTGAACCTTCAGTGGTTTTTATAAACGTGGTGTAAAAGAGAAAACATACACAATTTTCTAACATACATCCTTTGACAGTTTTTGTGAGAAAAAAAAATGATTATACAACTTCTTTTAGTTTACAATTTCTCATTTGTTTAGACCTTAAGGGCATATTTCAGAATGTAGCCTTCACAAAAAATCCATGGTATTTGCACAAAACTAAATTTTTGATTAATTAAAAAAAAATCCTTTTTACCAGTTTAATAATTAAACCTGTTTATTTACAAGTTAAGAATTACACACAATATTCATTCAACTTTACAATCATTCTGATGGAATGTTTATTATAACAATTATGCATCATATACTTAGGTTAAATCAGATAAAAACACTTGTACAATGTGTATTGACACGCAAATATCAAAAATAACTTTGAAGCTTACTGCAGACCGCAATTTTTCTTTAAGAATTTACCTTCAAGGTAGATTCATTCTAAAGACTTACTGTTTACTCTCTTGTGTGTTTTTGAAGATAGTGGTTGATAATGATAATGCTATAACTAAATGTTACTCACAAACACACAATTTTTACAATGAATCACTAACTAAACCACTATGTATGTCAGCTGAAGAAGTTTCAAAATTTGGTCAATACATTTTTTTTGTTATTTGATGAAGAAAAAAAGTATTTTTTCTCATATATGGAAGAAATTAATCATCCATGAGAATTTTTTGGTTGGGAAAAGCTTTCAACGAAAGAAAGAAAAAATGATTGAGCACATCTAGGAAAATAATTTTTAACTTAACGTTTATTGATTTCTTTAAAGCGGCAAGTATTATTTATCAGTTATTATGCAGTATCGATTAGTAACATATCTATAAATGTATATTTTAAAACTTTAAAAATTCTATATTATATTAGGACTCTTTCAATTTTCCCTGAATAAAAAATCTACGTACAATAAACAAGGCAACACAAAATGGCTACACACAGGTGGGACAATAATCAAGTTTTGTTGTGATTTTATTCACAATTTCCGGTTTGTTGCTAGAAAGTCAGGATTTTCAGCCATGCTAAATAAAATCTTGTAGCTGAAACAAATCAAGTCCATGTTATTCCCTTTTCATTGATATTATGTTTTTAAAATCACATGACTGATAAACAAAATGGCTATTTACAGCCATTGACCAATGAAAATGTGTTATGTATAAGCCAGTAACCAGTGAGATCTGGTATCTGTAAAAGTCTGTCTTTTTGGCTATGCTCCACTATTATATGCGTAATCAGCTTTGTTGTGCATGATCAACTTGTCTTCAACAAAGTAAAAACTGTCTGATCGTGTATCAAATGGATGATCCATCATGTCTTGGACTGAAAATAGAATAAAATAAGGTTAAATTATTTCTTATTTTAAAAAATAAAGTGCTTAGTATGCTTATATAAAATATGATCATATTATATCTAAAATTGACCAGAGCTTCCTTGAATTGAATTTTTGGTTAATTCACTCCATTAAGCTCATCATGCAAGGAAAATCAGTTGTAACATATGATTGAAACTTTGTGCAGTTCATTTTATCACATTAATCAGTCAGAAGTTACATGTATCTTGCAGAAAGTTGAAAATCTTTGAACATAAAAAGTAGGTAAAAAAATGTGTGAAAAATAGCATCATGTAAAAGTTTGTAAAATATCAAAAATATTGACTTTACAAGTACTAATCTTGGATGACCTAATTTGAGTCTAATACAAAAAAAATGTATACATTGAAATTACAGAAATCGCAACCAGTGAAATAATCTTGGTTTACAATGGTTGCTGGTAAATTTAATAGGGTGAATTGTAGCCTTCAGGTGCCTGATTTTCTCGCTGTGTTGAAGACCCATTGGTGGCCTTCAGCTGTTTACTCCTCTTTAGTTGGGTTGTTGTCTCTTTAAAATATTCCCCATTCCAATTCTCAATATTACCTAAATCTAAAACCATTGACAGCAACTGTCTTTGAGAAAGTGACTTACTTTCTTCTGTGGTTAATGTTGGAAATTCATATATATGTTCCACTGTATTCCTACTGTGTGGGATACAAAACCCAAACTCAAAATCAAAACTTTTCAACAGTTTTTCTTTAAAGAAATGTCTTTCTATCATTCTAAACTTGCTGACTGGTTTATCTCCAACTACAAACTCTACCCTGAAATAAAACACTATATATTTATTTCCCATGCCTGAGGGAGATCTGAAGATTTGTTCACCCAAGAATATTCATATTTCACGAGGGCTCTACCCCAGGGAGATAGGATTTTTCGAGGGTGAACAAATCTTCATATCTCCCGAGGCCAAGGGAAATGAATGTTTTTTTCCACTGCCTAAGCTTTGTATACTATCTGAACTTCAAATATTAGTTTGCATACAGGCATTTTTTCTGACTTATCTGCTTGTTTACAATACTAAACATATTGATAAATAGTCAGATAAACATTAATTATTTAATTAGTCTTTTTGTTTTTACGTCTGAAATAAATTTGAACACAATAATGATATTTGCTAAAGCTATTTAGAAAATAAGAAGTTCAAGACGTTATGTACATAAACCGCACGTAACGTCGCACGATTTAGTCCCAACATGTCAGAGGGGAATATGATACTCTGAGGTAAATATGAAGTTTTGTTCGACGTCAGGTGTGAACGTTTCAACCAATCAAATGTTGATTTCTCTATCAAAATCAACATGCAGTGGAATAAAATTATTTATCAAATACATGAAATACAACTTATTTGTCATGTCTACTGTGACTGTTTCCAACTTCATCATGTTCATGCTAATACTAATAGCTTTATTACTGTTTGTTACTCTCCCATGTCACCCTTACAAAAAGGAGATATTAAAATAAGAGTTTGTTTTGTTATTATTTCTTTTTTATCAAAATAAAGTGCTTTCCATGTACTGACATATATTCCTTGTCCTTTCTTTAATTTTTGTTAGTTCTATAATTGAGATTAAAAGGAGCAGGCAGGTTAGATCTATAAAATATAGGTTAACCCCACTACAGGTTCCCATGTGTTTCCCAAGTAAGTGTTTGTCTTACATCTTATTTTTTGGTCCTTCAGAAATTCCAGTGTTAATGGAATATCTATGAATATCTACATGTATGATCATTACTGTTTTATTGAATTGTTGAAATTGAGAGCTTGACCTATTGTAAGAATGTGACCATAGTATACAGATGCCCCACTCACCATTTCATTTTCTATGTTCAGTGGAGCATGACATTTTGATCAAAACTATAAATGCATTAAATCAGAAGAGCATATCATAGGGAATATGTGTACTAAGTGTCAAGTTGAATGAACTTCAACTTCATAAAAAACTACCTTGAAGCCTGACAAGCGGACAGACGTACATGTATAGACCAGAAAAAAGTAAAAACACTAGCATCTAAAAAAATCTCTAACCAACTGTAATTATGGTATGCTGAAATATAATACACTAAGTGCTCTCCCCACATATTTCAATTAGCATACTGGTAAACAGGGAATTTTGAAATACTAACATGTTTCAAAAAATAATAGCATCACTTCCAAAACACAATCTTAACGAAAATCAATTAAGAAAGAATCACATTACCATGATGCTAAAAGGACCTTGCCTCACAGTCATTTAACTTTCGAGCATGATTTTTTTACTCAGACTTGAAAATCAACCAATCAAATTGCTTGATTTCATGTTTCGAGCATGATTTTTGTGCTTCGAGCACTGAGCAAAGTTTTATGCCTTCAAGGCCTGGAGTGAACATATTTTTAATTTAAAACTGACTCTTTTTTTTTTAAATTGTGCATACTTAAGGCATGCCTATATATACATACGTAGCTCCTACTGTTTTTAATCTCAAAAACTGTGGAGTGAACTGGTACCGTACAAATCTTCCTGCATTGGGATCAATCTCATCTGGATCAACATCTTCATCCTCTTCTGTTAAAATAATGAAATAAATTTAGTATGTAATTCTAAAATGAACTGACCATATGACAATTGTCCCCATTATTTTAAATGTATAAATGACTATTGGACAAAATGCTCATGCATGTATCTCCATGTGTTGTGAACAGTGAAATCCAGGAAATCTTAATTCTTCGCTATTTGTGATATCTATTTTGTAGCGATCGCGAGAGATCATAGATATCAGGGTGGAATAAATTAAATCATTGTTAACTGTTCCACTATATTTAGTGATGAGCTACATTTGTATTATAGAGACTAATCATGCTAATGTTTTATATGCATATTACCGGTAGTCATTTCTGGATTGAAATTTTCATGGTGGTCTTTACTGTTAAAGGGAAAATTCACGATTTTTTACTTATGGTTTAAATATGTTCATTATGACATAATATATATATTCACAAAGTTTTATCGCTATAAGTGCAGTAATAAAGGAGAAATTCAATAATTAATGAAAAAATATCAACTACTTCCTGTAGGTCGTGACGTTTTCTCCTGATTTTTGCATGCCGGGATTTAAAATACAATCATTAAAAGTCTTGGTTTTTAATCATATTTTAGCGTAATCGTAAGCGCGCCGATGACTTATGCTTTATCTAATAACCATCCGATAATAAGAAGATAAAACGCACAGACGTTCAATTGTACTCATTCGTGAGATAAATTATCTATGTTAAACGTATATATTCGAATTATTTTTGTAGACAACACAAAAAGTTATAAATTTATTTTTAATAAATGCATTTTCGGACTGATAAGGTGAACAAATTAAAGTACAATAATCTGTAAAGACAATATGTTGGTGTACTCTTATTGACCTTTTACTATCTCTGCTATGACTAGGTTTATACGATGTGTGTATTCACGGTTCTGTGGCAATACTCGTAGATGGCTTGTTGAAAGGTAAATTGTTATTTGCACTTCGGTATTTAACCACGCCTCTAGGGCACACCTTGCCAGGTGTGACTGTCTATTCGGATCAGTGGTAGCATTTAATACACAAATTAAAAATACAGATTCAAGTTGGTGACAAATAAAAATTGATCGCCGTAGAATTGTTTAATTATATTTGGTGCTATTATTTATTTGAATTCAAATAAGTTAATTTACTAAGAAATACACAATTTTCGGTTAAAGACGGGAAACTTAATTCATATGTTAAAATGAAATGATATACAAGTCTTGTCCTTGATTTATGTCTCATAAAAAAGGGGGATTTAGAAATTAGAAATAGCTTTACTAAATCATTTTTATTGGTCTTTATTAGGCGAAAAAATATACGAGAACACTTACATTTAGACTTTTGAAAGCCATGTATTAATTAATATCTGAAACTATCTGAAGATAACTCTACCGAAGCGGAAAATAATATGTACGAATAAAGAAAAAAATACTTTTGTACTTAAGAGGTTTAAAAAGTTGACAGGAAATATAAGGATCTTCATGGAATGGAATCGAAAAATTACGAATAGATATTCTTTTCAAGTGTGAAAAACGTCAACCAAATTTATTCATAATCGGGAACGTCCTTATTAAAATCTGAGACATCTCTAATAGTCGTCGTCTCCCAACGTATATATATACTTAAATAACTATTTGACCAACGATGTTTAAAATTAAAAGACAACGAATTTAATGTTATCTTTCCCTATTTTTGAATGTTATTATAAGTCTGTTCAACTTGCAAGAATACCCCTAAAGCGGACAAATATCCGACAAGCAGTTTATTCTTTAAATTGCTGTCTTTGAATATCAAGAAAGAAAATAAATCCCGAAATTGATACTCAATAGTTTTCCTAGAAAATATTCACATCCCTTGGGGATTATTAGTGTACGTCCAGTTGCATATATTTTACATGAATGTCGGAACAATTGTGATGATGACGAATTTCGTCCTTTATTCGAGAACAATCTAATTGGATATATAAATCTGTGAGTTTACTATGTTCTTAACTTCGATGAATTAACCAAAGCAAGTTATAAATTGACCTGTATTTAAATCAAATTGTTTCTTTTTTTCTTCTTCTTCTTTTGGTATACAATAGTCTACCGAATTCGTTGATTACATACTGTTGGCATACGTGGACTAGTCTATTTACAAAACTTTTACCACAATTTACACAAAATGTATGTTTCTTTCTTATGTTCAATGTATACATGTATACATATTTTAAATTGCGCTACTGACCATAGTTCCGTAACTTTCTACCCAGGCGTATGTATACCAATCTTATTAAAATAAGTTCTCATCACTTGCTCCTCGATTTTTTTATATGTCGCCGCACACGGCGACATATAAAAAATCGAGGAGCAAGTGATGAGAACTTATTTTAATAAGATTGTATGTATACACGAATCGTCGACAAGTGCGCACATTTTTTTAAATCAATAATTCTGGTATGTTCCAATCTGTCCTAAACTATTGACAACGAGTATTTTCCCAAATTAACCCTTGGAAAAATATGTAAATAGATTTGTATTTCTTCAAATTTTTTGTTTTGTATTATTTTTTTTTCATAAATAATATTCTTTACACCAGAAATGTTATTTATAAACAAGCGTATGAGTTCAGTAATGACTAGTATATTATTTCACTTTCGGACACGCAAAACAAAAATGTATATTATACATGCACCTGATAGTTCAAAATGGAAAGTTACGGTCGTGTACACTGATCAATACCTACAGAAGTGAAACGATGCATGAACTTGCAAGCCCGCCGGACAGGAAATCGATTGAATACCTGGACGTGTCACCTTACACCCCTTCCAATACCTTTGGGAGTAATACTTTTAGCCATGCTGGTGATCAGATGAGGGAAGATCCGAATTTATTTAAATAAAGTTTATTACTTTAAAGAATTATGAACGAATTAGATTTTCGACAACAATTTCCACGGAACACTTATTTATGATTTGAACTTTGACTTTTTAACTAATTACAATATTATCAGTTTAAAAATAACAGACTATATGGTTGTTTAAAAAAAATAAGACCATTTTCCGTATCAAGTTAGTCAGTCAGATAAAACAACCGTACGATTGACAAGATATCAACACGCAATTACGACTACATCGTTTACTGTAGTTTTGTTCCTTTGTGGTTTATAGACATATCGGGATTTTTCATCGGAGAAGGTGACAAAATGGCGGAGCACAGAGAACTGATACTCAAAATTTAAAATCGATGGTGATCTCTTATTTAGCGGAATAAAACTTTAATATCTATAAATTTGAGCATTTTTATACAGAATGGACATAATATCAATTTTTGATTTTTTTGCGAAGTTTCCCTTTAATAATGGTTAATTCAGTGTATATAAAATGACTACATTAATAATTCTTTCACATGTTTAAATCAAGATAAATGACAACGTACCATTATTAAAGGTCAAACTACAGGTGATTGAATTAAAATGTCAATTAAATGTTGACTAAACAGGGGAGTATTAAAGATAATATTTAATAACATCATAAAACAATTGAATATTTCTTGGGTTTTTTTTTTAAATAATTTTTTGAATAAATTTTTTTCAGAATTCAAAGCAGATGCATGTTAAATGATGATTATTGGCTGTTTATCTTGATGTCCAGTGGTATTTAAATTAAATGTTTATATTCAGGATGTGAATATGGAAAATAGGTTATTGATTGATTAACACCATTTTTGGGGCTATTTCGTGGCGGTTAGTTTTTATTGGAGGAAGCCAGAGTGCCTAGAGAAAACTACTGACCTTCGTTAGGGAAACTGACAACCCTAGTCAATCAAGATAGGAGTTGAATGCACCCGCATGGGCAGGGTTCAAACTCACAACCCAAGTGTTGACTGCCTAGTGATTACAGTAGTAACTGCTTGCATTGGACCACTCAGCCACAGAGGCCACTCAACATGGTTAATGCATTATGAACATGTTCATTTGTAAAAGTGGCTAGTACTAGATTGTTTCATTGAGCATTTTTAACTTACTAATTCACAAGGTGCAACCAGATGCGCCACAGGGCACAGCTTTATACGACCGCAGAGGTTGAACCCTGAATAGTTTGGGTACATTTGTAAGTATGGACACAACATTCAAGCTTAATACAGCTCTGAATTTGGATTGTGATTAAATATTTCACACAGCATAGGTTTCTGACACAGAATTGATGTGGTCTAATGAACCTAAAACTAGAGGCTCTAAAGAGCCTGTGTCGCTCACCTTGGTCTATGTGACTATTAAACAAAGGAAGCAGATGGATTCATGACAAAATTGTATTTTGGTGATGGTGATGTGTTTGTACATCTTACTTTACTGAACATCCTTGCAGCTTACAATTATCTCTATCTATAATGAAGTTGGCCCAGTAGTTTCAGTGGAAAATGTTAGTAAAAATTTACAAATTTTATAAAAATTGTTGAAAATTGACTATAAAGGACAATAACTCCTTAGGGGGTCAATTGACCATTTCGGTCATGTTGACTTATTTGTAAATCTTACTTTGCTGAACATTATTGCTGTTTACAGTTTATTTCTATCTATAATAATTTTCAAGATAATAACCAAAAACAGTAAAATTTCCTTAAAATTACCAATTCAGGGGCAGGAACCCAACAACGGGTTGTCCGATTTATCTGAAAATTTCAGGGCAGATAGATCTTGACCTGATAAACAATTTATCCCCCTGTCAGATTTGCTCTTGATGCTTTGGTTTTTGAGTTATAAGCCAAAAACTGCATTTTACCCCTATGTTCTATTTTTAGCCATGGCGGCCATCTTGGTTGGATGGCCAGGTCATCAGACACATTTTTTAAACTAGATACCCAAAAGATGATTGTGGATAAGTTTGGATTAATTTGGCCCAGTAGTTTCAGAGGAGAAGATTTTTGTAAAAGATTACTAAGATTTACGAAAAATGGTTAAAAATTGACTATTAAGAGCAATAACTCCTATATGGGTCAACTGACCATTTTGGTCATGTTGACTTATTTGTAAATCTTACTTTGCTGAACATTATTGCTGTTTACAGTTTATTTCTATCTTTAATAATTTTCAAGATAATAACCAAAAACAGTAAAATTTCCTTAAAATTACCAATTCAGGGGCAGCAACCCAACAACAGGTTGTCAGATTCATCTGAAAATTTCAGGGTAGATAGATCTTGACCTGATAAACAATTTTCTAATAGTCAGATTTGCTCTTTATGCTTTGGTTTTTAAGTTATAAGCCAAAAACTGCATTTTACCCCTATGTTCTATTTTTAGCCATGGCGGCCATCTTGGTTGGTTGGCCGGGTCCCTGGACACATTTTTTAAACTAGATACCCCAAAGATAATTGTAGCCAAGTTTGGATAAGTTTGGCCCAGTGGTTTCAGAGGAGAAAATTTTTGTAAAAGATTACTAAGATTTACGAAAAATGGTTAAAAATTGACTATAAAGGGCAATAACTCCTATATGGGTCAACTGACCATTTCGGTCATGTTGACTTATTTGTAGATCTTACTTTGCTGAACATTATTGCTGTTTACAGTTTATCTCTATCTATAATAATATTCAAGATAATAACCATATAACGGCAAAATTTCCTTAAAATTGCCAATTCAGGGGCAGCAACCCAACAACCGGTTGTCCGATTCGTCTGAAAATTTTAGGGCAGATAGATCTTGACTTAATAAACAATTTAACCCCATGTCAGATTTGCTCTAAATGCTTCGGTTTCAGAGTTATAAGCCAAAAACTGCATTTGACCCCTATGTTCTATTTTTAGCCATGGCGGCCATCTTGGTTGGTTGGCCGGGTAACCGAACACATTTTTTAAACTAGATACCCCAATGATGATTGTGGCCAAGTTTGGTTAAATTTGGCCCAGTAGTTTCAGAGGAGAAGATTTTTGTAAAAGTTAACGACGACGGACGACGGACGACGGACGCCGGACGACGCCGGACGACGACGGACGCCAAGTGATGAGAAAAGCTCACTTGGCCCTTCGGGCCAGGTGAGCTAAAAAATGGCTTTAGAGCAATACACTATGCTGTGGAATATTAATCCCCTCAAAAAGAGTTTGCAACAATAACTACTCATTTTAATACATCATAAAATATAAAAATATAAATGACATACAGTCATGGTTAAAATTAATATCAATTAATCATGTTAATAGTAACTTCCAACATGTCTAAATACAAATTTACAGCTAATCATCTCAAGACAATCATCATTTCTTAATACATAATTTTCAAGCAGTGTAAGGTAATCAAACATATATTACTGTGGGTATCCAATCACCTTTGTGGTAGTGAATTACCTATTGCCTGACCAGTTTAAAAAATTGTCAACACAATTTGTCCATTTAAATTGTACAATAGGTATTGTGAGAGCTATTATCAACAGGTGGTCATTTAACTACCTGTAGATTTACCTGGTTTTTTTTTAACAGAGCTAATTTAAATGAATGATAGCTAGCTTGCTTTCCTCATGTCCAATGTCCTGAATGGACTATTCTATTTAGGTATGGGAAATTTTACATTTGATACACTACTTGTTCTTTCTAACAAAGATAATTATTGCAAATTTATTTTTTTTGCTAACAATCACAAATAAATCATTGCTGGTAAATCCCACTTTCATAATGAAGAATAAAGCACTGAAATTTCTATTCACTAAGCCTTTGTACTTTTTTTGATATATTGAAAATAAATTTTTCACAGTAATTCCGATTGAAGAAGATCCTGAATATTAAATGAAACTTAGCATCACTACTATTCCATTTCAGGAATCGTAATATAACATGAAAATATATCCCATTATAAAACACCAAGCCACACATAATTCATCTTGTAGAATTATTCACAATTAGATGGGCTATCCAAAAAAATCCATTTCACAAACACTTTAATTCCATATCAGGAATCAGAAACTTAAAATATATCCCACATTAAAACACCATGAAGCAAACATATATCGCCTTTTTTTATAAACTAAATTCACTGATTGAATTTCCATCTTCACTGTAAAGAGACACAAAAAGAAATGGCTTAAAATGTCCCATCTCTAAATAGAATAGTCTATTCAGGACATTGGTCATGATACATGAGGAAAGCAAGCTATCTATCAGTCATTTAAATATTACCTTTTAGTGATTTTTTTTTACTGGGTAGTTAAATGACCACTTGTTGATGAGTTCTCACAATACCTATTGTACAATTTAAATGGACAAATTGTGTTGACAATTTTTTATACTGGTCAGGCAATAGGTATTTAAATACCACAAAGGTGATTGGGTAATGACAGTAACAAATGTAACAATATTCTTTAAATGGAATTGGCTTACCTCCCTTACACTACTTTAAATTGTCCTTTAACCAGAAAAACCCTTGTTTCCTCCTTTTTATCCCCTATTTTGCTAAATGATTTGAGCCATAACCCCCATAACCATCCCTTTGCAGTACGGAAACTTGTGGTATAATTTCAGAGAGATTTATACACTTAAACACAAGTTATTGACTGGAAACTACAAAAATGCTTATTTGGGGCCCTTTTTTGGCCCCAAATTCCTAAACCTTTGGGACCATAACCCCCAAAAAAAACCAAAACTTGTACCTGTGGAATTAAACATTGTGGTACAATTTCAGAGCAATTGAAATACTTATACACAAATTGATATCCTTAAAGTAGAAAAATGCTTGTATTGGGCCCCGTATGCCAAAACGGTTGCGACCATCATACCAAAAAATCAATCCCAACCTTCCTTTTGAGGTATTGAACCTTTTAATAAAATTTCATAGAGACCCATTCACTTAAACTAAAGTTTTAGTCCGGACACAAAATGTATCATTGGACGATGAAGACGACAACGATGCAGACATCATACCATTGTACGAACGCAAATATTTTTTTGTGATCGTATAAAAAATATATCATTCTTTAGATAGACATTCCACCTCTTACCAAAGAAGCAGCTAATACCAATTTTAAAACCTTTGGTTTGACCTGGCCAGGTTTCAAATTCACAGCTTTGAGCACTTGAGGCAATCATGTCACTGGTTGTGATAAAAGTTAAATGAACAAGATGGTGTATTCATCTGTCAACCATATGTATGAATTCTTTATAAATCAGGGTTGGTAAGATCTTGGATTTTATCAGTAGTGTTCAGACCAGTGGGAATATCTGGGTTTTACTGGGTAAAAAGAAGTACTGGTGTGTCTCATTGGCAATAATACATCATCTCCTTATATTTAAGTGTTTTCCCAGAGCATGTTTAGCATGGATAGACACCATACCATTTTAAAATGACACCATGCCCTTTTTTCACTTCTTTGGATGACGCCATTGTCTCGAAAAAAAGCCATAATTAGAAGCATTTTTCAAAAATAACATTTCATGCCTATCGGCAATGTTAATAAAATTGTTACCTGATTGTGTAACATTCTAATTAACTGACAATGAAATACAGTTAAATACCTTGCCTTTGGCAGTTTTATCACCTCTGTTAATGATTGTTTACTGCTAATTAGGGGATTTAAGATAAAAAAACAAATACTAGAAACTTATTACAAATTATTTACAGAATGAAAATGTCCAAACGTTATCCATTTATTTACGTACAGCATCACTTCATGTTTTACTTCTTGTATCTATAATCCTCCTTAGATAGAAACATTTAACAAATGCTTTTTTTATTAACAAAAATAGACACAAAAAAGGAACTGTTAATACCATCTGCAATGTACATGTATGCAATATATTATTGCATCTGTATACATGTATCATCTCCTGTCCCACCTGTTATATTTTTAAAACTCATTACTTAGGAGCAATTTGGTGTTCCTTAATAACAACTTTTTTGTAACAGTTTAAATGAGATTAAATAACTTTTTTTGTTTTCAGCATACTGTCATGACTGTAGGTGCCCTTTGGTTACTTTTCCACAGACTCTAGGTGCCCTTTTGTTAATTTTCCATACACTCTAGGTGCCCTTTTTTTTTAAAGATTTTTGGCACTCTAGATGCACTTTTTCAATTAAGTTACCATTCCCTTTTTGTGTGATAGGGGAAACACTATATTTACAAGATATCCAAATGTTTTCAAAACTTGACAATTTCCTGTGTGTACATGTACATGTAAAAGAATTCTTGAAGAAAAGGATGATTATTTTATCCTCTAGAAATGAATCTTTTCTAATAAGATTATCTGTATAAATTTTAAAGCAATAATACTATGGATCTTTATGGCATTTCTTAAACATTTTGTTTGAAATTAAGCTTAAATTATCATATTGTCCTGTATAAACCATTTCAAGGATGGAAAAAACTGTGTTTCTCTCCCCTAGTTTCTCCTTTTTATACCAACCCTTCTATCAATAAGTAAAATTTATAAGTAAAACATGTATTCCCCCGGCCCTTGCTGTGATATTGTTGCCTTTTTTAAAACTACATCTACATGTACTGTTTTTTATTGGGAAAAATTCATAATTTTTATTTTATATTTTATTCTAAACACATTTAGACGCCACTTTCTAGCTGACCTTTGCTGTCCTTTTTGTAACGTTTTTTCATGTATATTTTGGTTGTCAGACATTTTCAATCTGAAAGGTACTTTTCAGAGAGGGGAAAGAAACAGAAGCAATGATGGTACATTTTTGTACTTAATGCCTTGAAAACCACATGTGTTACAACTTACAAACACCATGATCATGATGATTCTGATAAAAAAAAAAACAGATATCAAAAGTGCTTATTAGATAATATCAAAATAATAACATGAATACAATATTTACAAACATAACATTCTTAACTACAAATGCCATCGCTGTTTAGGGAAAATGTAAAACTTTTTTTTTGTAATTGTGAATTTTCTGAATTTCGGCTGTAATTTGAGGCAAACAATTAATATCACTACCTTGGAATTTTAATTTTTAACCTACATGTACCCATGTGTTTACCTGCAGGAGGGGGTTTTGCCACCTCAAATATCACAGACCCAGAATCCATATCTCGTAACTTAAACCTTGTAAAGTCTATTCCATAAATGTTGGCCTCAGGAGGACACAAATAATCTGAAAAGAAAAAAATATGAATGTGTCAAAAAGTAGCAAATGTTAATTCAAGATCAAATGGAATACTTTGATCTCAATATTTATAAGCAGCTTTAGCAATATGTATGTACATGTAAGTATGGCCTCCTTGTTTGTGCAATATTTCCTTTTAAAAATATTTTCTTGTGTTCCTTCGACTCAAATTTCAAAACTAATATATAATAAATTAAGAACAAAGTGTTTACCGAGTGAAAGCAAATCTTGGGTTGAAGTAAAAAGGTATGTAATTTAACAGGTAAATGAAAGTGAGTAGAATTCAACTAATAATCCATCAAGAAAAGTTATGACAAAATTGGGATGACCAAAAGAATGTAGCATTTGAATGGATAAATTCATTAGGAACAGAAAAATAATAAAATCTAGCAAAAATATAAATTTCCAGATAATTAATTTATTGTGAAAGGAAAAGAAGCGACACACAAAAATAGTATAGAAGATGGTATTTCAAATTTCCTTGTTTACCAGGATGCCATGTGAAATATCTGGGGAAAACACTGCATATATATCAATATTTTGTAAACTTTGGGCTTTGAGTATCTGATGAAGGAAGCGATTTGTCATGTTTAACCCTTTCAACGCTATACACGGCATATGCCGCGATGACGTACGCCGTTCGCCACTGCTATTCGCGGCATATGCCGCGATGAAAAAGGATTTTTCATAAGGACTCTTAAACCATTCGGTTTTCATTCGGGTTCTCTCTAATTTTTCCTCGTTTGAATCTAGGATATGCAAGGTCTCATTTGCACTTGAAATCCCGTCAATTTTTATAGTAAAATCATGCAGTAGAAGGAAAATAGAAGGAAAATAAAAACAAATATTTTGACAAATGCAAATGGCGGAAATCGGAAACGAAGCTGTAAATATGGAAAAATTTCAGCATTTCCTTGGCGAAACTTACAACGAGGATTAGTTAAAAGGTTTCTTGTTATCTCAATGTGTTTATTACATAAAATTCGTGTGGGAAATATGATTTGATCGATCATTACGAGACGTAGAAAAAGGGGGGAAAACGGAGGTTGACTGAAATTTTTTAGGACGGAGCTATTTATTTGTGCCACGATTACATAAAACGTTATGTATGGTACAATACGCTACGGAATCGGGCAACTGGTGTCTTCTTTACAATATGGCAGATAAAACAACAAAATAAATGAAGACTAAAAGTAGTTTTTATTCAAAATTCAACACAAATGTAATAAATTACACCTTTTACCTGTTAATTACCTGAAAACGCAGGTAACCTGATAAAAATTTCAGTAAAATAATTGCCTAACATTACAGTTCATGCTCTCCTGAGCATTTTTCATGCAATAACTTTCTCTGTATCTCATATAATAAAATAGATACAGCAGTCTGAAAAGGAAAATACTGTTCTAATGAATGTACTAAAAAAAAATGCAGCAGCAGCAGCCATTTTTCTATTTTTTTGTGTAGCGTTGAAAGGGTTAAAATATGAATGTGTCAAAAGAATTTTTAACTTGTTCCTTCAAAAATTTAGATCATGGTCATTATGGTAAGTCATAAAATATTCCAAGTCTTGCTGTAGTTAACATTAAGATAAACTCCAAAGACAGCCAAACACTGAAGCTTGAGCTCCTGCCTCCAGGCATACATGTACTAGGCATCTACATGTATACGTTCAGATACAACAAAAAAATGTTGACAGTTGAGCTCTACGGTTGCGCGTACATTGTGACTCTGAGTAACGATTTTGGTCAAAATAAATTTGAGCATGACACTGGACTTTCCTTATAACTGCTTATTTGGGTGGGGTGCAAGGTTTTTCTTGTTATATACAATGTTTTAATCAAACTCAATCATTCAAATCAAGTTTTGTATGTTTTGTCTCAAGTAATAATTAAACTAATTATTCTGCCCTTGTATGAGCCCTGTGATACATGTAAGTCATTCTAACGCAACATCGTTTGTAACATTCATCTTGATTGGATAATGTCACTAATTTTCATGGCATCATTTCACAATTGATGCGGTCAGAGCTTTATTAAAAAAGGTATCAGGTCCGTTCGCACCCAAAGTCCGTTCACACCCTACAGGTTTGTGTAGTGTGCGAACGGACTTTGGTTGCGAAAGTGAAAGGGTGCGAAGGAGACTGGGCGCAAATGTGAATGGGTGCGAACAGACCCGGATTCATTAAAAACTATACAGTTATCTTCTTAATAAAATTATTTGTATTTGTTAGGGTTTGTTTTATTTACCTTTTTCATGATTTATAAAAGAATCATAGACATTAGTACGATTTTGACTAATCATTGATTATTTTATGTTTGAGAGTTTGATTATAGAGATTACAGAAGATTTACAGAAAAACAACAAAATCAAAACCAGTCATGGTCACTAATCATGGTGACTCATTATTTCATATTTGTCTCGCACTAAATTCGATAAACTCACTGTCAGTAATTTTAGTTAGACCAAGTACATCATCTGGACTAACTGAATTTTTCTTAAGCAACTCATCTTCTGAAATATGTTCCAACTGTTGACCTTTGTCTTTAGTTTTGGCTTGACGCGACAAAAATCCTCCGCCTTTCTTTTTGCCTGTTGTTGCACTCATAATGTTATTTATGGATTAAATTTTATGTAAATAATGACTGTTCAGTTATAACATGGTAAATTTTGTAAATTTAAGGTAGTTTTGTGCATCTGTCATGTAAACAAAGAGAGTTTTAGGTAGAAAGCGTCGTATCTCCAATTATGCTGAATGGCGGCGATGGCAACGAGAATTGTGGGAAGCACCTAACATATCCGGTATTAGATCTTGTGGTCCTCCTAAAACCCTTACACGAATCCGTATATAAGATTTTACTTATTTCTTATTCATTTTATATTAGAAGGAGTTCTACATGGCAATATGAATCTTTTGTTTTCCCCTGCATTTTGTGGATAGACTTTTCATTACACACTATTGGAAATGGACCCCCTTTTTCTAAAAGTGTTTTGTGTCATTTCGGTCAGGAATATCATAGTCGGCAGTATTTGAACACTCACACGAACAGTTGTTATCATCAATTTTTTTTTTTAGGAATGACGAAAATATTTGGATGGTCAAAATATTTGCATTTCCGACTTAATGCTTTCCAGTTTTTGGCATCCAATGGTCATATGGTAGTTTCTTTTGCATTTTCAAGTTGTCAGAAAGATAACCGCATTATATATATATATTTCTGAAGAAAGACAACTTAAGCTTGGCTATAAAAAAAAGTGGAAGATAAACAAAATTAAGCACACATTTTTAAGTTTTCGAGCCATGAAGATATTTTGGAACTGAGAATTGGGCTTTTCTGTGGGGTTTTTTTTTAACGGGCACTTGAAGGGTTAACAATTACATAACATGTCAAAAAGTTTTAAAAAAAACATAGAAAGGCATTTAAAACGAATCCATGATATCTCGGCCTATAACAAAATCGGACTATAACAAACTCGGACTATAACAAACTCGGACTATAACAAACTCGGCCTCCCAAAATCGGACTATAACAAACTCGGACTATACCAAACTCGGACTACTATAAGAATATAAGTATAATGTTGATTGTTGCTGTCATTGGAAATTAATTTTCAATTCTTAATTTAAAATGAATTTTTATCTACAATTAATTAAATAATTTATTTTTGAACATTTTTGGAGATATATATATATATATATCTTGTTAACGTATTTTTTTTTTATCCCCTTCAAAAATGTTCAAAAATAAATTATTTAATTAATTGTAGATAAAAAATATATATATATATATATATCAAACGTCTGAAAAATAGTCAACGATTTTTCCCACGTGGGAGCTGGATCGTTACAAGTAACGATACATGTACACAATAAAATAAATTATATAAACGCCTAAAAAGTGTACATAACAACACCAATGATATAAAAAGGAACTATAAATGTAATTATTTATAAATATTTCGGATAACAGATATCCTTCGTCAGTCAGATTCTGATGTTAAATGAATCATCTTTAAGTCTTCTTAGATTAAACTTTTACTAAATCTTGAAATTTATACAATAAAAAAGGCAAACCGAACATCAGTTAAGACGCTTGCACCATTCTAAAAATTTGTTACATATGACATAGGTTATATGACTAATTACATCAGAGAGTTCACATATCTGCTTTAAATAAAAATAATAATGTGCGATGTGAACTAGCACAATTTTAAAGCTTTAACGGTGTCGATATTATGATGTTATAAGAAAGATTGCGTCAATAAGAATTCCAAATAAACAGCACTGAACGGTCTAAATTTCTAAATATTTCAGATTTGACAACTGTAGTGTAGTTACATTAAAGTCTGCGATGTTTAAAACAAACGGCCGTTAAAATATAATAACAAATTTTTGTCATTCCAGTATTATTATTTGTAATGATGTCCCTCTCAGAATAAATTTTTATTATATGCATATCTTAATTGATTATGACATCATGCCACGTGTATCATATGTTATTTTATAGAAGTATTTGGTAAGATCAAAGAAATCTCTGTTGTTTTTTCAATTTTACTCCAAATCTATTTTTAGATACATGTATAATAAATGTTTGCCTCGGCTTGCCTTTCTAAAAACATTGTATCCGTTTGATGTGACCATTTGAATATAATTACTTTTCAATTGCTGAAGCCATTAATAAAGAACTACAGATAAGTAGCCATTCACTGTCAATCACATTTCTCTTTGTTTATATACTAATCATAAACACCAAGGATTAAACACAATAAAAACACGAACACACGCCAATCATTAAAATATCTTTTGTCAATACACACAATAAATCACAATGATATTTCAAATAAAAGTTAATTATCCTCATTTAAACATATCAAATTCAACTCATATAACAAATATTTAATACATTCTATATATGGTCTTTTTTTCAAAAATATTCATTATAATCTCATAAATTCGTATAAATTCGTATATAATTAAAAATATAAAAAAAATAACCCATCTTATTCTACTAATCGTAGTCCGAGTTTGTTCAATATATTTCTTCATATAAATAATGGTAGGCCGAGTTGTTATAGTCCGAGTTTGTTATAGTCCGATTTTGTTATAGTCCGATTTTGTTTTAGTCCGAGTTATCCAGCAGCGTTTAAAATGTGTGCAGTTGGAGTATATAGCAATTAGGGTGTCGATGAGTAATACGTTAGAATGACATTACAGTAGTGCACTGAGTTATAAATATTCTGTTTGATTTTTTAATTTTTCTCCATTTCAGTCACATCGAAGGAAACGATGGGAGTAGAAAATAACAATTTGTAGATCAGCTCGATACAAGCATAGTGATTTTTGGATGAATTGAGTTTAATATGCTTGAAAATAAAAAGAAAAGGAACCGAAATTATTTTAAAAAAATCACTTTTACTCAAAAACTTTATGTTGTATGATTGCCAATAAGACAACTCTTCACTTGTAAGAGACCATGTGACACGGAAATTAACAAGCATAATTATATGCAAAGTAAGCATGTATTGGGTTCGTGTATATATATCGTAAAATTGGAAAAGCTGAGAGGAAATTTAAAACTATTTGAATAAAGTCATGCACGACCACTATCACTCAGTCATAAAGTATAGCCATCTTGTCACATCGAAAAAAAACTTATATTTTCATTCAACTGCGGACTTGATCAGCTGTATATAAAATAATGACGGCTAGTGGTATAAAAGTTCTTCAGTTATTCTTTTTTAATATATATAATTTTTCTGTTAGTTAATCAGATTTTTCCAAATGTCCTAACTACAATCTCGTCCCCTATTCACGAATGTGACCCTATCGAATTAGACTTGTTACCGGGTTTTTACTTACATTAGCAACATGACGGGTGCCACATGTGGAGCATGATCTGCTTATACTTCCTGAGCACCTGAGATCATCCCGGCCAATTCAAGTTTGATGGGATTCGTGTTGCTTAGTTTTTACTGAGTTTTCTAGGTTGTGTTTTGTGTACTATAGTTCGTCGGTTTGTCTTTTTTTCTTGAATGTTGTCGCTATAAACTCCGAATATATCGTACCAATCGCAAAGTGCTGAAGACAAGGACGGCCTTTGAACAAAAACTTGACTACCGATAACCCCAATGACCCCTTGGCACAATAACTTCTTTGTTAACAGCTTTATTATTTTAAGATATAGTTGACACGTACTCTTCAATGTTATATAGATACGTGTGAAACATATAAGAGTTAAAGACAGAGTGCTAACTAGTTTTTTTCTCAATAAAGTGCTATTGAAATAGGTGCTAGGTTTACCTACAAAAAGCTAAAACTATGAAAACGAATACCTACGCAACTTACATTTGCAAAACACAAAACAATAGGTAACTCTAAAATAAAACCCAGTAGTCAACACTTCGTTGTTGATATGCAAATCAATTATATGGTCATTTTTTTTAATGTAAATTTCCTGTTACAAAACTTTGAATTTTTCGAAAAACTAATGATTTTCTTATCCCAGGAATAGATGACCTTAGCCGTAATCGGCACAACTTTTTGGAATTTTGGGTCCTCAATGCTCTTCAACTTTGTACTTGTTTGGCTTTATAACTATTTTGATCTGAGCGTCACTGATGAGTTTTATGTAGACGAAACGCGCGTCTGGCGTATTAAATTATAATCCTGGTACCTTTGATAACTATTTGCACCACTGGGTCAATGCCACTGCTGGTGGACGTTTCGTCCCAGAGGGTATCACCAGCTCAGTACTCATCACTTTGTTGTTGACATAAAAATCAATTATATGGCCATTTTTTTTTGTATAAATTTCCTGTTACAAAACTGAATTTTTCGAAAAACTAAGATTTTCTTATCCCAGGAATAGATTGGCACAACTTTTTGGAATTTTGGGTCCCAACTGCTCTTCAAATTTGTACTTATTTGGCTATATAACTATTTTGATCTGAGCGTCACTGATGAGACTTATGTAGACGAAACGCGCGTCTGGCGTATTTAATTATAATCCTGGTACCTTTGATAACTATAACGTTACGCAGATTAATTGATTTCTTGTACAAATGTGTGACAGTAAATTTCATGACCAAATACAGCAGGCGATATGTACGATGCTTTTTGAAAAACAAGAAAAAGAACCAAATGATAGTCACAACAGACAGTAAAATACAGAAAAAAGACCAATATGTGAGATTTGATTGATATATTTTGGAACATAGATATAGGAAGATGTGGTATGAGTGCCAATGAGACAACTCTCCATCCAAATAACTATCTATAAAAGCAAACCATTATAGGTTAATGTACGGCCTTCAACACGGAGCCTTGGCTCACACCGAACAACAAGCTATAAAATTACTAGTGTAAAACCATTCAAACGGGAACACCAACGGCCTAATCTATATAAAAAGCGAGAAACGAGAAACACGTATAAATTACACAAACAAACGACAACTACGCACTGTACATCAGCACGGCCGACACTCGGCTAACCGAGAGATTGGTCGGTTAATCTATATTGAGTATGCGGCTATATGGGAGATTGGTCTGTTAATCGGGTTGGCTATACGTCTGTTAAGAGTAAAACGCACAATTTAATGTTAAACTCTATCAAATATACAGATTTTTGGCATATTATAAGAATCAAATCAAAAAAAGAAAAGTGTCTGACAAAATGATATCTATCATAGAACATTTTCCACCTTTAAAAACATTTCATAGTATACGCACTTTTCAGTAAAAGTAAAAGGCGTCGCGCAAGTATGTAGTATTTATGACTACACGCATAGCAATTTTTTTAATAAAAGGCGAAACAAACAAATTTTAGATATAATTTAAAAGACACAAAATACTACTTTGGTTCTTGCATATAAATTGACATTAGTAGATAATTTATAGTTGTAATATAACGTGAGTAATACCACGTTTTAGTGAAAATTATGGGTTATAAAGTCTGTTAATGGGTTGGACAATAATCACCAAACAATGTGCAAGTGGTCTATTGAAATTGTGTCAGTTAAGAGTTATTTAGCCACGAAAATAGTTTTGTTACCTTTATATTTTCCCATTGAAAAAGTTAAGAATGAGAGATTCTTGAGTAAAAAAATGATAACACGGTGCAGCACTATCCTTCCAGTAAACGCATTTTTGTTTTGACTTTCTTTGCATTTTATTGAAGAGTGTGTCACTTCAATATAGCGTGATCTAGGTTGGCCGCTGGAATATGCATGAATTTATTATTAACGATTTCAATCAGCCTTAATTTTTGTGTCTGCAAAAAGTAGCATGTTCTCAAATCCGACTGAACGTGTCTTTCTAATACAACACAGGGTACATATAACGTGTTGTCGTTCTCATATGCACATGATATTTGTCACTGGACGTTTAACCCAAATTCGTCAGCATCATCCAATTGGTTCTTTTCTTCTATTACTTAATCATCTGTTGTTTATAAATCATTCTAAAGAAGTTAATGGAAAGGAGCGAATGCAGCTACATTTGGTTGTATTAAGTTTAAATTCATGTTATTCCGTTTAGTTCCTTTTCTACATATTTTCAGTGGAGAACTGCAGTTGTCCACATGTAAACTTCAAGCATGTGTTACCAATATGAGTACATCGCAATCCGTTACTGTTTCAACACCCAGGGTGGTTTCATGTCTTTATTCTTAAACAATTATTGTTTTTTTTTCTCTCTCTTTTTTAGCAATGCATCACTCTCTACTGTCCTTATCTTTTATTTATATTCTGTATCTCCATCCAGATTCTCGTGTATACCATGAGGGTCCGGATTGGGGTGTTGATTATTTCTGTATTCTTTAAATTGTTATGTTACTTTTCTATACATTTTATTTATCTTACTCATTATTCTTTCTCTATTCTTTATATTTAGGCATCCCAATATATTTTACTTACTGATGTTTAGTTACATTACGACGTTAATCTCTGATTTATATACTGGTCACCAATGTAGATGACAAATTGGTGTCATTCATGACAATAAAACAGAATCCACAGAATGTATGCGACCATTCTCGGATAAAATTAATTTTACTCTAATTTAACACTTTTTGAAACCACTTTTATCAATTTTCAATATCCATTGCCTATTAAATTGTTAATTGTTCATGTGTTTTGTTTCCGTATATTTTATATTCCATTGCTCATGTTTTGTTTCCGTATATATTTTATGTTCCATTGCTCAAGTGTTGTTTCCGTATATTTTAGCCGCTCGTCTTGAGCCTACCAAATTAACACACTATATAGTAATAAAATTATACTTTTATTGTCATTCATAACTCTTAACAGACCAATTAACAGACCGGGTTTTATACATCCGACCCATTAACAGACCAGGTTTTAAAAAAGATTGATTTATGTCACCAAAATACGGATTTTTGTGTAGATTTTTCACACAATGATATCAATTTGGTTAACACACATAATGCCTGTCTTTTTTCGATGTTCAAAATATTGCATGTAAGTAAATTCAACACAAGTGTCATTTTGTGTACATTTTGTGTGTGTAAAATGTGTATAAATTTATTGATGAGTAACTTGCCTTTTCATTTTATAGATCGTACATAGAAGCTAGAAAAATAATAATTACACCACTGGATTCAGTACATTGAATAGTTTTGTTAGACATATATATTTTTTATGATAAACATATATTTAAAAGGCTATACAATGAAACATGCTGAGTTTTCAATGATTTTCTCGATAACACCTGATTAACAGACTTTAGCCAACCCGATTAACAGACCAACCGCCGATATAGCCGCATACTCAATATAGATTAACCGACCAATCTCTCGGTTAGCCGAGTGTCGGCCGTGATCAGATTCCTGAATTATATTAGGACAGATGCAAACATTTGCAGCGGGATTAAACGTTTTAATGGTACCAAACCTTCTTCCTTTTTCTGAAACATTAGTATAACATCACAACATAGAAAAACACACGATAAAATATCAATTGGAAGTCTTAACTTACTGATGTTTAGTTACATTACGACGTTAATCTCTGATTTATATACTGGTCACCAATGTAGATGACAAATTGGTGTCATTCATGACAATAAAACAGAATCCACAGAATGTATGCGACCATTCTCGGATAAAATTAATTTTACTCTAATTTAACACTTTTTGAAACCACTTTTATCAATTTTCAATATCCATTGCCTATTAAATTGTTAATTGTTCATGTGTTTTGTTTCCGTATATTTTATATTCCATTGCTCATGTTTTGTTTCCGTATATATTTTATGTTCCATTGCTCAAGTGTTGTTTCCGTATATTTTAGCCGCTCGTCTTGAGCCTACCAAATTAACACACTATATAGTAATAAAATTATACTTTTATTGTCATTCATAACTCTTAACAGACCAATTAACAGACCGGGTTTTATACATCCGACCCATTAACAGACCAGGTTTTAAAAAAGATTGATTTATGTCACCAAAATACGGATTTTTGTGTAGATTTTTCACACAATGATATCAATTTGGTTAACACACATAATGCCTGTCTTTTTTCGATGTTCAAAATATTGCATGTAAGTAAATTCAACACAAGTGTCATTTTGTGTACATTTTGTGTGTGTAAAATGTGTATAAATTTATTGATGAGTAACTTGCCTTTTCATTTTATAGATCGTACATAGAAGCTAGAAAAATAATAATTACACCACTGGATTCAGTACATTGAATAGTTTTGTTAGACATATATATTTTTTATGATAAACATATATTTAAAAGGCTATACAATGAAACATGCTGAGTTTTCAATGATTTTCTCGATAACACCTGATTAACAGACTTTAGCCAACCCGATTAACAGACCAACCGCCGATATAGCCGCATACTCAATATAGATTAACCGACCAATCTCTCGGTTAGCCGAGTGTCGGCCGTGATCAGATTCCTGAATTATATTAGGACAGATGCAAACATTTGCAGCGGGATTAAACGTTTTAATGGTACCAAACCTTCTTCCTTTTTCTGAAACATTAGTATAACATCACAACATAGAAAAACACACGATAAAATATCAATTGGAAGTCTTAACTTACTGATGTTTAGTTACATTACGACGTTAATCTCTGATTTATATACTGGTCACCAATGTAGATGACAAATTGGTGTCATTCATGACAATAAAACAGAATCCACAGAATGTATGCGACCATTCTCGGATAAAATTAATTTTACTCTAATTTAACACTTTTTGAAACCACTTTTATCAATTTTCAATATCCATTGCCTATTAAATTGTTAATTGTTCATGTGTTTTGTTTCCGTATATTTTATATTCCATTGCTCATGTTTTGTTTCCGTATATATTTTATGTTCCATTGCTCAAGTGTTGTTTCCGTATATTTTAGCCGCTCGTCTTGAGCCTACCAAATTAACACACTATATAGTAATAAAATTATACTTTTATTGTCATTCATAACTCTTAACAGACCAATTAACAGACCGGGTTTTATACATCCGACCCATTAACAGACCAGGTTTTAAAAAAGATTGATTTATGTCACCAAAATACGGATTTTTGTGTAGATTTTTCACACAATGATATCAATTTGGTTAACACACATAATGCCTGTCTTTTTTCGATGTTCAAAATATTGCATGTAAGTAAATTCAACACAAGTGTCATTTTGTGTACATTTTGTGTGTGTAAAATGTGTATAAATTTATTGATGAGTAACTTGCCTTTTCATTTTATAGATCGTACATAGAAGCTAGAAAAATAATAATTACACCACTGGATTCAGTACATTGAATAGTTTTGTTAGACATATATATTTTTTATGATAAACATATATTTAAAAGGCTATACAATGAAACATGCTGAGTTTTCAATGATTTTCTCGATAACACCTGATTAACAGACTTTAGCCAACCCGATTAACAGACCAACCGCCGATATAGCCGCATACTCAATATAGATTAACCGACCAATCTCTCGGTTAGCCGAGTGTCGGCCGTGATCAGATTCCTGAATTATATTAGGACAGATGCAAACATTTGCAGCGGGATTAAACGTTTTAATGGTACCAAACCTTCTTCCTTTTTCTGAAACATTAGTATAACATCACAACATAGAAAAACACACGATAAAATATCAATTGGAAGTCTTAACTTACTGATGTTTAGTTACATTACGACGTTAATCTCTGATTTATATACTGGTCACCAATGTAGATGACAAATTGGTGTCATTCATGACAATAAAACAGAATCCACAGAATGTATGCGACCATTCTCGGATAAAATTAATTTTACTCTAATTTAACACTTTTTGAAACCACTTTTATCAATTTTCAATATCCATTGCCTATTAAATTGTTAATTGTTCATGTGTTTTGTTTCCGTATATTTTATATTCCATTGCTCATGTTTTGTTTCCGTATATATTTTATGTTCCATTGCTCAAGTGTTGTTTCCGTATATTTTAGCCGCTCGTCTTGAGCCTACCAAATTAACACACTATATAGTAATAAAATTATACTTTTATTGTCATTCATAACTCTTAACAGACCAATTAACAGACCGGGTTTTATACATCCGACCCATTAACAGACCAGGTTTTAAAAAAGATTGATTTATGTCACCAAAATACGGATTTTTGTGTAGATTTTTCACACAATGATATCAATTTGGTTAACACACATAATGCCTGTCTTTTTTCGATGTTCAAAATATTGCATGTAAGTAAATTCAACACAAGTGTCATTTTGTGTACATTTTGTGTGTGTAAAATGTGTATAAATTTATTGATGAGTAACTTGCCTTTTCATTTTATAGATCGTACATAGAAGCTAGAAAAATAATAATTACACCACTGGATTCAGTACATTGAATAGTTTTGTTAGACATATATATTTTTTATGATAAACATATATTTAAAAGGCTATACAATGAAACATGCTGAGTTTTCAATGATTTTCTCGATAACACCTGATTAACAGACTTTAGCCAACCCGATTAACAGACCAACCGCCGATATAGCCGCATACTCAATATAGATTAACCGACCAATCTCTCGGTTAGCCGAGTGTCGGCCGTGATCAGATTCCTGAATTATATTAGGACAGATGCAAACATTTGCAGCGGGATTAAACGTTTTAATGGTACCAAACCTTCTTCCTTTTTCTGAAACATTAGTATAACATCACAACATAGAAAAACACACGATAAAATATCAATTGGAAGTCTTAACTTACTGATGTTTAGTTACATTACGACGTTAATCTCTGATTTATATACTGGTCACCAATGTAGATGACAAATTGGTGTCATTCATGACAATAAAACAGAATCCACAGAATGTATGCGACCATTCTCGGATAAAATTAATTTTACTCTAATTTAACACTTTTTGAAACCACTTTTATCAATTTTCAATATCCATTGCCTATTAAATTGTTAATTGTTCATGTGTTTTGTTTCCGTATATTTTATATTCCATTGCTCATGTTTTGTTTCCGTATATATTTTATGTTCCATTGCTCAAGTGTTGTTTCCGTATATTTTAGCCGCTCGTCTTGAGCCTACCAAATTAACACACTATATAGTAATAAAATTATACTTTTATTGTCATTCATAACTCTTAACAGACCAATTAACAGACCGGGTTTTATACATCCGACCCATTAACAGACCAGGTTTTAAAAAAGATTGATTTATGTCACCAAAATACGGATTTTTGTGTAGATTTTTCACACAATGATATCAATTTGGTTAACACACATAATGCCTGTCTTTTTTCGATGTTCAAAATATTGCATGTAAGTAAATTCAACACAAGTGTCATTTTGTGTACATTTTGTGTGTGTAAAATGTGTATAAATTTATTGATGAGTAACTTGCCTTTTCATTTTATAGATCGTACATAGAAGCTAGAAAAATAATAATTACACCACTGGATTCAGTACATTGAATAGTTTTGTTAGACATATATATTTTTTATGATAAACATATATTTAAAAGGCTATACAATGAAACATGCTGAGTTTTCAATGATTTTCTCGATAACACCTGATTAACAGACTTTAGCCAACCCGATTAACAGACCAACCGCCGATATAGCCGCATACTCAATATAGATTAACCGACCAATCTCTCGGTTAGCCGAGTGTCGGCCGTGATCAGATTCCTGAATTATATTAGGACAGATGCAAACATTTGCAGCGGGATTAAACGTTTTAATGGTACCAAACCTTCTTCCTTTTTCTGAAACATTAGTATAACATCACAACATAGAAATACACACGATAAAATATCAATTGGAAGTCTTAACTTACTGATGTTTAGTTACATTACGACGTTAATCTCTGATTTATATACTGGTCACCAATGTAGATGACAAATTGGTGTCATTCATGACAATAAAACAGAATCCACAGAATGTATGCGACCATTCTCGGATAAAATTAATTTTACTCTAATTTAACACTTTTTGAAACCACTTTTATCAATTTTCAATATCCATTGCCTATTAAATTGTTAATTGTTCATGTGTTTTGTTTCCGTATATTTTATATTCCATTGCTCATGTTTTGTTTCCGTATATATTTTATGTTCCATTGCTCAAGTGTTGTTTCCGTATATTTTAGCCGCTCGTCTTGAGCCTACCAAATTAACACACTATATAGTAATAAAATTATACTTTTATTGTCATTCATAACTCTTAACAGACCAATTAACAGACCGGGTTTTATACATCCGACCCATTAACAGACCAGGTTTTAAAAAAGATTGATTTATGTCACCAAAATACGGATTTTTGTGTAGATTTTTCACACAATGATATCAATTTGGTTAACACACATAATGCCTGTCTTTTTTCGATGTTCAAAATATTGCATGTAAGTAAATTCAACACAAGTGTCATTTTGTGTACATTTTGTGTGTGTAAAATGTGTATAAATTTATTGATGAGTAACTTGCCTTTTCATTTTATAGATCGTACATAGAAGCTAGAAAAATAATAATTACACCACTGGATTCAGTACATTGAATAGTTTTGTTAGACATATATATTTTTTATGATAAACATATATTTAAAAGGCTATACAATGAAACATGCTGAGTTTTCAATGATTTTCTCGATAACACCTGATTAACAGACTTTAGCCAACCCGATTAACAGACCAACCGCCGATATAGCCGCATACTCAATATAGATTAACCGACCAATCTCTCGGTTAGCCGAGTGTCGGCCGTGATCAGATTCCTGAATTATATTAGGACAGATGCAAACATTTGCAGCGGGATTAAACGTTTTAATGGTACCAAACCTTCTTCCTTTTTCTGAAACATTAGTATAACATCACAACATAGAAAAACACACGATAAAATATCAATTGGAAGTCTTAACTCAATCAAAAAACGTAAATTAACACATTATGAACGAATAAATTTGATCTGCGATACCTGAATATACATAATTGTGAACAATTTGTCTTTTCAATGTTAACAAATTTGATTCAAATTAAACACACTAAATATTCTTTAAAATACATTAACATCTTTGAAATACCACAGCCTGGTTAAAGCTACTGCATATGGTACAAGTTATCTTTTAGCTTCGCTGCAGCATGCTTCTTTTTGAAATATTTTCATAAAACGGCTGCCGCCCATAAAATATAATAGTTTATTGTAATCTATAACGTTGTGCTTTTTATTATAATGTTTATTTGCATGAGGCATTCCGCATACCTTGTTCTATTTGTTATTGCGTATGTTTTTATAAAGCTCATCAACATGATCAAGGCCTTTATTTTAAATGAGTATCAATATGCCGAATCAAAATAAACTTTCACTGACGTATTTAGATTTTACAGACAACTAAACATGAATTTGTATGACAATTATTTCTTTACCTGTTAATTATGTGCATTGGCGTCATTGCAAAGCAGACAGCCCTCAGAACGTAGGAGTTGCATCTGAGTCACTTAAACATCTAAAGAGTCTGGAATACTGACAAACAAGCATGTACTTCACGACCCCTATATCTAGTTATATCGATATTTATATGGCACATACAGCAAAACCATTTTGCTATATTGAGTTTGAGTTGAGACTGTCAAAAAGAGAACGAAGATATTGAAAGAAAAAAAACACAAATCGAAGAGAAATCGACAAAACCTTGGCAAAAATTCAAAAACGCCGAAAGAATAAACAATTCTACAACACTCTAGACACAGGCACTTGTCTCAGATTTGTTTCCTCTTTATATACCTAGGCCTCTAGATGTAAAACTAAAGAATGCACAACACGAACCACACCAAAACCAAGAGGTCTAATGTTGATTGAGCAGGACTCGATGTTGGTATCGGTGATATAAGTATTTCAGAAAGGTTAAACAACCCATGATTGAGTCCGTAAAACTTTCGAAGAGAAGACCTCAAGTTAACTTTACCATTATAATCTAGTATACTAATAATCTAGTGTACGTCATATTTGAACAAAATGCCAATTAAATAATTGTGAGATGGAAATAACATAATCATGTTTTACATGTACTGGTTATACTGGTAACGTACTGCATTGCAATTGTCTTGATCTTCTAGTAAGCTGAATGTTGTCACGATAAACTTCCATCAGTCGAACCAAGGGTGCGGAAGACAAAACCAGTTTATGAATAAAAACATGACGGCCGATTGTTTGGTCAAAACCAAAACCAGTTATATAGGTTAAATGGTCACAATGACATCAACAAAATGAACTCTTTACATAATAGCGTCCTTTTTAGCAGCTGTATTCTTTTCAGGAAATGAAGAATATCATATCAGTTAGGAGATAGGTGTGAAACAGATCACGCAGAGTGCTAACTAGGATTTTCCTCAATAAAGTGCTATAAAATAGGTGCTGATTTTCCCTACAAGTAGCTAAAACTATGAAAACGAAAGCTGCTAATAATACCTACGCAACGTACATCTGTAAAACAAAGAAAAAGAAATGTTATATTCAAATAAGATGATATTCAGATGAGTTAAAACCTTATATATAAAAAAATATTTGATGGTGAGCCGTTTTGCCGATTCGGATAACAAATACAGCAGAAGATTTTTATGATGCTTTTTGAAAACAGGAAACGAAAACAAGGGATAGACGTTAATCAGACAATAGGTTACATAAAAAAAAACTAGTATGTGAAATGTGCACGATATGTCTGGTTTGTTGAACTTGACGCTTTTAACTTGAAATTCAGAATACTTGAAAAATAGAGAATTTTAATTCTCTTTATGAACATTGTCTGAATCAGTTAGAATACTACTTGACAGTTAACATCTCTGGATTATTTTACACTGCATATAATTTGAAATTCTCAACTTCAGGTCATAATGGTCGGTTCAGCTAACATTGTATATGCTAAAGGGTAAATCAAATAATTATGACGTTTTGATCGTCCACTGCAATTGTTCTTTCTTTAACACTTCCAACGTGGGATTTATCAAAATAACAGAACATGTCATGACTATATACACTAAAGCAAATGATAAAATTAACAATTGATTCAGTGTCATATTGATCAATGATTGGTGAAACATTCTTGATTTGACATTTTAACTTATTCTATTAGAGTCTTATTGGTCATTATATTTTTATACACCTGCCGAAATTAGCTGAGGGGCATTATGTTTTACCCTTGTCCGTCTGTACGTGAGTTCGTTCGTTGCTCCGGCTGTACGTCCGTACGTTCCAAAGTTTGTTTCCATCCTTAACTTTAGTTTGCCTCAACCAAATGTTTTTACACTTGTAATTTGAGGAGCCCTTTATAGCTTGCTGTTTGGTGTGAGTCAAGGCTCAGTGGTGAAAACCGTACTTTGACCTACAATGGTTCACTTAAAATTATAAATTGGGACTTTGATGGAGAGTTTTTTCATTTGCACTCATACCACATCTTCTTATATCTAATGTTAAGAGGTAGTATCAATATTTTTTTAAATATTTTTTGTTTTAAAATTTTACAAAAATCACTTCCCTTTAACAGCAATAAAAAGGAAAAATATAATTTCAATATATCACCGAATTCTTAAGAAAATATGAAAAAAAATGATACGGTTTAAGTATCAAGACTATGTTATAGAAATTTCGAATTCCTTGGAGTATATCTTAAAAATATCATTTTTCTGTCCCAGTGAGTGAAACAAATTCCCGGGAAATTTGCCGTATAAACATCATCTCCTATTTGTATACATACATGTAATATGTATTTATTTGCATCCGTCCCGATTCAACTCAATTCAAGTTCCTTTATATGTATTGGAGTTTATAGTTTGACGTCCATTTACTTTGAACTATAAAAAAAGAAGATGTGATATGACACGACAACATGCAGGAACATATCCGGTGTCATTAAATCATGTAAATGGCAGATACCAACTAATTTGCGATTAAACCGTAAATCAAATCATTGCTATAATAAAAATGGAAACATTCTGTAATGTTTACCCATTTGATTTTATTAAGACTAAATTAACTGTTTCCCCACTATATAACAATGCCAGTCGTTAATGCTTGAAAGGAATCTCCTTCCAAGCTGACAGCTCAAGTGGACCCAGCTGGGGTAGTTTTTCACATGGAACTGCTGGTTGACGTCTGAAATAAAAACAAATGTGAACAAGTGCTTATTATAGTCATAGTTTATAGAAAGAACAAGTGATTATTACAGTCATAGTTTATAGAAAAGAAGCATGCTGTTACATGTTTGTTCATGCGCAAGGTCATGTAGTGGATTCACAGTGGTGTACATTTTATGAACTCCATATTCTCCTGTCACCTCTATATAACATGCACCCAATAAATAATGACTTATTTTCATAGGAATATTTTGCGATTAATGCAAATGTTGGTGCGCGTTTCAACTAAGTTGATTGAATGTTAATTAATTATTTTTTATACGTGTAGTAACACTCAGCACTTAAATCTGAAGGACCTTAGTAAGATTAGTAACAACGTCTTTGAACATCTAGACAGTCTTGCATACTCGCAAATAGGTTTTTAATTTGATGTTCACGACCAATAAGTTCGACGATAAAGAAGATAACAAACAATTAAAAACATGAAGCATTCATAATACGTTACAAGGAGTCGCAGCGCATTAAAAGCTCTCAATAGACCAACGTTTAGAATCTTGTTCGGAAATTCCACAGATAATAGAGTCCACAGTATTCTAATTAGAACATATGAGCAGACATTGACGACCAACAGATGAACTATTATGTTCCTGTTAGAACATATGAGCAGACATTTACGACCAACTATTATGTTCCTGTTGGAACTATTCTTGCCGCTTGGGATTCCACAATGTTTTAATAAGTAGTAAAAATCATTTGTTTATGATTAATTCATACAATATGAAATGTAAAATGTCTCATGAATTAATGGGCTATGGTTGTTATCTTGAAAAAATAACATGATTGTTTTCATAAAGACGTCCCTTATCCCCAATTAAACGATCATCAGTAAGGAGCTTTGAGTCTCATGAGAAAGAGTCGACAGATACCAAACTTATGAGAGCTAGTTACTCATAAAAAGGTATATATTGAACGTAACAGGTAAAAAGGATCATTCGCCAAATGGTGGCAGCTCTTCTTTACGACATCAATTTAGTAAGAGGCTTATTGCCTACAACAGGTCTTATTTACCCATTCATAGCTATTAAGGATAACATGTAGATGAAGTTAAACTATAAAGTCCGTGCTGCTGAGTCTTTAGTTCTCTATTTTGTGATTTGTGTACTGTTGTCATTGTCAGATTATTTTCGACTTTGATATTGAATATCCATTTTGTATTTATTTTTTAACAATGTGTTGACTTCCATTAAAATATTACGAATGCTGGTAGCTTAAAATATTGTGTGAACAAAAAAATGTACAAAAATGAAATAAAAACTAACGCCACAGAAAGATAATATTCTGTACCATTTCACCTTTGACTTAATTTACTACTATATTCCATATTTGTCTCTATTGTCAGTTTATTCACATTGCCTTGGTGTTAATATAACAAAATTTGTTAGCCAATCGTATTTGTCTGACTTGATATAAACAATAATATTTATGCTCAAAATATACTTTGCGCTTCTATTTATATTGGAATTTATGATATTGTTTTGGTCTGACTTGATATAAACAATAATATTTATGCTCAAAATATACTTTGCACTTCTATTTATATTGGAATTTATGATATTGTTTTGGTCTGACTTGATATAAACAATAATCTTTATGCTCAAAATATACTTTGCACTTCTGTTTATATTGGAATATCATTATAATGGTGTTAGTCTGGTTATAGAACAATAATATTTACGACCAGAATAAACTTTCTTCTACGTATTGGATTTTATTATCATATTGGCCTAACTTTTATAAACAGTATTCAGAATGTGTCTGTAAATGAACTTCGTACTTTAAGTGCGATAACGTGTACATAGTATGGTAATGTGTACATAGTATGATAATGTGTACATAGTAGGATAACGTGTACATAGTATGATAACGTGTACATAGTATGGTAATGTGTACATAGTATGATAACGTGTACATAGTATGGTGATTTGTACATAGTATGATAACGTGTACATAGTATGATAACGTGTACATAGTATGGTAATGTGTACATAGTATGATAATGTAGTATGACAATGTGTACATAGTATGACAATTTGTGCATAGTATGATAATGTGTACATAGTATGATATGATAATGTGTACATAGTATGATAATGTGTACATAGTATGGTAATGTGTATATAATATGATAATGTGTACTGAGTATGATAATGTGTACATAGTATGATAATGTGTACATAGTATGGTGATGTATACATAGTATGATAACGTGTACATAGTATGGTAATGTGTACATAGTATGATAATGTGTACATAGTATGGTAATGTGTATATAATATCATAATGTATACTGAGTATGATAATGTGTACATAGTATGATAATGTGTACATAGTATGATATGATAATGTGTACATAGTATGATAATGTGTCAAAGTATGATAATGTGTATAGTATGATAATGTGTACATAGTATGATAATGTGTACATAGTATGACAATGTGTACATAGTATGATATGATAATGTGTACATAGTATGATAATGTGTACATAGTATGATAATGTGTATAGTATGATAATGTGTACATAGTATGATAATGTGTACATAGTATGATAATGTGTACATAGTATGATAATGTGTACATAGTATGGTGATGTATACATAGTATGATAACGTGTACATAGTATGGTAATGTGTACATAGTATGATAATGTAGTATGCCAATGTGTACATAGTATGACAATTTGTGCATAGTATGATAATGTGTACATAGTATGATAATGTGTACATAGTATGGTAATGTGTATATAATATCATAATGTATACTGAGTATGATAATGTGTACATAGTATGATAATGTGTACATAGTATGATATGATAATGTGTACATAGTATGATAATGTGTCAAAGTATGATAATGTGTATAGTATGATAATGTGTACATAGTATGATAATGTGTACATAGTATGACAATGTGTACATAGTATGATATGATAATGCGTACATAGTATGACAATGTACATAGTATGATATGATAATGTGTACATAGTATGATAATGTGTACATAGTATGATAATGTGTATAGTATGATAATGTGTACATAGTATGATAATGTGTACATAGTATGATAATGTGTACATAGTATGATAATGTGTACATAGTATGATAATGTGTACATAGTATGATAATGTGTATAGTATGATAATGTGTACATAGTATGATAATGTGTATAGTATGATAATGTGTATATAGTATGATAACGTGTATATAGTATGATAATGTGTACATAGTATGACAATGTGTACATAGTATGACAATATGTGCATATTATGATAATGTTACAATATACGTTGAACCATTTGCGATAATGTGTAAAAAGTATAACAATATAACAGTATTCATTGAACTTCAATGGGGTCCAGAATTCTACTTGCATAACTTGGAATTCCAAATATACCGGTACAAATTTGACCGCGTTCCTTTTAGGATCTTCTGTCTCTCTGTTGTTATAATATTGCATTGTGACTTCGTAAATTTGAAACAAGAACGATATGGAAAAAATGAATTAAAATGATCCCTGGAAAATGACTTAAAGATTATGAAATATTTCAAGATATTAAAACTTCAGCTCTCCATCATTTTACCTTCACATAAGCAATTGTACCTGCGTTTAAATAAAGTCCGACGCTAAAATCTATTTCAATAAATGTATTTTGAATTCAAGATTGAACTGAAAGCCTGTTGTTTTGTTTGAACATGTTTGTAAAAAACAAACTCACTAAATATAATTTTTAATCGAGCAGACTCTTGTGTTGTCTACATAAGACTCATCAGTGGCCAAATTACAGTCAATGATCAGTTTCTGTCCGAACGGAATGCTTATTTATTATGATTACCCTGATAGTGAATTGCCATTTATACTGCACTCGTTCTATTTGAGCAGACAAAATGCGTTGACCGTATATTTCTATGTCATATACAGTCACTGACCTGATACTATTACTGAGCCATCTAAATTAGGAAGAGGTGTGCGACAAGGTGATGGCTTAAGCCCCCTCTTATTTAATATATATGTCAATGACATTGATTCAATTTTTCCCCAAGAATCATGTTTTCCGGTGCAGCTTATAGACACTAGAATGAATTGCTTATTATATGCTGACGATTTACTGTTACTATCTGAAAGCAAAGAAGGTCTTCAATCCTGTTTAAATTCTCTAAAAACATACTGTGATAGATGGAAGCTAAATGTCAATTTAAATAAAACAAAAATTATGATCTTCAGTAAAGGTAAAAAAGATTTTAAAAATTTAAATTTTTTTATGATAACAAAGAAATTGAAATTGTTGAGAAATATAAATATCTGGGTATAATCATTTACTTTAATGGAAATTTTAAACATGCTGCAGAACACTTATACAAACAAAGCCTAAAGGCACTTTTTTCTCTGCATTCTAAGACATTTGGATTCAATACTATAGATCATAAACTAAAATTAAAACTTTTTGATACTCTTATAAAACCCATAAGTACTTATGGATCTGAAATATGGATTAGTGACTACAATATAAAAGACTCAAATATTGATAAATTACCTTTTGAAAAAAATCATAATAAATTTTGTAAAAATATTTTAGGAGTTCACAAGAGAAGTTCAAATATGGCAGTAAAGTGTGAATTAGGAAGACAACCTACTTTGAATCATATACTAACCCTAGCCCTTAAATATTATGATCGACTTAAACAGCTTCCATCTGACAGATTGCTTAGTGAAACATATAAATTAGATCATTCATTATATACTGATGGACACAGATCTTGGCACAAATTTATCTCTAACTCTATTGAAAAATATAATTTAACAGACAATAATCTCAATTTAAAGAACTTAAAGGAAAATATTAATAACCAACATTCTAATAACACTTTGCATAATCTAGAAAAATTACGTTCAATTGAACAAGACAATAAATTACATTTCTATGCCAATATTTATTCAGAAGAATTTAAATTGCAAAATTATCTATCTTATAAATGTTCTCCTAATATAACAAGAAATCTTACAAAATTAAGAATTAGTTCCCACCCTCTTTTGATTGAAAAGGGTAGATATTTCAGACCAAAAATTAAGAGAGAAAACAGAATATGCTCTAACTGCAATCAAATAGAAGATGAAAAACATTTCCTTATTTATTGCAAAAAATTTGAAAATTATAGAAAACAACTATTTAATAAACTAAATTTTAATTCACAAGATCTGTGCCCTGAAAAAGTTATGGAAACCATTATTAGTTTACTTAACCCACAAAATATTGATGACACAAAAAATATATGCCATTACATACAATTATGCTTTGAATCTTTGTAATTTTATTCATTTAACCTTGATTTGATATTTTGTCATACATAATATATATTTATTTATGTGATGTAATATCATGTTAATGTGGGGGAAGACATCATTATACTTGTATTGATTTTCCTGATTTAATAAAAACTTGAACTTGAAAACTTGATATCACTTTTCCTCATGAATGTTTAAATAGAAATTGTCGAAATTATATTTAATTATTCATACGACCTCTTCAACCTGTTCTTGTTACCAATGTAAACAACGATGCGTTTAACGACTCAAACTTTGTTTCTTTTAAAGATTTTGGGAAAACATATTTCACTTATTAGTATTTTTTGTTTGCAACCTATAAATCATTATGTTTTATGTTTATTGCTGATATTTAAGTCTGTAAACAAACGAATTCGTTCACCGTTGATAGCGGTTTTCAAAAGGTAATGATGTACATTTCATCGTGTTCTATATTTCTCCGAAGAAGATATGAGGCCTTTTTAAAGGGGGATTTTTCCAAATATTTAAATCAAATAAATAACATTAACATACTAAACAACAATTGAAAATGTGTTTTTTTAGATTGCAGTATAAAGACAATAATAGTGCATTGACTTGACATATCAACGATATAAGGATGAGGCTTAGAAACGGGGAAATGCGAGGCATAGAAATTTGTTAACTAAGAAATGAATGTACTGTCATGAAATATGTGTTAAGCAATACATAGAGAATAATACATGGCAAAATCCGTATCATATGTCGTATCATCCCGAGACATCAATATCAGCCCAAGGGCCTTTATGCCCGAGGGATGATATTGGTCGAGGGTGATACGGCATGTGATACGGATTTTGCCATGTATTATACACTTTATCATATATTTCAACAGAAGAGTATTATATTATATGAACTGTTTTCTGATCCCATAGCACTGGGTTACCTTCAGTTCTACTTTTGTCTTGTTTCAAAGGCCTTAAAAGAACTGCTCAATTACTTATCCGAAGCACCTGGGTTATCTTACAATTTGCGTGCTGTTGTTTTAAAAATGTTTTGTTTATTATTGTATTAATTTGTGTGTTTTGTATTTTTCATAGTTGCATTTAGTGTGCCAAAAAATATGAAAACTTGACGTTCGTGACGTCACATACAATATGAAAACTCGACGTTCGTGACGTCACATACCAAACAATGACGTCATTCTAAAAATTTACCTATTTTGAGGAAAATTTTTCTTAAGCAAAAAAAAAAACAAATCTTACTTTATGTAAAAAAAAAAAAAAAAAAAAAAAAGTAGGGGTGTGATAAAGGGTATGCGATAAAGGGTAGGGGTGTGATAAAGGGTATGCGATAAAGGGTGCGCATCAAAGTTGCGCGATATGGATTAAACAGCAGGCTATTTATCACATATGCAAAACTACTGTATTTACTACTAAACATATGATAAATAAAAGTCACATACCCTGCAAGTAATGATACAAAGGTCACCTACACTGTAAGTAATGATACAAAAGTCACCTACCCTGCAAGTAATGATACAAAAGTAACCTACCCTGCAAGTAATGATACAAAAGTCACCTACCCTGCAAGTAATGATACAAAAGTCACCTACCCTGCAAGTAATGATACAAAAGTAACCTACCCTGCAACTAATGATACAAAAGTCACCTACCCTGCAAGTAATGATACAAAAGCATTTGGCTGCATTACACCCATCTTAAAGTTTCTACAAAACAACGATGACAATGTTTGCATCTTTATAACATCAAGTTGAGCTGAAAACAGAGAAAGAAAATTGTCTATGTGGGTCGAAAATATGAAATATTACCTGCTTATATATTTACACATAATTTTACTTACTATAGAAGATAAAACATGTACCCACTTGCTAAAAATACAAATACAACCTGGGTTAAATGAAAAATGACACTAATAAGAAGCTTTTGGAGCTGTGTCGAACGATAGAAGAAATTCCTAATTCTCTCCGTTTGCTAAGAAGCTACATTGTCGAAGAAACTAAGACAAAGATAAATTTATAAGGATTTGGCTATTATTTTTAAATATTTGAAGTCATAAAGCTTCTACATTGTTTCGGTACTAAAACACACTTCACTTTCAAATATTCGACTCTAAGCGTTCTTGATTAAGGGACTCAAGAAAAGCGCTGGTGGTTTATAAAGTGGTGAGTTCACTTTTGAACAGTAATGCATATTTCTGCTAATTAAGAGGCAAACGGTGTTCTTATTTAAATATTACACATCCACATGTTATAAACAAAACAAGATGATCAATATCTTTGAAGCGGAACTTAGATAATGCCAACATTTTTTTTACGATTTTCTTAAAGTTGAAGTATTTCGTGACTAACCTGGAGTGAATCCTGTAGGTGAGAATTCGTTTTCATAGAAAAATCTATCTCCTACTCTGGAGTTTACAAATTGTAGTCCCATCAAACAACCAAAAGTTGGTCCAACCAAAGCACCTTTCATATTCACCTCCGAAATACCACCAGCCATTAAATCTATATCGTCTGGATGTCTGTGAGTAAAACAAACATTAAAAGAAGAGGAACCATAGAAAGTCTTTTGATTCAAAGTAAGAATTGACTTAGGAAAATGTCTGTACAAAGTCTGGCATATGACAGTTTTTATCCATTCGTTTGATGTGTTTGAGCTTTTGATTTGGCCATTTGACTAGATACATTTCGTTTTGATTTTTCTTTTGATCGTAATTGTAATGATGATAAAAAATAAATTCAAGTTTTTTTTCACAATCAGTAATGCATGACTTAATAATAAATTTTTATGAGAGTTGTTTCACATAGTGGATAGCTTCAAAAACAAAAACTTCGAGCATCACTTGACAATTAAATTAATTTGTTTGTTTCATGAACAATCAGAGACATTTAAAATATACATGTATTTGCAAACCTTAAATTGATTCTGGCAAATCTCCAAAATATAAAGATCACTAGTATATCAATTCCTTAGTACAACCAAAACAAACCACCGAATGCTGCCATTCATTCTTAAATAAATTACAGGACATAGTATATTGGTTTCAGGTTACATATCATAGATTTAGACAATAGTTTAGCGATGTTACAGCAGATTTCAGTCAGTATGTAGCTAATGGTAATATCTTTGGTTAGCTTGCTTGTTAGCTGAACCGTGAAGTCATTGTTAGGTTAGGTATACTACCCTCCTTTTAAAGTAGCTTAGTCCTACAGAGAGATAGATTTTTTATCTGTTGGGCTAGTCTACTATTAAAGGAGGGAAGTTTACCTTAAAAGATATTACCATTAGCTACATACTGACTGAAATCTGCTGTAAACTCTCGTAAATTATTAAGAAGATACTAGTTGAAAAGTTGAAAAAAACTGAAATTGAGGGAATGGCATGAACTCCAATAAGTCCGAGTCCACCGACTTCTATGCACATCATCACTTCTAGTCTTGATTGTTATAATTAAAAAACGTGTGGATTAAAGGAGGATTATTTAATATTTTTAGTCTTGTTCTTTATACTTCCCTAGTGCATCACCCAAGAGACACTAATTGCTAAATTACGCTTTTGATGCAGTATCATTGGTACCGTTTTTGTTTTCAATCCAATCTCTTTTTTATCTATCTTAATGAGTGAAGTTATGTTTTGTTGCCGCGAACCTTACAGCTAATAGCAAATACTTTTGGAAAATAGTCAATATAAGTTTGACGTAGTTAATTTATTCCTATATGCATATACATACTTGTAAATGGTAGAAAGTAATTTTGCTGCTTGTGGGTCGTGATCAGGCAACCCAAAAGGACCAGATTTAATCAAGCCGGCTGGTTTAAGACCACAGAATTTTCTAAAAGCATTATATGATGGTATTCCGTGATCTCTACCACGTTGAATGTCAACTGATGCCAAATCAAATCCATTTCCTGGTCTTGTTTCAAATAATTTGTTTCTAATTGAATCTGCCATAAACCTGTCTGCATGATAACCTAACTCAGTTGTCATCCATCTGCTAATGCCATCAACTCCAAATACTTTTTCGTCTCGAGTAGCAGTTGTTATGAAAAAATTTTGTTCGAGTGGAATTTTGGCTCTTAAACTGCGGTCTTTGTTAGCAGATCCGACATGGTTAATAATTTGCGCATGTCCAAAACGTAGAGGTGCTACAGAAAATGAATTACGAATGGTTGCATCAATATTTTTGTCATAACGTGTATTATAGCCTCTAACTGTTGGCAGTATGCCGAGCTTCTTCATTCTGTCTCTTCCTAATACAATTGGTAGATATTCATTGTAAACGATGTCTTGATATATTCCTATTAATATTTTCCTGGTTTCTTGAAACAGGCGATCTGGTGTCCAATGTGGATTTAGTTTACAAAGAATGTCGACTATTCTGTTATGTTCTCGATGAAAAAGGATATGATATGTGGTAAGCTCTGGAATTTCTGAATGTCTGGTATCTCCTAAAATGGAAATTACCTCTAACTTTTATAACTTTTTTTTCTTCGACTTAAGTTTCATGTAAACTTAATGTTAATCTAGTACAAAAAGATTCAATAACAGAAAATGTGGCTATACATTTACATACACGGGGCATGTCAATGTTATCATCTGCAAACCATTGACAAACAAAAGTAATTTGAATATAACCTGAGTAATGCAATAAACAATTGAACTTCAATTATGAGCTGTTAGAAAACATTTGACAAATTGATAAATTGCTTGATTCTGATGAAATAGATAATAATATAAAAATAAAACGACTATCTTACGTATTTCGTCTCAAAAATATTTTTTCTGTCTCAAAACACATAAGATTTTTTTAATCTAGTACAAAAAGATTCAATAACAGAAAATGTGGCTATACATTTACATTCACGGGGCATGTCAATGTTATCATCTGCAAACCATTGACAAACAAAAGTAATTTGAATATAACCTGAGTAATGCAATAAACAATTGAACTTCAATTATGAGCTGTTAGAAAACATTTGACAAATTGATAAATTGCTTGATTCTGAAATAGATAATAATATAAAAATAAAACGACTATCTTACGTATTTCGGCTCAAAAATATTTTTTCTGTTATTGCATTTGGGTGTAAAAGTGTTGATCGAATCACAATTTGTATGAAGCACAGCTGCTACTAAAATGTGCACACGATCATTCAATGTGTCAACAAACATATAAAATTTAAAGACAATGAATTAAATTCATTAGAAACCTTCTACGTTGTCTCATGATATTTTGTTATTATGAATGGCAGACTACAATCAAGAGACATTCCGATTTCATTTTAAAATATAACATCGATTACAGTACCAACCCGGGCATTTATTTATTTCGTTTTATATTTCAGAATAAAAACAAAATCAAATCTTACTCAATACATTTACAGTGTAATGTTCTATTCTTTGGGCAAAATAAATAAAAATTATAGAAACGTGTGCTGCTGTGGCGTAAAGCAATCACCAACCAATAAAACAATCCCCTTTTTAGCAGGAAACTTACAATCCGTAATTGATTTAGTTTAATTTGTACTTAGTAATATTTACTAACCTGAAAAGAAACATCCGGAATTACCCATACAATTTTCGGAAGGTCCGTCAGGAAGGAGACAGCCCTTTGGACCACCACTGATAAGTTTTCCTAAAACGTACAAAAAAAAATAATAAAGAAAAAACGAACTCCGAAAAGTATTGTTTGACAAGAATTCACTAGAAGTGTCCTAAAATGTCAATAGAAAAAAAATACGTTTCCATTACTCATTTTGAATTAGATTAAAGTAAAACGTATCCTTTTTGCGAATGTTATCACCTTTTCTGACAACCGTGCTGGTTTCAAATTTCAAATCGTCAACTTTCCATTTCATTTCTAATACCCTTTGTTTTTCCAACGTTTGTTGTCTACATGTCAAGGTTAATATACTTTGTCTATGTATTTACACTGTACAAACTGTGTTAACAGGGGTGTGCTCCTTAAACACAAACTGTTCTAACAGAAATGAGAAAGAACGACAGAAATCGACAGTACATAAGTTTAACGGTCAGCATCACGATCAGGCCAACTTCGATTCATCCAACTCGGGTTACTCGAGTTGAATTTTTAGGTTTGATTGCGCATGCGCCAAGAGCGTATCAATCGAATAAAAAACTCCCGTGGAGAGTTACTCGAGATCCATTGTTTACCTTAACAATATGGATGAATTTACGATACTAAACCATATTTTTAGTGATGATGAATAAACGATGGCAATTCAGTATCAAATTGATTCTAACCAAATCTTAATACCATTATTGACCACTTTGTTGCGCAGGGACACTTTCTTTTACCTCAGCGGGAAAATGCAAAGTTTTCATTTATTTTGGGTCTCGGGATTCGATGATTTTTTTCCTTGGATCCAAGGATCAGACCCCTTATAACCACCCTAAATATGATTTAGTGTAGGCTGAGCATATAGGATATATTACGGCAAGGGGACAAAGGAGTTCCTAATAAGAGCAGAACAGTGAACTGATTTTGACAATGACAGTTAACAGCTAATAAAATATTCACAATAGCCGATAACAATGAATTACAAACGCCCAGAACACAAGAACAGAACGTCACCTGCCCCCTTCTGAAAAGTATAACGGAGGTACACATCTGTATATTTTAGCGAATATTTACAATTGAAGTACATTGATGCATAATAATATATATATATTGTGGTGTTTTAATGTGACTATTGTAATTGAACACTTAAACATCTATTTAGTCACAAAAATGGCTAATATCCGTTTAAATCGTTAAATATATATTTTCGAAAAGCACTCCGTTCTCTTTCATCGCCATCTTGCCGTTTAACTCGACTCGATTAAATCTGGTCAGGGGCAGGGTGGTAAAGTGATAAAACTCGGGTACTTCGATTGCAACTCGAGTAACTCGTGTCTCAACTAGCTATTGCTAGCGATATATTTTCATGGTCTAACATATTTAAATACCAATAAAGTCGACTGTTTTGTACCTATTGTGACGTTTTGACCAAGTATGCATTCCCATCTCGCTCTTTTGATGGTTCATTTGACTTCTTTAAAGTCTGTTTGTTACTTTGATAAGTCTCTTTCTAATGCATTGACAAAGTTTGAACATCTGTTTACCACAGTAGCCTTAATTAAGAAATAATTGACTGAAGCCATAGATTGTTGGAAATTTACACATGGCCTGGGCCGTGATATTCGAATTTTATCCTGAGCGTTAGCGAGGGATAAAATTAACGAATATCACGGCCCAGGCCATGTGTAAATATTTGGAAATTTACACATGGCCTGGGCCGTGATATTCGAATTTTATCCTGAGCGTTAGCGAGGGATAAAATTAACGAATATCACGGCACAGGCCATGTGTAAATTTCCAACAATCTATGGCTTCCATGAATTATTTCGATTCTAATAGGACAAATACGGTCATTAAAAAACTGAAGCGATGGTAGGTATGCTGTGTGTGTGGCTGTTCTTTTTTTACTCCCGGTTCGATAAAGCTCAAATATTCATAAAATCTGTAGCTTGCATGGATTGTTTAGTGAATAACCGCTAGAAAAAAAAATCTGTTTAATTCTTTAAATTCACAAACCCAACATTTGCCATTTTTAATTTACATGTTTTTCTCGTAAGATACCGTCAAATCCAAAGTTGACATTTTGTAACTATGGAGCCGCCATGTTGACTTGCTGAAATCAGTAAATATGCGAAAAATGCAATAGAATAGAAAATAAAACAAAACCTACCTTACAAATCAATTTTAATACAATATTATACGAATTTCGATGGTTCACTTTTAAGAAAACGTTCAACTGTAGCGTTTTCATTTGTATGACGTCATGTTTTGAAATGACTTAAATGCGTCAAAAACATTAAAAGACTTTCGCGGAATTTTATTTTATTTTTATTTTGTTGATTTCTCCGAGCTCTTGTGCATTACTTCTTTTTATTATGCATCCGAATAAGAATAAGTTATTTTGTCTTTTTTAACTGCAATTTAAAAAAATAAATAAAATCGGCAAATGGTTTACGAATAGGTTCCAATACATGTGGATTTACGTGGGAAGTATATTGTAACAGCCATTATTATGTATATCTCTGAGTCTGCGCTAAGTATAGATATATGGAGAATTTTATCACGGTGTTGTTTACAAAGCGAAAGAAGCACGTCATATTAGAATTTAGTTTTTTCAAACACTCAAACCCTTAAAGGAGAAGGTTATATTTTTCTTACTTTTATTTGTGATGATGGTTGGTCAAATGAATTGACAAAATGATAGATACAATTGTTTCTCAATCAAATTACTGGCATTAACAACTTTGTGTGATATTTTTGTTTGGAAATGATGACAAAATACATTAGTTTATGAATATTTTGTTATTCATTCGTTTGATGTGTATAAGCTTTTGATTTTTTCCCAATTGATTACGGACTCTCCATTTTGAATTTTTCGCGATTTTAACTTTTTAAACACTTTAACAAACTGCTATTGTGTACACACTCTGAACAGAGAACTTTTGAAAGCTTATATGTTATATTTGTTATGTCACCCGATCGACAATGTCGGGTGACATATTGCTTTTCCTCTGTTTCTTTGTTATTATTATTATTCTTCCAACTATTTTGTCCGCCACTTTTCTCGGAGCCAATGGAATCAATCTTAATGATAGTTAAGTATAATAGGGAACACAAAATTGCGGGTTGCAGTAGGGTCTAAGACCATAAAAAATGGCTGCCGTTTCCATGGAAACAGAACAATTGTGAAAAATTCCACTTTTTGTTTTTTTGGAATAATTTGGAGATGCTTTAACTCAGAATCATCATATTTTAATGCAATGAAGGTGCCGCCCGTATACTGGTTTTGGATGATTTTGGCAATCATTGGAACTACTATGTTGCCATGGATACTACACCAAAAATGTCCAAAATATGGAAATGCTCCAAATTTTTTGAAACTTCACCATAACGATGAGCAACTTTGGTAGATGTGGAATTTGGCGTTGGAATTTCCAAAATGTCTGCCGTTTCCATGGAAACAATGCAAAAAGGTCAAAATGCTCCAAAAACTTCCGGGTTTGGTGAATAACTTTGGTATGCTTGAACTTAAAATCATCAAATTTTTACACAATATAGTTGTCCACTATATACAGGTTTTGAATGATTTTGACAATCATTGGAACTACTCTGTTACCATGGATACAGGATCAAATGTTTCAAACATTTCAAAATGCTCCAAAATTGATGAAACTTAATATGATAGTTGACTGGCAAGTCTGGATGAGACTTTTGACTTTGGAATTTCCAAAATGGCCACCGTTGCCATGGAAACTGCAAAAAAGTCAAAATTTCTCAAAATGCTTTGAATTTAATGAAACTTGATATTATTGTTAACTGCCAAGTACAGATGAGACTTTTGACTTTGAAATGTTCAAAATGGCTGCCGTTGCCATGGAAACAGCAGAAATGTGAATTTTTTTAAAATGCTCTGAATGTACTGAAAACTTACAGAAAGATGTATTGCCATAAATATATGCACATTCACTGTTAAACCATTTTGAAATGGCTGCCGCTTAGTGGCAATTGGGGGAAGGGTGACATCCGCTATTGCTTGCAATGGCAATTCTAGTTATATTTGCTATTCTCATCGGATTTTGTCTAATGCTTAGTTCGTTTCTGTGTGTGTTACATTTTAATGTTGTGTCGTTGTTCTCCTCTTGTATTTAATGCGTTTCCCGCAGTTTTAGTTCGTAACCCGGATTCGTTTTCTTCTATCGATTTATGAGTTTCGAACAGCGGTATACTACTGTTGCCCTTATTTATAACCAGATTACTAACCTGTTCTTTTGTCCACCAGCCGAGACGTATCTTCTTCGGTACTTCCATATGCAACAGATAAATCTACATACGATGTGGCCTGGTTCATCTGATTTCGTGTACCTACAAAGTATAAATGTCTTAACTGAACTCTGGAATGGTAAGCAGATCCTGCTCCAACTAAGAATTTCACGGAATCCAAATCATTGTCAGATTAACTTTTGCGAATTTATTATTAAAGATCAGACACTATAAGTTCTATGGTTTGTCATCTGTTGTTTCTATGCTTCATACAAATTCATCAATTGCAGCTTGTTTGTACCTTAAGGAGGCTCGAGGGTATAAAAATTTCAGAAAAAAATTAAACATTTGTTTTCATTACAAATTTTATTTATTACCTTTTGTAGTTGATACTTTATCATATGGTACAAAAAAAATCAAAAAAATAAATTTGTGTTGGCCCCAGATGACTTTTAAAATGTAAACATCATCTAAAAAGTTCCAAATTATCTCCTTTTGGTGGAAAAATGCCATTTTTTGGCTTTAAAATTGAAATATCTCTTTTAACTCATCGGTGACCTATATTTTTTAATATAATTTCGATATATGCTTTACTTAAACTAATTTATTGTAAAATTTGAGCAATTTCTGTAATAAATATCTTTTTTTATTTCGATATTACCTTTATTTCTCCTATTAGTTCAACAGGAAAAAACACTTTTACAAAGATGTATGCTTCTTTCGAAGGCAGATTGTGAGCGCAAATGAACGGTGAACCCATTTTTTTTATTTTATTTTTCTCTTAACTATAAGATAATGTTCATTTATAGAAAAATATTGAGAAATCCTATATAAATGATTTAGACCCGCGAACCCCCTTAAGAAGTTAGTTTGTCGCATGTTTTCAAGAGGTTGTTAATTTATCCTACATTTACATGCCATGAGTTTATAAAACTGTTAATGACATTTATGTTCGAAATATGAATGAGGAAAGACCTAATTAGAATTATACTTTTGACTATGAAAGAAATGGGCTATCCTCACAATTGATAACGTAATAAAACAAATTCTGTAGTCTCATGCATATTTCTGATAAAACTGTTTATATATTAACTTCTTTCTTGCAAACACTTATATGTATATGTCCAAAAGATTAACATAGATTCTATTTGATTTGACTATTAAAGCACTATTTAAGTTTCCATAAAAAAAATCGAATGCAGCTATAAGGGATTGAATTACATACTATTCAAGCATTTTTGTTGTCTGATTCAACCAAAGATGGCGTTTATATCGCTCTGAAATTATAGTGTATGCAATACATCAACAAAGTTTCCTGTTTTTTGTCGGTTCTATAGATATGTATACCTTTTGAGGAGTAATTTAAGGCTTGATACATAAAAAACATCATTCAGCAATACATAGACAATAAATTTTCTAAAATATAACTTTAACCTCAATTTTTTTTCTTTCTATTTCTCATTATGCAGATAATAATACCTGGTCCACATTGTTTGTAAGGCGCTGATTCTGATCTAGTAAAACTCATACACGTTGTTTCGAATTCACCTTTTGGAACTTTGAATGAAAAACATTCAGGTCTAAAAATAAATAGCAATCATGGTAATGAAATAATATTCTTCTGAAATCAGTAGGTAGTCATTTGATGAAAAACATCGTTTTGACTGATACACACTATTAAGTATTCTAGGTAGTCTTTGCGTTCAAAGCAGTTAGTTTCACAATAATTGTTGTTAAGAAATCATTTTATGCATGTTTGTTGTGGTATTAAAGATTGCAACAACCTAGCTGACAATGGTGACTTTCGATGTATTTTTGTGTTCTACTGAGGTCTAATTTTATTATTAAGGAATTCAAATTAATAATGAGTTCGAGGCGCAAGTAAATTTGCCTTAACCCGGTGATTTTTTTGTAGTGGAAAGTAAAACCACCAAAGTATTGAACTCCGGAGAAGATTCAAAACGGAAAGTCCCTAATTAAATGGCAAAATCAAAAGTTCAAACACATCAAAAGAAAGGATAGCAACTGTCATATTCCTCACTTAGTACAGGTATTTTATTAAAAGTAAAAAATAGTCGATTAAACGATTTTTTTTTATATTTTACCTTTCATGTCTGTTTTTTTGCTCACTTATTGTTGTAAATATAATAGAATTCCATCCTACTGTCATATATGTGAGAAGTTGCGGTAGCCATAAAATCAGGTTAAGTTCCCCATTTTGAACATAAAGATATGTCTCTTTTAAGTCGTGAATATGACAATTGTTTCCATTCGTTTGATGTGCTATTTCTTTTGATTTTGCCATTTGATAGGGGGCTATCCATTTCGAATTGTCATTTGTGTTCGGTATTTTGTAATTCTACTTTTTATACACGTTTCAAGAAATATTTACATTCCATTTTCTCTTAGTTTCCATTTTATAAAAATTTGACATATCTAAAACGCTATGTTCTTTTTCTTCAACAGGTATTGATTTTTTAGCCGTGTTTAGCAAACTTTTTTGGTTATTAATTCTCCTTAAGCTTTGAATTTGATTTAGATGTTAATATGTTTGTATAGAGTGTCACTGATGAAACTTGCGACAAGCGTACACAGTTATGGGTCTAGTATCGTCGATGAGGTTTAACTAAGATGGGATAATTAAAGTAACTGACAATCATGTTCAAGATTTTAGGCGTCTGTAGCATCTTCTGCAATACAATTAGTACTGTATATGATATTTAATCAGCAGCTGACACCAGCTATTTGACGGATGAAAAGACAGACTTTTGTTCGATTTTAGACCGTGCAGACGGAGGAATACAATTGTTACCATATTCTTAATTACTGTAAACCAACTTATTTTCGCGAGCGATTTATTTCAGCGACTTTCGCGAATATGTAAAACTTAGATCTTTCCTTAATAAACTACATCAAGTGAATTAGAAAATCGCGAAATTAAATAGCCGCAAAGTTGACTAGAAAGGGTAAAACGCGAAATAAAGTATTTGCGAAAATAAGTTGGTTTACAGTATTGTTTTTTGCATTATGAATTTCTTATTGTTCATATTTCAAGTGTAAAAGATAAACCTACCTGGATATTGGTTTATTTCCATCACAGCATTCTATATCCGGGTTACCTGAATAAAGAAGAACATTCATCTCCGTATAAACGAAAGAGAGGCGAAAAAATCCAAAGGGATATTGAAACTTATACGTCGATGAAAACCAACAAAGCAAAAGACAAAAAAGAAACAAACAAAAAAACAAAAAAAAAACAGGATATAATACTGAGCACCATGACCCCAATAAAAATATTAAGTTTTCAGGTGATCTGAAAATTTAAGAGAATCATGCTTCAATTGAGACACCCGCCTTGTTACTCGGGTAGGTGCAAGTCTAATATCGAAAATTGACGGGATTGTGATTACGATAATTGAAACTTTTCGTTGTCATCTGTTAAACAGATAGTTAATAAAGGTCAACGAAATAAAGATGGCGTCTGTAAAATTTGCGAAGAAAATACTTCAAATTCACAACTTGGTTTAATGGCTTATTTGTAAACGGCAGCACTTTGTTAAGGTAATCTGTATTGGAAACGCAAGAAATGAAATATCGCAACAAAAATGCTATGAAGTAAATTACTCACTGTCCAAATGAGAACTCCGTCTGCATTTCGTGGTTCTTATCATTGTGTTTGAGTTTTGCATAATGCAAAAGGTTAAAAAGGAATGAAACTATAGAATGATGAATGTGAACTTTGTCTGTGGTTTTTAGTTCTAATTATTGTACATGAGTTTCGTTAAAAAAAAAGCTGGATTAGGAAAACTTAAGTTAATGTGCAAAAACGAGAATGGGACAGACAGAATGACGGAGTAACAGAATGTGAATTGAAACACATAATCCCCCTTCACCTACGGTGTAAGCATAAAAACGAACGTAGGTAGAATCAAATTAGACAATTCCAATAAAAGACTATATGGAACCGTGATTTACAGCTCGACCTTAGCATTTGCTAAAGGGTAAGGAGCCGTGATTTAAAGCTCGAATAAACATTTGCAGTTTATATAAGACAATTTTGATTATTTTTTACCTCCCTTTTATAATACTCCATGCAGATTGATAAAAAGGACAAATTATCTCAGCTTAGCCTATCTATTTAAACAAGTATTTCGAGGTTATTCATATTAAATCAATGAACTTTCATTATAAAAGAATAACTTGAAAAGATGAAGAGCAAAGCACTTTTGAAATATATATAATATTCTAAATAAAAAAAATATGCTACACATAACTGTAGATAAAATTTCAACATTAAACAATTTATTGTCTTATTGGCTATAATTTAGTTGTATTAATCATGATATCGAAATGTGCACCAAATTACAGAAAAGTTTCAATATGTGAAAGGGTAAAAAAATGAAAACAACTCGTAATTTGGCCGTTTCAGAATCTAAAGCATCATGGGTAATTTCATTGTTCGTACCCCAAAGTGAAAATAACGTTACGTCATTGGTTGAATTTCGATAGTTTAGGACGTTTTAATCCAATCAAAACGCTTTGGTGTACGCTTTTGAAAATATTACCCAGGATGCATTAGATTCTGAAACGGCGAATTGTCTTGCGTTCATTCGCTTTTCTGGATTTACCTTCTTTATGACTGATCAATGCCATATATTTGAAAGCCAAGAATTTTAAGTAACTTGAATACATTTTTAGGCCTCAAGAACTTTTAATTTGATAAATATTACAGCAGGCTGTGTCGTCTGCTTTCTCTGCCACATTTTTAGTCATATAATAGTACCTCGATTTGACTATAGCAGTCATTTCAATGCCAAAGTCTATTATGACAACCGAGATTATTTCAACTGTGAAATTATAAATTTTCCTCACTAGTCAAAAACGTTTAGTATCATTTGAATTTATCCTTTGATTCATCTTTGAAGGTTTGGTACCATCGTATTTACTTGTTATTTTTGTATTTCGTAATAATGTGTGTCTGTGTTTGTGCCATAATGTTTTATAATTCATATTTTACTATAAATTACAAAAAAGATTGTGTTTACGTCTTTGTTACAATTGTATGCGGTCCTTGATAATTTGTTTTTTTTTTACTATTTAATATAATTATGTTATATATCTATAATGCATGCTAACCCTAATTTGGATGATGAATCTCAATTATTGTCACTAATCAATTATGTCTATTTTTGTTAATATATTAGCGTTATATTGAAGTTGGTGGTTAAGCTATGTTAATTTTCTGTCAAAATGTCTGAACCAAATCAGTTGTTTTTTAGTTGTTTAGTAAACCATTCAGTTGAACATTTTGGCTTTCATATTTGGTTTCGATGTTATATTTGTTATTCTCATAGGATTTTGTCTAATGCTTAGTCCGTTTCTGTGTGTGTTACATTTTAATGTTGTGTCGTTTTTCTCCTCTTATATTTTTTAATTAATGCGTTTCCCTCAGTTTTAGTTTGTTACCCGGATTTTGTTTTTTGTCCATGGATTTGTGAGTTTTGAACAGCGGTATACTACTGTTGCCTTTATTTATCGATTTCCTCCTTTTGAATTAGCGTCGAGGTATTTTTGTTATAACATTCTTTTCTCCCATTGTTTAGCAATATGAAGATACATGTAATGCCAAATTAGCATATGTTAAGAGACAAAAAAAAATCACAAAACATAAGATAAAATCTTAGGAATTTTGGTCCTCAATGCTCTTCAACTTCGTACTTTATTTGGCCTTTTTAACTATTTTGGATTCGAGCGTCACTGATGAGTCTTTTGTAGACGAAACGCGCGTCTGGCGTATATACAAAATTTAGTCCTGGTATCTGAATGAGTTTATCTATAGATTGAACAACATAAAACTCATCTTAAGATTGGATTGAACTGGTTTGCTTCTCGTTCATAAGGAGCTTTTAGGCATTCTCAACATTACGCTGATAAGAGTTTTGGTTAACATAAGATGCAGTATTTTTCTAATTAGAATACCATCAGTGCTTACCTCTGCTTAATGGAACTGAAGAAACATCATGTGTCAAAAACTGTCCAAATGTGGTCAAGGCAACATTATACAATGGACTTTTTGGTAAACTGTATCCCTTAGTGTAAAGAATATTGGAAATAAACCTAGGATTTGGCAGTGGTCCACCAAGCTTACTGTGGACTCTTGGAACATATCCTAGATTAAATTCTGAAAGTAAATTGTGTAATGAATAGAATAAATAACATTTATATTTTAACATGTCTACTTCTGATTGGTTAACAACGGTCAAACAATGAAAATATATCCAATCATTTACGATTATTTTCATATAAGACGTGTCACGGTACTTTTCTATACCAAATTCATGTATTTGGTTTTATGTTATATTTGTTATTCTCATCGGATTTTGTATAATGCTTAGTCCGTTTCTGTGTATGTTACATTTGTATGTTGTGTCGTTGTTCTCCTCTTATATTTTCCCTCAGTTTTAGTTTGTTACCCCAATTTATTTTTTTTCCATAGATTTACGAGTTTTGAACAGCGGTATACTACTGTTGCCTTTAATTTTCATATTAGTGGAACGAAAAAGCCATGAACTTTACGATTTTGAAACGGCTAATTACCAATAATACTACGGATTTTTTAAATGGAAAATACCCATAATTCTTTATGATTTGAAACGGCTACTTACCTTCCCCATAACATGCATAACTCTTTGGATTTTGAAACGGTAAATTTGCTATCAACAATGCTATACATGTAAGTTACATAATGGGCTGAGTTAAACTCACCAAGTGTGATATCAGTGGTACCTTTACAGTAGTTCTAAAATATGTTTGATGTATTATTTACATTTACCCATTTTAACACGAATTTCTCATAACAACACTCCTTTTCCCTAAAAGAACTCTCTAAAAGAACAAATGAGGACATTTATTTAGAATATTAGGCTGAACGAATTTCATCAGCTAGTTTATAGTTTAGGTATCTTGTAAAGTTTATTCAATTGAAAAGCAAAAATAAAATCTTCACATAGGACCCCCACATAATTAAACTTACTGTCGCCATACTCTGGGGGCAGAAATCTCTCTTGTGCTGTATGAGATCTGCCTCGTAATGGAAAATTAAGATTGTTGCAACCACCATCAACAGTACGGAATCTCATTGAAGGATTGCATCGTAATTTTGGTATAGAACAAAATGGTGCCATTTTTTGTTGAAACGCTCCATCATTGGGTACATCACCTCTGTGAACAAAAATTGACACATTTTAAAGTGTGTTTATGCTGATTATCGTTTCGCAAATACCAGATCTAGAACTTATCTTGTTTTATATATCATCGGTTCATTATTGCATCTGCATTGTAGTTACCCGTCCCGCTATCTTTCATACTTTTGATGAAGGTAGGATATTTATAAAATGTAAATAAATGTAAGTATTTGAGTCAATTCATAAGGTACCATTACCTATTGACTGCATTTCATATCATGTTAAAGCTTGCTTGCGGTTAATGCGCGAAGCATGCACCATTGCTCATTTGGGAAGACAATTTGTGCATGGATCTTATATTATTTTTCTTCATGAAAGTAGGCAGCTACTTTTTCATAGTACATGATATATATTCAATGTTTATTTCGGAACTCAAACTAGGTTTTTGCATTATCTAACCCAAATGTGTGCAATTCTTACTTTTTTTAATTTAGCCAATGTTATGGCTCTTAATTTGTCTATGATTGAAAAGTATCGCATTCTTCATTTGATCCGTTCAAAATATTTTGACAGCATTTTTTGTTAAAAGTTACCACGCAAACGTAGTATAAAAGCATTGAACTAAAAAAATTAACACCCTCATAAAACTGTGTTTTCAATGGGATAATGTATGTCATAAAATATACTGTCATTTCAAGATATCAATTGGTAGTATAGGTAATTATAAGGTCTTACATGTATATAATTATTCCTTTGTGGATTATAGTAATTTCTTGGATAATAGTTATTACTTAGTTATATCTAAGTCATTTATTTGTGAATTATAGTTATTTCTAAGTTATTTCTAAGTTATATCTTAGCGGATTATAGTTATTCCTTAGTTATTTCTAAGTTATATCTTAGCGGATTATAGTTATTCCTTAGTTATTTCTAAGTAATTTCTTTGCGGATTATAGTTATTTCTTAGTTATTTTTAAGTAATTTCTTTGCAGATTATAGTTATTTCTTAGTTATTTCTAAGTTATATCTTAGCGGATTATAGTTATTCCTTAGTTATTTCTAAGTTATTTCTTTACGGATTATAGTTATTCCTTAGTTATTTCTAAGTTATTTCTTTGTGGATTATAGTTATTTCTAAGTTATTTATTTACGGATTATAGTTATTCCTTAGTTATTTCTTTGCGGATTATAGTTATTTCTAAGTTATTTCTTTGCGGATTATAGTTATTTCTTAGTTGTTTCTGAGTTATTTCTTTGCGGATATTAGTTATTTCTTAGTTATTTCTAAGTTATTTCTTTGTGGATTATAGTTATTTCTAAGTTATTTCTTTGCGGATTATAGTTATTTCTTAGTTATTTCTAAGTTATTTCTTTGTGGATTACAGTTATTTCTAAGTTATTTCTTTGCGGATTATAGTTATTTCTTAGTTATTTCTAAGTTATATCTTAGCGGATTATAGTTATTTCTTAGTTATTTCTAAGTTATTTCTTTGTGGATTATAGTTATTTCTTTACGGATTATAGTCATTCCTTAGTTATTTCTAAGTTATTTCTTTGTGGATTACAGTTATTTCTAAGTTATTTCTTTGCGGATTATAGTTATTTCTTAGTTGTTTCTAAGTTATTTCTTTGTGGATTATAGTTATTTCTAAGTTATTTCTTTGCGGATTATAGTTATTTCTTAGTTATTTCTAAGTTATTTCTTTGTGGATTATAGTTATTTCTAAGTTATTTCTTTGCGGATTATAGTTATTTCTTAGTTATTTCTAAGTTATATCTTAGCGGATTATAGTTATTTCTTAGTTATTTCTAAGTTTTTTCTTTACGGATTATAGTTATGCCTTAGTTATTTCTAAGTTATTTCTTTGTGGATTATAGTTATTTTTAAGTTATTTCTTTGCGGATTATAGTTATTTCTTAGTTATTTCTAAGTTATTTATTTGTGGATTATAGTTATTTCTTAGTTATTTTTAAGTTATTTCTTTGCGGATTATAGTTATTTCTTAGTTATTTCTAAGTTATTTATTTGTGGATTATAGTTATTTCTTAGTTATTTCTAAGTTATTTATTTATGGATTATAGTTATTTTTAAGTTATTTCTTTGCGGATTATATTTATTTCTTAGTTATTTCTAAGTTATTTCTTTGCGGATTATAGTTATTCCTTAGTTATTTCTAAGTTATTTCTCTGCGGATTTTAGTTATTTCTAAGTTATTTCTTTGCGGATTATAGTTTCTTAGTTATTTCTAAGTTATGTCTCTGCAGATTATATTTATTTCTTTGGGAATTATAGTTACTTCTTTGCATATAATGATAAAAAAAGTTGTTTACAATTCCGACATGTTTGATTAATTTTTACCTTGTCAACATTATTTGGGTTGCCATACAAGAAATTTTTGCAGATCTCGTCATGGTGTCTGTATATTCTGGACCGGACATATGTCTACTGAACAGATATAGATTGGTCATTGCTTCGTTCATTCGTTTACCATTGATGATTGTCCCAGCCCCTGAAATCAATGTCAATTTTAATCTGCGTTTAGTATATCATTGAAAGTTTATTATTTGATCCTCGATTAATATAAGCACGAATCAGTTTACAAGTGAGAGGTTTGTCTAAATTCACATAGTTGAATCTCTATTTTCTACATTAAGAAATGCATGTACCAAGTCAGGAATATGGCAGTGGCTTTCCGTTCAATTGATATGTTTTGATTTTGCCATTTGATAAAGGAATATCTGTTTTGATTTTTCCTTTGATTTCGGTAATTTTGTTTCTTTTCCTTATCATGTTTAGACAATATGATGCGTATGAGTCTTACTTCATGATAACTTGTTTTCGTGTTCTTAGGTCATCAAGTCTGTATACTCGTCTGATCGGTATTTTCCAATAGTGTCTTATAGATAATTGCTGTCGTGAATTTATAAATTAAGTCAAGATTCGCATGACAAATATGGTATTCCTAGAAAGACACCCATCCTACGTTTAGAGTTCATAACTGTCAAACTGCGCGCCATGTACATATTTATATTAAGATTGTAAATGAGTATTGAACTGTATACTTGTTCGTGGTTGTCCAAATACCATCATCTGATGATGATGACCATCAACCGTATTTACTGCCTCCATTATGGCTGATGTTTCATAATCTCCTATGAAATTACTGGGTCCATGCCCACATACAGTCGACACCAAGCATAATAACCACCACAGCAATGCCATCCTAAAAAAACTGTTCTAGGACCTACAATTGGTAAAAAACCATACTAAAATATCTGTATCACTATCTGTAATGTTAAAGTCAAGAATGTGACAATTGTTATCCATTCGTTTGATATTTTTTAGCTTTTGATTTTTCCATTTGATAAGGGACGTTCCGTTTTGAACTTTCGCTGAGTTCGGTATTTTTGTAATTTTACTTTTTCAGCAATAGCAAGTATTCTATTCATAGACATTTTGTCTAATATCAATCAAAATCACTATGGGTGTATGTAAACTGTATGCATTATCCTGGCTAGTGCAAAACAATTCATGGTTGAACATAAGACTCGTTGGTCCCTAGAAGTTTAGAAGTACACAAACAGGAAAAATTGATCGGAGAAACGGGTAAAATATGCATATTTATTGTATAGCAATATAATATTTCCCACAGAAAGTAACCAAAAGTTAGCGTGCAATAAATTCCAATATTGCACTAGTGCAATATATCTTCAAAATTCTGACGTCATCAACGTCAAAATTCTAGTGTAAACCAATTTTTACTTTCAAATATTATATTGCTATACAATAAAAGGGTTATTGCATGAATATTGGAGAATATTGTCCCTCGTAGAACATATATTGCACTCGCATGCTCAGGCAATATAAATTTCTACTCGGGACAATATTCCCCAATACTCATGCAATAACCCTATAGTACTATACAACATCGAGTTTTTACTTGGTCGATGTCACTGCCAGGGTATGTTTGTCCATGGGGGTAGCACCAGCTTAATAGTCAGCACTTTTGTGTTGACCTGAAATATAATTGATATGTTCATTGAATTTTCTGTATATTATCTTTTCGTGTATTGTTTTATTATTCGAAAAACTTATAATTTCTAACTTCAGACATATATTACTTTTGTCGTATTTGGCTCAACTTTTTACATTTTTGTTTTGTTATGCTCTTAAAATTCATATTTGATTTGGCCTTCAAAATGGTTAAAATTGAGCGATACGCTCGCGTCTGGCTTTCCAAATTCTAGTCTAGCATCTAGAAATTTGTTTTCATTTTTATAGTTTCTTTGTAAATGTCGTTAGATTTTTAAATTCAAAATTTCACGTGCATGTTGACTTTGGTCCCTCGTGCATGTTGGGTGACTTTTGTCCCTCGTGCATGTTGACTTTGGTCCCTCGCGCATGTTGACTTTTGTCCCTCGCGCGTCTTTAATAACCAATGTCAACATTTTTTGGTTCTAATGGCTGTTATCTTTTACTGTATTTGCATTTAAAGTTTGCCGCTGACCATCAGAATTATAATTTCCAGAGCGTTTCTTCCTTCTGTTTTTTTTAGTATGAATAATATTTCATTTGAATAACTAAAAGTTTTGTAAATAAACAAATGCAAACAATAAACGAGAAAAGAGGTCGCATATAAAAAAAAAATGGTAGTGATGATTTTTTTAATACATTTATAAAAGGATATTTTTATTTCCTATGAAACAACTTTTTTTGTTATCGCAATTTTAATTAAATAATTAAACAAATGCATTTATATATACTAAACTTAAGTCCTCTATGCAAGTTTTTATTGTTTATTATGGATCTATTTAGGGAATGGCTGACAGTGTTTTGTCTAGACAATTTTGTGTAGCGGGTTACTTCAAAGTGTGCACCACATGTTTGATGTTATTTCGAATAGACAGAAAAACAAATATCACAGTGATTCCTTCTAATTTAATTCTAAATTCAATTTAGAGCCAGAGTAAATCATGAATTTTTTTTGACAAAGTTATGTCGACAAAATACTGTCAGTCAATCAGAAGACGCGTTACACCCCAAATTAAATTATTACGTATTATCGAAAAATAATATATCATTAGGCCAAGTTCGGATGGATATCTAGATGAGATTGACATGGTCATATATAACACCTGTTATGATTAGATATAGCTTTCCCGCCATGAACACTGGAGGAGCCCTGGGTTGTGGCAGGGTTCCTAGAGATCGACTCGATATCCCGGATGTTATGACGTCAATCCAATCAAATTTGAATGTAAACATATTCAGAGTAGGGGCCTTGTACTTCTGGTAATCAAGAGACCTTACTCTTCAAAATTATTTACCGTTCATATGGAACTCTAGTCAGAACTCGAGTTCCAACCGAACTTAGCCTTGGTGACTTGGTGAGTGGTGATAGCATACTTTTTTGTCATCGAAGTAACCGGGTGTGACATTAATAACCATGCAGAAGTATGTAGCACGCGTAAATAAGTGAATTGATATAGCGATGTTAATTTTTTAATATATTTACCATGCGTTCCAATCTGTTTATAAAACTTTTTTATAACTGTTGTAAAATGAGTTGATGTATTCAATTTAATTCTTTAAGAATCATGTATTACTTTATTCCTTCTTTGCATTGCATATTTGTTTACGATCCGAGTTTCTTCCCAGATTTTCCCTCGCACCTGTGCTGTGTGGTAACGGAAGTTATAACGAGAAGCCTCGTATTTACGGTCACTGCATATGGAATTATATCGGCAAATTAGGGTACGGGAAAACAATAATTGAATACAAGAAGATTAAATAAAGATTTAGATACGATAAAGGATTTTCTATTACAAAAGTACACATCCACTTGATTTACAGCAAGTCTTAGGCATTCTCGTAAATATTCTATTTTTTTCTAAATTTAAGTTATCGTGAGATTTTCAATCAAACATGAAAAGATGTTACAATTAAAATCTGATTTTTCAACTACTATCTCAATAAAATTGTTTTGTACTATTTTTTTAGAACGATGTTTTTTTTTTCTACATTTGCATTTAAACTGTATACTGCCGTAATGAAATGTTGATAATGATGCATATACAAGGCGTTATAATAAAACGAACAAAAACTCGGTTTATTTTAAGGAGAAATGGTGTGATTAATGTTGACACTAAGTTCAAGGATTGTTTTAGTAAAATAATGTGGCCTAGAAATAACATAATAAAATATGAATTCTAAGAACCAATTTATTTTTATATCATACGAAAATTCTAAGAATTTGACATTTTCAAAAACGATCAAATAGAAGCGAAGTTTAGTGATCCAAGTGTTTTTCAGATTTAAAAAGCAAGAGAAAACGTCTTAAAGAAAAATGATAATTGGACAACATTCGATATTTCGGCGACGAAATGATTTTTGGAATGCACTATTCCGACCTCACCTGGTGAGAGTTTTATCTTGCCAAGGACAGGATGACCATGAACATGACCACACATGGCCGGAAATAATTGTGCATAAAAGTGTAATTAATAGTTTGGCCTAAGCAACAGGTCAAATTCAATACCTTCTCATCCAAAATGTCATATGGTAGTCATCCAACAGACACCTACTGGATAAAATAAAATGTATTGTCTAATCTAAGTAAGCTCGGCAAGACCCCCTTTTGACACAAAAATATAGCATTTCCACAAAGGAGTAGGTCCGGTAAGGACCGATTTTGGCCTCAAATTTTAGGTTCATCTGACGAAAGATTTTGACCACTTTTTAAATACTTAAGTGTCTATTTTATTTGAATTAATTAGTTTATGGGAAAGATTTTAACTGATTTGGTCAGTAAAAACGATCCGATTCAAGCTCAAATATGAAAAATATTCAAAAATATGTCTTTATAATCAGAACAAAATGTCAAAAAAACATGTGGTTCCCATCTTTAAATAAACTAAAAACTCAATAAGGAGACAATCTTATAATTAAACATGCATGACATGCGTATAAAAAAATCTTGGCATGTGTATCATTTAAACATACCTTGTAAATTACATCATAGCAGTGAAAATAATATTAATAATTAATATGTATGCGCATGCTCTCAACCTTCAACCCGTATTAGATAGATTGCTGTCACAATGAAGAAAGAGAATAATTGCCCAAAAAAGACTGGAAACCGGTGCATATGTGGTTAAAATAAGTTGTAAAATGCACAAAATTTGAAAAGTATACAAGTCTACACCCATCTGATCCCTTAACTACCGCAAATGGCATCTTCGGCTTTTCTACCTTGTTTCTGAGCCTCCTCATGGGAAACGTTGTTGATTATGTAATTGATTGGCTGTTTTATAGTGACTATTTGATTATTAGACCAACTATTTCATGATTATTTGATAATCTTGAACTATTTTTGATTATTTCTAATCTTGGACTTTTTTTGATTATTTTATAATCTTGGACTAGTTTTGATTAATTGATCATCTTGTTTGACAAACTAGTTAATGATCATGTATATAAAAAAGAAGATGTGCTATGATTGCCAATGAGACAACTGTCCACAAGAGACCAAAATGACACAGACATTAACAACTATAGGTCACCGTACGGCCTTCAACAATGAGCAAAGCCCATATCGCATAGTCAGCTATAAAAGGCCCCGAGAAGGCAATGTAAAACAATTCAAACGAGAAAACTAACGGCCTTATTTATATAAAAAAAATGAACAAAAAACAAATATGTAACACATAAACAAACGACAACCACTGAATTACAGGCTCCTGACTTGGGACAGGCACATACATAAATAATGTGGCGGGGTTAAACATGTTAGCGGGATCCCAACCCTCCCCCTAATTTTGACCATTGATTACTTAAACACCCACATGAGGAGCCTCCCTCGTGTTCGTGTAGAATTTCAGTGTGACCAAATGAAATAGTTTAAGACAAGGGCTATTTCTTACAATGCAATGAGAAGAAATGATCAGTCCAATTTTTCGTAAAATGCATTCGAAAAAAGTACAAATCTACAAAATAATATCCTTTGTATATTCATAAGACACCTCATATCTGGTGTATATCTGTATATATTACTTTCAATTTTGTCTATTATCTTGGCATTAGGGCTTTAAAACCGTACGATTGATGCAAATATTTAAACAAGCAAAAAACAGCTTTCACACCAGCCTCAATTTCAGAAACTGTCATTTATATTTAGATATGACCAAGAGCTTTACACCAAAGATTGCTACAAAGAAAGTAAGAGTCGATCACTGAGAGGTATTATAGATTATTGTTGATCATCTCAACGAGATTTATTTTCACGCTTGAGTCGGTAGGGCGAAAGTGAGAAAAGCAATCGAGTTGAGACGATGAATGATAATCTGTTTATCGCTGTTTACCTATGACGACGTTATCAATTTCATGTCAATTTCATAAGCAACGCCACATGTCACCTTGGTGTCTAGCGCTTATTTTTCATATCACTCGATTTCTCTGAGAAAGGAAATAATCAGTCAGCTAGATCAAAGGAAAATTTAGTAAAATAGCGATAAAGACAATCTCGTTGAGATAATCAACGATAATCTATAATTACAATTTAGTAATTTTAAACATCACCTGTATTTGTACGAGGTTAAAGTCATAAGAAACGAGTGACCGGTGAAAAATAATGTTCTTCCAATTCTTGAACCAATGCAAACAAACATCATAAACTTAGTCTTCTGTGCACGAATTTATAATTTTTTTCGTGTAAATTTCGTATTATCGTCAATTTGTTTTTCAATCGGTCTGTGTTGTTGTGAAAATATGGCAGGTAATTAAAGTTCGTGTTTTAAAGTCGAAGTTTACCAATTGTCACCTGTTTGTCAACAATCGACAAAAAATCAACAAAAAAGCATGGAAATTGAGCACGTGTTTAACATGTAAATTCAGATAATAGTTTATTTTAAGGACATCCATGCGTATTGTGATCACTGGATTTTTACGAGATGGGTCACAATCAGGTCACTTTGCATACGGAAAATATGTCGGGGGAATTGCCTCCTGGAAGTAAGCAATTAAAATAAAGTAAACTTCTTCTAAATATGAATAAATTAAAGAATTTTCTTCAGAAAAAAAGTATATGTACATAAGTTTTATAATGAAAACTATCCATTGAGTTATAAAAAAACATGTGCATTATTTTTTTTAATTTGAGGTTTCTTATGACTTAAAAGAAACAGGTTAATAGGTTAAGAAAAGTAAGTTACAACAATAGTTTAAATCATCATTTTCATCATTTGAGTCGTTATTATGTTAATTTCATTGATGAAAAAAATGCAGGACAAATTATCCTTGTGGCCTTCACTTGATTATATAATAATATAACGTTAAAAAAATAATGAGATCTATTATCATATGTCACTGTAAATGCACATGTAGCTATCACTTTCTTTTTAGATTAATTATATGTTATGACAAATTACACCAAAGATATTTTTTGTTAAGAAAAGTAAGTTACAAAAATAGTTTAATTCATCATTTCAATCTGTGTTGATGAAAAAACGCAAAAACAAATTTTGATTCTAGAATTATATAATGTTATGGATGAACAACAAGCAATGAGATCTATTATTACATGTATTATTTGTCAATATAAATTGCTCTTCATAAAAAGATAAAAAATGCTATTTTATTATATAAGAAAAGGAGATTTGCTATGCTTGCCTTTGACAAAATGGACGTGGCAGGGTATTTGTTCATGTCTCATTCCTAACAAAAGAAAGATACTAAGTTAAGATCTGAGAGTGCTTGCAGTGTAGTCAGCTAGTTTAAAGCCAATAACTATTAACTAGGACCAAGGAGGTTATATGAGATCATATAACCTCCTTGCTAGGACTAAAGTTATTACTTTTTTTTTATCATATTTTATGACATTAAACCAAGGATTTTTTTAAGTTGAGAAAAGTAAGTTACAAAAATAGTTCAATTCATGATCATTTCATTCGTATAATTTTATTGCTGAAAAAATGCAGGACAAATTATCCTTGTGTCCTTCACTTGCTTAAAGAATAATATAATGTTATGGATGAACAGAAAAAAAACAGTGAATTTCATTATTATATGTCACTATAAACTCAGTATAGAATTAAAAAAAAAAATTTTTAAAAATTCTAAGACTAAAGCTATTAGTTTCTTTTTAGTTTTTATCATATTTTATGACACTAAACCAAAAAAAGTTAGTTACAAAAATAGTTTAATTCATCATTTTCATCATTTCAGTCGTTATTATGTTAATTTTATTGATGAAAAAAATGCAGGACAAATTATCCTTGTGGCCTTCACTTGCAATTGATTATATAATAATATAATGTTAAACAAAATAATGAGATCCATTATTATATATCACTATGACTTCATCGTCATGCTTGTTTGAAGCCGTGCCTTGAACAATAATGGTTTACTTTTATAAATTGTTACTTGGATGGAGAGTTGTCTCATTGGCAAACATATCACATCTTCTTATATCTATTTATTAAAAATTGCTATTATATTATAAAATATATATATATATAGATTTGGTATGCAAGTCTATGAAAAACACGGACGTGGCAGGGTATTTATCCATGGCTTATTTCTAACAATAGAAATATACTGCGTACAGATCTGAGAGTGCTTGCAGTGTAGTGAGCTAGTTCAAAGTCAATAACTATAACATGTATAATAAAAAAAATTAAAAAAAAATAAAAAAAAAAAAATGTAGCTTTTTCTTTCTTTCAATCGTTATTATGTTCATTTTAATTGATGAAAAAACGCAGGACAAATTATCCTTGTGCACTTCACTTGCTTCTAGAATAATATGATATTAAAAACAAATGAGATGTCACTATAAATTCCTCATCATGCGTTATAAAAAAAATGCTATTTTATTATAAAAAAAAATAAGGAGATTTGGTATGCTTGTCTATGAAAAACACCGACGTGGCAGGGTATTTGTCCATGTCTTATTTCTAACTATAAAAACATACTCCGTACAGATCTGGGAGTGCTTGCAGTGTAGTCAGCTAGTTAAAATCCAATAACTAATAAGAAATCATGTATCTTAGACTAAATCTGTTTAGTTTTTATTATATTTTATGACATTAAATCAAGGATTTGTTAAGTTAAAAAAGTATGTTTCAAAACAAGTTTGTTTGATTGTCCTTAAACTCATATATTGAATATTGCAATTTCTCAGACAATACTATTTGCACATTTTCGCCTTTTCATCTTGGTATTTGTACCACTGACAGTTGAAACTCTTAGATAAATCAGACTAACTATGCCTTTAAAGTGGTATGGGTGTCTTTCGCCATCTTGGATTGTAAAAAAAGAGAGAACCTAAGGTCCAGATTTTCTATCAAGTTAAAAAATTTGATGCAGGTACTATGCAGATATTTAATGTAAATTTTCATTTTAAAGAACCAATTTAAAAGAATATAATTTATAAACATTATTCTTATATGACGTGCTTCTTTCGCCTTGCAAACAGCACCGTGTGAAAATCACGATATAGCTATACTTAGCGTAGACTCAGAGATATACATAATAATGGATTTTATAATATACCTCCTACGTAAATCCACATGTATGTGAACCTATTTGCAAAAGCTAAAATGCCAATTTTATTTTAATAGAAATTGTAATATAACAAAAATCAAAAGAACTTTTATTCTTCAATGTGAATTTCATCATGGAACACTTTCTCCACAATCAGGGGTTCATTAAGGGATGAAAATAAGCTTGGGCCCAGATTCACGAAGCTGTCTTAGGACTAAGACATGTCTTAGGATGGTCTTACGACATATCTTAGTCCTAAGTGGGTTTCTCAAAGCGGTCCTAAATTAGGACATCTCTTAAAGTTGGTCATAAAGTTAGGACAACGCGAGAGGTGTCTTATGATGGTCTTAGGATAGTTATACGTTTATTTATGAAAATTACACTCATTTTTATATTAATTTTGAAAAAAAAAAATATCTTATTATAATCTAATTATCTATTCTCCTGTTCCTGCTTAAAACATATATATATTGACGGATTATCAGGATTTGTCAACAATGAAAATTCGATGTATTGATATAAAAATTGCACGATTTTATCTCTTAACCTTTTATAACCAATAAAGTCGAAATTGAATTCAACTCACTTGTACCAAAACAATGTCATAATTTATTATTCTTTTTTCTTAATTTTGCATTGAAAATTTCATATTTATATTGATGTATTGTTTAAAGATAATTTATATATAAATTACTTTTATTTTTTTATATTTATTTTGCAAATTATGTCATTATATTAATCAATACGTTTAGAATAATTTATGGTAAGACATACTACATTAACATGATTTTTTTCCGTAGATCATATTTATATTTGAAAATTTAAAGAACTTGCGACAGGTTTAGAATGTCTTAGCTAAGATGATCCTAAGACAGCTTCGAGACGAGGTCTGAGATATGTCCTAGGATAGTCATAAAAAGATCATAAGACATGTCCTAAGATATATGTGTAATATTGTATTAAAATGGAATTCGGAGGTAGTTTTTTTTCTTTTTTCTATTCTATTGCATTATTCCTATATTAACTGATTTCAGCGAGTCACATGGCACCTCCTTCGTTACGAAATGTCTATTTTAGATTTGACGATAGCTTACGAGAAAACATGTAAATCAAAAATCGCAAATATTGGGTTTGAGAATTAAACATATTTTTTTCTAGCGGTTATTACAATTTTTATGTTAGACTCCCATACCACCTTATATGATCGTACTTGTATATAATGTACTAAGAATTATTGTGTTTAGGACGAAACACATTTTTTGTTAAGATGCGATTTAATGAAAAAAAATCTGGTGGTATTGTTTATGACTTTCAACAATCTTGAATTAATTTTCTTTCTTTTCAAAAATTATAAAAAATCCAAAAAAAAAATTTTCTTTTAACTGATTTCATACATTTACTTAGTATTCTGTAAGTTTTGCTTTGTCCATTGAACAATTTACTTTCGATAAAACGTTGAAATCTAAATAAACGTAGTGTACCAAATATGAAATATAAAATAAATGTATGCAAAGGTTATCAAAATCTGTGCTACATCTCATTCAAGACGTAAAAAGAAATACGTACTAAATTCGGCAATTATTTGGTGTAGTAATTGTTGACTAGTTCAACTAAAATACTATAAACGTTTTATTGTGCTTTTATCATCCTTTTTAATATAATGAATTGCTTCTGATAATGTTGATTAATAACTCAATAGGTATATAAACTTGTTATTAACCTTGTTTCAATTTACCTTCCTTAAACCACAAAATCTAGGTACAATACGTTGAACTAATGCGTCAAAATGCAATAACTGATGCTTATTCTCAAGTCATTTATCAATGATTGTACGAAATCTGCGAAAAATTTTGAAAATTTTCCTGTGTTTTTTACGATACGAGACTTACATAAATAAGGTTCATGCATGGGGTAAGGATTGTTCTAGGTCATGGAATGAAAACTGTATACCGAAAGAACAAATTTTAGTATTGCAAATATTATTTATGAACTGCTTCTATGAGTCGAAATCAAATCCAGTCTTTGTGAAATTAAAACAGCTGAGTGGGTTGAAAAATTTATCAATAAAAGAAATGAATGTATAGGTAATCAACTAATTTATATGGAGAGCATACATAAAGGCAATGGTAGTATACCGCTGTTCAATAGTCATAAATCGATTTAACTGATTCAAATCCGGGTTACGAACTAAAACTGGGGGAAACACATCAACTATAAGAGGTAACAAAACGGAACAACAGAAACTAAAAATGTTTTAGAATTTAGTTCTTAAATAAAACTAGTTCCTAATAGGCAGCATACACCAATCTAATTGAAATATAGATCTCTGGTTTCGTTATACTACGTTATACTACATATGAGATCTATATTTAAATTAAGTTGCAGCATACATGTGTTTTGCCGAATTGTGTATCGGCTGTTTAGCATGCACTGGCAGTTAAAAAGAATAAGATACATCATCATACAGAAATAAATACTTGAAATAAACGTAGTTGTACATACTAATACTGTACAGCGAATGGTGTTGAGGATGATAAACATGTTTTGTTAGGATGTTTTTTATGCAGATTTGTGATATGATTTAATGAAAATAAATTTTGATATTTTTGAGACTTTATAAATTATTTTTTTTATTTCTTTTGTAAACTCGTAGCTAATGCCCCTTTAAAGTCAAAATGATAAAATTCAACCATTATTAGCAAAATCTTTCCATAACATGTTTCATCGAAAAAAGGTATTGTGTAATGATATTTTCAATGTATAAGTTTTAATTGTATATAGAATACGTTATTTTAAGAGTGTTTTAATTGTTTTTTTCCCCGCATTTTTTTTTGCAGTTTTCACACCTAGGATAATAAGTATAAGAAGACAAGAACTAAGTTTGGACCTGCGTCGCAGTATGATGAAACATGTATACTGACGCAACTATATATAACTTATCATCAACTTTCATCCAAATACATGTAATAAACCATTCCGCTTGATATAGGCCAAGCAAAAATTTACGATATATAAATGTCCTTGTAAAATGAGTGCTGTGAACAAGAAGTGGCTGCATGCAAGGAGAGTGCAGAATTTGCTCAATAGCTACAACTTAACATTACCATGCGGCATACCATATATTAAATCATTCCCTATCATAGAAGCCAAGAAAACTTTGACGAAAAGTTTCCTTGTACAATGAGTGTTGTAAAATTTCAAAAAAAGGAAAACAGGATATAGAAATTGCTTGCTGGCTACAATTCAACATTGTCGGTCGTCCCCATGTCTGTATCACTCTGCCCTATCGAAGTCTTTCGGACAGACGGTTGAGCGGTTACTAAACCTGCTTTCGCGTTGAATGACGAATGTTCAAAAAGGTAGTTCCTTTCTCACGTCATATCTAACACAGCGACTAATCTCTGGGGTTGAGCTCGGTTCATGTTACTCCATCTTTTGTTTTCTTTGTATATGTTTTTTGTCTCTCATCCAATGAAGCTTGTTTCTTATATCTACCATCGGTTAACATTAAATGTTATACATTGTCTTTATGATATTCCAGAACGGTACAATCATATGTCGTGGAAATTTATTAAACAACTTTATGTACCAAAAATACTTTCCCACCAAATGTCAGCATGTCTTTCTTCTATGCGCATTTGTTCGCGTAGTTTTCAAATATGAATTCATAAAAGTTGCTTCTTGTGAAAAAAAAATCTTCGTTTTTACAATGACTTGTAATGTTTATGACAAATTAGCACGGAATCGAATGGAATTATGTAAATCGAATGCGTCATCAAGAATACTGGTAACCTGATATTTATATTTTCACACAGCTAGGGTTCTATGTATGTAACACTTTGAAAATGAATCCAAAAAGGCTCATATTCATATATCTTTAATTTTCAGTAAATTTTCTAAGACCCAAAAAGCACATTCTCCTTTCATCCATGAAGTATTGACCATATAGGAACACTGTTAAAATCTATAAAATCGTATGACATTGAAAATTAAATCACGTGATGCTAAAATAATTACAAATGTAATGGGAAAATATTTAGAAAAAGACATAAATGTGTTGCATCTAGCGACATTTAGAAGTACTTGTGCATTGTTGGAACGTTGCCGGTGTCAATATTCATCAATTATGGACTTCTGACGAGATCAATACGTTATATATGGACCTGTTCAGATTATATTGACCAAGGACGAAGTCAATATTGAAGAATATTAGCTAGAGTCGGGCGACCATATTCGCCACATTAAACATGTTGAGCAAAAGTTGTCAGCGTTCAGCTTCCATTTTGACAAAAAAAAAAACACGGAAATACACGCGCTATCACCCGGTCAAAAACAACAACGGCGAAAATGTGTACATGGCGAATATGGTCGCCCGATTCTACTAGAGACGAGATGGAACTTTTTTGAAGTCTTTCACGTACTCATTCGACAAAACACTCCATATTCTGACTTGCAGCTTATATTTTAAGGTATCAATATTCAGAAAACATGTTGCTTGGTTATTTTGCTGTATAATAAGTAAAATAAAGTATATACTGCGCTAGACCGCGCATGAAAGACACGATGTCAAGAGGGGGACACAGTGTTTTATTCAATGTCACAGGAAGAAGTACCCAACCAATCGAAAATATATAGTCATCTCGCTATCCATATTAACATACAATTGAATCATATATATTAAGCAGTTAGCGCAGTCGCAGATGTAATTATTTCATAGTCTTAAGAATAAATTAAAATTTCTCTCTTGATAAATTTGGACAACTTAAGTCTTTATAGGTATGAGCTTATTAAGACAATATTGCCAATTATTTCTAGATTAATTTTCGATGGATCTTTAAATAAAAGTGAGATCAACAGTGGCATATGCTTTTGAAAATAAACTGATTATCAAATCAATTGCATTTATGCACACATCTTCAGCACACAAATAATTAATTTCCTATTAACAATAACGATGTAAAATAAATTAGAAAATGCGCAAAACTTACAATGAAATAGCGCAAATACGTTCAACTTATTTTTTAGCACCAAAATTAACAATTTTTTTGGCAGTTGTTAAAAACGCCTGTCTTCTCTGTTAACCGGATGTTAAAATTGAAAGTGGCTATTCAGCCTGGTCTGAAATGCTTTTCAATAAAATTCAGAGTGTGTAATGAAATACATTGTTACCTGCTGGTTGCTTCGGTATATTTCCAAAATAACAGTAAAAAAGTTAACTTTTAAATATATTTTATAGAAGGCGTGGCAATATATTTAAAATACATGTCGTTGCACACGCTCTATATAAGTGTTCCATTAAATACAGTATCAGAGAAAAAACTGTGACTGATTGTTTAATCACAATAAGAAGTAGTATTATAGATACTGATATACTAGGTAATGTTTTTTGACATATTTAGGCGGTCTATTTTCATTTAAATTGATAAATACAAGATCACTACTTAGGTTGTTACTAGTCTCACATCCAAATTCGCCTTTTCAGAATCTAAAGGACTATGGGTGATTGCATTGTTTGAATGGAGTGGGTAGCTACTAAGGCAGTCAGTGGGCCCCCACTTAAGACAAATTCTGGATCCGCCACTGGTATAAATTATTCACACAATTAGCAAAAACGTTTCAAGTAATGACGAATGTTGAAATAGGCAGAAAGTGTCGAATACAATTTTCCTCTGGTTTTGCCCACGTCATATCTAACACAGCGACTAATCTCTGGGGGTTGAGCTCAGTTCATGTTACTCCATCTTTTGTTTTCTCTGTAAAAATTTTTTGTCTATCATCCTTTGAAGCTTGTTTCTTATATCTACCATCGGTTATCATTAAATGTTATATTTTGTCTTTATGATATTCCAAAACGGTACAATCATATGTCGCGGAAATTTATTAAACAACTTTATGTACCAAAAATACTTTCCCACCAAATGTCAGCATGTCTTTCTTCTATGCGCATTTGTTCACGTAGTTTTCAAATATGAATTCATAATAATTGCTTCTTGTGAAAAAAAATCTTCGTTTTTACAATGACTTGTAATGTTTATGACAAATTAGCACGGAATCGAATGGAATTATGTAAATCGAATGCGTCATCAATAATACTGGTAACTTGATATTTATATTTTCACACAGGGTTCTATGTATGTAACAGTTTGAAAATGAATCCAAAAAGGCTCATATTCATTTATATCTTTAATTTTCAGTAAATTTTCTAAGACCCAAAAAGCACCTTCTCCTTTCACCCATGAAGTATTGACCATATAATATATAGGAACACTGTTAAAATCTATAAAATCTTATGACATTGAAAATAAATTAAATCACGTGATGCCAAAAATAATTACAGATGTAATGGGAAAATATTCAGAAAAAGACATAAATGTGTTGCATCTAGCGACATTTAGAAGTACTTGTACATTATTGGAACGTTGCCGGTGTCAATATTTATCAATTATGGACTTTTGACGATATCAATACGTTATATATATATGGATCTGTTCAGATTATATTGACCAAGGACAAAGTCAATATTGAAGAATATAAGCTAGAGTCGGGCGCCCATATTCGCCACATTAAACATGTTGAGCAAAAGTTGTCAGCGTTCAGCTTCCATTTTGAAAACAACAAAATAACGAAAATACACGCGCTATCACCCGGTCAAAAAACAACAACGGCGAAAATGTGTACATGGCGAAAATGAGCGCCCGACTCTACTAGAGACGAGATGAAACTTTTTTGAACTCTTTCACGTACTCATTCGACAAAACACACCATATTCTGACTCGCAGCTTATATTTTAAGGTATCAATATTAAGAAAACCTGTTGCTTGGTTATTTTGCTGTATAGTAAGTAAAAAGGTATATATATATACTGCGCTTGACCGCGCGTGGAAGATACGATGTCAAGAGGGGACACAGTGTTTTATACAATGTCACAGGAAGAAGTACCCAACCAATCGAATATATATAGTCATCTCGCTATCCATATTAACATGCAATTGAATAATATATATTAAGCAGTTAGCGCAGTCGCGCAAGTAATTATTTCATAGTCTTAAGAAGAAATTAAAATTTCTCTCTTAATAAATTTGGACAACTTAAGTCTTTACAGGTATGAACTTATTAAGACAATATTACCAATTATTTCTAGATTAATTTTCGATGGATCTTTAAATAAAAGTGAGATCAACAGTGGCATATGCTTTTGAAAATAAATTATCAAATCAATTGCATTTATGCACACATCTTCAGCACACAAATAATTAATTTCCTATTAACAATAACGATGTAAAATAAGTTAGAAAATGCGCAAAACTTACAATGAAATAGCGCAAATACGTTCAACTTATTTTTTAGCATCAAAATTAACAATTTTGTTGGCAGTTGTTAAAAACGCCTGTCTTCTCTGTTAACCGGATGTTAAAATTGAAAGTGGCTATTCAGCCTGGTCTGAAATGCTTTTCAATAAAATTCAGAGTGTGTAATGAAATACATTGTTACCTGCTGGTTGCTTCGTTATATTTCCAAAATAACAGTAAAAAAGTTAACTTTTAAAAATATTTTATAGAAGGCGTGGCAATATATTTAAAATACATGTCGTTGCACACGCTCTATATAAGTGTTCCATTAAATACAGTATCAGAGAAAAAACTGTGACTGATTGTTTAATCACAATAAGAAGTATAGTAGTATTATAGATACTGATATACTAGGTAATGTTTTCTTGAAATATTAAGGCGGTCTATTTACATTTAAATTGATAAATACAAGATCACCACTTATGTTGTTACCGGTCTCACATCCAAATTCGCCTTTTCAGAATCTAAAGAACTATGGGTGATCGCATTGTTTGAATGGAGTGGGTAGCTACTAAGGCAGTCAGTGGGCCCCCACTTAAGACAAATTCTGGACCCGCCACTGGTATGAATTATTCACACAATTAGCAAAAACGTTTCAAGTAATGACGAATGTTGAAATAGGCAGAAAGTGTCGAATACAACTTTCCTCTGGTTTTGCCCACGTCATATCTAACACAGCGACTAATCTCTGGGGTTGAGCTCAGTTCATGTTACTCCATCTTTTGTTTTCTCTGTATATATTTTTTGTCTTTCATTCTTTGAAGCTTGTTTTTTATATTATTAAACAACTTAAGCTTTATGTACCAAAAAATACTTCTCCACCAAATGTCAGGATGTCTTTCTTTTATGCGCATTTGTTCACGTAGTTTTCAAATATGAATTCATAAAAATTGCTTCTTGTGAAAAAAAAATCATCTTTTTTGTAATGACTTGTAATGTTAATAACAAATTAGTAAGAATAGCACGTCATCGAATAGAATTATGCAAATTGAATGCGTCATCAAGAATACTAGTCACCCGATATTCATATTTTAACACAGGGCTCTATATCTGCAACAGGTTGAAAATGAATCCAATAAGGCCCAAAGTCATATATTTCTAATTTTCAGTAAGTTTTCTAAGATCCAAAGAGCACCTTGTCCTTTCACCCATGAAATATTTTACCATATAGCAACACTGTAAAATTATATATCTGACATTTATGATAAAAGTGAAAATAAACAGAATCACGTGATACTATAAAATATTACAAATGTAATGGAGGGGGGGGATAGAAAAAGAGATTATGTGTTAAATCTAGCGACATTTAGAAGTACCTGTGCAGTGTTGAGAAGTTGTCGGTGTCAATATTGAAGAATATTAGCTCCTAGGGACGAGATAAAACCTTTTTGAACTCGTTCACGCACTCATTATACAAAACACTCCTGATTCGCAGATGATGATATTCTAAGGTATCATTATTCAAAAAACATGTAACATGTGGAAGACGCGATGTCAAGAGGGGGACATAGTATTTTATTCAATGCCACAGGAAGAAGTAACCAACCAATCGAATATATATATAGTTATCTCGCTATCCATATTAACATGCAATTGAATCATATAAATTAAGCAGTTCTTCTTCTTTAGGTTTCTAGCGATCCTTCAATTATTGAAGATTATTCGCCGGGCGTCGACTATAAAATTTATAATTTACATTTTAGCAGGGGAAAAAAAAAATCAAAAATAACAATATCAAGAAAAAACAAAATAACGTATGTACATTCAAAAAAATAAATTTTGATAAAACTATATACATTTGATAACAGAATAGTTAGGGATAGAATATGGGGATGAGAGCAGATTCTGTGATCATACTCTTAAATCCCTCTACTGTACTGCATGATACTACTTGTTGTGGCAGATAGTTCCAATTTATAATTGTTCGTGGATAAAAAGAATATTTATAACTGTCTTTAGATGTTTGTATTTGCCTAAATGAGTGCGGATTGCTATGTCTGGTTCTATTGTCTAGTGGTATCAAAAGGTTATGTGTAGGGACTGCAACAATTTCATGAATAATTTTGTAGAAGAAAACAAGTCTGTAACGTAGCGCCTAATTTCGAGTGGGTACCAATTTAGGTCTGTCATCATTTCAGTAACTGAGCTGGTGTTATGGAAGCGATTGCATGAGAAGCGTGCTGCTCTTCTCTGAACTTTTTCGATTTGTGTAATTTGCTGTTTTTGATGTGGATCCCAGATTGTTGAGCAGTACTCTAATTTTGGTCGGACAAGAGCTTTATATGCATGTGCTTTAACTTTTGGAGAGGCTATTTTTAGGTTTCTACGAATAAATCCAAGGGACTGATTTGCTTTTGATGTCATGTTATCTATATGTTTGTCCCATTTTAAATTTGATTGAAGAGTTAGGCCTAAATATTTTGTAGAGTCAACTTTTTCTAGAGAGTGATTGTGTAATTTATAAGTGAAGTCTAAAGGTTTTCGTTTTTGAGTTACACTGAGAATGTTGCACTTATCAGGATGAAAATGCATGAGCCAGTCCTGCTCCCACCTGCCAGCCGCTTCTAAGTCAGACTGTAATTTGTATGCGTCATCTGTTTTTTTAATTTCCCTATAAATAATACTATCATCTGCAAACAATCTTAATGTGCTATGTTCAATATATTCTGCCAAATCGTTAATGAAGATTAAAAATAAAATTGGACCAAGCGCTGTGCCTTGAGGTACCCCAGATGTTACAGGTTTTTTATTTGATGTTTCACCTTCAAGGACTACAGTTTGTGTTATGTTTGTTAAGAAATCTTGAATCCAATGATATGCATTGCAATTTATACCGTAGAAACCAATTTTGTACATGAGGTGGTGATGTGAAACTTTATCAAATGCTTTTGCAAAATCCATTATTATGATGTCTATTTGAATGTTTTTATTATTTGAATTTGCAAGATCTTGAATAAATGATATTAGCTGAGTTTCACAGGAGCGGGACGATCGAAAACCATGTTGTAAATCATACAATATTTTATTTTTTTCCAGGTGTTTCATTATGCTACTAGCTACAACATGTTCTAATAGTTTGCAGCAGATGCAAGTCAATGATATTGGGCGATAGTTTATTGGATCGTGTTTGTCGCCTTTTTTGAATGCTGGACATACACTTGCGTGACGCCAGTCATCTGGGATCTTTCCAGAGTTGAGTGATGATTGGAATATGATTGTTAAGATGGGAGTGATGGATGATTTACACTCTTTTAAAATTTTACCATGGATGAGATCAGGCCCAGCTGCTTTGTTGATGTTAATGTTATTTAGAAGTTTTTCTATGCCCTCTTGTTGTATTTTAATATCAGGCATTTGTGGATGTTTACTGACGCCCTTATCTGGTATTGGGTCATCTGTTACAGGTGTGAATGCTTTTTTGAACTGTTCATTTAGAATGTTAGCTTTCGCTTTTGAGTCAGATGTAAGTGAGCCCTCTTTTCGGAGTGGTGGTATATTAGAGCTTTCAGACTTTTGTGTTTTTATATAACTGAACAGATTTTTTTGGGAAGCTCTTTGATATGGTAGTAGTGTTGTCATCAACTGGTATACCACATATCTTATTTTCAATATAATTCCAATAAGATGTTCTTTGTTGTTTTTGTATATCATGTTTTAATTTTTTGAGTTGGTCTAGTTTCCCCTTGCCTTTCAATTTGCACTTTTGATATTTTTTCTTATACTTTTTCATTTGTCGTCTAATACTGTCTGTTATCCATGGTAAATTTTTGCTGTTTCTCATCATTTTCTGGGGTATGTTCTCAGTGGTAGTGTTTTGTAATGAGTTTTTAAATATTAACCAAAGAGTGTTTGTATCTTCACTATCTTTTTTATATACGATCTTTTGATATATTTCATCGATATCCTCTTTTATTTTTTGCCAGTTTGCATTTTTATATTTGTATACTTTACGTGGCTTGGTTTGGCATCTTTTTAATGAAAGTAAACATTCTATATATACAATATCATGGTCTGCCTCCCCTAATGGTGGCATGGTTTCAGTTTTTTCAATGATGGCCGGATAATTTGTTAACACAAGATCTAAAATTTTGTCATTTCGAGTTGGTATGTTTACGACTTGTGCTAATGAATGGTCATTTATTATATCTAACAGTTGTTGATGTTGTTTTTGGTTTGCTTTTCCAGGGATGACGCTAGTTGTTTCCCAATTGATGTTTCCTAAATTAAAGTCCCCACCAATAATTATGGCTGACTTTGAGTTTGCGTTTATTCTGCTAATGGATTCATTTAGTAAATCTAAAGATGTATCATCATCTGGCTGAGGTCGATAATAAGCACCTATATAACATTTACGTGCATTTGATATCAATAGTTCTACCCATATCATTTCACATCCTGTGTCTAGTTCTTTGAGTTCTGTACATAAAAAATTATTTGATATAGCTATGAGTACGCCTCCATGACATTGTCCTTTTTTATTTGGTGGTCTATCTTTTCTAAAAACTGTGTAATGATCTTTTGAAAAATATTCATAAGAAGATGTTTTAGGGTCTAGCCAGGTTTCAGTACCTATTATGATATCAGGCTGTGTGGTATCGACCAAAATATCTACTTCTGGTTTTTTGTTCTTAATAGATTGAAAGTTGATATTTACTATTTTTAAAGGTCTGAGTAACTTATTTTGGGTATTTATACCTTTTTTGTTTTGTTTTCTGGTGTCCTTTTGTGATATTGGTGATGAACAAGCATGTGGCGCAGTCGCGGATGTAATTATTTCATAGTCTTAAGAAGAAATTAAAATTTACCTCTGGCTAAATTTGGGCATCTTATAGGTATGAACTTATTAAGACAATATTGCCAATTTTTTCTAGATAAAGTTTGAAAATATCTTTAAATAAAAGTGAGATCAACAGTGGCATATGCTTTTGAAAATAAATTATCAAGTCAATTGTATTTTAGCTCAAATCTACAGCAAACAAATATTTCATTCCCAATTGATAATTACGAGGTAAAAAAAATAAAGAATGGGCAAATCTTACCAGGAAATAGCGCAAATACGTTCAACGTACTTTTTAGCGCCATAATTAACTATTTTTTGTGCAGTTGTTAAAAAAGGTCTGTCTTCTCTGTAAACCGGATGTTAAAATTGATAGTGGCTATTCAGCCTGGTCTGTAATAGTTTTCAACTAAAATCAGAGTGTGTAATTAAAATACATTGTTACCTGCTGGTTGCTTCGGTATATTTCCAAAATAACAGTAAAACAAAGTTAACTTTCAAAATATAACTTATAGAAGGCGTGGCAATTTATTCAAAATAAATGAAGTAGCACGTGCATGCTCTGTGAAAAAAAAACTGTGACTGATTGTTTAATCATAATTAAAAAAAAAAGTGGTCTTATAGATACTGATATATGCAAGGTTTTCTTGACATATTTAGGCGGTTTTATTTTCATTCAAATTTTGATGAATACAAGATCCCTTCTTATTAAAAAAGATAACTCTTCACAAGACACCAACATAACACAGAAAATAACAACTATAGGTCAGCATGCATACGGCCTTCAACAATGAGCAAAGCCAATACTGCATAGTCAGCTATTAAAGGCCCCGAAATGACAATGTAAAACAATTTAAACGAGAAAACTAACGGCCTAATTTATGAACAAAAAATGAACGAAAAACAAATAATAAGTACCCCATACACAAACGACTTAGTTTGTTAATAGTCTCATATCTGAACTACCAAGTCCATTTGCTTTCATCACAGAATGTGCGAATATCATAAATTACCAACGGTAGTATCACAACATAGAGGACGAGGAAATGGTTGAATTACATTTTTCGATTGGTCAGTCAAAATTGGTTTACCCATAAATGTATTTAGATTGCTAGTCAACGTCCCAGTTTACACTACTAGTTTAACCTTTATATTCGCGTCCAAGTTAACACGCCAATAACCTGTAGTAAAGATACTTGCATCTTTATAGTTCTCAACTCAAACAATTTTAGTTTTTATCATCAATGCATGTATCAATTCTCTTGGAACACCATAATTCCATCATGTTGTATCGCGCATGAATATATTACAGTCAAATCGACAAAATGTTTCACTATTTGAAAATTCCGCTCCACAGGTCAAAAGCGCCCAACCGAAACTTGTCTTCTTAGCTTATTTTGACAAACAATGAACCATACTGGCTGCTAAAAGCGAATACTTATTTCACTATCTCATTAATGATTGAACAAAAAAACATATTTTAGATTTTTATATATATCTCGTAACTAGTGCCTACTTAACACACAGAGAAAATCCTACACCCAGAGGCGGTCTGCGGCTGAAGGTATGTTTGAATTTCTGCATACCAGAAATAGATTTTCTAATTTAAGAATAAAACTTAACCTGGCAGACAAACATATATTAAGAAACATTTACCCTTTACTAAAAGAAGTTATACATATGATACTTATCTTGATTTTCAAGGAAGGTATATATTCATTAAGATATCTCGACGGGGTGTACATTATAAAATAAATCATTATTTATGAAGAATAATGGGCAAATCATGGATGATAAAGGGCAAAAAAATAAAATAAAAGCAAAAAAAAAAGCAAAAAGAAAAGAAAAGAAAATAAGTGTGAGTACAAATACAAATGAAGAAAGTCTAATGGGGTCAAAATTTAAAAAAAACAAATAGAGAAAAACGACTTTATAATTTTAAGAAATTACGTTTATTTACAAAAATAAGAATTACTGATCATAAGTTTCAAACAGAAAAGAAAAAAATATATTGTCTTCTTTTGTGAGCTCAACACATATTTCATGTACATGTATCTCTAAAATTGAATAAAAGCATAGTTTCTCTTTATTATTGATGTACGTTTAATAATAATGATCAATAAATCTTAGCTTTAACAAGGACGTTTATTAGTATGTAAGTTATACGTCCTTGGTTTTAATGATGCTATATAATAATAATAGGGTCAATGACATTATTTTTTTCTGCTACACATCAGTCAATTTGAGTGGTGTTCTTTGTGAAAAATACCACAAAATGTCATAATAAGTGTTACAAACCGTAAAACGTCGATGTATGACGGTTTTCATCAAAAACTAAAGGTAACAGATTGGTCAATTGGTATAGTTGCTGATTTCTTCTTGTGGATAATTGCATGTCTCATTGGCAATTTTACCACATCTTCTTTTGATGTAAAAAAAAAAAAAAAATGGACAATTATCGCATGAATACATATTTTTTTTATTTTAGTTCTGTTGTTTTTTTTTTGTTATTTCTTAGTTAATATCATTTCATTGATCTAGTAAACATTTTTGTTAAGCACGCATCCCGGTGCAGGATTTTCTCGATGTGTTGGAGACTATGCAACTGCATGGTGACCATCGGCTATTTTCAACTCTTTGGACGGGATCCTCTGGCAATTGTTAGTCTTTTATGTATTCTAATTTTAGTTCATTTGTAAGTTTTGGAATCAAGTGGGACGTCCATTTTCACAGAACACGTACACATTTGTGTTTAGAAGCCAGCTGAAACCGGCCTTCGGATGTCGATTTATCTTGCTGTGTTAAAGATCCATTGGTGGCATTCGGTTGTTTTCTGTCATTTTGGTCGGGTTGTTGTCACTTTGACACATTCCCAGTTTCCATTCACAGTTTTACTCTTATCTAGACTCTCTTATATTCAGACTAGTTTACGGTTGCATTCACGATTTGATCATTCAGTATTAGAAGTATTTCTAGAGTAGTTCTCGTTATTTTGGCGATTTTTATCCTTACCAAAGTTGATGCATTACCGGCATTGAACATAAGACAACACATCAGTTGTTCAATATTAGTAATATATCTACTTCGGTCTTTAATTAGATATAGGAAGATGTGGTATGAGTGCCAATGAGACAACTCTCCATCCCAGTCCCAATTTAAAACAGTAAACCGTTATAGGTCAAGATACGGTCTTCAACAAGGATCCTAGGCTCACACCGAATAGCAAGCTATAAAGGGCCCCAAAAATTACTATTGTAAAACCATTCAAATGGGAAAACCAACTAATCTATAAAAAAAAAAAAAAAAAAAAAGAGAGAAACGAGAAACACTTATAAACCACATAAACAGACGACAACCACTGAACATCAGATTGCTTAGATTCCATCAGAGAGTGCGGTGTCGCTAGTGGAAGAGATTTCTTACACATTCAAAGCACTAAATATATAAACGTCTATTTATACTGATCGTGTTTATCAATGTTTTATTTTATGTGTAATGTTTTGTTTAGTGATGTTTGCCCATAAGCATAGATGTTTTTGTCAGCCTTCTAATCATTGTTTTGTCTGCCTTTGTATCTTCTGGCTCTTTTTGCAGTCTTGAAAAGATTATTCCAAATGTCTGTTACTTTAGATTGTGTTGCACGTCTTTATTTTGCTGTTCTGTATACCTCCCTTCTTGTTTTTCTTTTTTCTTTTCTGTATATCTATTTCCGCCATTTTCCCTTGGGGGTTTTTCCGTTGTTTTCATTGTTTTCTAACTCAGCGTCTCACAAAACCGAATGAATTTGAAACGGAAAGAAAGAGCCAGTTTATTTTTCCTTCACAAATGCCTTTCGGCATATATTATAAAATTGAAAATGAAAATGCGGAATGTGTCAAAGAGACAACAACCCGATAATAGAGCAGACAACAGCCGAAAGCCACCAATGGGTCTTCAATGCAGCGAGAAACTCCCGCACCCGAAGTTTGACTATCATTGTTTATGCCTTTACAATAGCACTATAAGCACCACTTCTTTGCATATGATTTGATAGTTTGGAAACAACACAAATATATTCTTTATTTATTTTATTGATCAATTGTGATATTGTTATCAGATGAAGCCTTTATAAAGATTCATTACTTGTTTCGTTCAGACCCCGTTTGCCTTGATGAGCACATTGGCATTGTCCATACATGCTATTACTTGGTGTCCTATGATCATGGTTGTGCTCGGAGTCACAGTTGACTACCTCCCATGTTGTTTCTGGATTGTTCCATCCCATTCCTGTTACTTGGCTTCTTCCATTTTCCAAATCCAAGTGAAGTTCGTATCCATATTTGTTATGACCACCGTATTGTGACCCTTGGTTGCACCAGTCTTGATTTGGGTATATGTTCGGACATAGATTTGTGATCATGAAGGTTTTAGATAGTCCTTCACGAACTGGTCCTCCCTGGCCTGGAACGTATCCCCCTACAATGCAAACATAATAGCATACCGTCACATAATCATAACCTTTAAAAATGAACCAGCAACATATATGAAATCTCAATTGGGTTTTTTTTTTTGGGGGGGGGGGTCACTTCCTATATACAAGGTGATATAACTAAACGTTTTCAAGCTTGAAATGATGTGAATAGTTCGGAAAAACTGTCAGAATTATATAATAAGTCAACAAAGTTACCCATAACGGCTTCGTCTGTCATCTTTCTTGGTGTTCCCGGCTGTTATTATAGCTGGGTTTTTTTTAAGTAGCCATCCCGCCCCCCCCCCTCCCCCCCCCGCCCGACCACAAATGAGACTCGAATCAATCTTCATATTCAAGCCTGGACAATGAAGTTATGTCAAACCTCCCTTACCTCTTAAAAATTGTATTCCTACCATTACATATTGTATAAACAATCGTGGGAAACTGGAAGCACCGCTTTAGGTCAGACGTTTTGGACTAAGCATCGTTAATGCCTAGAACATTTTCCTATCCATTCTAGGTATATTTCGAATTCCAGGTCATTAACCTAATAAAAATATATCTTTAATACTATTCATAATAGCACTTTCTTTCCTTTTTCGGCATGTCCTGCCAATCCCTTAAGGACTTTTTAATGTAGTATGTGTCCTTAACTGCGGCCTCGATCGTACCTGTTGGAGGTTTCTTACAGAAATAGTTTTCGCGCACGCACGTTGATGGACTAGTTTGCCCTAAACAGTACTATCTGCCAATATTTTCTTCCTCCAAAAATCTATCAACGTTAAATATTTGATCCATGCATAATCATCATTGGTTTGATATAATTTTTATACAAGTTAGGTATAAGAATAAACACAGAATAAATTGGTCCGGCTTTGTTCACTGAAATATTATCGATCTAGTGCAATGTTTTGGTAAATAAACTCATCATAGATACCAGGGTTGAAACTTTATATTTACGCCAGACGCGCGTTCCGTCTACAAAAGACTCATCAGTGACGCTCGAATAAAAAAATGTTAAAAAGGCCAAATAAAGTACGAAGTTAAAGAGCATTGAGCACCAAAAATTCCTAAAAGTTTTGCAAAATACATGTACAGCTAAGGTAATCTATACCTGAGGTAGAAAAGCCTTAGTATTTCAAAAACTCAAAGTTTTGTTAACAGTTAATTTATGATTATGAACATATCATTGATAACTCAAGTCAACCCAGAAGTGCTGACTACTCGGCTGGTGATACCCTCGGGGAAATGCAAAAAATAAATAAGTTTTTAACGGTATTGAACTTGATAATACCTGTTGTTGTTAGTTTTATGCATTGGCCACAGTGCTGTCCACACCATCCTTTGTTACCACTATCAAAGTACATCTGACTAGCAGCGGCAACAAAACTTCCAGCGTTCCAGCCAAATTGAGCGTCACCACTTGCTGGTCCACAACCACAAGCTCCCTTGTGCGAATCGTGGTAGTTGGTAGTTGAAGCGCATGATTTGCCATTATACCTTCTTGGGTTACCAGAACATTTCTGATTGGCCGAAACACTGTACACTGAAAATTTACATACTCTTTTGTTAAAATGATTTGATAATATATGTCTGTTGCTTTTATAGTGCTATTAGAGTTTTAACTTGAAATATTGAAGTGTTTCTTTAAGCTGGATACAACAGAGCAGTAATAAGGGCTAGATCGCACTCCCTCTCTCCCTCTTTTCAGCAATTAAGGTGGTACCTAACACTACAGGGAGATAACTCTATAAAATCAGCTAAACGTTTTAATTACGTTGTGTTGTAAATGGAATATTAAGCTTCTCAATGATCAAAATTGGTGGGTGTCAAATTGCTATATAACCAGTGTAATATTTCTGACAAAACTGTTGGTTCAAAATTTTTTAAATTTTTATATTTTTGTTAAAGTGTCAAAGTAAATACTTTGACAAAATTTTATGAAAATTAAACGAGCCAAATTAATTTTAGTGAAAGTGTTGGGTACCACCTTAAAACGTGAAAAATAGTGGCCTGATGTATGCTTTTAAAATAAAAGATGAGTTAATATGAGGGCCCTCGTGGGGTTTTTGATTATGGTGATTATGTGATTACTAGGACCCCCCCCCCCCCCCCATGAGGGGCCTCTAATATGGCAGGCAGCAAACGACGACAACCACTAAATTACTGCTCCTGGCTTGCAGCAAACGACGACAACCACTAAATTACTGCTCATGGCTTGCAGCAAACGACGACAACCACTAAATTACTGCTCCTGGCTTGCAGTAAACATGTCAGCTATGTGGCGGAGTTAAACATGTTTATGAGCGCTTAACTTTCCAAATACATGGAGCAGCATAACATAGAATAGAATAGAATAGAATATTTTTACTTCCCAAATTACAGGGCCAATAAAGGGCATAAATCAGATACAATTGATTTACATAATTGGTAACAACAACAATAATAGAGGCATATACATATATATTTGGAATGTAAGCATTGGTCAGAATCAAGCTAAAAACCACGTATATATTGTGAATAAAAGAATAATAAAATTACATTATATATGTATTTATTCTCAAATTATTTACTTGACTTAGTGTCAGTGTTCATACCTGATCTCCTTAATCCAAAACAGTCACAAATATAACAGCCCAGTTTTTCCATAAGAGTAACATTTTCATAGCATAAAAACAAACCGTAAAAATCGGATCATGCTAATACATCCCATTTCATTTCATTGTGAACATAAATTATAGTTTTGTTTATTATACAAATAATGCATTTGTTAAAGGCTTGAAGGATTTTTCGAAGACGAGAGTTTTCTTCTGGGTTTTTTTTCCTATTGTCTATATGGGGTTCAGCTATGTAATTTTCTGTTGTTTCTATGGGGTTTAGCTATGTAATTCTCTGTTGTTTCTATGGGGTTTAGCTATGTAATTTTCTGTTGTTTCTATGGGGTTTAGCTTTGTAATTTTCTGTTGTTTCTATGGGGTTTAGCTATGTAATTTTCTGTTGTTTCTATGGGGTTTAGCTATGTAATTTTCTGTTTATATATGGGGTTTAGCTATGTCATTTTCCGCGAGGAGACTTTGATCATAAGAATTTGAACACCATATTTCTTCTTTTCCTTCATAATAATGTTTCGTTTGAAATAATCTAACCTTAAGGCACAACATTGACCATATATTAATGAGGGGTCTGATGGGTTATTTTCGTTCTTCGTGATCGGCGCATTTTCGCTATCGTGATCCGTTTTTCTACAGATTTTTTATTTTTTTATATTTTTGTGATCCGTGATCATGGAAATTTATTTTCTGTGAATCGTGATTGACAAAAAAATCAACTCGTGAATCGTGATGAGACAACCCCCCCCCCCCCCCCCCACCACCACCACCACCACCACCACCACCACCAGGCCTCTCATTAATAAATCAATCAACTGATTAATAACAACAGTCTCTGTATCATATTAGGTAAGAACAGCATTCTATAACGGATGTGGTATGATGTAGGTGCTACCATATGACTTCACGAATATTATTCGTGCATGTTTATTTTACTTGTCAATTTTTGGGGGGAACTGTACAAACTAGCAGAGAAAATACATACTCCAATTATAAGATGTGCGCGAATTGAACATAAGAATAAGAAGAATGCATCTTTTTAGTGTGATTTTAAAAATTCCGAAAAGAACAACTGCATGTACTGATTTTGTGTCATGGATGGAAACCCCATATCCGTTGTTTTTCCATTATAAAAACTTGCTTCGTATTTTAACACGTCATGCTGTTAAAGATGTTTTAGCACCATAGTGGTATTGAACCAGACTGAGCCTTTATCCAACCTTCGGGAGCAGTCTATGGCAACATCAAAGAGAACAGACAGTTTGAGTCATCTGCGTTTTAATTCATGAAAAAATTATAACTTAAGACTAGCTTAAATTAACCGAGCAGATCCAGGATTCTTGAAAGGAAATATTATTCCATAAAAGTGAACCTATATCATGTGTTGTATATGTCAAATATAAAGATTTTGACGATCGTATGCATAAAAAAAATATATATATCACGATCAAGATGGGCTAATTTTGCCAACATTGTAACGTATTTTTTACATTAAATTACCAGTAAGTTTAAAAATAAAAAAATCTTGTACTTGATACTGACCATACAGATTTTCAATTCAAATTCTAAAACGTTCAAAGCCAGAAAAAAAGACTTAAAAAACGTTACATTAATTTAAGACCATATGGCCTTAACGCATTACTGAATTCTAAATCAGCAGCTGCAAAATCAATGCACTTATGAATTCAGAAAACCGTACATATGAAATTCAGATTGTAATTGCGTACAAATGTCAAATTGTGGTGTGCCACTTTGGGAATGGTCTTAACCGATAAACATTTCTCAATATTCGTAATTTTCCGCAGATTTTTTTCTATGTTTGGCAAAACGAAGTAGCAGTTTATAAGGAGACCCCCTAATTGACGTAACAGCTGGACTTCTGGTCGTTTAAAAAACGATTGTAAGCAAGTTGCATTGTACTTACCGAGAACGAGAAGAGACAACGCCAAGTATTTCATATTTTCCTGAGATCTGTGCAACTTTTGATAAAGCAGAAATAGTTGACGAAGGTTTTATAAGTAGTGTTCTTATCGTTCCAGATCAGGGCTATCTCTCTGATTGTCTTATAAAACCAAACAGGATAGTTCAGAGGTGAAATAGTGTAACGTTAGACTATAATTTGGTCTATATTGAAAGCAAATATAATTGCACACATAAATGTGACATGATTCTTCTATTTCATAAAGCAAACGAAAATGTACAACACATTATATAGAAAATTGCTTTACTTTATTGTTATCTATTCGAATGCAGAGGTCGACTTTTAAAAACATAATTCGAAAATTACCGGGTATGTTATTTGAAAATATTTCGAATATGCCTGAATATCACCTTCTGATTCATAATCATTCTGTGGAAAATTCTAATTAGGGATTGTTATGCCCCATCTACGATAGTAGAGGACCATTATGTTTTCTGGTCTGTGCTTCCGTTCGTGCGTTCGTTCGTCCGTCCGTTCGTTCGTCTGTGCGGCCGTTCAGGTTAAAGTTTTTGGTCAAGGTAGTTTTTAATGAAGCTGAAGTCCAATTTTAATGCCAAATTAGATTATTACCCAATTTTTACAGTCCATGGAACATGGAAAAGGATGGTGCGAGTGGGGCATCCGTGTACTTTGGACACATTCTTGTCATGTATCGTTTAAGATAATAAACTGATTATTTTAGCCCATTAATAAGAAAGACCAATTTTAAAATAAGAGATCTGCAAGTTTGAAAATACGCCAAATCAACAGATTGGATTAAAGGCTTATTGGATAAGCATTGATTGGGGGAAATGACACAATTCGACCTCTAGGCTCATGATATCTTTTTAACAAACCAACGATTATCCATTGCTGTTTGGTTTGGTATGCACGAAAAACTTTTTGATTACCTTTTCATTGGCGGATCCAGGGGGGTCCGGGGGTTGGAACCTCCCCCCTTTTTGTTTGACGATAAATGATGATCAATGATCAATAGGGACATGTAGTTGGAACCCCCCTTTTCCCTTTGTCCTGGGTTAAGAACCCCCTTTTTTTAAATGGCTGGATCCGCCCCTGCTTTTAAGATCCCTCTTTATATTAAACATGACAAAGGCATTTCACAAAATATGAAACAGAATTTTGTTCAGATAATAAAGCATTCCCCATTGTGAAAGGGAAAAGTTTTAATCCAAAAGAAAAACACGAGGCTCCAAGAACCTGCAAAAATTTTGTAAACTTTGTATAAAATACGTTTAAAAAGTTTGATTGCAAATTTTGTGCTGCAACTCGTATACAGGCAGTCTTCTTCTCTTATGTGAAAGGTGAACATGTAAAGACTTTTCTCTAATTCTTCGTCAATTTATCCCTTTCTGCACCCATTGTATAAAAAAAATATAATCAACGTGTGGTTCGTTGATATCAGTTCTTAATTGGTTAAAATCCGATTATAACGTCGAATTTTCTTGTTTTCCTCTGAATTTCCTATTGTGACGACATAAAAAACGGGGACCATGCCCGATGACGTCACATAAAAAGAACACATCTTTTGCAGATCAGTCGCAAAGAAGGAATAAGTTTGCATGCGTATTGTTTGAAAATCATTAGAGAAACAGATTCCACCACCAAATCTCGTGAAATATGATATTTATCCACTCGACAGTTAAATTCAAGGGGGGGGGGGGGAGGAAGAAACACCATTCACAATTTGTCTTACATTTGTTTTTCTCTCTTTCAATTGAAAAAAAAACAAACTTTCAGATGTAGAGTTCATAAGAAGGGAATATTCCCTGTGGAACACCCCCTTTTTTTTGTGCTTTTTATTTTCAACCCTCTAACCTAATTAAAATTAAAACTTTGATTTCTAACCGATCTATTCATGTACCGGACCGGCAACTTTATTTATTTAATAAGAAAATCTACAGTGTCGTTATACACATGCTGCATGTTGATTGCTTGGAGTCCCCGCTCGAAAAGAAAGAAATAGTCTAGCTCCAAGATACTATATTCCTGAATCACGTGAATTTTTACTACGTGGAGCTTTAATTAAGAAATAATTCATGGAAGCCATAGATTATTGGAAATTTACACATGGCCTGGGCCGTGATATTTAAGAAATAATTCATGGAAGCCATAGATTATTGGAAATTTACACATGGCCTGCATGGGCCGTGATATTCGAATTTTATCCTGAGCGTTAGCGAGGGATAAAATAAACGAATATCACATCACGGCCCAGGCCATGTGTAAATTTCCAATAATCTATGGCTTCCATGAATTATTTCGATTCTAATAGGACAAATACGATCATTAAAAAACTGAAGCGAGGGTGGGGAAAGCTGTGTGTGTGGCTGTTCTGTTTTACTCCCTGTTAGATAAAGCTCAAACATTCGAATAAATCCGTAGCTTGCATGGATCATTTCGTGAACAACCGCTAAAATAAAAATCTGTTTCATTCTCAAAACCAACAATTGTCATTTTAATTTACATGTTTTTCTCGTAAACTACCGTCAAATCCAAAGTTGACATTTCGTAACTAAGGAGCCGCCATGTTGCCTTGCTGAAATCAGTAAATATGCGAATAATGCAATAGAATAGAAAATCAAACAAAACTTACCTTGATAATCAATTTTAATACCATAGTAAACAACATTTCAATGGTTCACGTAACAGAAAACTTTCAACTCTAGCGTTTTCATTTGTATGACGTCATGTTTTGAAATGACTTAAATGCGTCAAAAACATTAAAAGACTTTTTCGGAATTTTATTTTATTTTTATGGTGTTGGTTTTTTGGAGGTCTTGTGCATTATTTCTTTTTATTATGCATCCGAATAAGAATAAAAGTGATTTTTTCTTTCATAATTGCAATTTCTAATGCAATTAAATCGGCAAAATGTTTGCAAATACTAGGTTTCAATACATGTGGATTTACGTGGGAAGTATATTGTAACCGCCATTATTATGTACACTACGGAGTCTGCGCTAAGTATAGATATATCGAGAATTTTATCACAGTGTTGTTTACAAAGCGAAAGAAGCACGTCATATTAGAATTATAATAAATACCGAATACGGAAAGTGAAACTACAATTCATAACATTAAGTCCGTTGGCACATAGAAGAAAAAGAAGATTATTTTTTTTGGCAAAGGGTACCGGAGTAATCCTCTCTGTGTTCAAAATTTACATGAAATATTTGCCACTGCCCCTTCCCTCGGTTCTATGGATGTTTACCCTGCGTTTTCTATCTGTTACATGCCAAGAAATCCTCGCTAAAAATTCCGGTCGACCTCCTACGGTATCCATTAGTAGTTAAAGATTTAATTTCATTCAATAAATTCATTTACGACCCGCGTGTACGTCTCACTTAAAACACAGCCATATACCAAATGGTCAAAATTAATCATCCATGTAATTTGCTCTATGGGATGTTTGCAAAATTTCACCGGAGGCAATTTCTTGGCATGTTAAATATTTAAAACGCTCGGCGAGCCTCGCGTTTTAAATTTGAAAATTTAACTGTCTCGAGTGGATAAATATCGTATTACACTCGACATGCTCGATGCAGTGGTAGAATCTATATTTAACCGACAGTTTTTATTCTACTGTAAATAATCAAAGAAGTACAGATTGGAAATCCAGGTAATGGGTCACGTTACAATTTTCAAAGATCAGACAACGTCTTATCACAAATTACAGAATACTGTCTTATCATAATATAGGACGAAGTCAGTGATTTGGCAGTAAGCGGTGTTTTCATACTGGCATGTTCTATAGGGTGTTCATACATTTATGGCGCGAAATCAGGGTCAAAAATACTTATTTACGTATAAACATAATTATTTCTGTATATACGGAATTCGATTTATGTATATACGTAAATCGAATTCCGTATATACGTTAATCGAATTCTGTATATACAGAAATAATTACGTATATACGTAAATTGAATTCTGTATATACATAAATCGAATTCCGTATATACAGAAATAATTATGTATATACGTAAATATACAGAAATAATTATGTATATACGAAATTCGATTTACGTATATACGAAATTCGATTTACGTATATACGAAATTCAATTTACGTATATACAGAAATACTATCTTTCTGTCTTTACATAAATATTTCTGTATATACGGAATTATTTCTGTATATACGTAATTCGATTTCTGTATATACGTTATTCGATTTCTGTGTATACGGAATTAATTTTGTATATACGTAATTCTATTTCTGTGTATACGGAATTATTTCTGTATATACATAATTGGATTAACGTGTATACGTAATTATTTTTGTATATACGTAAATCGAATTATGTATATACACAAAGAAGTATTTTGACCCTGATTCCGCGCCATATACATTTGACTAAAAATTAAAACTTGTGTGTACTATTTTAAAACAATTATTTCTGAGTATGTATTTTCCCCAAAGATGATTCCCTCGTGTCCTTGTATTCCCCGAGCATGTGAGATAAAAAAAAATAGGGTATACGATATGAAGTCAACTTCAAGTCCCAAAAGAAGAAGAAACGGGGAAATTTATTTATAAAAAAAAATACTGCAAATTCTAAAATTATCATCATAATTATAACGATACGCGATCGAATGAAAAAGTATTTCAACTGGCTAGGCAAAACCACAAGAGAAACTTAACAAACAATTATGCAAATAATGATTTGTATTGTGACTTTTGTGTTTGTGAATGGTGTCATTCTGTCTATGACATATGATGACCTACTTTCCTTTGTACCTTCGTAGATGATTGACTTAACCTCAAGAAAGCAAAGTAATAACAAGTATGTCCTTCTTTTCTGTGATAGATGTGTACAGAAACTGATGACGATGACGCAGATATGTTTCATATCGTTTGATGTCTAGATCATGTAGACAGACCATCACTCGATCTGCCTTATTAACTTCAACTGTTTTAAAGGGTCATTGTCCCACTTTGTCCCACTGATGCATGTTCAATTATTTAATATAAATTATATAAAAGTATAAAGCCGATAACATATTATATGTCTTTTTTGAAAATCACCTATGGCAAGCCGTTCTCGTCACAACTATGTTTAAACCCTTTTTTCGAAAAAAAAGAATACACACTGAGATTTAAAAACCTAAAAAACACACTAAGAAATCGAAATGACACACTGAGATTTAAAAAAAATAAAAAACACACACTGAGAATTCAAAATTAAACACTGAGATTTTAAAAAGACACACTGAGATGAAATAAATTGAAAAACACACACTGAGAATTGTTAATTACACACTGAGATTAATATGCAAATTACTAATGAATATTCATGAGATGATTAATTCAACAGATTAATAGCTTGATCTCAAGAACTCTTGTCATTATAATGAAATGCGATTCCTTCAACCAACATTCGTAATAAATTTCAAGACTTTACATCGCTCATATTCATAAGTGTGTTACCTATAACATGTATAATTCAGTTCATTACTACCAGTGTATCGGGATTTTTATTTACTTAAAACTGTTTAAGCATGGGTCCCTTTTCAAAAGTCTTCCAACTGTTACCCTGATTTCGCAAGGTAATCTTGTTTTTTTTTTGTTACGTTTATATGCTATAATAGACACTTTGAGTAAAAATTTTGCATTCTTTGTTTTTTTGCAGATTGTTCCAATGTTTTATTATAATTTTAATAAAGTTTTTCATCATTTGGTTATATTTTGTAATAAGAGTAAGTGGGTATTTTTCTTGTTCTTGTGTTTCTAAAGTTTTTTTTTATAAATAATTTGGAACAAATCGAAGGACTAACGAGTTCTGTCCCCTAGTTAATAGATTCAGATTAAGTATGCTAATTAGATATGTGCGCATAAAAAGTGCGCACAAATCTCAGTGTGTAATTTTCAATTCTCAGTGTGTGTTTTTCATTTTTTTAATCTCAGTGCGTCTTTATGAAATCTCAGTGTGTAATTTTTAATTCTCAGTGTGTGTTTTGAAGTTTTTAAATCTAACTGTGCTTTGTTGTCAATTCTCAGTGTGTAAATTTTTCGAAAAATGGTTTAAACATAGTTTTGACGTGATAAAATTTATAAATTATGAAATATATATACGTTTATTCATAAAATAAATATCAAAAGTTTAATTTGAATTGCATTAAAAAAAAATTTGAAGGTCTCCCTAAACAAATTCTTGAGTTTTTAAATGAGTTTTTAAAAAGAATATATGCCATTTAAAATAAAAAGTATATGCTTATTTACACTGTGCACTATATACACAGGACCTGCATGCTTGTTGATTGAGAAACGTTTCCACTAGTCTTTGCACTTTTACATGGGAAGTCAGTCGCCATTTACACACGATTCTTAAGTACTGTGTACCACCCACACACAGTCTGATTCCCATATCTGATTCACATGATATGTTATGACTGTGTCGTCTATAGTTTCACCGTTTGGCCAAGGGAAATGCAAGCGAGGCAATTACCCCCAATATGTGTCTATTCAAAATGAAGTAATAACATGATAGACGATACTGACTATACAACTAGACTATTAGAATCTGATGTTCAGAAGTTGTCGTTTGTTGGTGTTGTTCATGAATGTTTCGTGGTTTTTTTTTCTAAATAGATTAGATCGTTGGTTTTCCTGTTTGAATTGTTTAACACTAGTAATTTTTTGGGACTCTTTAATAATAATAATACTTTATTCAGAAGCAATACAGCTTATAGAATATACAATTTTACAATATTTTTTTTTGAATGCATCAGTGAAATATAAATACAATAATTATACACAATACATGTATGGCGGAGAATGAAAATAAATTCATATGATAAATAATTAATACAACTACATATTACGATTTTTTTCAATATTAAACAAAAATTTACCTAAATTATTAAGTTCTTTCACATTGTGAACTGATAACAACTGTACAAGTTTAAAAGTGGATGGATATTGCCAATAATATTTCTTAATGTATAGTTTTCTTACATCACTATATCTATTACATTTTGGAACAACATGGTATTCATCTTCTACAATATTGTTATTGCACATAGTACATAATCTGTTTTCTCTATCTACATTGTAATATCTGCCTGTTTCTATATTGAGGCTATGGGCGGAGATACGATATTTACATATAAAAGGTTTATATATTTGATTAAAATAAAATTGCAGTATATCTGTGTCATATATATATCTATAAAGAATACATTTTGATGAATTATTAAAAAAAAGCATAAGAATCAGCAATAAAGGTATCTTTCATTCTTTGTTTTAACTAATGTATGAATATATCAACATTATTTACGCTTTGTTTTAGCCATACATCATGAAAACCATATCTACATAAAATGTCTTTGACTGAACATGCCCAATTCGATTTGTCATTGGGTTTTTTAAATGAACTCTCCAACATATCTTCATAACATGCTTTAAGTATACAGTTATCAGTATTTAATAATTTTTAAAAACCAAAACTGAATCAGTCTTCTTTGTCTTTCATAATACATTGGATAACGTCCCAATTCACAGTAAACCATGTTATTTACAGCAGTTTTTCTAACCTTTAGAATTCGTTTTAAAAAATATAAATGTACTTTCTCTATATCATCAGCTTTATGATTACCCCACACTTCACAGCTATAATTAAGTATCAAATATAAGGACAGTAACGTTTCACAGTTATAATATTCATCTACAATTTTACTACATAAAGCAAATACAGCTTTTCTTCCTTGATTGGCTAACATTTTTTGTGTATGTAAAAAACTGCCATTATAATTAAAAAGAATACCCAAATATACAAAAATATCACCTATATCTATTTGGTTGTTATTCAAAACCATTTTTCTTGACTTTTTACACTACATGTACCTCTATTTCTAAACACGACCACTTTAGTTTTAGACATATAGATTCCTACACTGCAACAAGTGTATTACGATATTTCTCCACTCGAGACAGTTAAATTTTATTATTTAAAGCGCGAGGCTTGCCGAGTTCTTTAAATAACTAAAATTTGACTGTCGAGAGTGGAGAAATATCGTAATACACGAGTTATAGTGTCGGAATCTGTTTCTCTAATGATCTTTATCCTTCTTTTTCAAAGATTTTCAGAAACTTGTGTTCTTTAATATGCGACGTCATCAGGCATGGTCGCCTTTTTTCATGACGTCACAATAGGAAAATTCAGAAGAAAACAAAACATTTAGACGTCATAATCAAATTTCGACTAATCATTTGCCGAGAACAGATTTTTCACTAGTGAGGAGAAATATTTTTCTCACACCGGTCAGGAAATGTGAAAATAGCACAAAAATTAGAGAAATATTAATATATAAACCATATTCCTCTGCAGAAGAGTTTACAGTATTTATCATATTTTACAGATCATCTATGTTCTCACTAAATAAAACAGTGTCGTCTGCATACATAAGTAAAAATAAATTTAAGGATTTCAATTCATATGACTGACAGCCATTACTGATTAGCTCTACTTCCATATCATTGACATACAACGAGTATAATAAAGGGGATAAAGATTCCCCTTGCATCAAGCCAGTATTACAATTTAAAAAATCTGGAATTTTTCCATTACACTTTATACTAGTTTTCAATTTAGAATACATAGATTTAATTACAGTAAGAAGTTTACCAGTAACGCCACATCTAACTAATATCAACCACAATTTTACATGAAAAACACTATCAAACGCTTTAATATAATCGATAAAACAGCAATATAAGCGTTTACCTTTTCTTAGTGACTTAGAAATCAAGGAATGAAGACAGAAGATGGCACCAGAAGTGCCGTATCCAGGACGGAATCCAAATTGTGCATCTGTCAGAGTGTTGTTAATCTTGCACCATGTTATAAGTCTTGAATTAATCAACGACGTAAATAGTTTTCCTAAATGTGACACCAACGAAATACCTCTGTAGTTTCCAGGATCGTCAGGATTTCCTTTCTTAAAAATTGGAATTAAAATACATTTCACCCATATTTCAGGAAAATTTCCAGAACATAAAATATTGTTGAACAGTTTGCAAAGTACAGGTTTCAATAAAGTTTTACCAAACAGTATATACTCATTCATTATATCATCATAATCAGTCGACTTGTCTCTTTTTAGTTTTTTGATGCACGAATCCAGTTCTTTTTCTGTAAACGGAAGATCTAGTTCCTCAAAAACTGTTTCCGGAGTATCACTCGTTCCAACATTCACTTCGGGAGGTTTAGACATACGTTTTTTGAAATGTTCCTCGAATTGGTCCTATGAAATGTTATTTATAACGCGCTTTTTACGTTTTTTAAAATTCTTATAGAAACGTTTCGGATTTTTCTTCCTTAGTGACGACAGCATATTTCCTCGTTGGTTCTTATAATGTCTTTTAAGTCTTGTTTCGCAGCACTTATACTTTTGCTTTGAAAGGTTAAAGTTAATTCTGTTTTCATCCGAGCGGTATTTGTTAAAACTGTCTAATGCATTTTGATATTGTATATATCAGTGGCGGATCCAGGGGGGGGGGGGGGGGGGTTCCGGGGGTGCGCACCCCCCTTTATTTTTGCCGATCAATGCATTTGTATCGGGACATATGTTTTGCATCCCCCCTTTGCCCTGGGTTCCCTGGGTTAGCACCCCCCCCCCCCCTTTTCGAAAATTCCTGCATCCGCCCCTGTATATAATGTTTTGCATTCATCGGTAAACCAAGGCTTGTCCGCATTAGATTTATGAACTTTATCGCCATTTTCACAAAATTCACACTGTTCTTTGAATGTTACTTCAGATTTCGTATACTGTTCATATATATCAGTTAAAAGATTATTAAGTCTTTCTACACACGTATCTATATCGCTGTTTTCGTCAAAATTTACCAGTAGATCATCAAAATTTTGTGTGTTGAGTATCAATTTACTTCTGATATCATCTTCTGACCCTTCATTCCAGTTAAATACATTGAACTTAGTTTTATACAATGACATTGACCGTAAGACTGATTATTACCCTTAAGGTACAATTCAAGGTGGCACGGTAGTATTTGCATTCCAGAGGTAAATGTATCTAAACAGTGTGATTGGACAAAAAATACAGTATCAACTGAACATAATTTCCCAAACTGAGGGATGAATCAGGTGTAGAAAAATATGAAATAATTTTACATACAGATGAAAATGAATTTTTGAGAATTTTTTTAAATTTTGTATTCACTGCACCATAAAATACCTAAAAGTACTAGTGGCCTTAGGTTTTTAAAAATAGCAAAAAAAGTAAACGGTCATGATACATATTCAAATTCATTTCTGAATAGTAAAATGAAAGTACTTCAGTTAACTGTTAATGTAGAATTTTTTGCAGTGTTAGAAAGTGGTGAAAATTCTAAAAAGGCTATCATTATCCCTTATGGGCCAGGAAATACTACCGTGCCACCTCAACCACTATTGGAGTATAACATGAATATGTAACGGTTTATTTCTTCCTCTGTGATATTTTATCCTGAGGAAATTAATCCAGTAATTTTTTTCCAGGCATGGTATTTCACAGGTTGATTTTATCCAGAGGAGTGAAAATCTATCTGTGTTATGCGGATAGTATGTACCGGTATATATTTGCCGTACTATATTTCAGAGAACCGTGTGAAACAGAGTCCCATTAACTACTATGTAAGTTACTCACAATCGATATATACCTGACTATAATTATAAAATGTTTCACAAAGGTAGACTAAATTTGCATAATTTATCAAAGGGAGGTAATTATGAGCAATTTATATTTTAAAGACATTAATATAATATATTTCTGAATCTATTTTATAGCAAAATTTTTATTTGAATCTTATTTTTTATATATTCATTTATATAAAAAGATGACTTACAACTTGATTTAATAAGACAGATAACATTCCACAGGTAAAAACTATCCAGCTGTTAAACATGCTATTGTTCCAATATATTGTTATGCTATGATTTATCTGATTTCCATATAATCAACAACTGCATCTCTGTCCCCAGACAAAACTATTTATATAGTTAAAAATATCATCATAATCAAATTCTTCTAGTAATTACTGTTAACAGTAGCAATATGCAACTATATTTCTACCTTACTTTAAATTTATATTTGTACTGAGATCTGAAAACAACTCACTTTTACATGAATTTCACTATAACCTTATTTAATCATATTATTTTCACAATTACGATCTTTGAAATTACTTCTGATTTTCTTCCCTATGTTTCATGATAATTTTCTTTTTAAAAGGATGATATTGACTTGAATATTTCAGGAAATTTTTTCAAGGATAATTTGTGAAATTATTTCCCATTATAATAATTTTTTTTTTAACAATTTCGCTTTATTTCAAATACACTATTATTATTTCATTGTATTTTTAAAGGATAATTTTTTTCTAATAACTATTCAATAAGTTAACTACCCAGATAGAATTTCACGGCAAAGGATAAAATATCCCAGGGAAATAGTTTCCTCCGGATAAAAAAATAACAACTACTGTGACATTTTTTCCTCCGGATCAAATTTCACCCGGATATAATTTTGCTTTACAAATACATATTAAATGGTTCAACATAAAAAGATTTTAAACATTTAAACATTTCACTTCAAGCTCGTACAGACCAATAACATTAGTGGCATGTCTTGGGAAAACTTTCACATCTATCTTAAATGAAAGACTTGGGGAACTGTCAACTGAGGTCAATCTGATTTCCGAGGCTCAAACAGGTTTCAGAAAAGGTTATTATAGTACATTGGATAACATATTTGTATTACATTCATTAATATCAATTTATCAAGCACTTGGAAAAAAACTCTTTTGCACTTTTGTTGATTTTTCGAGAGCCTGTGATACAATCTCTCAAATTCTTTGTGGATTAAATTACAAAAGGCGAACATTTCTTGGAAAATTTTTAAGGTAATATATAGTATGTATAGTGATGTTAAATCTTGCGTAAGAAATGGGAACGAAGAATCAGCCGTTTTTAACTGTAACATTGGAGTGAGACAGGGATAAAACTTATCCCCCTTTTTATTTGCTGTTTATCTAAACGATCTGGAGTCTTTCTTTGCTGAGAATGATGTTCAGAACCTGCAAGTTATCGAAAATATTTGCCACAATCATTTGCATATATATATTAAACTTTTCGTTCTTTTGTACGCCGAAAACACTATAACTATATCTGAAACGGCCGAATCAATGCAACACACCTTAAATGTTTTTGAAAGATACTGTGTCCGATGGAAGTTAAACGTTAATTTATCGAAGACAAAGGTTGTTGTGTTCTGCAAACGGAAATCAAGAACATTACCAAAATTTCAAATATTTAACCAGTTTATTGAAATTCAGGATTCATATCCATATCTAGGACTAACCTTTAATTGTAATGGTTCATTTGCAACAGCAAAGAAACGTCTTAAAGTAGCGAACAAGCGCAGAAAGCTCTTTTTAGTCTCTATACAAAGATACGTAACCTCTCAATTCCTGTCGACTTACAATTACAACTGTTTGATGCACTTGTACTTCCAATTCTGACATATGGATGTGAAATATGGGGATTCGGAAACAATTACATGTTGGAAAAAATCCATCTACAGTTTTGCCGGAATGTGTTGAAAATTAGAACGTCGACACCAAATTTTATGACATATGGAGAACTTGGTCGTACACCAATAGATATCGTAATAAAATGTAGAATGGTGTGTTTTTGGAACAAACTTCTCACCAATGAAAATAAACTTAGCAGTATACTTTATCAAATTATGTTCAACTTAAAAGATGATCACACTTTCAAATGGATGGATTATATTAAATCGATCCTATAGACAATGCCGGACTAAGCTATGCTTGGACTCAGCAATCACCATTAGATATAAATCAACTAAAAATCGTACTGACAGAAAAACTAAAAGATTCATTCATTCAACAATGGCATAGTCAAATTGACAACTCATCCAGAGGAGAATTTTATGGACTTTTTAAAACAATCTTTGGCTTAGAAAACTATCTTTTAAAATTAACACCATTCGAACGTAAATATATTTCAAAATTAAGATGTAAAAATTCCAGTAGAGCTGGGAAGATGGCATTACATTCCAAAAGAAGAGAGGACATGTAATTTGTGTTTAACCGCAATTGGCAATGAATACCATTATTTATTTGAATGCAACTCTATATTAGTAAAAAATATCAGAAATCAGCATATTCCAGAGTACTATGTGAAATATCCGTGTGAAGCAAAAATGAAAGGACTACTGTCATTGACTAATATTAACGTTCTTAAAAATGTGTCTTTATTCATTTCAAAGTTAACTAAAATATTATAATATTAAAATACTATAATCAGTGTATATAAAGTGCGGATCCTAAAATATCATTTTTACTGTATATTAGTAGGGTGCCCAGTATCGAAAAAGACGTCTAGTTAACGAGTTTAAGTTAACGGATAACATACGGCTATATTTATATGCGAACGATTGGAAAATCATTATATTTTTTAATCATGAATGTCGTCGTATGCTCCCGTGGTCACGTTTTTCAAAATTTTGTGGTTTCTTAGGGTACCCACAGAAACCTCATCATACAGACCATCTTCAACACGAAAACAAAATTTATTGCTTTCTATGTTATTTGTTCAAATGATACTCATCATTTAGCTTAAAAATTAAATTTATCATATAATGAAGGCTGAAAAGATTTATATAATTTAAAAATAAGTATTTCATGATTTTAGTATGGCTATTTTTTTTAGCTGAAATTTACCACATTTTGAACAAAAGAAAATTTATTACGTGTTACTTTCACGGGATTTTTACTCTGATTACATCAATAACACGTGGTTCATATGTGTGCCAAATATCTATTGTGTAATGTTAATCGGTGAGAAGAAAATAGCAATTTAAAACAAAAATTTAGTGATCATTCTGCCTTGTTTCAAACACGCCTTTTCTCGTGCCGTTAACCGTTTTGTAGCTTACACTACCAGGTCATTAACTAGGACAATTTTCACTAACTTCATTTCTATTTTTTGCTTGTCGTATGGTCAAATTGTATATTTGGAATAGTCCAGTCAGTTTGAAGATCGTTGTTTTGTAATTGGAAATATTTTTTGTTGGTTTCCATAACTTTAATTGTTTTTTTTATTGATAGTTTTGTTATAATTGTAATATACAAATCAAATCCTTCGATCACGTTTCGGACCCGGAATATGGCACACATTTACAGTCCTGTTAAACTAAGCTAATCAAACCATAAGGGAAGTAAGAATGAAATACAATGGGATAAGTGTGTTATATGTCAAGGTTCTTTTCTGAATTGCTTATTAATAATTGAGTAATAAGCACAAACAAAAGCTTTATTGAGGCTATGGGAGCACGGAAATATTTGAGTTTATTGCCTGATGCTTCAGACCTAGACCATTTTCGTACTGATGATTACAAAATGTTGTAGCATCATTTTTGCTACAAATCTTACACTAGCAGACACAACTGAAGTTTTTTTTTAAAGCTGAATGAAGTTCTTAATCGTCTGTTAAAGTGTTTCAGGACATAACATATAGAAGGTCGTCAAATTCCTGCCTGGAAAAAGTTTTTTTGAGTCAGTGAGATACAGCAGGCCTTAATCAGATTTCTTGGGGAATCGATTGTTCAGCATCGTGGTATTTCAACAGTTACTATGAAACACGAGAAAGTCATATTCTAGCTAGCACGTCAAAGGACCCTAAATTAGCTCAGAAATAGTATTTATGTTTTAAGAATTATTTGGTACGCCCGATGAAGTAGATACTCGCATGATTTTACATATGCATGCTATTCATGTAGACAAAGAGATAGGTGTGAAAGGAATCAAGGGTAGGATAATAACAAAGTCACAAGATACAGATGTTCTAATCTTATGCGTTCCTTACATCCACTCCATGCAGCATACACATGAGCTATGGTTTCAAACAGACACTATTACTTGAATACAAGATATTCGCATCTATATAAATATAGGAAGATGTGGTGTGAGCGCCAATGAGACAACTTTCCATGCAAATAACAATTTAAAAAAGTAAGCCATTATAGGTCAATGTACGGCCTTCAACACGGAGCCTTGGCTCACACCGAACAACAAGCTATAAAGAGCCCCAAAATTACTAGTGTAAAACCATTCAAACGGGAAAACCAATGGTCTAATCGATATAAAAAAACGAGAAACGAGAAACACGTATAAATTACATAAACAATTGACAACTACTGTATACCTGTCCACGAAATATGTAAAAGTCTCGGGTTTGCTATCTGTAACTTTCTACCACACGTGCTGTTACATTATGCAATACAACGTATTGGACCCTGTTTAGGATCAGTAGTCTTGAAGGACAGCCCAGATGATTTTACCGATTTGTCAAACCTTTCTTATTGTGACATCGCTGGACCTATAGATGCAGATCGAGATCTTGTTGTCAGGTTGAATGATCTCAAGTCAAAACTAAAAATAGATCACTGCGACCTAAACAATTTGAGCGTAAAATTGGCTACAATTTAAAATTTCTCCCTAGTCAAACTTCCTCCTTGTGAATCTACTTTTAAACAATATGTAATAATAGTTTCACTCCAGACGTAAATTTGATGTCTTCTCGTGTAGCAGAACTACACCTTAGCATTCTTCGAAATGGGCAATGACTTGTTCCTTTCTATCTCGGAGGTCGTATGTCATCCGAATTTCTGCAAGATTTAGTTTCTACTTGTAAGGGGAATTCTGTGTTTTCAAAGGGTTGCATTTGCTTTGATCAAAATCTATCATGTATAGATGTATGCCCATGTCAGGCAAAATTAATGACATATGTCAAAATGTAAATACTCGTGTGGTTGTAGTTAGACACATTGATGGCGACGAAGATGACGATGTATAAGATTTCATTTTTCTGTATGTGTCTTATAAATCATTGTTAGCAATCGAATGAAAATAACGCAGTCCATAATATTTTCTAAACAATATATAAAACATCTTCTCAATTTTGAAATCGTCGGAAATATAGTAATAATCTATCTAGTAGGGAAAGATATGTAAAAAAATAATAATAAAAAAACCTGCAATATGTTCTTTGACGTTGGCCGGGGAACTACAGGAGACCATAGAATGTAGTGTAGGTAATACTAGCCTCGATCATAATTTTCTATTTGCATTTGTTTTTCTTTTTCGTGTTTTTGCCATGCTGAAGTCTGCTTGTCTTCAGTTTATAAGTTTTTAATGTTCCTTTGGTTTCTCACGCCTATTTTGTTTGCAATTGTTTGTAAAATACATTAATGCTGAACGTACCCGTCTCCCTTATTATATTTTTGGAATACTTGTAAACATTATAGCCAATTGTTGCTTATTTTGTCATCTGTATATGTAGGATAGGGTGTTTTACCTGTTTCTAATACCTGTTTTGTTTTCAAAACTTTTCCCCCTCCCCCTTTTTCTCTGTTTGCAGTAATTTTTACTTCTGTAAAGCAAAGCTATACACATTAATTTATATATACTCTTTAACACACAATAACAGAAATTTGATTTTTACCTAGAAATTGACGAACACCTTACTATCAAAAGACGTGAAAATCACATTTTTTTTTCGACAAATGATTAAAGTTAAGATCTAAAAAACATCTTTAGATCGTACTTGTAGCGAATTTAATACAAAAAAATCAAATTTAGAAATTGAAATAGGTCAAGGTCACTGTTATTGAACAGCTATTCGAAAATTTCAAATTTGCACCCTATATGCAAAAAACTCACTTTAAAGTCATTTTTGGCGATAAAAATATAAAATAAGTTCTAAATGTAGATACAAAAGATATTTTTCTCTAAATTAGTTGTTTTTATTTTCCTCCAAACGCATATATGTAGGAGAAACTAGCTATCTAAATGTGACTGTGCATTTTTCTTGATTTTTTGCTTTGACCTTTGACCCTGATTAAAAAAAACGTGACCACGGCAGAACAACGACGACAACGCTATTTCGATGAGGCTTGTTCTCCTCTTTACAAGGATATAAAATATAGCCGTATGTTATTCCGTTAAGGCAAATCGATAAAATTTGTTGATTGGGCACCCTACTATATGCCATAAATGTCTAATGTAGAATGATAAATAAACAGACGAACTTTTTTTAATTTTTGAAGAAAATGAAGAAAAATAGTTAAAATGTATATGTTCAGAAATACATAATACTAATAAAACAAAGTAAGAGATGCGAGCGGGATTTATCGCGCCTAAAGCCATCCAACTGTGAAATATATACCAAAATAGGTGAATTTTTAGGACATTTCACGAACAGATCGTGCAGGTGCTTTATAACTAACAGGTGAGATGTTGTTGCAGTAAAAAATATTCATTTTAATACAATTATTAAAGTTGTATAACGTAGAATATGTTTTGTCATTCAGTTTCTTCATATTTAACTAAATTCCACTATGATGATTTCGTAATGCTAGTCATGTTTACTGTCGAATAATGATACTATTCTTTCATTTTAACTGTGGAGCGAATCATTAGTATTGTATATGCGGTGCATTTTCACTGTATAATTATTATTATTTTTATCTATTACAGCTCATTTCTTTAAGCATGTAGAGCAAGACTTTAGTTGATTTGCTTGCTTTTTTTATTGGATAATCATTATGATAACACCCAAATTAATTCAAATATTAAAAATACAGGTTAAACTATGCCTATTCATATTGTTTAAAAATGTCAATCATATTTACAAAGTTTGTATAAACAATTATACAAACAAAGCAAGCAAGCCAACCAAAGTTTTGCTTTACATGCATTAGGAAATTAGCTGTAAAGCCTTAATTTATCCGACTTGCTCAAATAATATAGATAAAGTAAGAGAAAGATTTGATAAAATTTAACTTACGGATAAAAGTTTGGTTTTAAAACACTCTACTAAATTCAATAGAAATAACATTTATTTCAAATGTATTCAATTTAGTTTCTTATAAAGCGTATAGAGATCTTTATCCTTATTTTTTTTATCCATTTCCATGACACTTCACCACTAATTACGTACATCTTGTTATAGATTGCACCTTTGTTTTCCCGTTTAAAAGGTTTTACACTGGAGCCCTTTATAACTTGCTGTTCGGTGTGAGCCAAGACTCCATGTTGAAGACCGTATTTTGACGTATAATGGTCTGTGGCACCGTTAAAGTCCACAATTCCTCTAAAGTCCACAACACCGCTAAAGTCCACAACAAATTTCCGCTAAAGTCCACAACGCCGCTAAAGTCCACAAACTTTCCGCTAAAGTCCACAAAATTACCTCCGCTAAAGTCCACAAGAAAACGCCGTTAAAGTCCACAATAACAAGTTCCGCTAAAGTCCACAAAAAAGCACCGTTAAAGTCCACACCAATTTTTTTATTGTTAAAAACATATTATTCGTTATTTTTATCCCGTTAGTACAATACAAAGCATTGGCCTTTCTTCTCGGTAGTTTTTTTTTATCAGTTTGATACATGAAAAAAGTACAGTATCGGTATATGATTTTGTTCTATCAATTTTGATCTCGATGGCCAATTTGGACATCATTTCTAAAAAGTTTGTAAATTCGTTATTTATTATTACTGCATTCAACAAGTAATTTGTTTCTCTTATTCTTTGCATATACTCACTTTTTGACATAATTAATGTACAAAGCAAATGTGCCTCGTAATCTATAACATTTGAACGGCATGCAACAATCTTGATTATATCATTAAACAAAAAAATACTAAGTTAATGAATTCCCAAAGGTCTCCTGTCGCAAAACTTTTAACCAACGTTTAACGTTATTAATTTCTGTTATGATTTTCAGAACGGAAAAATGAAGCCAGTATCAGTATGATAAATTCCAAATAAAAAAGAAAATATTCTATGCTTTTAGTTATATTTTTATCGATTAGTATCAGATATCGATGCGTTGAATGGGTTTCTACCAAAATGTCACAACAAAACCTGATTTGATCGATATAGGAAGATGTGGTATGAGTCACAGTGCCAATAAGACAACTCTCTATCCAAGTTAAACTTTATAAAAGACCATTATAGGTCAAGGTACGGCCTTCAACACGGAACCTTGGCTCACACGGAACAGCCAGCTATAAAAGTCCCCAACAATTACAAGTGTAAAACCATTCAAAAGGAAAAACCAATGCCCATAAATGGGACTTAAGAAAATATACATACACTAGTTGTTTATCTTGGTAAAGTGTTTTAATCACATGTAAAATTACTGACAAGATTAATTTCTATAAACTCACAAAACGCTAAATCTGTTCTACAGTATTAAACCAATAAAATTGTATTGAAAAGAACAGAAACATTCTTTGATATTATATAATTCGTAAAAGTTTCAGCTTAAAACTTCATTCTAGTCTTCCATTTAGCCTTTTCAAAATACTAAAAAAAGTATTTTTAAAAGAGAATAAAGAAACGAAATTAACTCTGAAAGCGATACCGTGAACTTTGATGTGACGTACATTTTATCAATGAATATGACTATTATAGGATAGTTCAACAATTGTTGGTGTTCGGGTTCAATGCAAGATGAACGTTCCTATCGCCTTTATTCTATATCCACATCCTGTCTTTATCCTATTTCCACACCCTCCAATGCTCATAGACACTTATTTTTATTAGTTCTGGATTTCTCAACACACAAATACGTCGGCAAGTTTTTTTTTATTTGGTCATACTTTTCTTCGGTTAGTTTTGTTTTTCATTTTTGGTGTAAATCCAATTTTTTGGATAAGATATAAACTTTGTGTTATATCATCAGAAATTGAGAATTAACGCTTCAAAATAGATAAATTACCAAATAAACAAATAAACCTATGAGAGATCTGCTTCTATTGGTACTAATTTTGATTAAAATCTTACATGAAATAGTTCCTAATATTTGTTATGAAAAATACCCGTAGATTTCATGATATATGTATAACAACTAATTATAGGTGACAAATACTTCTGACCATTTTACTTTACTGGCTTATCGGTTTTTGAAGTACAACGTTCCTAAATGTTCTAAAAACTTATCTTCCAAAATATACATGTATGTACTTCCATAATTTCAATTGCAATTTGAGCATTTGAACTTAATTTCATACTAAAAATGTAGCGTCACTTTTTAGCTCACCTGGCCCGAAGGGCCAAGTGAGCTTTTCTCATCACTTTGCGTTCGGCGTCGTCCGGCGTCGTCGTCGTCCGGCGTCGTCGTCGTCATCGTTAACTTTTACAAAAATCTTCCCCTCTGAAATTACTTAAACAAAGTGTAACTAAACTTATCAACAATCATCATAAGAGTATATAGTTTTAAAAATGTGTCCGATGACCCTGCCCGCGAACGAAGATGGCATACATGGCTAAAATAGTACATAGGGTAAAATCAGTTTTTGGTTTATATCTCTGAAACTGAAGCATTTAGAGCAAATCTGACGGTGGCAAAAATGTTCATCAGATTTAGATATATCTGCCCTGAAATTTTCAGACAACCAGTTGTTGGGTTGCTGCCCCTGAGTTCTTTGCTATTATCTTAGATATTATTATAGAATCTAATGATATCTTATACTATAAATTATGATTTTAACCTTATTTTAAATGATTTCCAAAGGATCAGTAAATACATGTGAGCGACACAGGCTCTTTAGAGACTCTAGTTTATTTGGTTAAAGTTTTTATTTCATTTTCTGACTCTTGATAAATTTGACAAATGCACATGTATGGTCGACCTCATACTAAACCATACGAGTATACTCATACGGTACGAGTATACGTTCAGGTATACTTATATGGTCCACATTGTACGCGTAAGGGTTCAAATCAGATATACTCTTATTGTCTGGAACATATATATACATGTAGCATTGTTGAAAAAAAACTCATCATGGATAATACACAATACAGAACCACATCCGCGTATAATTTATTCAATTCATCTTTCATTCTGAAACAAATTCATTTTCCTTTTTGAAAACAAAACAAACAGTTGTTTATAATGTCTGTGTCATTTTGGTTTCTTGTGGACAGTTGTCTCATTGGCAATCATACCATATCTTCTTTTTTATATGCAAACCAAAGAGTGATGGAAATCTGCTGAGCACCACAAAATGCATGAATGTGTGGTATTCTTTATCATTATTTTGATTTAAAAAAAGAACATGATGGATCCAAGTCTATTTTTGAGATTTACGGACCGTTTTGGCTGCTGTGGAACCTAACAGACACTGAATGGAAATCTTACTTATGTTTTATAGATATTGCAAAGGAAATTTAAATATCAAATATAAGCTCCAAATTATGTCTCCAGCATATACATAAAGAGAACGCTATGTTGGAGTTTCTTGTGGATGAACAAATATTTACTAAAAAATAAAAAGAGTATAATAGTTGGATAACTTTTCAGAAATGTTGTCTGTTTGATTGATAGAAAATCGCATAAAAATCGATAAAGCAAATACTATAATTTTTCCATTCATCAAAAATATAATTTATGCTGACAAGAAATACTTTCTAAGAACAAAAGTCCGTGCTTTTAATTAGATCTATAATATCGGGTGTAAAAAAACAGAAAATTGTCTTTTGATAATGAAAAAAAAAATGTTTGGACTTTAACGGTGCTTTTTTGTGGACTTTAGCGGAACTTGTTGTTGTGGACTTTAACGGTGTTTTCTTGTGGACTTTAGCGGAGGTCATTTTGTGGACTTTAGCGGAAATTTTGTGGACTTTAGCGGCGTTGTGGACTTTAGCGGAAAATTGTTGTGGACTTTAGCGGTGTTGTGGACTTTAGAGGAATTGTGGACTTTAACGGTGCCACATGGTCTACTTTTATAAATTGTGACTCGGATGGAGAGTTGTCTCATTGTCACATACGACATCTATATGGCTCAAAAACGAAACGAGACGGGATAAAAAGGGATGAAAAAATCTACGCTACTTTTTTAATATATTTATAATGGGCTTTATATGAGTCAAAATAGAGTAAAATAGTGGGTCGCATTTGGGTATAAGCGTCACGCCGGATTGCCGATTTTTTGCAAGCGTGACAGGTGAAAGTCAAATGATTGTGTAGAGAAAAACGGGAAATGAAGTCTAGCGGGACACGGATAATTACAAAAAATTAGAACTGCATAGTATAAGCGGGATACGGGAATCTGACAAAACAATAAGCGGAATACGGGAATCTGCCAAAACAGTAAGCGGGATCCGGGTCAGAACCCCCAATGAGACCCCAGAAAAAGATATTTTTGTATATTCATCCTATTGTTACAGTCATGCCTTCAATAACAAAAGTATCCGATGCATGCATTTTTTCATATTTTTGGTCCCTTTTTCAATTTTGTGGAGTCCAAATTTATAGACAAAAGTCCTTTAATATAGATATTTGGAATTCGTTGAAATGCTGAATCTGACCATGTATCAAGTTTGGGGATTTTTTTGCCTATAGTTGCTGAAATAGCCCACATAGAGTTCCAAAGGGTCTAAAATCAACAAAAATGAATTGTAGCATGCATTTCGTGTACAATAACCCAAATGTGCATGGTTTTACCTCTGTGGTAGTATCCATTCGCGGATCTAGAATTTTTCATAAGTAGGGGCCCACTGACTGCTTAAGAGGATCCGCTGCTGTCACGCTCCAGTGATTCACTATATAAGTTAAAATCAAGAAGAAACGTAATCTGAAGAATACAATATGACATTTTGAGAATCGCTTTTGTTACAAGTTTGAAAAGCAATATATTTGATGAAGAATGAATGAGGAGTTTGTATTTCAATTGGAAAATACATGTATCATAAATCCTAAAGTCATCAACTAAGTTTTTTTTCATTTGTTGCAAGTGCATTTATCACATAATTCTACAATAAAAATTCCTCGCATCTTTGAAAATTCTACATTAATAATGACTGCACTAACAGTGATAATTCATCGCATCTATAGTTAAAATGGATCGCTTTCAATAATCGATATGCTATATTATGATGCTTTTATAACACTTATTTGAAGTTTAATGCTATGTTTGTATATTATAAAGACATTTCACAATGAAAATATGTTAAAACTTAACTTAAAATCCTTTAACTTGATATTTTCATAACGTAAACAAATACAGTTTTCCCATGATCCTTTATTCTACAATAGACATACCCGCATATAACAGTAAAAATGAACTAGCTGGATTCGCACTTTATATACTGATAATGTGAAGTAAAGTAATATTCTATATATTACATTTCTTCCAAGTTGTTTTATTTATTTCTTTAATTGTATGCGATTGTATTTTGTATTTTTTGTAATTTACCTCTTGTTTCACATGTCAATGTGACGGAGTGTTTTTGAAATAAAAGCATATATATTGCACTTTGTGTAAACAATAAATAATCAATAACGCTACTACTGTTTTTATTATTAAATGTTATTTTTCCACTATCTGTTCCAAATCTGCCGTTACATATACGTAGACCGGACGACTGGCATAACTGCAATATACGCTCACCAAAACTATTTGGAGGTTTAATGTCTTCAGATTTTCTATTACAAATATAACTATCATTTACATAGTCAATAAAAGAAATACTGTTTATCAGTTCTTTATCTAATGTATCATTAACTATATTGTCCGCTTTTAGACCTACTCGTCCATTCAAGTCGCCTATCACAGCCACAGTTCCTAATGTACTATAATGTTCAATATTTTCTTGCAGTATATCAAAAACATCTAGATCATATTTACGGTATTAAAATACATTTTTATCAGGGGGCATATAAATAGCACAAATATACAAATCTAAACCATTTAAACATACATTGATGTCAATTTTTAACCAGATCATACTATCTGCACAACATTTCAATAAAGTAGTATAGTGAGTTAACCATTTCTTATAAAAAATAACTACACCTCCTCCTTTACATTTTTCTCTATACACAATTTTTTTTTTCGTAGCCTTTCATTTCAAATTCATCGGGACATTTAAGCCAGCATTCATTTAGACACAATATATCATATTTATTTACTAAATTCAAGAAATTTCTATCTGATAATTTCCGGATCAACCCTTTTGATAAGAGCAAATTTTCAAGGAACCACTATTTTTAGCACAATCATTCTCCGCTACCTCCTATTCCTTCCATAGCTCACCATTAACATACAATTTGTCTCCAACAATATAAGCTTTTTTGGTTTTTTTTCCTTTCTTTGAGCATGATGGGTACCAGTTTTTTCCGTCTTTCTAGAACCTCTTTGGGATACTGTGGGCTTATACCATAATTGGTGTTTTTTAAACGGTTTGAGACACTGCGGATCATTTCACGATCCTCGAATTTTCTAAATTTCCACACAATTGACCTTGGTTTGGCTGCGCCATTTTTCCTTTTTCCTAAGCGATACGCTTTTTCCAAGGTTATCTTGTCTTTTGCGTTTTCTATTTTTAGTTGGTTTTCACAGAATTCCAAAATTTTGTTTACACAGTTTTCATTATATGTTGATCCCGTTGCACCCCCCTTAGCTCCTTCATTGTTTTCACTAGCTTCCTCAATTTCAAAGAATACTAAATTTTGCTTTAGATTTTGGGATTCAATATCCACTAGTTTATCACGAACCTCTTTGTTTTCATTTTTCGTCAATTCTACACCAGAGTTAATAGTGTCTACTTTTAATTTCAAACCTTTTAGATCGTCGTGTGCATTTGACAGAAATTGTGCACTTTGTTCTAATGTGCTAATGCGCTTTTTACAGTCTATAATTTCGTTATCCATAGAACCAAATTTTGTTTCCATTTTGTTTAATCGGGACTCTATTTTGTCAAGTGTTGTTAATTTTGTTTCTATATTGGCCATCCTTTGACACATTTCTTGAAGTGTATACGTTCTATCCCCTGTATATTGGGCGGGGGCGTTACGTGAGCTAAAGGTGGTGGGGAGTACGGTTGATATGTTTGGAAAGGTTGGTATCCTATCGGTGAACTAGCCATTGGGCCGGTGTATTGTTGATTGGAATTATTCATCGGAAAGTTTTGATTGAAACTACTACTTGAGTTGTTTTCATTTGAACACAAATAAGACTGTGTATTGTTATTTACCTTCGTTCATTTTCTTTTATCGAGGAAACTCGTCTGGTCTGATAACGAAGAATCACTCACAGATTTTTTAGAATTTCGTTGTGGACGTTTCCTCTTTGCTCCTCTAGGATTCCCAGAATAGTTTCCTTCTCTAGGCTTTCCTCTAGGCATCCCAGAGTAGTTTTATCACTAACAAACACATTTTATTCAGGTTTACAGTCTTTAGTTTGCAATAAATCCTATATAACTTTATAGGTTGCTGTTCGGTGTGAGCAAAGCCTCCGTGTTGAAGACTGTACTTTGACCTATAATGGTTTACATTTATAAATGGTGACTTAGATGGAGAGTTGTCTCATTGGCACTCATACCACATCTTCTTATAACTATTAGACTATATTAGATTTATTTTGCTTGTTTATTTCAGAAGTTTTTATCCACTCCCATTTTTCATTCTACGCCTATGCAACTGGTTTTTCTCATTGTTAAAGGCTGTATACGGTATCCGTGATAGTGCGGATAGGTGTCTCGTTGACTATCCGGCATTGACTATCATACCACATCTCCCTATATTTTTATAAAAAAAACTTTCTGTAACGTGGTCTAGAAGTTTCGTTCACATGGTGTCGTTTTGGTAGGATAATCTCCGAGGCGAGTTTCGAGGTAAACAAATTTTCCTCGCCTAAAGGCTCTGCATGGAATTATTTTTACCGCTCAACCGGTATTTTTGGCAAATACCCTTTGTATATGTTCCAGACCATATGAGTATTTGGACCGTACGCGTACGGTCCGGACCACATACGTATACTGGTCCGATCATACGCGCGTACGGTCGGACCGTATTATTATACGCGTATGGTCCAGTATATATGATCTGACAATAAATGTTATTGGATCATATGGGTTAGATTTAAACAAACATTTATCACAATCTTTATTTTTAGTATTACAAATTGCTATTACAATTAGATGGATAAAATGAACAAACGAGCAATTGAAATAAAATATTAAAAATTTCGTTTAATTGTATATCTGAATCATATTTTGGTACTCCCGCCCAAGTTAAATGACACTTGCTACAATGTACCACGTAATAATTTTTACATTTAAATGTATGCAGTTCAGTGTGCATGCCTGTTCCTTTGCATTGGCTTTTTTTTTTTGTAAAGTTGCTTAATATTCTAATACAATTGTCCTCGAACATTATGTTTTCTTCCGATATTTTCAATGTAAGTGATCATAATTCAATTAATGTACAAACATGTATCACAGGTCGACATGCAAAATACAAGAGATTAACAGATTTAATCAGAGTGAATTTTTTGAATAGTTAAAAAATAAAGTTTTTATTTCAATTACAGTTAAACTTTTTTGTATTAGTTTGAGAGTTAAGTTATGTTGATCTGATATGTGAATTTGTATCTTATAAACTTGACCAACTTCTTAATATAAGTCGGACCCGCGTAGGCGTACGGTCCGACCATATGAGTATTTTGAAAAAGTACGCATACGGTCAAGACCGTACGCGTACGTTCCAAATACTCATACGGTCTGGAACATATACATGATATAGAAATCCCCATGTGTAAAAGTTCGGTAGTATATTTAGAAAATTGGAATACATAAAGCGAGACTACAACCAGTCGCTAAACTTTATGGACGAAATGAAACGTACACTATAATGTTGCCAAGGAGAAATTCTACAGACGCAGACGTTACGCGCGATGTTCGTACATCATTGGAAAATCGGTGAAGTTGGCAAGATGCAAGTCTATATAGTATAAAATATATAATTTTGTGATATCATATGCATTGCCATTATACGTATTTTAAAATCAAAGAGATGCATGATAGCTCCGAGGTGGAAGAAGGTAAATAAAAGGTTACAAGCAGCCCCAATAACCCAGCCTGCTTCGTTCCATTATCGTTATGACGGGTTTTTTTTTTCTTCAAACATGAATGTGTCATCCGTACAATCATTTTCTATGTTCAATGGACCGTGAAAATTAGGTAAAATCTTTAATTTGGCAGTAAAATTAGAAAGATCATATATATCATAAGGAACACATGTGAACTAAGTTTCAAGTTGATTGGATTTCAACTTCATCAAAAACTACCTCGACCATAAACTTTAACCTGAAGCAGGACGGACTAACAGACTAGAAAACATAATACCCATAAACGGGGCATAAAAATAGTAAGTCTGTTTGCATGATTCTAGTTATAAATCAGTAGAAAAGATGAACATGTAGCTAGCAGACCAGGGTTTATTTTCTTATGTAAGAATATATGATGCTTGTTGATATTTCCAGTTTTGAATTATGCACAAAGATGGACCTTTTACAGGTTGGGAACAACACCTCCAAATGAGGGGTAACCGTCATTGGAAGAACATAACAACCCACTGTAAAAATGAGCACCTTTACAATCATATTATTTGATGAATCTATCCCCAAAAACTATGCATCTATCAAGTATTAAATGGTCAAAACATGGCAAAAGAATTTTGTGATGTTTTGATTATTAATGATATAAAATTTATGAATTAGGAAAGATAACTATATAATGTTACGTTTATTCATAAAATAAATATCAAAAGTGCAATGTTATTTCGTAGTGCATTTGTTATAGACAATAAATGAAGAAAAAAATTAAATTCCCACATGCGCTTTCTCAATTATATTTTTACAATTTGTTGTACTACTTTTGGGACAAATTATATCAAAATTATAGAAACTTCATCGGCTCCGACTCAACATATGGACAATTTTATGATATATTTTTACAATGTGTTGTACTACTTTTGGGACAAATTATATCAAAATTAAAGAAAACTTCATCGACTCCGGCTCAACATATGGATAATTTTATGTTAAGGGGATCTTGAAATCTAAAATTTTAGTACAAAAGACTGTTTATCCATAGTCTGATTGGCCCTGTGACTACAACCAGTCTATAAACATTATTGCCGAAACGAAACATTCATTAATGTTGTCAAGGAGAAATTCTACAACTTATCACACCTCCAAGTATGTATATCTTACATATTTACTTTTCACGCACTGACACTTGTTTCTATCCATGAGGAGGTCGACTATCCATATAAATAGAAGAAGGTGGCTAACGATTGGTAGTCGACCTCCCCATGGATAGAAACAAGTGCATGTGCCTTCACATTAGAGAAGAAGACTAGATATGAGGCCCAAGACCACAATTAATGACCCCGCTTTGTCCACGAATATAGTTCCTTTTAATTAGAGTGTATTTTTCCTTAATTTTTTTTCTTTCCTTTCCTCACTCATTCCTTAAATCTTTTTGGGTGGAAATGAAAGAAGAGAGGTCAAATAAATTTTTGGAGGTTGTATTTTAACTGATTTTGATATGGAATGAGTGATTAGGTCAAGTGCAAAAAGGTGATATTTACAGTTTTCGGAACATCTCTTGACTTGTCAATGGGGGTATGGATGTGTATTGGCTAAATTTGTAAAAGTGATTGCTTCAATCTTTCTGAATTTTGGATATATATTTGGACTAGGACAATACATTACACACACAAAAAATTGGACAAAAGTGCATGGTGCAATTTTTTTAATGATGCAAAAGGTTATAAAGAACTGATAGAGGAATTAATTGTGGTCTGTGGCCATGAGTTGCAGCGCAAAAATTGCTATCCGGTAGACTTTTTAAACGATTGGTTGTAGTTAGGAAACCAGTGTTCTGTGTCTGATGATGGTAAAATTTAACTGAGTTTACCAAATATCAGTGGTTATAGTTACACACACTTCATGCTTTAATGCGGGGTTCACACATTGCCGATTATTGCTCCCGTTTGAGATCAGACAGCGATACGACACGAAAAGTGAAAAAGTCGGATTAGTATCCTCAATTATCTGGAATGTCCTATTATTGTCTGAACTCAGTCGTTTTAGTTCGTAACATATTCCTACTGGTCGGGAAGGGTCCGAATAGTTCGGCAAATCACCCCGACATTTAGGTGCGTCACGTAACATTCGGGGAAACTCAGCCGATTTTGTCTAGTCGGATTACAATCGTGCCTATGTCGTGACAGATTCTGCTGTATCGGATCGAATTCCTAACAATGTTCTGTGTATTCGGGACGGTGTTTTTGCCGAAACCGTTCCGAAACCAGGGGCGGATGCAGGAATTTTCGAAAGGGGGGGTGCTAACCCAGGGCACCCAGGGCAAAGGGGGGGTGCAAAACATATGTCCCGATACAAATGCATTGATCGGCAAAAATAAAGGGGGGTGCGCACCCCCGGAACCCCCCCCCCCCCCCCTGGATCCGCCACTGGAAACAGTCCCGTTATCAATTCTAAATTCGTCAATGATACCCACGTCAGAGTCCCGACAATTACAGAATACAATACGACTGAGACCAGACAAAGCTGTTTGCAATGCGATAGAGCGGACCGTGATAAGTACGTTCCGACAGTACCTGATCATCCCGAGTATGCCGACAGTTTTCGAACGGATAACTTCCGTCAGCGTCGGTTCACTGTCTTGTCACTATCTGATCTCTGTCGGATTACATTCGGTAGAATCGGGACGCAGTCGTGACAGACTTGGTCGAAATTTACCTGGCGAAAGATACAAATCGGATTAGAAGCGGATTTAGAACGGGATTATCGGGATAAAATCGCTTGGAAACGGTTGAATATCGACGCTTCCTGAACTATATCTGATTGTTGTCGTGATAAAATTATTTTTTTTACAAATTTTAATTAAAGTTTGAATTTCCATCCACGATTCATAGGATCTAGTAGTCATCCAGGTCTCTTCAGGTAAAAAGTTGCCTTTACTTTGCATGGGCAACTGTGTGGAGTAAAATTTGACACAAGTTTGTACTATAGTAGTAGTAGTATATATATAGTGTATGGTAAGTAGAAGGCAATATTTTTCTTAAGGGTGACAAGATGTCGGGCATTACAGTTGAAGTCGCCCTTATAACAGGCAATGTTAAAAAAAAATTGGGCAACTCTCCGTAATTAACAAATTAACTAATTTATTTAATTATTTATTTTTCCATTCACTTATAATTAATAAACCATGAAATAATTATACAATCCAGGTTTCTTCAGGGCACTTTTTGCCTTTACTTTGTACAGGCAACTGTGTGGAGTAAAATTTTACACAAATTTGTACTATAGTAGTATGTATGTATAGTATATGGTATATTGTAGGCAACATCTTTTTTTAAGGGTAACAACGTTGATGTCGGACATTTAAGTGGTAGTCTCCCTTATAATAGGCAATGATAAAAAAAAATTCTGGGCAACTTTCCATTGTCACGAGCAGGATCTGCATCTACCATAATTGGAACGTGTCTCTAGTGTTTGTGCATTGTGCATTTTGTGTCTTTTTTTGTATGCATTTTTAGGCAAGTTTTTGAGATTTGTTTACCGTCTAGACAAATGACGTGAACAATATAGAATTTTCATATATTTTATTATCAGGAAGCACATCAAAACATTAGTATATACATCTTATTATTTACAATACATAGATATGCAGTATATGTTTAAATCATTTCTTAATATCCATATGGTAATGTTTTATAATCGGACCAAACTTTTTCCCACAAATGTCACATTCATACATCTCATGCTGCTTGGACTGTCGATGATGTTTTGAACCATGTACTTTACTTTCCATCTTTCCTCGTTCGTGGTTCACAAGTGAATGAGTATCTGCAAAAAAAGAAAATAATTTATAGGTTAAAATATTACCCATAATGCAACAACAACAAAATATACCAGAGTTTACAAGAATACTCTAGAATATACATTTCATACTTAATTTTTTTTCCCAGAATGCATTTCGAAGACTATATAAAATTTCGAATTATCGGTTCATTTCATATTTACAACAGTCTTGCATGTGTGAAGATGGATACACAAAATTGTCCTATTTGTGAATTGAGATTTTCCGGGAAAGATAATATGTTGCGACATCATAGAAATAAACATGGAATAAGTCAACCATATCTACAGAGCGATGATATGTATCCGACTCCTCCTGCGCCAAAGGAAGATAGCCTACTACCTCCTCCTCCTCCTCCAGGAAAGGAAGATAGCATACCGCTTCCTCCTCCTCCTCCTCCTCCTCCTCCTCCAAAGGGAGATAGCCTGCAGTTATCACAGCTGAGAGACGATAATACAGAACACTTTACGTTTAAACATCCATTCACTATGACAGTGAGCGGACCAACTTCTTGTGGAAAGACATATTTTCTTAAACAATTGCTTCAAAATTTAGACATTGTTTCACCCAAACCACAGAGAATTATATGGTTGTATAGAAGATGGCAGCCTTTGTATGAGGAAATAAAAAACACAGTTCTACCAGGAGTGCAATTCATTCAAGGGATACCTATAGATTTGGAAAATGATAGCTTTCTTGACCCAACCGAGCGAAACTTGATTATTTTGGACGACTTGATGTCTACTGCAGCCAAAGACCCGAGAATTACCGATTTGTTTACTGAAGGAAGCCACCACAGGAATTTATCCGTAGTAGTGCTTAACCAAAATTTGTATTACAGCAAGGATCCTACTCAGAGGAGAAACTGTCATTATTTAGTTATGTTTAATAATCCAATAGATAAGCAACAAGTGATGACATTAGCTAAACAAATGTATCCAGGAAAAGTCAGATATTTTATGGATAAGTTTCAGGAAGCTATAAAAAAAAACTTCGGATATTTATTAGTAGATTTGAAACCAACAACTCTCGAAACTTTACGATTAAGAGCAAACATTTTAAAAGAAAACTTTCGTGACGTCACACAGACGCCAATGATTACAAATACAGCAGTCAGAGAAGATTTACAACATTATACAGAAAAGATTCAAAGTGAACAGACGTTAAATAGAGATCGCTCAAAAATGAATTCATGTGACGATTGTGGAGTTTTGTTTGAAACTATTCATGATCTACAGAGACACATTAAAACATGGTGCCCGGAAAATAAAGAATCAAAAAGAAAATTGCCTGAAGATATAGAAGAAAACAGTTCAGCAAAGAAGGCAAGACTTGACAACCAATCAGATAACGAGTACGTTTTAAATGACACCAAGCAAGAAAATAAAGCTTATCTGAAGATAGGCAAAATATCAAGAGATTATAATGAAGAAGCAAGAGAGGTGAAAATAAAGAAATACTTGAAAAAGGGGCTTTCAAAAACAGAAGCCAAACAGAGAGCAAATGACAAGCTAAAAAATGAGGATTGGATTATATTTATGAACAGATATTTGCAGGTAATTGAATACATCATGAGATTAAAATATGAAAAAATGCATGTTCATGTTATGAACAAAGTCGAAGCGTATTTACGCGATGGATTTGATGAAAATAGAGCTATCCAGATGGCGATTAAAAAATATAGACACCAGCTTGAGAACTTCATAGAAGACAGTCAAAGTTCCGGTAAAGATGTTGACACTGAATCTAAAGACAATGAAAGTGATCATGGAAATGACAGCCATAGCGGTAGTGAAGACGAAAACACCACTGATAGGGAAACTGATAATGAAAGCGAGGCTAGTGAATAGAAATATAAGTAACTGAAAATATTAAAAAAAAAAAACATTTAACATTAGAACGCAGAACAACGAACATGTCTTGGAAAGACTACCTAAGGAACCTTTATTTCAATCCATCTAACCCTGCCAGCTTTTCCGGACCTGAAAAGATTTTTGCTTTTGTCAAAAAGGATGGAAAATATACGTTGAGCAAATACAAAATACGGAAGTGGTTACACAATCAGGAATCATACAGTATTCAAAGGCAGGCAAAGAGACCCCACAAAAGAACTCATATAATAGTTGCCGGCATTGATGACCAATGGTCTGCTGACCTTATGGATATGGTGAAGTTTTCAAAGTACAACGATGGATTTTCATACATTTTAGTAGTTATAGATACATTTTCCAAATACTTATGGCTACGAAAGTTAAAAGACAAGAAAGGTTCTTCCGTAGCTAAGGCATTTGAAGATATATTGAAAACACGCTCTCCCAGGCGAATTCGAACAGACAAAGGACAGGAGTTTAGATCGAGACTCGTTCAAGATGTTTTTCAAAAAAGGGGGATACATCATTTTTATGCATTGAATGAAGTTAAAGCATCGGTATCGGAAAGAGCAATCAAAACAATTAAAACTAAAATTTATAGATATTTTACTTACAAACAAACATATAGGTATCTAGAAAAGTTGCAAAGTTTTGCAGATGCATACAATCACACTGTTCATCGTACAATAGATATGCCACCAGCTGAAGTGACCAATGCAAATGAAGAGATCGCCCGTCTATCAACCTATTTTTCTTCACATTCATCAACGAAACCCGTGAAACGTCTACAATTTCGATACAAAAAAGGAGATAAAGTAAGAATAACACACCTGAGAAATGTGTTTTCAAGGGAATATGACCAAAAATGGACAGGTGAAATTTTCACAATATTCAGAAGATACTGGAGGGGTCAAACTCAGACATATCGAATCAAAGATTATAATAACGATGAAATAACAGGATCATTTTATCAGTCAGAATTACAGAAGGTGGAATTAAGTGACAATGAACAATGGAAAATTGAGAAAATTATAAAAGGAAAAGGAACTGGTCGAAATAAACAATATTTTGTAAAATGGTTGAATTGGCCTGTAAAATTCAATTCTTGGGTGAAAGCTAGTGACGTTAAAGATTTATGATTGTTAATACGTTATGTTGTTCATATTTAATACAATGTATCTTTAATTAATAAATTCTGTTTGAAACTGATGCTAGTTTGTTTTGATAGTCTGATTAAGAAACTGGCGTTTCAAGATTTTCCACGCCCCATTCAAATTTCTGTCACCAGAAACAGAGCTGGCACCCCAAAGGGTCCACATGAACTGTTAGTCGGAAAGGATTTCCCAGTCATAGCGGGGACATATCATATTGCTTTCCTTTCCGTTATAGCTATGATATCGCCCTAGACTGGTACACATAGTTCATGCGTAGGAAGGCCTCAGACTTACAAAGTTTACAATCTTTACAAAATTCATATCGATATTTTATAGATGCAGTGATTTTTTACTTTTCACAAAATATTTGTCTCAATAAATAAAAATGATGACATAAAAACACTTACCTTGATAAAACTGTCGTGGATCCTGTTCGTTCACTGTATTAGAAGATGTCTGAAATGTGATCCGCTTTCGGGTTTATATACAACATGACTAAACCACTTAATCAAAGGGGTATTTAGCAATGTAAATCAGAATAAAATCAAATAGTATAAGGTATATTGTCAGTATATGTTCATAAATGATAATTTTTTCGATATTTGATAACTGATATTTAATTAATAGATCAATGTAGACCAATACAATAATAATAAAAATAAAATTTCAACACTTTACACCCCTTAAATTGGATTCGTCCATTTTTCTACGCACAGTATACGTTGAACCACCGTACTGAACAGACGTGTTTTAGGCTCCGAAATGTAATATGATAATTTATATATATACAGTTATTCCCCCTTAAAGTATTTAGTTCTTATTAAGAATATTTTTTTTTTGCATAACGGACAGAAATATTCAAATAGATAATTCATAAATTATATTTACCAAAGTAATGTTATAATCCGTAAATCAATACTGTTATTTACACGTTTACATGTATGTCCCATAAGGAATGACCAGATAAGTCAAAAATCAATAATGACTCATGTTCCCAAAGGGATTAACCAGATAAGCCCAAATCAATAATTATCAAGTACTAGTAATGTTTTTACACAATTATAGATTAATGATTGTATAAGTATTGCATGGTTTATTAATTATAAGTGAATGAAAAAAAATAATTAAATAAATTAGTTAATTTAATTACGTTACGGAGAGTTGCCCAGAATTTTTTTTTTATCATTGCCTATTATAAGGGAGACTACCACTTAAATGTCCGACATCAACGTTGTTACCCTTAAAAAAAGATGTTGCCTACAATATACCATATACTATACATAAATACTACTATAGTACAAACTAGTGTAAAATTTTACTCCTCCCGGTTGCCCATGCAAAGTAAAGGCAACTTTTTACCTGAAGAGACAGGGATTGTATAATTATTTCATGGTTTATTAATTATAAGTGAATGGAAAAATAAATAATTAAATAAATTAGTTAATTTGTTAATTACGGAGAGTTGCCCAATTTTTTTTTTAACATTGCCTGTTATAAGGGCGACTTCAACTGTAATGCCCGACATCTTGTCACCCTTAAGAAAAATATTGCCTTCTACTTACCATACACTATATATATACTACTACTACTATAGTACAAACTTGTGTCAAATTTTACTCCACACAGTTGCCCATGCAAAGTAAAGGCAACTTTTTACCTGAAGAGACCTGGATGACTACTGGATCTTGATCAGACTTTAATAAATTTTGATCGGGAATGGTCCTGTCCAGGACGGCAGTAAAAATCGTGTATGTGTGACCCCAGCTTAAGCCCCAGTCCCAATAAAACACTATAGCACCACGATCACCACGATCTAAAATAAATTCAGATCGTGATGAGCTCGCATTATGAGCGGCATGAAAATGTAAATTTTTGATTCAATCACGTTGATACCACGTCCTCATTACGCTTCTACAACGATCCCGCTACGATTATATACCATGTTCTCAACACGCTTATTCTGCGACCTCACGATAATCACGATCTTTCTACTTTCATCGCGTTCTCACTATAACCATTTGACGATTTATCCGATCTTACCACGCTTCTACTGCGATTATAGCACGCTCTTACCACGACCATACTACGATCATATTGCGTTCATACCGCGATCTTAAGTTACGCTCCTCGCAATAACGTGTTCGATATAAATATGGTATCATTACTTCTATTTCTCATTGATACGTAGAGTTTCTCGAACAGTCATGCAACCAAAATCCTCGCAAAGTGTAAGAGAAGAGGTAGAGGAAGAGGGAGATCTGATTGCACCGAATCTTGATCCAAAAGATATATGTCGGACCGACCAACCTGAATCACAACTTATTGCTGGTCCATCAAGATGCTTTAGTGAACGGTCGTAGTGGTGCTACAAATGTGTCAAGTATGATTAAGCGATAAAGAACAAGAGGTCCAAATTAAATACAGACAAAAAAAGCTTGAGAGCTTTTATAAATTTTATATGACAATGAGCATGATGATCGTAGTATTCATGAACGTTAGAACAGCGTGACTGCATGGACGTACTAAAATCGTACTACGGTATTGAACAGCGTGGTATAAACGTGGTATAGTCATCGTGGAAGCGTGTTTGCCGGGGTTGCGTTAAGAACGTGATGGTCTTTGCGATCTTACCACGATCTTACTGCGCTTTCACTACGCTTCTGCTACGACCTGATTTCGCCACGACCGCACCACGATTGTTTTGAACATGTTCAAAGTTGGCCACGCTCATCACGATCATTTTTTTTATTGATTGAAAAGAGTAACAGGAGACGACCACTAACTGGTCCTCAGATAACTGTCAATCCTAGTCAATCTAAAACACCTACCACATCCCTTGGGTATGAATTTTCGACTTCGGCTATAGTGAGCTATTTCAGTTAGAACACTCTAACACCAAGACTCCTAGGTAAACAATAGTTTTTGTAATATGTTGAAGCTTTTATTTTAAATTACTTTCTAGATTTGATTATACTGTATTTTGAATTTTAATAGATAGGAAGAATGTGGAGTCTCAACTGGGCAAGGGGAGGTAATACCCCTGTTTAACTCCTCATACTTGAAATTTCCTAAGTTTTTTTTAGGGAAAACAACACTTTTTTTTACTTAAATATTCACATTTGTACAAGTCTTCTTTAAACATCAGATGTATACTAGCTAAAATTGACTATTATTTAGGGTCCTGTTAATAAAAAAAATGTAAATAGAGCTCTTGATTTGGAGGGACGAAGATATGATGCGTAACTACATTTGATTAGGTGAAATTTCAAAAAAAAATGTTTTGTTAAAAGTGCATCTGATATTTTTTTATTATGTATAATATTATTTCTGAAAGCAAGTGGACAGCAAAATAATGAGGAAATGAAGCTTCTTGGCAGTCAAGAGTCAGGACAGCAGCTCTAAGAGAGATGGTCAATTAAATCTTTTAACCAAGTCTGAGACTTTACCATGAAAAATATGTGGTGAGTTGAAATGTTTCACAAAAGAGATGATAAAATTATTCGTTTATTAATGTCTTTTTGTTTGATTTTGAGTATATCTACATCATTGCATACTGTAATCATAAGTATTACAGCCGATTGCATTGAGTGTGTAGGTAAATCTAATATCTTTGGTTAGCTTGCTTGCTAGCTGAACCGTGTACTACAGTCATTATTAGGTCAGGTAAACTACCCTCCTTTAAAAATAGACTAGTCCGACAGATAACCAATCTATTTGTCTGTTGGACTAGAATACTTGGAAAGTAGGGCAGTTTACCTAACCTAATAATGACTTCACGGTTTAGCTAACAAGCAAGCTAACCAAGGATGCTTCTACCTTTCCCTACACACTCAATGAAATAGGCTGTAAATGTATTTGTTTTCTACCTTTTGTATCAATAAAATTGAGAATGGAAATCAGAATTGTGTCAAAGAGACAACAACCCGGACATAGAACAGACAACAGCAGAAGGTCACCAATAGGTCTTCAATGCAGCGAGAAACTCCCGCACCCGGAGGCGTCCTTCAGCGGACCCCTTACCAAATATCTATACTAGTACAGTGATAATGGACGCCATACTAAACTCCGAATTATAAATTTACATATTGAAGATGATAGTATATAACAAATTCATAAGAAATGAAACAAGGCATAATTTGCTATTGATCTTAGGCATAATTTGATATTTAAAATAAAGATATTTTTTCTTTCCGGTTTTTTAAATTACAATGTTTTCTTGGTCTTGGGAGTAAGACTTGGATGTCTGATATTGTTAACATGTTGGTAGGTAATCAAAGTCCTTAATAATAGTTTTTGACATCAATCAATTTTTAGCTAGTTTTCTCCTTTGAATTGTTTTACAATTGTCATTTCGGGGCCTTTTATGAATGACTATGCAGTATTGGCTTTGTTCATTGTTGAAGGTCATACAGTTACTGGTATAGTTGTTAATTTCTGTGTAATTTGATATGGTGTGAAGAGTTATCTCATTGCTACATCTTCTTATTCATATTAAATGTTTTAAATACTATACAATACGATGAATTATAATACAAGTTTATTTTTCTATTGCGAAGTTATAACTATTTGATTCTGAATACGAAATATTTTTTTACAGAGTTTTTGTTTGTTATCATTGTACTCTAAAAGAAAAATTATAATGATGTACATATTATTTGATAAAAGTTAAGAATAATTGACCCAACTTTGTAGTATTACAAGTTATCCTCACAAGTTTCCTTAGGGTTGCTTGCTTCACAAAAGAATAACACACAGGTCAGTATTAAGTTTTGAATAAAAGAGTAAATAGACATCAGTTTTTTTAAACAAAAGGCAAAAATGGTCAAAAATACTCAAGTATAGCATATAAAGACATTACCTTCTAGAAGGAATCTTAATTTTAGTAGAAAAGAATAGTTGGTATATCGTAAAATTCTAATACTTTCAGATTTTCCGTGTCTTTTATGGTTTTTATACGTAAATTTTGACGGGACGTATTATGGTATACATGGTATCCAAATTTCATAAAACTTAACTTACATGTAGTTGCTTCTTATGATGGTCAAACGATCTGTACACTTTTTGGTGAAAATAAGATTCAAACCTTTTTGAGTTACGTGACTTTATAACTAAAACAAAGGGCTAATTTTTCACATGTTGCGTCGTATTACAAAAACGATTTATAATTATTGCTTTAAACTTTACACACTTCTTAGTTATATTAATGTAAGGATCTGTATACTTTTTGGTGATGATTCAAAAGGAGTAGGTCCGGTAAGACCCCTTTTTGGCCCTAAAATATAACAGTTTTACAAAATTGTTAAAATGTAAACTTTTAGTTATTTATTGGACAGTTGAATGCTTCTGCTACATAAATATGGGCTGTTTTTGACAATACAATGCACATATATCGGGTTGTAGCACCATTAAGTCATGCTAAATTACTGAAATCTTCAAAATTCTATCATTTTAGTTAAATTTTAGACGATTTCCGTGTAAAACGAAAGTGGCCGCATTCGTGTTCATCCTTAATATTGCAATGTAAGTTGTATTTTATGATAATACATAACATATTTAAAGGTTGTGGATGAACACGGATGCGGCCACTTTCATTTTTGACAAAAACAATCTGAAAAGTGACGTTTTTTGGCATATTTGAGAGATTTTTCATATTTGAGCTTCAATCGGATCGTTTTTAATGACTTAATCAGTTAAAATCTTTGACATAAACTAATTGAATCAAGTGAAATAGACACTTAAGTGTTTAAAAAGTGGTCAAAATCTTTCTTCAGATGAAACTGAAATTTGAGGCCAAAATGAGTCCTTACCGGACCTACTCCTTTAATTTTAGAGTTATTGAGTTTTTTTGTCGAGCCTACGACTTTTGTCGCAGAAAGCTCGACATAGGGATAGTGATCCGGCGGCGGCGGCGTTAGCTAATTTACTTCTTAAAAGCTTTATATTTTAGAAGGTAAGTCCTAAAAGCTTCATACTGTGTATATGGATGCCTCGTGTTATGAAGTTTCCGTCAGTCACATGCCCAATGTCCTTGATCTCATTTTCATGGTTCAGAGACTACTTGAAAAAATAGTTAATATTTTTGTAATGTTAAATTCTCTCTTATAAGTAATAGGATAACTATATTTGGTATGTACGTACTTTGCAAGGTCCTCGTGCTTGTCAGACAGTTTTCACTTGACCTCGACCTCATTTCATGGATCAGTGAACAAGGTTAAGTTTTGGTGGTCAAGTTCATATCTCAGATACTATAAACATGTCTAGTATATTCGGTGTATGGAAGGATTGCTCAGTGTTTAGTTTTTGTGTTTTGGTTTTTTTTTTCTTAAACTAATAATATTGAAGTTGAAACTAACAACGATCACGTGTATCCTGTCAACCCCTGAAAAACATAATATTGTCTTCTTGACTACTTCCGCAAACCGTGGTCTGGTAAAATGATATATTGTTATAGTGTATGTTAATAAGTAATAGGTCAACTTTTTTTGTTGAATGGAAAAACTAAGGTGTACATGTTCAACTGGCAGGTGTCATCTAACCTTGACCTCATTTTCATGGTTCATTTGTCAATGTTTAGTTTTCTTGGTTAATGCTAAGTTTATGTGATAGTTGTAATAAAGCTTTATATTTAGGACTATCGACATAATATCAATGATTAGTAAAGAAGGCGAGATATATCAGCGTGTGCAATCTTGTGTAAAAAAGGGGGGGGGGGCGTTTTCACGTCGCTCCGTATCATTTAGTGATTATTGCATAAAACCTTACCAACTTCTTAGTTATATTAATCTGAATATTTTTTTGGTGATGATTCAAAATTTTATTTTAGAGTTGATGCTTTTTTTGTTAAAAAAAGGGGGGGGGGTTCACATGTCGCACCATATCTCAGAAAGTATTTATGATTATTGCATAATACTTCACACACAAGACAAAGGGTGTATCATGCGCTCGTGGAGCAGCTGTTTATTAAGACATAAGTGATACTTTGCCCTCCAGTTTTATTGTTTCATAATGATACAGTGGCTTTTTTAGTTGATGAATCAAAACAGCATTCACAAACTTTAGTTCAATCATGTGACATTCCGTGTAAATTAGTTCAATGTGAGTATAATATGTCAGATATATATCCATGAACACTGAGCACCACCCAACCCCACCCCCCGAATTTTGTTTATGTGTTGACAGAAAAAAAGCTTTCATAAACTGTAATCAAAGAGATATGTCTTGCTTTTTGGTATTTTCGATGCAAATGTTGAAATTAAGATAGCAACACTTTAACTTGTAAGTTTTGCAAATATTCAAAGTCAGAGAACCATGACTGAAGGTACATGGCTAAACAATCTCCGTGGAAAGGAGATGTGAATTCTTATATAACTGCATACGAATTATCATTAACTTACCACTTGCGGTTCCCCCATAAACTAGACCTAATCACAAACTAATACATGAAAACTATGCAAAAATTTCGAAGTCAATAGACCATGACTGAGGGTGTGGGGTCAAATAATCTCAGTGGAAATGAGATATCCCCAAGCTTATACAACTGCATACCAATTGTTATTAACTCAACATTAGTGGTTCCCTATAAACTGACATAATCACAAACAATGAAAACTAAGCAAAATTTGCAGTCAATAGACCATAACTGAGGGAGCAGGGTCAAATAATCTCCATGGCAATGAAATGTGCTAATACTAATACAGCTGTATACTAAATATCTTTGACAAACCACTAGTGGTTCACCATAAACTAGACCTAATCACACAAACTAATACATTGTTGACGCCGAAGCTGGAAACAGCATACCTATGTCTCACTTTTTGACTCCGTCAAGCGAGACAAAATATGGTTTTGCGCACTTGGTTACAGCATCATAAATTTATTTTCTGTAAAAAGGGATATGACAAATACATCTTTATCATGAAAAAACCACCATTTATTTTCCGTATTGTCAAAAGCAAAAACTAAACAATAAAAATATGAAATCAGTGGAATTTGAACTCAATCATTATTCAGTAAGCCCGAGAACACAGTTATTTCGTAATGCATTTCTTTTAGACAATAAATTCAAATTAAAAAAATCGCACCTGCTCTTTCTCAAAAAGATTTTTACAGTGTAGTGTACTACCACGGACATAAATAATATCAAAATTATAGAAACTTCTACCAGCTCTAACTCAAAATACTGACAATTCTGTGTTAAGGGGGTGTAAAATTCAGTTTGACAGCTTCAGACGTGATAAAATTTGACCTTTTTGAACTGGACCAAATCACTACTTAACATAAATATTCAGCACCCAAATTTTTTTAACATGTAATTACACCCCCCTACTTAATATTTCATGCATTTAATATCAAGAAATAAATTGGGAAAGTGTATCAAATAAAACATGCAAGTTATACACTGTTTACACTAGGGACTATAGACAACGAAAACCTTAGGACGATAACTGTGTCCTTGGACCAGTAAAACCTAATAGAAGTCATAAATATAAAAATATTTAGTCCATTCTTCCACCAAGTTATATAAGAACAGAAAGATTTAGATATTCTATCAGGGATATAATTTCGAAAATCGACGACATTGGTTCAAACCAATGTTTATCTGCGTTCAATAACCCCTAACAAAATTTCTAAATTCCACATCATTTACGATTGTATTGAAACTTAACAATTTGTTGTTTTTGCTATATAAACTTTATTTAAAAGAGGTATAACTCTGGATGGATAAAAGTGAAATCCATCAATTTTTAATTGGAACTGTGTCCAAAACAATCAAAAAAAGGAGATGGGGTCCGAATTTTGCCCAAGAAAATAAAATGTTTTACAACTATTATAAGTTAAATGTTCACTACTGACCCCTTAAGGATCCATAGAGGGTTAGAAAAATCCATAGGAGGTGAGGCCAGAGGCGCAATCCCCTATGGATTTTATTCACCCTCTATAGTTTTTTGGGGGTCAGTAGTTAAAACTGTATAACAAATTTATCGCATGCTGGACTTTTTCTGCTGCGTTTTGTTGAAAAATTAACTAAGAAAAACAACAACATTAATAGATGACGTCACCATTAACGTGTCATGAACCCCTACGAAATTTACTAACTCCCTATAGTCTCATAGGGGTCACCATGTGACGGCGTTAAACCAATCACGTGATAATTTTCCGGCTGTGCGATAATTCAAATTGGCACATAATGTTTGGAAATGCATAAGTTCAAGAAAAATGAGGGAAAAAACAGAATTTATGCAGTTTTCGATAGTGGAAACACTGGCAATGCCAAGAAACAACAAAATAATTTAAGAGAACTTTCAAGCTTTATTATACTATTGACATAATTTCACCAAATATTAAGTTGTATCTTGGGTGCGCATATACTTTTCCATTCTCAAATATACTTAAAATTTGATGAAAAACAAGGTAAAGGAAGAAATTTTTTAAAATATGCAAATTTTGTCATGGTTTGTTGCCATGGTAGCTTGTTCAATGTGTAATTTGTTTTTATTTTCTGAGTACCTTAGTCTGATTTGGACAAAAGAATATGCATGAAAACTTAAATTTGCAGTAATATTTGGGCCAAATAAGGTCCCTTTTGCCCCTACTCCTTTGTCAAATTTACTCTGGTTCATCATAAGTTCGTCCCTATTCATAATTTCCTTAGGAGTTAAGATTAGGGCACTGTTACTAAAGTTTTCATCCTAAATCCCACAATTTTGATAATTTCGTCTTTGTCAAAGAAAAATAACTTGGTCAAAATTGAACTTGATCTGTGTTTAATGCTCCTTGACAACATCCATAAATTTTAAAAGAATTTGATTGATGCTTTCTAAAATTATTCGACGGAAAACAAATATTTAGCTATTTTCTATAAATTTTAAAAACAAAAAGTAAAATTAAATTGTTGATGTCCCTATGGTGTAATAAATAATACAAACTTGACATATTTATGCAAAATCAGTATTTTGCATATAGTTTTAAGAGATAAAAGATATCGGCAAAGGTTTACACATTAGATATTTTATACACATTACAATCCTTGTAAAAATATATATTGATGCAAAATATTTTTTTGAGTAAAGCTTTCACTCATATTTAAATATTAAAAGAAAAGATCATAAAATAAGGCTGATTTGACAGTTTTGCACTACATGCAAGAAGTTTTTAGTCTTCAAGAATGGCATCATAAAAATAATTCAACTTATTCTAAATTTTTATTTTAAATATTAAAATATTTATAAAATAAAATAAATATTACATAATGATCGATTAAAATAATCACACCCGCATATTATCACAGTTTTAAAAATTATACTATCAAGAACTCTCATTTGTAACGTCTTTTACACTTGCTGTTGAGGAATTCTTTGTGAGACCAAGGTTAAACTCTGAAGAGTCCATGATTGCATTTTGTGCATTTAATATTTTGTCTATAAGTGCAAATTCTTGACTTTTTTCTGCCACTTCTTCTATTGGTGTCCATGATAAATCATACTCAAGTTTGTATGCACCGACAAATTCATGTGGACAACTTGCTCCCCATTCCTAAAATAAAACAACAGAATACTGTATACTGTAAATTCAGATATAACTGCAAATTAATATAATACCTTACACTGTATTCATTTGAATGTGTTTAGATCTTGAAACCATGAATTTAAAACAAAATTAATCATTGTTTTAATCACAATTCTAATATGACTTGCTTCTTTCGCTTTGTGAATAAACCCATGCTCTAAGTCCAATAAAATTTGTTTGCACATGCGTATATCGACTACTGCAGAATAATGAATTTTATCAAATTGGCATGCATTAAATACATTTTATTATTTAAAACACTTCCAAACTCTTAAATGATGCACATATTGTTACTAATTCATTTATCATGACTGTAACGTGTTGCAATTAGAAATTGACATGTTTGACGGTGATACAACCTTTCATGCTGGCTGTTCAAAACTCCTCCCTCTGAAAAATCACATTGCCAGTCGGTTGGTTGTTTACAAACAAAATAGGGAAGTTCATGGAAGAGCCTACACAAAGGGTCTACACATTGGACATAGAACTTACCTTAATTGTCCTAATCAGAATCGAAATAATTGATGCAAGCTATACTTTATTGTAGTTTTAACATGGGTAGCCATTATATTCATGTTATTTTAGCCCTCACTAACGCTCGGCACAAATAATCACAAATATAATGCCTATCCATGTTAAAACTACAATAAAGTATAGCTTGCATCAATTATTTCTTAAACAACATATAAATTGATAAATGTACAAATAAGTACAAAAAAGTATTTCAGCAATATATCACTAGCTGTTTAGACTGTTTAGATGGGGAGTAGATACATTTGATAATATTTCTTCCATATCAATTCATCAACTTAGCCTAAGGTATCATACCATTTGATTCTATCTCTTCAATTACATTTTTCTTTGTGTCGACTCATTGTTTATAATTTTCAAAATCAAGCATAAGTAAATGACCTTAACCTACCTCCGGTGACAATATTGACATATATTTCTGTCCTGATTCTCTCTCATACATGTAGTACATAGTACCAGGTCTCTTCACTAAATTACATGCTGCATGATGTATGATGTTGTCTCTTTTGGCATCCTCTAAATGCTGCAAATATACATGCATAAATAAATTGTGAAAATTGACCTCTATAAAATCAACACCCTATCTATTTCTAAACCTTGTATAAAAGTTGTACCCAGAAATCTTGTCAATGAGTTTTCTACAAATGAGTCTTGTCTACTATTGATGCTGTCGGTGTAAAAGTGTAGCTATCAGTGTAAAAGTGTAACTATCGGTATAAAAGTGTAGCTGTTGGTGTAAAAGTGTAGCTGTCGGTGTAAAAGTGTAGCTGTCCGTGTAAAAGTGTAGCTATCAGTGTAAAAGTGTAGCTGTTGGTGTAAAAGTGTAGCTGTCGGTGTAAAAGTGTAGCTGTCGGTGTAAAAGTGTAGCTGTCGGTGTAAAAGTGTAGCTGTCGGTGTAAAAGTGTAGCTGTCAGTGTAAAAGTGTAATGTTGAATGCCAAAATAACCAGTTCTGCTATATCTAGCTTCAGCAACACAGTGTTCTTAAAATTGACATCCTTTTTCAAAAAAATAATGTGTAACAATGCTGCTAGGCATCTCATCAACAGCTTTCCTAAATTGTCATAGTTTGAATTCATTTCCCACTTGTGTAATATTTTGTAGTTGTTTTGTTCAGGTACTATAAAGTTGTAATACATTGTAATTTTTAAGTTTAATTCAATGTCTGGTTTTTTTCTAGAAATAACCACTGTCACCATGGTCACCCACACCTGTAGCCAAGTAGGGTTCGAGTCTTCCCTGAAAAAAAGCACTATTTCAGTCGCATTTTGTTTGAATTGTAACTGTTAAAGTTGAGTATATTTGTATCAACCCCCCCCCCTAAATGGAAATTCCTGGCTAGAGGCCTGGTCATCTATAAATAATGAGTACATTATGTAATATTAAAATGATGGATACAGTGAATAAATATAAATACAACCATGGTTGAAAAAGTACTCACCTTCTTAGCTTGTTCCTGGAGGTATCTTATCTGATCAGCTATAACTGTTAATTTACTTCCTACTCTGGCTTTTGTCATTTCATCTGCCTAAAAATATACAAATCAATATTACCATATTTATTCAGCTTAAAATAACCACCCTCAAATTTTTTAAATGAAAAATTACTGGAATCAAAAGGCCATGGTGAAATTTCCTTTGGCTTATTTGATAACTTTTACTTTTTTTTAATAAACTGCTAACCTGAAGGCAGCTGGATACGACCGCAGGGGTCCAACCCTGAACAGTTTTGGCAAAAATAGACACAACTTTCAAGCTTGATACTGGTCTGAATTTGGATTGTAATTAAGTTTAAGGGTCCCAGAGATAAGTCAAACCCTACAAAAAAGCAAGATATTACCAGTGCAAAGGCTAGAGGGTAGAAACAAGTTGAAGACCCCAATTGTTATACATGTATATGTATTGCAGAATATCAAATACTTCAACAGAGAAGTCTGACCACACTAATGTCACTCCAAGCAATATCTCAAAACTAATGCTAAGCTCTTTTTTTTTAACCTTGGCCTGTGCTTAAACCTCAAAATGAAACTGTAAATCCTTTAATATCCAGGAAAACACAACTACATTTGTATTATATATCAAGTATTTAATAAGTATACTTTCTAATAAAAATATGATGACAAAAATTTACAAAACATCAAGATTAATCATCAATGTATAAAAATTTAATAAACATAAAGATGAATTAAAATTTATCAATCAAAAGATATGCTATTAATATCATTTTACATTGTGAAAACTGTTATCTGTCAACTAAGAAACTTACACCAATAAAATTCAAAAGTTCAATGTGTCATAAAAATGTTAAATTAATGTTCATTTAGAGGGTAAGTTATTTATCATGTTTATAGTTTGTCAAAGGAATCACATATTCTCAACAGACATGTCATTAAGTCTGGAGAATTTATCATCTCCAGAAATGTTATTTCTTTTACATACAAAAAAGGACAAAACAAACTCATCAAACATACATGTAACAGACGGTTGACCTGGCTTTGATTTTGTACACCAGTCACAAGTTTAGTAAACAAACCAGGTGCTCCACAGGGTGCAGCTTTATACGACCGCAGAAGTCAAACCCTGAACAGTTGGGGCAAGACGGAAGTATGGACACAACATTCAAGCTTGATACAGCTCTAAATTTGGGTTGTGATCAAATTCTTGATAAAATATGAGTTTCTGACATAAAACAAATGTCAAGATCTTACAAATCTATAATGCAATACTGTGCAATTGAAGATTTCTTCTTCAAACTTTTCAATATTTTGAAATTTGAGAAATTTGGAAAAAATAAATTGAAAAGAACTACAACCCCCCTTTTAAGGCAATAAGTTTAAAACCTGACATTTCTTTATACATTATTTACAAGTAGTGTAAGGGAGGTAAATCTGAACATACCAAACATTGTATGATAACTGTTTTTGAATTACCTCTCTTACACTGCTTTTAAATTATCTTAATTGTCCATTGACCAGAAAAACCTAGTTTCCCCCCTTTTTTTGCCCCTAATTCCAAAACATTTTGAGCCATTATCCCCCAAAGTCATACATTTTGTACATAACCATCCCTTAACGGTATGGCAACTTGTGGTATAATTTCAGAGAGATTCATCCACTTAAACACATGTTATTGTTTGAAAACTACAAAAATGCTTATTTTGGGACCCTTTTTGGCCCTTAATTCCTCAACTATTGGGACCATAACCCCCAAAATCAATCCCAACCTTCCTTTAGTGGTATTTCACCTTCTGGTTAAAATTTGTAGAGATCCATTCACTAAATCTTAAGTTATTGTCCGGAAACTAAATGCGTCTTCAGACGAAGACGACGATGCAAAAAAAAATTGTGGTCGTATAAAAAACTCATCAGTGACACTACATCAAATCAAATCTTCAAAGCAAAATGATAATGTAGGAAGTTGAGAAGCATTTAATATAAGGTTAAAATTTTTCCTAATGTCATGAATCTTCAGATCTAAGTTAATTCGTTCCTTGGATTAAAAATCCTTAGTATTTAAAACAATTCCATATGCTTAAGTAAATAAATTTTTCTCATAATGCACCCGATATAAAATAAACAGGTATTGAATGTATTGTGTATAAAATCATTGTTATTATAAGATTACCTTTTGAATGGTTTGTGCTAATGCTACCAGGTCCATAGGATCTGCATGTTTGTTTGTTCTTTCTGTGTTTACTAGCTGTACACCAGTAGGCCTCTGATTAGCCTCCACTAGCTGAACTAATAAACAAATTTGATTAATTAATTTTGCATAAAATCACAACATTTCTTTCTTATATCGTGTATATACAAGCTGTATACACATAAACTGCCTATTGGCCTCTACCATCTGAACTTAAAGACAATTTTTTTTCAATCAATATTGCTTATAATCACTACCCTTTCAAAACATACAGACTATCTCTTTTTTTTCTTTCTTACTATTAGCTGATTAGTGTAATAAACAAAATATGCAATTATATACAGTACAAATGTATATAAATAAAAAACATATTCATTCCATCAAAATTTTAAAATGTATATTGGTGCGCTAGATGCGTAATTCATCTTAATAAGACTCGTCAGTCGCAATCCCATCAAAACAGTTGCATGCAAAATATTGAAAAGCATTAATGATTAAACATTTAAACAGGATGTTGTACAACCTGTACAGGGCAATCTTAGAGTGTCCTGGATAAAGTATTACTTATTAGATTTATATAACTTTACAATTTATTTATGAAATGCAATTATTTCTATTTGTACAATATATATCTTAATTGTATTGTTAGCATTTAACAGAATTTTAAAGCAAATTAAGAACATTATAGTCAGTAACGCGACATGCTTAATGTAAACGTGTTTTTACATTACATAACTGTCAATAAATGATAGTTTATTGTGCATTATTGTGTTGTTGTTGATGATTTTTCCTTTTAACATTATTTTATTTTTCGTGTGCAGATAATGTGTACAAAATTTACCCGCTTGAAGATTTGAATAAGTAGGATCTGTCATGTTTATCCGGCAAATTTCTAGATTTCTGTGTTGTTCTTCGCATCGAAGATAGAGCGGAAATGAAAGAAATTCCGAGGCTGACAGGATATTTATAGGGCTTCCCCGCAACGTCATATATTTGTCCAATCAGATCCATTATTTCTGAAAAAAATCTGTGATCGGATCCAACAACGACCCTAGTTAAGAAATAAAAGGAAATAACCGAATAACTACGAACTATTCGTTTTTTAATATAACTTCTTTTAAAAGACTAAAATAAATGGTGGTTTTCACGATTTCAAGTGAATTTTCATGCATATAGAGTATCAGGAACTGCAAATTAGTATTCCGTGAAAGAACATAAGTGGGTAAAAAAAAGGGGGCGTCCTCTGATTGTGGATAAAATTTGTTGATTATATTGGCACTAAAGCAGGAATGGAGCAGGCGCCCTCTTTGGAAAATTAGTGCCTCCCACCCCTTTCATGAAAATTTCTGGATTCACCACTGCAGCATTCATTGTAAATAGTTATTTGCGATAATACACCAGAGGTGGTATGAAAATTATGTGTAGAACCTGAACTGAGGAAAAGTAGAAGACTCAAATGGTGTCATGTGCAACGTACAAGTATGATAGCTATGCTCGGCTTTGAGTAAAATCATACTGAGTCGAAATTTAACTGAAAATGCCATGGCAAAACCGAATGAAAAAAACTAAAAGACTGATCAAAAGAATAACAGTACAAAAAAGTACTTATGTTCTAATAATTAGAAACAACGAAGCTCCACAGCAAAAATATTACTAAATAATCATTAAGCCTGTGACAATATAGCTTCTGATAATTCACTGCCATTTAATGTACGTTTATTTTTTATGTAAACAAAACAGAAAATAATAGTTAAAAGAAAGAGTACATGTAGTTGTGACTGAATCGAAATCTTCTCTTTTTTTATAGCATTGTAGATTATGTCGGATAAAAGCTCTACAGAGCTTATGTTGTATGTCATATGTAAAATCGACTTTAAATAAATCTTTTATGCTTATGCTTTATGAATCCGGCCCTCTAATTCTTAATATTTTGATGTTTTGTGTGCGTTTTATTTTCGAGTTTTAAATAAAGTATAAAAAATATATTTAAAAAAAAAGGGCGGTGCATTCAGACTCCATGTGCCTTCCGTTTTTTGTTTGTTTTGATGTTGTTTTTGCATACCCAATATAAGAGGGGTTGGATGGGGTTAAATGATTAAAGAAAATTAAATGTTTACAAAATAACAGCCCCCCCCCCCCCCCCAAATCCAGACCCTCATATAACAGATGGACAGCTGTCCAGCTAAATTTGGAAGATTCTTCTCATACAGATCAGAAATCACATATGTTTTTCGACCTTTAACAATTTAGTATTTAGGGGCCATTATGTATAATTATCTTCATGCAGGATATCCCGTTAATAGACATAACTAATCCAGACTATTGGGTCTGTACAAGGATTGTCATAGTAGGAAGATCCTTTGTTAATACAAGGATATAAACACAAGTTTTTTTGTTTATATGTAATTGTTAACTGCAAAAAAAGTTAATTAGTCTTCTTATCAGTTAAATTGAAGAAGAAAAACAATAAATATTTGGCTCTGAATATCTTCATTTGTCAGTTATTTTTTTTCAAACTTGAGTAAAATGTTCATAAATGTTTGACAAATTAAAGTGATTGATGGTTACCTTAGACTTAGCTTGGACTGAATCTAAATGTAACTATAATAACAGAGACATATAATTTAGTATTATACGGTTCTGATGATAATAACAAGGTTCATATACAGAAAATTAAAAAAAAAGTTTTCTATAGTTTGCTCTGTGTTCTTTTTCCTACTAAATTGTATTAATAATGAATGATTTTTTTTCAGTATAAGAATTATTTTTTTTAAGAAATGATTTTCTTTATTTGTTAGTATGACGATTTTTTTTTAAATTATTAAACATACGGAATAAAATTCATCATGCACAAGTAGTTATTTGTACATTGAAAATATTGAATTAAGTTGCGAATATGTCACGTCAATTCATGTTATGAGAAATAATTAGAAATTTCCCCATGAAAAGTCTCTTGAATAGCATTAAAAAATAAATGTAATGCCTATTAAATGAATAATTCGATTTACGCTTTATGTTCCGACCTAAATTATTAATTATGAAATTATTAATTTACAACAAATTCAGACTCTTTTTGAAACAATTTGTTAGCTCTTAAAAGAGCTGTTATGTTATTTGACTGGTGACGAAGTTCATCATCTGTTGTCATGCTCTACTCTCTTGAAGTCAACATACTATCATCTTCCATCTCGTCTTGTATCACATCATAGTAATCGTCGTGCATTTCCTCTCTAATTCTGGTCAGTACTGCAGCTTTCTGTTTGGTGAACTCGTAGTACGCCAACCGGACCTCTTCTATAACCTGGATTCTGAGATAGAGGCTGTAAGAAGTAGACATTTGACGATCGAGGAGGGCTCTCTTGTACCTACTAACCAGATCTAGGTATCGCTCGTTGAGGACTTCAACTTGTTGGAAACCCTTCTTATACTGCTGCTCCAATCGCTGGATAACATTTTTCAAGGAAACTTTCTGTCGGGTCAACATTATCTTTGATATCTATTTGGCATTATAATGAACAAGTTGAAAAATTATCCTTATATAGTTTTCGAATTTTAAAATCATAAGTGATTTATGGCTTCGTATACCCTAAAAAACAAAAGTTATCCGGTAAACGATGTCATATGTCAACAAACGTAAGGGGGAAGGTATGGCTTGATATTTATTTTACACTAATCGTTTATTGTTTGCAATTTCCTATTTGTATACAAACAAATTGACAAATAAATAAATTAAGTGACACTTATAGATATTGTTTGCACACCTATTTCCTATTTCCGCATGTGCTGGATGCCACATGTTTTGATAGAAACGGATATTAAAGAATTAATAAAAAAAAAACGTTATCTTCTTATTAAATCTCTGTTTAAAAAAAAGGATTTAAATGTTGTGATTTTATCCGACCTATAAAACCAAATTATTTCACTACAAAAATGTATATTCTGTTCGAAAGTGAAATATATCAAACTATGGGTCATAAAAAAAAATGGAGTTTTAATTGTAAAAGAAATTTTAATATTTACTTCTTTCTAATTTTTTGTAATTTTTAAAATTAATTTTTTATTCATATTTATTTATTTTGATGGTTGGGAATAAAACAACACTTTTTTGTTTGTACTTTCCTTTCAATATTAAATTTAAAGGAATTTTAAATAAAACCAATTTATTTATAAACATTCAATAAATAGTTAAAATAACAATTTGTCAAATTGTCTTGCACGTAAATGATCGTAAATGGCTTCATTAATTGTGTCCTGAAATAAATGTTTTACATGATCATAATTTGATACATCAGAAATTTTTTAAACTGTAAAATAAAGATATGTCATAAAGAGAAATTATTCCAAGATCTTTTAATAGTATGTTGTATTTGTGACCTTTTATCCAGTGATGGCGCCCTATATCCTTTCAAGAAATAAGTTACTTTCCAAACAGAAATCCTAACTTTTTTTTATCTATCTATCATAACCAAAACTCGGAACATAACTGTTAATTCTAGCGATTTATACATTTTTCTAAAAAAAAACCAACTAAATTACAATGATTTCTGAAATTTGGGTTCAAGGTTTTATGAGTCAGCTATACCCTGTGATGCGTTTTCAGATTCATCAATCTTACCAAACAATTACATCTTTTTATACTATTGATATACTGCAGTCAAAGTAGGGGTATCATCCGACTGAGTGAGCAGTAGCTCATAGTTTTACTTGTTTATTCTTTGCCATCAATATCAAAATTATAAGTGAACAAAAACCAAAGAAATAGCAAAACAAGAATGTGTCCATAGTACACGGATGGCCCACTTGCACTATCGGGGTAATAAGTTTCAAGTTGATTGGACTTCAACTAAGACATCAAACACTTAGTCTACCTTGACCAAAAACTTAAACCTAAAGTGGGACGGACTGGCGGATAAACGAACTAAAGGACGCACAGTCCGGAAATAATAAAAACAGCTATTTCTGAAGAAACTTCTTCTAAAAAGGGAAATGATCAGGATAAGATCTACAAATATGTCAACATGACTGAAATTGCAGTTAACTCATAAATACAAATATATGGGTGTGCAAGTTTTACTGGTCCTGTAGAAAACTTATTTCAAATGAAATGGAACATCCTAAATTTTACATTGATGTTGTTAATCAAGCCTGGAAATTTAGATACAATTTGAATAAAAAAATCTAAAAGGTTTACCTATTCAACACAGTAGTTAAATCTTTGGATAATGATTTTGTTGGTATAAGTATTGATTTTGTTATAAGAAAATTAAACCATATAAAATATAACACATATGTTCTTTCAGGGTACTACAATCTGTAGATACCTATATTTTGGCTGCGCAACAAGGTTTTTTTTCTTTCTGACTGGTAATGGTGTCTTTATACTTAATTCTTTGAATGTTGAATGTGTACCGATTGATATTTTAGTCTTAGATACATAATTTTTTTATTAATTGTTTTGTCACTTAAACTGTGAGTACTCTCTGATCTGTACTTTTTATCTCACAAGGCCATAAGGGCCAAGCGAGCTCTTCTTAATCACTTGGCATCTGTCTAATAGTTGAAATCTGTGTTGAAAGTCTTTCAAAAGAAATAGAGTTTAAAACGGGCAACATTATCAATTGCAGTGACCTATGAAAATAACGGAAATTTTAGATAAACCACCTTACAATAATCTGATACACTCACATTAGTTGGAACCGTGTCATGAACAGTCAATGCAGACCAAAAAACATGAAAATAAGGTCATGGTCAGATGTACCTTTAACCTTTCAATCATTCTGTATACCAAACACAGTTAACCTATTTTTGAATATCTTTTATAACTCTTTTTTACTTCTAAGAAATAATCCTAATAAAAACAAGAGTGCACACGCTGACATTTCTCGCCTTCTTTACCAATCATTGACAGTATGTTGATAGTCCTTAATATAAAGCTTTATTACAACTGTCATATAAACTTAACATTCACCAAGAAAATTAAACATTGACCAATGAACCATGAAAATGAGGTCAAGGTCAGATGAACCATTCCAGTCAGACATGTACAGCTAACAATTCTTTCATACATACAAGAAATATAGTTGACCTATTGCTTATAGTTTAAGAAAAACACACCAAAAAACTAAACACTGAGCAATGAACCGTAAAAACTAGGTCAAGGTCAAATAAAACCTATGTGACTGACATAGATCATAAAATATTTCCATACACCAAATATAGTTGACCTTTTGCATATAGTATTAGAAAAAAAGACCAAAACACAAAAACTCAACTTTGACCACTGAACCATAAAAAAAGTCAAGGTCAGATGACACCTGCACGCTAGACATGTACACCTTACAATCATTCCATACAACAAATATATAGTATACCTATTGTATACAATATAAGTAAAACAGACCATAACACAAAAACTGAACTATAACTACTGAACCATGAAAATGAGGTCAAGGTCAGATGACACCTGTCAGTTGGACACCTTATAGTCCTTCAATATACCGAATATAGAAGACCTATTGCTTATAGTATCTAAGATATGGACTTGACCACCAAAACTTAACCTTGTTCACTGATCCATGAAATGAGGTCGAGGTCAAGTGAAAAATGTCTGACAGGGAGGACCTTGTAAGGTACGCACATACCAAATATAGTTATCCTATTACTAATAATAAGAGAGAATTTATCATTACAAAAAATCTTAACTTTTTTCAAGTAATCACTGAACCATGAAAATGAGGTCAAGGACATTGGACATGTGACTGACGGAAACTTCGTAAAATGAGGCATCTATATACAAAGTATGAAGCATCCAGGTCTTCAACCTGCTAAAATATAAAGCTTTTAAGAAGTTAGCTAACACTGCTGCTGCCACCAGATCACTATCCCTGTCGAGCTTTCTGTGACAAAAGTCGCAGGCTCGAAAAAAAAAACTATTGACTAAAATATCCATGAAAGTAAGGTCAAGGTCAGATGAACCTTGTTAGACAGACATGTGAACCTTACAATTATTCTATTCATTGAATAAACATAATGAATTACTTAGTTTCAGAGAAACAAATACCTAATCCCAAAACTGAACATTAATCACTGAACCATGACTTTGTAAGGCTAGGCGATCTCTCATGATGGTAATGATGGACAGCTGTTAAAGTCCTGTGGCAATTAAATGCATATTCAGGACAGGTACATGCATATTAACCCTGCTTTGTGCAATCCACAAGATGAGCAGCAGCAAATACCAATTTTTGAGTCGTTTAGGTTTTAACATGCCAGAGTTCCAACTTGAGGCGAACACACTAATACAAGACCACTGATGTTATTTTATAAAAGACTCCTTAGTTGTAAATGTCTGTGTCATTTGGTCTCTTGTGAAGAGTTGTCTCATTAGGAATCACACCACTTCTTTTTATATGTATACCTAGCAATGAATCCATATACATTTGTACCAAATATAGTTGTCCATATTACACATAAAAATGGGGTAACTAGTCAAATAAAAAGACCATTTGGCATGAAGCTATCCAGCACCTTTAAAGTTTGGACAATAAAGTTTTAAAAAAGACAACCCTGTTAAGTATCCCTAAGTTCTGCTGATGATACACTGCCAAGCCAATGATGATGAAAGACGCCAAGTGATGGAAATATAATTAAATATAAATAAATATAAATAAATATAAATAAATATAAATAAATATAAATAAATATAATTAAAGCATCTGCATGTGTCATACCCTCTACCACAGAAACCTCTTCCCCCTTTACTTGTCATCCAGATACAATTAAGATAAGATGATTTTCCAAATAAATTTTAATTACCAATTATTATGATCCTACATGATACAAAATAACCAAATGAAACCAAACACAATCTGATTCTTTTAAGATGTGTGTAAATATCAAACAAACAGTTACTTGTGATATGCTTTTGATCACGGTTGTAAATTATCTTTAAATAAAAAGGAGGAAAAGGATCTGCATCATGGGTTTGGTATCAGTAGCAAAATATTACAATAATGCAAAATAAATGACAGTACTGAAGATACTATCTATTTTCCTGGTTGTTTTTATTATTGGGGGAAATAATCCTAATGTAATTTCTTAGTCTATATAATTATGTATAAAAGTTTATGAATTAAAATAAAATCATGTAAATTTTTTGATACATGTAATAAATTTTGTAATCATTTAGTGACTATTCTTTGTTTAATATATAAACTTAAGGTTTTCTAGTCCTTACTTAAAGGGGCCTCGAGGGTATAAAAATTTCAGAAAAAAATTAAACATTTGTTTTTCATTACAAAGGAGTATGTTCAGTAAGGTCCTAAAATGGCCCCCTTTTTTAGCGTAAATTTCAAATTCGGATGTATTGAACAATATCACAATAAATTAAAGCTAATATAGTGACTAGATAGGAAATAAGCTATTTTGTTGAAAACTTTACGTTTCTACGTTACATTATGACGTCAAAAGTTGCACTCGTATTGATTTTTCACGAAAAAATCAATGAAAGTAGGTAAATTTCAATAGATTATTGGACAGAAAACAAAGAGCGCATACGTCGACAACAAAGATATTTTGAAATAATGTTTGTGAAGACATTTCACATGTCTTATTTGAATATTAAGTTTGTCGACGCCTGCGCTCTATGTTTCCTGGTCCTGAATTTGGTTGAAATCCAGCTAGTTTTGTCAAATTTCACCAAAATCCTCTATCTTGACCTTTTTGGGATGTAAAAATCAACGTCTTAGACTTAAACTTTGACAAAAACAGTTCTGTTTAACTTTCTCACATGTATTTAAGGCAACTTAAAACCTTTATTGGCTTGTAACTATGAACTTTATAATTGGGGCCAAATATGGCCCTTACCGAACTTACTCCTTTTATTTATTACCTCTTGTAGTTGTTACTTTATCATATGGTACAAAAAACATTCAAAACAATTAATTCGTGTTGGCCCCAGATGACTTTTAAAATGTAAACATCATTGAAAAAGTTCCAAATTATCTCCCTTTGGTGGAAAAATGCCATTTTTTGGCTTTTAAATTGAAATATCTCTTTTAACTCATCGGTGACCTATATTTTTTAATATAATTTCGATATATGCTGTACTTAAACTAAATTATTGTAAAATTTGAGCGATTTCTGTAATAAATTTCTTTTTTTATTTCGATATTACCTTTATTTCTCCTATTAGTTCAACAGAGAAAAAAACACTTTTACAAAGATGTATGCTTCTTTCGAAGGCAGATTGTGAGCGCAAATGAATGGTGACCCCATTTTTTTATTTTATTTTTCTATTAACTAAAAGATAAAGTTCATTTATAGAAAAATATAGAGAAATCCTATATAAATGATTTAGACCTGCGAACCGCCTTAACTTATAAATAAATAATAGAATTCCATATAAAAAAAGAATCCTTAGTTTGTCTCAATTTTTAAAAATGACATCCAAAAACAATACAATTCTTATACAAAGTAAAACTGTGGTAAAAGCTATAATATAAAAATATTAAAACATGCATGTACAAATTATTTTTTGACAATTACTCAACTTATTTACTGGGTAATTAAAACAAACTAAATATCTTGATCTGTGCAAAAATGATTAGATTACTAATGAAATAGCAGAGGTGGGGAAAATTTGGTTGATTATTTTAATAGGAAATCACTGAAGTACCACTGGAGGCCCCTCTAACAATCTGTGAGAACCCCCCCTTTTTTTTCCCCTTTATGAAAATTTCTGGATCCTCCAGTGAACAGATTACATTTCATTCATTCACATTTTTAACCTCTAACTGTTTTAAACTATAGTTTCTTTACTCCTTCCAAATTTCTAAGCTATTTGTTTTTAAAATTAAGAAGTATATTTTTATATTTATTTATGGAACCCAGGAAGGCAGATAACTAGTGTTCAGTTATTATTTTATAGTCTGATTGATGCATTAGGCTGGAATGTGGTATAGTGATTAAGTGTATGATATGTTTGCTCATCCATCTACAACTTTAACCCACAATTATCAAGATTAAATGGGACTTTCCCGATACTTTCAAATAATCTTCAGTCTCTGCCGACATTGTGTACTATTTTTTATAACTTCTTAAGGTTCTCTAATCAAAGAATGGATTTTTTCTTTTCTTATATCTTATTACTCATATTGAAGGATAGGTTAGTTCAGCTGATATCAACATAGATTTAGTAAGAGCAGATTCTCAACTTGCATCCACAAATCTAACAATTTGATCAATCTTCCAAGGACTGCATCAATAGTTGAAGGGTGAAATAGAATGTTTATGAATTTAACAGAGAGTTAAAAGCATAAAAATGTCAGATCTCATTATGAAAATAAATATCTGCATGTAAAAGTATTTTTTTTTAGTTTCCGAACAAACCCAATCATATTAAGGCTTGGTATAACAAGATTTTACAATAATAACAAATAAAATCAGATAAAAACCACTAAAATCAGATAAAATCATATAAAACACAAATGTTGTTATAGCAAACCTTATATATATTTCAAAGCTACAGTGGTAATATACTATTGTCTTGAAGTAGAATATATTAAAAATTTGTATTAATGTCATGACAATTTTGTAATAATGAGATCCAACTTTTTAAGACAAGATTAAAAGCAGGATAAAAACATAATAAAAAAAATTCAAACTAACCTATCCTTCATATGATGAACTCATTGTAGGAGATGCTTCCAAAAGTTAAAACAAAGTAATTAAAAGGTCCATTCTTTCAATTGGGAATCCCAAAATTTCATTATAATAAAACAAAATACACACTGCCATTAGTTACAGAAGATAATCTGAAAGTTTCAATGAAAATCTACCAATAGTTTATAAGCCGTGGATGAGAGATGATGATGGACAAACAGACAGAAAACACTAATCTTCCAATTGCAGAGGCGGTTTAGAGGCCCCCCCTTTTGTGGGAAAAAAATGTTGATTATAAAGGGAATCACTTGGGCTGGCCTGGTCCCCTCTTAGGCAGTCAGTGGAGTAAAACCCACCCCAAACCCAAACATTTTTTATTTGGGGTCAAAAACTTAGTAGTTAAAATATTTAACAGGGGACTAGTTTCATATTCTCTTTGTAGTGTTTGGCCATCAAAATTCTACTATTTTGGATTGTAACCGACAAAATTCATTTCACTAAGCACTTGTAAGGCATACCATAACTTAAAAATATATGTAAACCTATGTACGTCTTGTGGGTACTTTGAGAAACCATATGACATACCTTTGGGACCCCTCAAATAACAATAATTTCAGTTCAATTTTTCATCAATCACAAAACAATAATTGAATGCAAGTAATATAAATTAAAAAAAAATCTATAATTTGAAATTCAATACAGCAATAAAATTACAATTTCAAATTGTTAAAAACTCATTCTGCTTACAAGACTACTGTCTACAGATTGTTCCAATAGAGATAGTAACAGTTCATCCGATTGTTTGCAGGATTATTGTCTGAGGATTTTACCATACAAGGCAGCAACTGTTACACTTTCAACTGAAAAGAAATAAAGTTAAGTTTCAATTATTTTATCAAAATAATCTTAAGGGTATATAATAAAATTCAATTTGAAAAAAAACCATATCAATAAATCTGAAAACTCTTCTTATTTTTGCTACTTCATTTTACTGAAATCTGTCAATACACAAAAATAAATTTTCCAAACTTTACAATTATGAAACTTGACATCAAATACCTGAGCAATAAAGAAAAGAGCTGAAAGAAACTTTTGGATGTTTTATTTTAACTGATTTTGATAAGGAAAGAATGATTCCGCCAGGTGCAAAAAGGTAGTATTTACACTTTTTGGAACATCTCTTGACTTGCCTATAGGGGTATGGATGTGTATTGGCCAAATTTGTATGATGTAAACATGCAATTTTCAGGCATATGTTTTGGGACTTGAACTGTACATTGCACACACCAAAAATTAGACAAAAAGAATAGGCAATTTTTTTTTAATGCGACAAAACGTTATAAAGAACTGATAGAGGAATTAATTGTAGTCTCGGGCCTAATCTTGTTCAGGGCAAGGGAGACAAATCAGTAAATATAAATACACTTCTAAAGTAAAGGTACAACATTTTACATTGACATATAATTAGGATAGATATACAGATATCTAGGGGCATTTAAAATTAGATACATGTATAATAAATTCTCACCTTAAAACAGCTCTAATAACTCCCCAAGCAAGTAACCCCAAGGAAACTTGTGATGCTAACCTGTAAAACAAAGTTCAAGGTCAGTTATTCTCAACTTTCAAAAAATATGTATATCATAATAATTGTTTAAAAGTTCTCAGATAACAAACAAAATTCTGCAAGAAAATAATTGCTATTCAAAATCAAACTAATGGTTATGTTTTTTGCCCTTTGTAAGTTTTTTTTTAATCTCTCCAACACATTCCCGATTTAAATTTTCAATTTTATTAAGTTAGCAAAAAATAAACTTGTATTTCATCATATTGTATAGTATTTCAAACCTTCAAAAAATGTATTGATGTCAAATACTATTCAAATTATTAAAAATAAAAGCTGTAATACCTACCAACATGTTAACAATATCAGATATCCATGTCTTACTCCCAACACCAGGAAAACATTGTAATTTCAACAACCTGAAATAAAAAAAATATTTAAAAGATAAAATTAAGAAGAGAAACATAATAAGGCCTTGTATCATTTCTTATGAATTTGTTATATAATATCTTCAAAATATTGACTTGATACATAAGGTAGAAAACATTTTCATTAAATACAAGTTATAAAAAAATGTTATGAAATGATGCAGATATCTTCAATATCACACAAAAACCCTTAATAAATAAAAAGTTTTAAAACTCTATAATAATATTTTGTGGAACATTTCAACTCACCACAGATTTTTTCCTGGTAAAGCCTCAGACTTGGTTGAAGATATAATTGACCATCTTCCTTAGAGCTGCTATCATAACTGCCAAGGAGGTCCATGTCATCATTATCTTATTGTCCATTTGCTTTCAGAAATAACATTATACATGTATAAAAAAAAAATATTAGATGCACTTTACAGTTTTAACAAAATCAGTTTTTTTGAAAATTTCCCCTCATCAATTGTAGTTACCCACTATTTCTCAAACCCTCCAAATCTATTATCTAAATATAGAGCTCTGCTTACATATTATTTTTTTTATTTACAGAGCTCTAAATAATAGTCATTTTAGCTAGTATACATCTGATATTTAAAGAAAATGTGTACAAAAGTGTGAATATTTAAATAAAAAAAAATATATTCCCTATAAACACTTAGGAAATTTAAAGTATGAGGAATATAACAAGTGAATTACCTCCCCTTGCCTTGAAAATATGACCCTGTCGAGACTCCACATCCTTCCTATATTTAAAAACAATACAAAATATAATATAATTAAAATGAAAAAATAAAACGGTATGTAAAAACTACAACACATTTCAAAAACTAATTTAGTACTTTAACTTTTACCTAAGGGCCTTAGTGGTCTAAGAAGTATTATTGTATCTCTAGCATGTCAAAATGAGGCTGAAAATTCAAACCCAACCTTTAGGTAGGTGTGTTTGACTCAAAGCTTAATTGACTAGAATTGACAGTTCCCTGGGGGAAAGGTTGGTGGGTATCTACTGTTACTTTTAACTTTTTCAACCCATTAAAAATGGCCATCAAGATATTACAAATTGGGCTGAAAGTGGCATTATACACCAAAATTCAATCAATCAATCTTTTTTCACCAATATGTTCCTTTACTCTGCTTCTTGTGAAATAATTGTAATTTGTTTAGCTAAAAGCACTGCAAAAAAATGACAAAAAGTTGTAAAAATATCTAACAATTTAGGAAACTAAAAAAATACAATACATTTTGTTTTTCTTTTTTTTTTTAGATTCTCCATTCTGAACTGACTGGAAGCCTTTGGACTAGACAGACCATTATTAAGTTTACAAGTAAAATTGGTCCGTTTCATTTCATTTTCAAGGTAAAAATGAAATACAGTTACAGGGGGTGGGGAATAACGAATAAGATCCATAAGCACGATAAGAAAAGTAAGAGTAATTTTGAAATTTTAAATACAAGCTCCCAATCTAGTTGAAAATGGAGAATCTTTACACATTTTTTTTTTTGGTGTAAAAAATTACATTTTTTGAAACATATACAAAAAATTTCTGAATAACATTCTTCACTGTTATATCACATAATCAATGTATGCGTCAGCCAGAGTTTCCTGTAAAAGAAATAAACATTCTTAAACAAATGATCAAACCTATATAAAAATTTAAACATCATCTGATACAATTATTAGCAAACAAGGACGAAAAAGTAATCAATGTGTGTCTTGATTAATTTTCGTTATTCTTTTTTATGAATCATTTTGTTGGTTTTCGTGTTTAAAAATTGTTACACATTTTGTCATATTCAGGGTTATTGCTTACTTTAAAACTGGTACTGTAAATTCAAAAATTATGCATGCATCTATTCTTGTGATTTTTTAATAAATGGACAAAAATGTAATATGAATATTACCGATTTCAGAAAAATCTATCTTCAAAGTTATGTATCAGAGATTAGAATAATGAATATGAGTACCTATTGTGATATTCAACCAGTTGTATTATTAAAATTCATAACAATTTTGCTCATTGTTGAATGTCTTACGGTGACTGTAATTTGCTTCTCTTATTGATAGTTGTGTAGTTGGCAATCTTATAACCTTTCTTTATTCTTATATACCCTTATGATTACCGGTATAATTAAAAACTTTTAATTTGAAAAACATTTTAAAAATGTTAGATCTACATGTGTACATAATAAAATCCATGGTGCATTTACATACTCTTGGATGAATAGTTCAATTTATTTTTTAGTTCTTACCATAAAATTCAGCTCCAATGGCCCTTTCCCAGCTTCAATCCTTACAGACAAGCTGTAGTGCTAACCTGAAATATAAAATGCTTAGTCAATCAAAATTGTTTTAAAGGATCACTTCTGGAATACTCTATCTACATTAGAGGTATATAAAATGGGTAAAATATATAATAATAGACATCAAACTAACAACCCAATTCAATCCTATAAGGGGTAAGGTTTAAAAAAGCTAAAGTTGGCCACAAGATTTTAATCTTTTTTGATTCAGGCCCAAAAACTACAAATTTGATATGTACATTGTTGTGGTATCATTATTGATACAAAATAACCACATCATCTTTTTGGCACCTCACAATATAAACTACTAAGTTATGACCCGTTGATTATGCAATTCTGCTGTTTTCGCAAAAGCGCCAATGAAGGCCCAATTTTTCACAATTCAGAACTTTTTTTTAGCATAATTCACTTTCCCTGATCCAGAAATAGTTTATTTCTTGTAATTTAAATATTACCCTTAGCACCATTAGTTTATTAAACATTTTGGACATAAGGTATTCTTAAAGGTTTTAGGTCAGAAAATCCATAAAATCATCGCATTTTGATGATAACTACCAATATAGTTAATTATAGTCTACAATGTATTATAAAGAAGCGATTTATTTTATGTTGCATTAAGTCTTTTGAAAGATATCCATTGAAGAAAGATCATATCATAGGGAACATATTTACTAAGTTTATAGTTGGTTGGACTTCATCAAAAACTACTTCGACAAAAACTTTAACCTGAAGCGGGACAGACGGACGAACGGACAAACAGACTTGAAAACATAATTCCCATTAATGGGGCATAAAAATTTGTTGTTGAAAGTAAAAACTTTAACCTGAAGCCGTACAGTAGGACGGAAGAACGGACTAACAAAATAAAAAAACATAATTCCCATAAATGGGGCATACAAAATTATTGTTGAAAGTGAAAGTAGTGATTTGGCCAAAATGAAGATAGTGTAGAGATTAGAGGGAGGCAAGACTTATTCGGGACGTCAGGATCGGGTGTTTTTAGCTTGGGATTTCGGGATTGATCTTTACGGGATGCGGGAATTATTTTTTTTAAATTTCGGGATGTGGGGATATGAATTTCGTTAAAATACGTACCTCAGGATTTCATGTTTTTAACCCGGGGATTTTCGGATCAGGGCCCCTCAAACCACCCCTCAAATGAGCCTTAGTCATTTATACGAGATTCAAATCCTACCATTGGTATGTTAATAGGGTTCTCAAAAGGAAAAGCACTGATGGATTGTCCTAGAAGCACATTTTATTAGAATAATAAAATAAATGCTCTATAAGCAGTTTCATTTATTTCATGTTTGAAGCAGTGCTAATTTTAATTTAATTTGACTTACCAAACAAAATGCATGGTAGCAAAGGGGAAGAATAATTGTGGTATAATGCCAGAAACATGAAAAATAATTGAATTTAACAGAAAGGAAACATATAATGGACTTTGAAAAAAGGGAAAGGGCTTTTGATACCTTATATGAAATTCTCCAGTCATAATATCTTTTACAGAAATTCATCGTACAACAGTTTACAAGCTGTATATGCCCGCGATTTCGCGGGTGTGTTCTAGTAAACCTTAACCCTAAAGTCAGTATTTATTTCCAAATAATATTATTCATAGAACTATTTTCTTTTAAACAGGATTAATATTACTGGTACCTACCTACATATTAGCTGTATTAGACCACCAAGTCTTATTCCCACACCATGAAAACACGCCACAGAAAGTATCTAAAAAGAAATTAATACATTTATTAACTTTACAAACAAATTTATATGTCAACCTAAAGATTACTCTGTTGTTAAATTAAATTAAATTAGATTAAAGTTGTTCTGATTTCTTACTTTATGTACCAATAGTTTAACATTCACATATTTTGTAATATTTATATAAAAGATTGAAAAACAAACAAAAATAGTCAAAGGTTTATGATTTGAATTCTGCACTCAACTACTTTGAATAATGAAAATGAGTTGTCTCCCATTGAATAAACAAATCTTGCTGTTAAACTAGTCTCCCCTTGAAAGTTGATTCCTATCTCAGGATTTACTCTTGTTATTGTAATAGAAATTCTTGTTAATGTACCTGCTATCTCAAAATATTAAACTTGTAAATAAATTCTTCAAAGATTTTCAAGCAGAAAATAAAGATGAATATGTACTTTTTAACAATTATACACTCGATTTCTAGAAAATGTATAGAAATTGTTTGACTTCAATAAACTTGCCTTTTCAATTTCATGGTTAAGCCTCAGACTTGGTTGAAGATTTTATTGACCATCTTCCTTTGAGCTGCTCTCCTGGCTGCCAGGGTCGCTGTCATCATTATCTTAATTGCAATCTTTCAGTTGTTGGTCCATTATTTATAGAAATAAATAAAATAATATCAGATGCACTCTCAATCACATATCTTGAAAATTTCACCAAATCAATTCTACCCGTAATGACCCATGATTTCTCCCACCCTCAAAACTATTATCTAGACCTCTGTTTACATTTTTTTATTTACAGAACTCTGAATAACAGTCAATATACATTTTTTTGTATTAGCTAGTATGCATCTGATATCAAAGCAAAAACAAATGTGAAAATCAATGAGGAGTTAAACAGTGGAATTTATTACCTCCCAATGCCAAATAAAAATCACCTGTTGGAACTCCACATCATTGCTATAATAATAACAAAAATACAAAATGGTAGAGCTATAATTAAAAATAAATAATTTGATATAAAATATTCAAACATTTACAAAAAATATTTAGCACCTTGGTGGTTCTCTCCCATTACTTTCTCAACCATTAAAATAATGGTCACCTAGATATAATCAATATTGTTGAAAGTGGTGAGTAACACTTAAAGGATGTTTCTTTACTATGATTATTTTGAAATAATTTGTATGAGCTAAAAAAAACAATGCTAAAAATAACAAAACATTGGAAAAATATTTATATCATACAAATAAGAAAAATAAAAAATACATTTTTTTTTTTTTTTTTTTTTTTTTAGATTCTCCATTCTTAACCTACTGGAAATGTTTTGAATACACATGGACCATTATTAAGATAGTCTCAAGTAGGTCTACAAGTTATATTGTAAAATTCTGAAGTATCAATTTAGCATACAACTTCCAGTCTTGCTGAAAATGGAGAATCTTTACATTGTTTTTTTTTTTGTGATAAAAATTATAAACATTTTTTCAAACATACACAAAAATAGTCTGTATTACATTCTTTTTTTATTCAGTTGTATTGCACAATAATTTCCTGCAGCCACAGTTGAAGTCACCTGAAAAAGAAATATGCATTCTAATATCTGTCAGAACAATATTCAATGCAAAGGAATCAGTAACTGGTTATTGCATTGATGATGCATAGAAAATTGATTTACTTTGTTTTAAAGTGAGTCTTCTTTAGCAAACAAGGGATGACAAGTAGTTGGTTGTTATCCAACATATTTGTTATTATTTCATTGTTTCATAATAAATCTAGCTGTTGGTTTTCTTGTTTGAATTGTTTCACATTTTTTCATGTTGCCTACTTTCTGTTTCATAGTTAATTGTAAAGTATATGTTTTGCTCATTGTTGTAGGCCATACAGTGACCATTACATCCATGTCATTTGGTCTTTGGGAGAGTTATTTCATTGATGGAAATATTCCGAACCCCAATTGGATAAAAAAAAAAAAAAAGGTCCTACAGATGATACGAAATTTTCTAAATCAAGAGTTTCCCAATACATTATAGTGTTACATGTTGAAAAAAAAATTGATTACCAGCATCGAAAAACAAGAGGCTCTAAAGAGCCTGTGTCGCTCACCTTGGTCTATGTGAATATTAAAGGAAGCAGATGGATTCATGACAAAATTGTGTTTTGGTGATGGTGATGTGTTTGTACATCTTACTTTACTGACCATTCTTGCTGCTTAAAATTATCTCTATCTATAATGAACTTGGCCCATTAGTTTCAGTGGAAAATGTTTGTAAAAATTTACAAATTTTATGAAAATTGTTAAAAATTGACTATAAAGACCAATAACTCCTAAGGGGGTCAATTGACCATTTCGGTCATGTTGACTTATTTGTAAATCTTAATACTTTGCTGAACATTATTGTTGTTTACAGTTTATCTCTATCAATAATAATATTCAAGATAATGACCAAAAACAGCAAAATTTCCTTAAAACTAACAATTCAGGGTCAGCAACCCAACAACAGGTTGTCCAATTCATCTAAAAATTTCAGAGCAGATAAATGTTGACCTGATAAACAATTTTACCTCATGTCAGATTTGCTCTAAATGCTTTGGGTTTTGAGTTATAAGCCAAAAACTGCATTTTACCCCATGTTCTATTTTTAGCCATGGCGGCCATCTTGGTTGGATGGCGGGGTCACCGGACACATTTTTCAAACTACTAACCCCAAAAGATTATTGTGGCTAAGTTTGAATTAATTTGGCCCAGTAGTTTCAGAGGAGAAGATTTTTGTAAAAGATTACTAAGATTTACGAAAAATGGTTAAAAATTGACTATAAAGGGCAATAACTCCTAAAGGGGTCAACTGACCATTTCAGTCATGTTGACTTATTTGTAAATCTTACTTTGCTGAACATTATTGCTGTTTATAGTTTATCTCTATCTATAATAATATTCAAGATAATAAGCAAAAAGAGCAAAATTTCCTTAAAATTACTAATTCAGGGCCAGCAACCCAACAACGGGTTGTCCGATTCATCTGAAAATTTCAGGGCAGATAGATCTTGAACTGATAAACAATTTTACTTCATGTCAGATTTGCTCTAAATGCTTTGGGTTTTGAGTTATAAGCCAAAAACTGCATTTTACCCCATGTTCTATTTTTAGCCATGGTGGCCATCTTGGTTTGATGGCCGGGTCACCGGACACATTTTTCAAACTACTAACCCAAAAGATGATTGTGGCCAAGTTTCGATTAATTTGGCCCAGTAGTTTCAGAGGAGAAGATTTTTATAAAATATTACTAAGATTTACGAAAAATGGTTAAAAATTGACTATAAAGGGCAATAACTCCTAAAGGGGTCAACTGACCATTTCAGTCCTGTTGACTTATTTGTAAATCTTACTTTGCTGAACATTATTGCTGTTTACTGTTTATCTCTATCTATAATAATATTCAAGATAATAACCAAAAACCAGCAAAATTTCCTTAAAATTACTAATTCAGGGCCAGCAACCCAACAACGGGTTATCTGATTCATCTGAAAATTTCAGGGCAGATAGATCTTCACCTGTTTAACAATTCTACCCCATGTCAGATTTGCTCTAAATGCTTTAGTTTTTGAGTTATAGGCCAAAAACTGCATTTTACCCCTATGTTCTATTTTTAGCCATGGCGGCCATCTTGGATGGTTGGCCGGGTCACCGGACACATTTTTTAAACTAGATACCCCAATGATGATTGTGGCCAAGTTTGGTTTAATTTGGCCTAGTAGTTTTAGAGGAGAAGATTTTTGTAAAAGTTAACGACGGACGACGGACGACGGACGCCAAGTGATGAGAAAAGCTCACTTGGCCTTTTAGGCCAGGTGAGCTAAAAACCGGAATAAAACGTTTGCAAGGAAAAATTACTGGCTCAGATAAATTAACAAAATACCCCCCCCCCCCCCCCCCCCTTTTTAAGTTAAGTGGTTGCTTCTTTATGTAATTACACCTTATGTAAGAATCCGGGGTTTTGATTGGTTAATAGCCAGTGTATTTTTCACCAATTTACTGTTATCAAATGAATATCGTTCATTTTTAACGCCGCCGGGGTATTTGCTAAAAGGATATGCCTTTTTTACCCTCTCTGCCGTGGTATTTGCCAAAAAATACTCTATCCGACTGGACGCTTGTAACGTCACGATCATCAATGCGTTTTAGTACATTAACATTCGGTGTAATTAAACAGATATATCATGTTATTGAGGGGTATTTGCGAAAAATACCAGTCGAGAGAATGTTAAATTTCACGAGCCGTAAGGCGAGGGAAATTCATTCTCAAGACTGGTATTTTTCGCAAATACCCCTCCTTAACATGATATATCTGTTCAAAAGCCATTTTGATGATTTGCAGTAGTTTAAAAATAATAAAGATGTCTCGATTAAGCATTAGAAAACGTAGGCTACAGCAGCGTGCTTACAGGCAAAGAATGTATATTTTTATTCTCATTAAGCCATTGCACTACATCGGAACAGAGATTGAAGGAGAAGAAGGAATGATATATTAGGGATCACTATATTTCTATCTTTTCTGTTTGTTTCAAATGTATTTCTTCTCCAAGGAGTATTTGGCAAAGGGAGGGGGGGTAATGTTTTTTTTTTAGTTTTAAGGGTAATTTAATGGATCCGAGATACATGTATTAGACAAACAATACATTTACCTCACTCTTTTTAATTAATGCATTTATGAGTGAATCGTTGTTTGAGTATAGACCAGTGGTAAACATTTCTGTGCAAGTCAAGTCGATTCGGAAAGACCTTAATTTTCAAATGAATTATGTGTTCGGCAATGATGCTGCCTTGAGTCTTGATAAGGGCTTAATATATAAAGCTACATTAAGTTTAAAAAAACCAAATAAATACATCAAGTTTAGACAAATAGTTCTGTAAAGAACTTTATTAATAATTGTTATAAATATCAATTTTATTCAAAAACTGTTTCTTCCTTAAATATACACGGTGAAACTAATGTTTTAAATGCCTAGTTTTGTGTACACTTAATCTACACAAGGCCTACATCGAGTATCGGCTGCATGTAGACAAAACATGTTTTACACTACATGTAAACATTGAATTTTATCAATGGGAACGTAATTTTGTTTAGTTTACGTGTGAGTTACACTTACACAACACAGAGTTTAGGTCAATATGAACACGGCCTAATACTTCTTAGCATAATGAAGAACTAGGTTTGTACAAGCTCTTTGCTGAATAATTCATTAATTTATGTACTGGTTCTTACCATAAAAGCCAGCTCCAATGCCCATTCCCAACTTCAATCCTTACAGACAAGCTGTGAAGCTAATCTGAAATATAAAATGTTGTCATATTATTAATAAAATGGTTTAAAAGGATCACTTGTTACTGTATTAAAATTAAAAAGAAATGGGGTATATTCATGTACTAGATGTTGAGAACATACTGACTAGACAGCATTCTAACAACATAACAAACCAATTATAATCTTGTTAGATCCTTCAATTTACACTATAACGTAACGGTACCCAAATTGCACCCATTAAGCCAAAATAGTAAAAATAATCTTACAAGATTTCCTAGAGACCGTAAACAATTTGTATTTTTATGATTTGATACTATGCACATTTTTCAACATAGGAAAAACTATTTAGATATGCACAAAACGTTCACAGTATTTATCAACAGGAGAAGTGTTTACTGAAAAAGCAAAATGTACTGAAACGTTGCCATGCGACGTCATCAAAACGTCATCTTTTTAAAATGATCAAATACAATATGTTACAAGTATTCATTTAAAAAAAAAATAAAGAGTAAGCATGGATTAATATCCAATTGTTCAAAATATTTGAAGAAATTAAACAAAAGCTCTGTTATTAGAATTTTGACAGTGCGAATTTAAGCATGGATGCAATTTGGGTACTCCTCATTTCAGAATCATTGATGGTTTGGACTTTGGAGGTCAGTTTAGACCAATTTTTCTATGATTCCATATGGATTAACAATCAAATTGGTGTACCTATATAATAAAGAAGGATACGGCTACGAAATAAACAAAGAATGGAAATTTTTGCCTTTATCATAAAAAAAACGTAGGTGAAAAAACTGTCAAAATAGGTGCAATTTGGGTACCGTCATGTTACATTGTATTTGTACCGATATCAAAAGAGAGGGTAGAAATGAATAACAGAAATTTATTGTTTGATTATTTCATGGCAAGGAAAGTAAAAAATGGATCTAATTATTTGTATACATGTACTACATTTATCTTTTTTTTCTTTCTTCTTTTCGAAACTGTATACTGGTACCTACCTATATATTAGCTGTATAAGACCACCAAGTCTTATTCCCACACCATGAAATCATCTCACAGATGGAACCTATATATAAAAATTGACAATTTATATACTTTACTTATTTCCATTTCCCCTACATTTACCAATATTGTTTGGATTTCTGACTACGTGTACACAAAAGTATAACATCAATAACTGTAAAATCAATGTCAAAGATGAAAAATTACAAAAAAGTCTTATAAATTTACTTATTGAATTTCAACTTCAAAAATAAGGGTTTAAGCATATTTTATTGTTCATAAAGGTAAATCCTCTGCACATTTTACAATGAGTTATCTCCCATTGACAGGCAAAAAATAACATTTTACGTTAGCAACATCACTTTCTCCACTGTAACTGCATTGTATGCTCTAAATATACACTTTATCAAATAATGTATAGAATGTATAGAACTTGTTTAACTTAATTAAACTTGCCTTCTTATTTTCTTGGTAAAGCCTCAGACTTGGTTGAAGATTTATTTAACCATCTTCCTTGGAGCTGCTACCATGGTTACTTTTTCATGCTTTTCAACATAATTCTTTGTGCTGGTCAGTTCACTGAATCCACTTAACGAAATGTCCTTTCCATTGTATTTAATCAAGTGTACAATTGTCCCAAGAATGTTCCAAAGCATCTCACAATATTTTCTTTTTCCATTCATGGCAGTTGAAGTAATTCTCAATATAATATACAAAGAATATTTTTAATTCATACATAAAATACAGTAAAAATACCAGGTGTGCTTTTTAAATTGGTAACCTGTATTTTCTTTTATTTAGAGAGCTCTATATAATAGCTCTTATATTAGTTTGGAGACATCTGATATGTAAAGTTTAAGACCTAAAAAAAGAGGTAATAAAAAAAAAACAGAATAGTAATTGACTACCGGTAACACCTATAAATCACAAACATTTTCTAATACTTTGGAGCATAGTTTAATAAAATATCCCTTCTTTTAAGTTTATCATCATGCACATCATAAGCATGAAAATTATACTCCAAAAATTGATCATAGCCTGAAGTAGCTCAGTTGTGCAAATTCATATTTTCCTTTAACAATGGAGAATGATCTTTTAAATACTGAAATTTAAATACGGCATATGGAATTTTAAAAGGTCAAAAATTGGTGATGTCAATCAATCTTAATCAATTTGCATGCTCATTATGAGAGTTCTAAAGATATGAGTTCGAAACAAAAATTGTTACCTTCTTAAAAGATTTTAGATAAAAAGCTCCCAAAATTTTCAAGAAAAATTTGAAAAATTATAAACATTTCAAACTGCAGTTAAGTTTAATTTATAATTAAACAAAACTGGTACCGTCTGTAAATTCTAGAAAAGTGGGGAAAATTCCTCAAACAATTTCATACTAGGAGTTACACAACTTCAACATGAGTGCAATCTTTCATTGAAGTTTTGATGGTACAAGAAACACTGAAAATATAAAATACAAATTTATTAAATGCAAAATAGTGGTATGAAGTAGCAAATCATTTTAGGACCAAATTTAGAAAGAAAAATTGTGAACTAAAGAAATGGTAAAAAAATGCTGATTCTTTAGAATAAAAAAAACAATTGTCCAAATTCAAATTGCATGTGATAAAAATCATTAAATTTTAAACTTTGATAACTGAAGATCCAAAATTTACAATTCAAAAGAAACATTTTTGTTCCCAAATCAAGTTTGATACATGTATCATATTAATTGTAGGTGATGTCAAAAAAAAAAATTCTTAACATTTTGCTTAAGACTGCTTCCAAAACCCTCTGTTTGAAAAGAAGAGAAATCACTGATATCTTGACATTAATAGAGATGGACTAGCACAAGGTAACTCTTGGAATGACTGGTTCCTTCAATGGAGGATAAGTCAGAACTAGCTCCAGTCAATACACAGACAGGAAACAGCTCTTTTTGGCCATTTGTAGAGGAAACAAATCCCATGTAATAACGTAAATAGTTATTTCCATCTTCAAATGATAAAAAAACAATTATCTAAACCCTAAGCCATTTTTAAAGAGAGGGGGCTCCCATCCAGGATAAAAGGCAGGGTTCAAACTAGTTTATGTTCTGATTCAATTGCATTGATCATCAAAAAAATTGTAAGGGTTCCCCAGAACCCAGTGTCTGAGATTCACTGTAGCAATCCCTAGTCATTTTCTTATCTTTTGATTGTAAGAAGCTTCTGTCCAAGTTTGGTAAAAATCCAGGATAGCTTATGAATCTAATAAATGTTTTAAAAACTTTAACTTCAGATTGTATTTAAGGTTAACTAAGTCCATTTATAAGTAAAATACGGAAAAACAGGAACAAAGTTTTAAATAATTTTTCTTCTAGATACTAGCTTTTGATCGTAAACAAGCTTCTGTCCAAGTTTGTTACAAATCCCGAATATTTTAAGAAGTTATTAAAATTTTAAAAACTTTAACCACAGAGTGAATGTATTGTATCCTGGCATTTATAAGTAAAATATGGAAAAATTAATTTGTTTTATTTACCAAATTTACTTTTGGATACTAACTTATGATTATAAACAAGCTTCTGTCGAAGTTTGGTAGAAATCCAGAATAGTTTTAGAAAGTTATTAAAATTTCAAAAACTTTAAGCAAAGAGTGAATATTTGTGATCGCCAACGACGACACTGCTGACAGAATGTAGGATGGCTAGGTCTCATTTTTTTCAACTAAAGTTAAAGGCTGGACAAAAAATATTAATGGTATTTTACATTTACAGTTTCATTAAGTGAAATTCCCAGTAAAATATATAATCAGTAAAATACATAGTATTTTTTTTATTTGAATTGGTAAAAGATTCACTTATGATAATTTTTATAACAATACTTCAGGGATTGTTGGAGTAAATAAACTATATTGGCATGTTTTAATTTCTATGGCACCTTCATCAGAATAAAAACTAAAGTGTACAAAATGGTGAAGTGAGGAAAAATAATAAATAAAAAATAAAAGAAGGTAATAATGGGAGTCAAGTTTAAAAAGAATGTTAAATAAAATTTGTTGAATAGTGTTTAATCAAATTTTGCAGAGGTACATGCTTCCAATTGGCTTCGCTCAGAGTTACTGCCTCTAATTGGGACCACTCTGCCGGGGGTACTGCTTCTAAATAGCTTTAGCAGACAGAGGTATATATGTACTGCTTCCAATCAGCTTCGCATCAAGACAGAGGGTATGTGCTCCCAATTAGCTTCACCATGAGGTACGTGCTTCCAATTGGCTTCGCTCAGACAAACATACTTCTTCAAGTGTTGAAATAGTATGGTAAGCAAGTCTGTACTACATCCAACATCGTAAATGGTACATAATTGCAAGTCAAATGTCGTCCAAATTTACAAAAACATATTTTATTTAACATTCTTGCTCCAGTTAAAGTTAACATCTACCTTCACTCCCTATTTGTAATTTATCCTGATGGTGTCATTGTGAAATGCAAATTTTCATAACAGAATTCTGTACTCTCCTTTAGTTTCAATCCTGATAAAGGACCCATAGGATCTATTGATTCACTGTAGCAATCCCTAGTCTTTTTCTTATTTTTTGATTGAAAGAAGTATCTGTTCAAGTTTGGTCAAAATCCAGGATAGTTTATGAATCTAATAAATGTTTAAAAAACTTTAACAATGTTAATTACTTGAAGAAAAACTAAGTCCATATATAAGTAATAAACAGAAAAAATGGAATTTTATTTTTACAAAATTTACTTCTGGATACTATCTTATGATCATAAACAAGCTTTTGTCCAAACTTTGTACAAATCCAGGAGAATTTAAGTAAGTTATTAAAAATTTTAAAACTTTAACCACAGAGTGAATGTAATGTTTCTCAGGAGAAAAACTAAGTCCATATATAAGTGATAAACAGAAAAAATTGGATTTTATTTTTACAAAATTTACTTTTGGATACTATCTTATGATCATAAACAAGCTTTTGTCCGATCTGGATAAAAATCAAAGAGAGTTTAAGAAAGTTATTAAAATTTCAAACTTTAACCACAGAGTGAATATTTGTTGACGCCACCAAGGACGACGCCGACGACGGAATGTAGGATAGCTATGTCTCATTTTTTCAACTAAAGTCAAAGGCTTGTATACAACATTTGAGGCTTAATGATGAAACTTGATTTCAAGTATGTTGCAAGCAAAAAGTGAATACTGTGGATTCATTATTATTGACAGTTTTTTATTTTTTATTCATGTGAACCACAAATTTTAGTTTTTCACAAGATTATTTTTTGGGGATTTGTATGAAGAATTTGTAAAATGTCTGAATGAAAGCATATTATTGGGGATTAGAGTTGTAAAATTAACCCAAGAATGAGATATCCGCCGCAAAACAGATTTTACTACCATATAACACTAGGGATGATTATTTAAATAACTCTTGGAAATGATGATAGTTTTAGATAACTCAGAATGAAGTTTGTTTTCTGTTGTTTTTTTTAGGGGGTTGGGGGGGCTGGGGTAACCCGGGTTTGAAATGATTTAATTAATTGTTCCTCCCATTTGGTTAAAGATTTAAGTGATTTTTATAGATAAGAGATGCATCCAATTAGATTATAATTTTGAAATTCACCATTACAAGTGCTTTAAAGAAACAGATACCCAGTGAAATAATTTTGTTGACGCTCATGTAAATAACATTTTGGGACATTTTTCACAATACTGTATTTGAATTCAATCTAAGATACAAATATATATTAATTTTTTTGGTTTCCAATACATCATAATATATCAAATACAATTTAGAATTTGATTTAAGACATTTAATTGCTTTTGACATTGTGTCGAAAATTATACATTATTTTTTTACAGATTTAATGTTCAAATAGCTTTAAGATCCAGATCACATTTTTTTCAAATAATTAAATGACCAAACAAATATCAAATACTTTCATTTCAGAATTACATATAAAGATTTCCTTGAAAGTAGAACACCATATCCTGAACACTTGAAAACCATAACACCATTCAAAGAACCAATGAAAAAACAAAAGAAACAACCAGACCCTACTGCAAGCTACACCAAAAAGAAACTGTTAGTAAGAGACGCAGCGCTCCAAGTTCAATGTATTTCTGAAATGATAATTTGATATTTGTTTTTTTGTCCTCAAAAACAACTTTCAAGATGAACATTAATATTCAGCAATGAAACTTTAAATGCAGATCACTGTGACCTAAATTTAGTTTCAAGTACAAATGTACCAATTTGACAATCAAGATGTATTGAAAACAGTAAAAAAAAGTTAGGGAAATTGTTTAATAATAAATCTGAAATTTCAGTTTTATCTTATTTAACTATAGTGTACCACAAAAAAACTGCATGGATATTTTGGCCAACCCAATTTCAACCACCCAAAAACACTGCATGGATATTTTGGCCAACCCAATTTCAACCACCCAAAAACACTGACAATGCAAACAAGACAATGTTTTAAAATGTTTTATTAATATCTGTTGATCATTGGACCCACAGACCTAAATGTTTTACAACTTAATAATCCTCATCCAAAGTTATTTCAACTATCACCATTTCTGCATGGGTCAATTTGACAAAAAATTAACAAATTTAATAAGTGGGCAATCCACTCTGGGTTAATCTCCAACCTCTTTTTTAGCTTCAAATGTTGTTGCATATTAAAGTATGCCAAATTGAACTACTGAAATTGATGGGAAAATCATTTAACTGCATTCCAGAAGAAAATTTTATTCAATGGTTAAATAACTGGGGATGCTTTTTGTGTATGTTGTAACCAAATCAAATCAATTTTCTTTCTGCATTTTCCATTTAATTTCCAGTTTTTATAGTACTTTCTAATTTGTATCTATACATCACTATTGAATGCCCCATATTTCCGGTCAAAATTCTAACTACATCGTTCTCATGAAATGCTTAATAAAAATACTGTCATTTATGTATGCAAACTGAATATGTTCTAAAAGAAAATACTTTTTGGGAAGTTTTAAATATGAATTTTTAATGAAAATTATTTAAGAATCCCCCGACAAGAATGTAATAAGTACCACTTGTATTTATATCGGCATATTTATCTCAATATATTTTTAAATATGAGAATAAAGAAAAAGGTGTTATGTACTTGGCTATTATTAATTAAGTGATCATTTGGCTTCTGTAATAAATAACATGAGGAAAACTTTTATAATTAAAAATGGCTTATCATAATCCAGAAACATTGTTAAAAATTATGATGGTGAATATTTGTGATAATCATAAATGATTTTGTTTTATATATAAATATTAACTAGTTTCAGAAATTCAGAATCAAATTCAATCACATTTTCCAAATTACTAAATGCTTCTACCATAAAATAGTGGAGGAGGCTTTTTCACCTGGGCAAACTGGTTTTAATTCAGATAGCATCACATTTAAGCAGTATATATTAATAATAAAATACCCTAGGTTTAATAATGTACCCCCTCAACTTTCCCAGAGTAAAATATACATAAATTTTAATCTTGGCATATAGTGTACCTGAATTTTACTTCACAAATTTAGAGCAAAATTGCATCACTTAGTTGAAATACCATATCGTATTGAAACCCTCATTTCATACAAGTTTAACCCCCCTTCTAATTTGTTGAATTTTTATTTCACTACTCAGGGGCGAATCCAGAACTTTTCATGAGGGGGCCCGCTCCAGTCATGCTACAGTGATTCCTTATATAATCTTCCCACAAAAAGGGGTGGGGGGTGGGGACAAGGCTCCCTGGATCCACCTATGCTACTGTCATTCAAGATATCAGTGTTTTCATGTAAACCAGAGTCATTATTTGTTATTTTACCTTATATTTTCTGTAAAAAAAGATAAATTATTAAATTTTGGAACAGTTCAATTGTAAAAATTCATAGAAGCTTATCTCAATCTACTCCAAAAAATATAGAAATTTGTTATTTATAATCTTTTATTTAACACATTTAATAATTTGGTTAGGCATGAAAAAGGTTTGAACATTTCTTTTTTCATTCGTTGATTAAAGTAAATTAACATTTCCAATTTTTTTTTCTATTCAAGAAATTATTTACTTATTATATTAAGTAAAACATTTTGAAGAAAGAGATGAAAAAACACATAAAAAATTCATGTTGCATTTTGACAATTTTTGATAGAAAAAATGGAGCAAAGAATGAAAAAAAAACATTTAACTTAAACAATTAGTAAATAAGTTAACATATCAATTACTTGCTACCATTCTGTGGTGCCTGAGATCACCTTTTTTATTTTTTTTTTGGTTGGTGCTTGGTGTCTGAGATCATTCCTGGTCTTTGGTAAGGTTGGTGTGTTGTGCCTGAAATCATCCCTGGTCTTCGGAAAGGTTAGTGCTTGGTGCCCGAGATCATCCCTGGCTCTTAAGTTTGGTTGGTGCATGGTGCCTGAAAAACTCTTAGGTCTTTGGTTGGGTTGGTGCTCTTTGCCCTAGTTCATGCCTATTCTTTGTTTTGGTTGGTGCTCGGTGCTGGAGATCATCCCTGGTCTTTGATTAGATTGGTGCTTGGTGCCTGAGAACCTCTCAGGTGTTTGGTTGGATTGGTGCTTGGTGCCTGAGAACCTCTCGGGTCTTTGGTTGGATTGGTGCTTGGTGCCCGAGAACCTCTCGGGTCTTTGGTTGGATTGTTGCTGTACAATATTTTGTGATCAGTGTAGACAATTTTCTGTCATTTCTGTTGGTTATGTGTTGTCTTGTCTTTTTTCACCACATGGTTTAATATTGGCCCTTTGGTATATTCCTTTTTTGTGTATCTCTTGTTTATCATTGTACCTGACTGTTTGAATTTTTAGGATAATTCTAGAAATGCTATTAGCGATATGCTATTCCTAGATGTTCCAGGACATGAATAACTTCTTGATTACACGATGTGCTGCTTCATTTAAAAAAGGTGAAAGTAAGATGTCTCATGTGTTAAATTTTGTGAGGTCACTGGGATACTTCTTGTGTTCATAGGGGTGTTCTGTCTCAAATAACACCAGTAAATACTTTGATTGATTTTGTTCTGTGGGTTTTATCTCATTGACAAAAATACACTAAAAGACAGAAATAATAAATACCGTATACCTATACATCTTAGTAAGAACTCTGAAATGGATATGAAGAAGAAAGATTAGTAATTTGTCACTTACATCAATAAAATGGACATACAGAAATTTATATGCCACTTTTCTTCATCTGTTACAACAGAGCCATACTCTAGGGTCTATGACTGAGGTTGCATCTACAAAAAAAAATATTGTAAATTATTAGTGTTTGAGAACGTTGCATGACTGAAACATCCTCTCGGCTGCATCTGCAAAAAAAATCTGTAGTGTTTTGGAGAACGTTGGTGTCACTTTCATCAAACGGGCCCTTTAACAAGCTCATGGTAGAGTGATCTTGTTACTATTGTATAGTGCTGCGGAAACTATGCGCTACCCTCCCTGGTCTAGTACAACGGAGTCTATTCAAGGTCCATGACTGTAACATCCCCCTGCTGCAATCTGCAAAATTCAAAATTATAAAATTAAACATCTGTTGGTGAACTCTGAAATGAAACATAAATAAATATACAACATTACATACGGGCATATAAGAATAAAATCAATAAAACTTTATTCTATTTTCTTTAAAGTAAAATTCAAAATTTAAATTTAATTTTTTTTTAATTAACTTTTTTTACTTTATTTTTCCATGAAATTTAGCATTGTAACTGCTGTAAAAATACCAAAACTATTGCCATTTGGCTTAGTTAGTCTGTTTCTTATGTTACCTTTTCTGACATGGGACACAGACTTCTTTTTAAATGAGTTTTACTGTGTGAATTGTTTTTTCTACGTTGGCTCCTAGAGGTATAGGTGTGGATTGAGATCTCTCAAACCTGTTTAACCCACTGTATATATGCACCTGTCTCTAGTTAGAACCCTCTGGCCTTTGTTAGTCATGTTTTAATTTTAGTTCATTTATATGTTTTTGAGTTTAGTATGACATCCACTTTTACTGAACTAGTACACATTTTTGTGTAGGGCCGGCTGAAGCCTACCTCCTGATGCTGAGTTTTCTGGTTGAGTTGAAGAGCCATTAGTGGCCTACGGCTGTTTTCTGCTCTTTGGTTGGGTTGTTGTCTCTGACATTATTTTCAATTTTGTATAAGATTCATATTTTTTGTTTGAAAAACCGGTCACCAAACCTGTTGTGTGCGGTGGCTCCCTTGTTTCATTTTTTTAGTTTGACATTCTGATCTTTTTATTATCTGACCAAGCTGAGCAACCGTCTACTACAATGGTACCTATTAAATGTTACATGCATACAGACCAAAATGAGGTTAAATTATAGTCTTGGAAAAAGAAAAAAAAAATTAGCAATGTTTTTAGCTCATTTTTACAAAATTTAACTAAACAGACTGCTACCCGTTGGTTTTCCCGTTTGGATGGTTTTACACTAGTAATTTTGGGGCCCTTTATAGCTTGTTGTTCAGTGTGAGCCAAGGCTCTATGTTGAAGGACGTTCATTGACCCATAATGGTTTACTTTTATAAATTGTTATTTGGATGGAGAGTTGTCTCATTGGCACTCACACCCCATCTTCCCAAATCTTCTTGCTAATTGCAGGTCATTACTTCATTATTCCACTTTAATTTATGTTTATCAAAAATGAAGTGCTGTTATTTATTGTCTTTTTTATAGCAAATGCCTCTTAATGTATTTTTTCAAACTTTTAAAAGTGAATGGAAGCTGACATAAATACACAAAATAATTACGTAATTATTTTTTTTAACAATTTCAAGCTCCTATGTGTATAACATATCAAACCTTAAGCTTAGCTTTACAAATTTGATGGATTCTTTAATGGTTTTTGAGTGAAAGTGACAAGCTCCTCGTGAAAAAAAGCATATTCTAGTATTGCACAAACCATAAGCCTTGCTATCATCAGTAAATTTGGTGAAAATATTAAAATCAAATCTTCTTATCAAGTAGAAAAAGTTATGCCGCACTTTGTTCAAACTCATTTATACTCTTCAGAAACTAAAAAAAAATCAGTCAAAGTCAATCAAATGTTTGGCATTGACAATGCATTGAACATTTCAATAAAACTTACATACATAAGGTCTTTATGACTCAAGAGGTCAAAGCCCATGAAACAACCAACAATGACAAAATGCTTTCCATGACCTCAACCAAGTCATCACTAAGGCCATTCAACTTCAATAAACATTTTGTTTGTCTTCGTCAAAGTCAAAGTGCAGTGCTAGTGAAATAGTCTCAACAGAGTAGAAATGAGTAAAATAAATTAATATTAAATGTTTTTGAAGATATTTGAACATTTATAAAATGATATTTATTTCAAGATGTAGGACACACATTGGACATTTTAGTGTGCTGATTTGGGTCTCCATGCTGTGGTATTTTGTTAGAAGAATGGCATCCTACATCTTAGCCTTGAATTTATTTTGGAAAATGAAAAAAAAAATCTTTTGTTGATGAAAGCATGGCAAAAGGCAATTTAATGTAAACAATTTCTGTATTTCTTTTATCTTAGTTATCAATTATAGATATGAGGGTGGATAGGACCTTTATTGGGATTTGGGGATTGACCCTTTCAAGATCCGGGGAATTCTTTTTTCAAATTTCGGGATGTCAAGATTTAAATTTATTTGAATTCGGGACCTCAGGATTTCGAGTTTTTAAGCCCAGGATTTCAGGATAAGTTTTCAGAATTATGATCCATGTGGTCACAGTTATCTCCCATTGATTAAAGGTAAGCTTCATCAAAACAACTCCATTCACTTGTTAAACTTTGAAAAATGACCAGAGCAACTGAATTAATTTTAAAGACCATTGAGGTAGTGGCTATTTTCCTCAATAATAAGAGTGACATTTTTCTCTTGTGGGGGAGTCAAGATTTCCAAATATTTTGTTGTTTGTTAATTGCATCTGGCATTTTTTTGTTTAAAAGAATTTAACAAATTAGCTTATTCAAAATTTGAAACCCTTCAATTTGAAAAGTTTTCTGTATGAAATTTTGTAGTTTGGTTAGGCATTGCAAAAAAAGGGTGGGCTTTATATAAAAAAGTTTCACCCTGCAACATGCTCATGTGCTTAGGTCAGATATTGGTGTGTATGTAAGTTATTTGTTAGTCTGTTCATTTTATTCACAAATCTTTTAGACTTTGGATGATTTACAAGTTCAGGTATTGTATAAACATCAGTCTATAGTTGAAGACCTGTAGATGTCTTTGGTTATTTATTTTCATTGGGTAGCTGCCTTGTTGATTTATACCCTACATCCCCCTTTTTTCATAATGATGCATAATATCTAACCAACAAAAAGAATACTCACCAAGTTTGATTATAGATGAGGTTCTTACCATAATATTTGGTAACCCCAGATATACTTAACAGCTGTCTTACTGTTCACATTGCTTACTCTTCAAGGTCATCAATCTCTCTTCTGCTCTCTGCTCAATTGTTGGCTCCTCTAAAACATCATTTCTTTTAAATAAATATGAAAGAATGGAACTTAAAACTCTATATTATTTATCATTCTTTATAAATCTTGGTTGGTTGGCCAGGTCACCTGACACATTTTTAAAACTAGATACCCCAATGATGATTGTGGTCAAGTTTGGTTTAAATTGGCCCAGTATTTTCAGAGGAGAAGATTTTTTGTAAGAATGAACGACAACAAACTACAGACGACAACGACGGACGCCAAGTAATGAGAAAAGCTCACTTGGCCCTTCAGGCCAGGTGAGCTAAAAAAGAGTACTTAACTTATATTACCTTATTATAACTTATAATGATATCTTTCATTGATAAAATGTATGTCTGTATAAATGTCTTGTATATCAATAGCAACAAAAAGTATATTTTCATAAATTTAATTTTTTTTAAAACTTATTCAAACTTTTGAGTAAAAATGATAAACTTTGTGCAAATTGATTATGTATGAGATGAAGAACAGCAATAAAAGCACTGTTCCTTTCTTTTGTTTGTTTATTTATGCTGTCTATGTACTGATTTTGTGTTCTGGATGGATATTCCTGTGTGCATATTCTTTGTTTACCAGCTACTAAACTGTAGCATTAGGTCTATCAAAGATGTATACCGCTGTATACTTTAATGTCCAAATCATAATAGTAGTCAAATCTGAGAAAAGTTTATCAAAAAGAATTTTTGGAGAAATTCATCATCAAAAAACTAATCCAGAAGCTTTCGGTCTCAAACATTTATGAATTTTTTTGTTAGGTATATTAAGTTTAGATCACCACAGAAACTTACAATCTAATTGTTAATATACATATAGTACAATACAGGCGCGGATCCAGAGGGGGGGGTTCCGGGGGTTGGAACCCCCCCTTTTTTTTGGCCGATCAATGCATTTGAATGGGAGCATATAGCTGGAACCCCCCCTTTTTAAAATGGCTGGATCTGCCCCTGTCAATATATTATCAGATAAACCTGCCAGTAATCCGGATGGTAAAAAAAAAATGATTAAGTTTTGTAATAAACTATTTGACTATACCTGTATTCACTTGGTCTACTGTATCAAGGGGAAATCAACATGTTTGTGAAATGAAGTTGATATACTGTCCTGCTTTCCTAGATGCATCTGAATACCAATTTAGATTTTAGATGACTAAGTTTGTAGTGTCAAAGTACTGAAAAGAAACATTTAATATTAAAATTATTCCAGAAAATATGTTGCAAACAAAAACGTATGTGTGTTTACTGTACCCATACCTTCCCTAAAGTTTTGTTGGGAAATTTTTGGATTTAGCAATGTTGCTCCCATAGATTCAATATTTTTGAGTATTGACCCTACAATACAAGGTTTTCAACATAGACGTTTTCAGTAAGTTTTGCCAACCAGTTCAAAAACTTTACCTAAATTTGATTGGTTAAACTGTTAATTGTTCCCTAGACAGATACATGAATGTGAGCTCTATTCTTCTTGTTATATTTGCCACTGGACATTATGCAACCAACAATCAATCATGAATCTTAAATGGTTAAAGTAAAAGCTCTATGCTGTAACTCAAGTAAAGCTTGTATATATAGACATACACAGACATTAAAAAGATGTTTTACATCTCTAATAGTAAATCAAACAAAACAGATCACATTAAAGAAATTTATGATAAATAAATGATACCTTAAATCTTCTATAACTTTGAACTCATTTGATGTCCCCAAACATTTTAAGGAAAAACACAGATAAAGACAGATTTAAACCAAAATGAAGCCCAATTCAAACCTGTTGATCACATGATAATTTGTACACTCAAATCTTCTCACTTCACACTTGAGTAACCATCCGTGTAGCCAAATATTTTCACCTGACAAAAGTATTGCAAAAAAATATGTAACTGAATTTTGCTCAGATAACAAAGAATTGCCCTCAAGGGAATTCTTTTTAACTTGTTAAAGAACAGTAAAATCTTAAGCATGAGGCTCAAAGAACCTGCATTCAAAGTTTGACCACGAAAACTGATAAACTAAAAAGTGGACCAAGGACAGATATGAAGAATCAAATTCTTTTGAAATATAGCTTAATCATATATACACTTCAACCCCAGGCTGCATCTTCATGTTAACTGTAAAAAAAAATATAAGTCCATTTATCAGTAAAATACGAAAAAAATAAAAATAAGAATTTTCAAAACTTTGCTATCGATAGTTGAGCTCTACATTAATGAATATTCCTTTTCAGTTGGTGTGACTTTTACAAACATCAATATATTTGCTATGGCAAACTTGACAGGCTTGACAAATCATGACTGCATCAACCTAGTCTAGTTTATTGTTGGTTGCTTAACGTCCAGTGGCAAATATTCCATGCATATTTAGAACGATAAATGAACACGAGCCAGCTTCTCAAATTTCTTCAGATGGTCTTCTGTTTTCATATCCAAAATTTTTGAGAAAAGATTTTAAAAGCGGTGTTCTGAATGATCCATATAATGAAAATAATCTGGAAGCATATCAAGGGGTGAATATTTACCTTGGGGTTTTGTGGCTTCACGAACAGTTTCAAAGTTTACATCGTAAATCTTTTGCTTCTGTAAATTGTGTCCATCTTGTTCGTTTGAAGACAAAGTGCTATTTGAAACACTTTGGCGGGAAGTTTTCCAATGGCCGAAAATGAAGGGTCGTAAAACTTCAAACCAATGAGAAATAACAAAACAAGACACACCCTCGGTATTAAAACTACTCATAAAATTTGTTTGACCACAGTCTTGTTGAACAATAAAGGCCAATAAACTTAAGATCTCAAATCGAGCATAAAAAGGTCTGTTAATACATTTGATATGAAAAATGACATAAGTTTCCCTTTAATCATGGAAACTGGTTTTCAGGTAGATGTTTAATAAGTGAAGAGTTTACGAAAATTTTCGTCTTACGCCCCCCCCCCCCCTTTTTCCAAATCATTTAGGGAGCTACCATTTGATTTTTATGGGGGGGGGGGGGGGGGGGGGCTAGGATGAAATTTGAAAAAAATAGGCAGGACAGGAGTTTTAAGTAAAAAAAAAAGGCAGGATGAGACACTTTGCAAAAAAAAAGGCAGGATGACAATTTAGGTAAAAAAAAAGGCAGGATAAACTATAATAAACAAAAAAGGCAGGACCGAATAGAGTGAAAAATAAAAAGGCAGGACAGAGATTACAACTAAAAAAAAAATGCAGGACAAAATTTGACACCCCGAGCGACACTTCATATTTTGATGAATAACAGTTTTAAAACCAATTAATTTTAACTAAGACACTGGTATTTGGTATAAGTCAATGAGAGGAATATAATTCTATATAAATGATACGGGTGATGGCTGTGTAAAATAGTTTTTTATACCGAAAGGAGTTGGTTCAGTAAGACCCCTTTTTGGCCCCAAAATATAACAGTTTTACAAAATTGTTAAAATGTAAACTTTTAGTTATTTATTGGACAGTGGAATGCTTCTGCTACATAAATATGGGCTGTTTTTGACAATACAATGCATATATATCCGGTACTAGCACCATTAAGTCATGCTAAATTACTGAAACCTTCACAATTCTAGCATTTTAGTTAAATTTTAGACGGTTTTCGTGTAAAACGAAAGTGGCCGCATTCGTGTTCATCCTTAATATTGAAATGTAAGTTGTATTTGATGATAATACATAACATATATAAAGGTTGAGGATGAACACGGATGCGGCCACTTCCATTTTTTCCAAAAACCATCTGAAAAGTGACATTTTTCGGCATATTTGGTAGATTTTTCATATTTGAGCTTGAATCGGATCGTTTTTAATGACTAAATCAGTTAAAATCTTTCCCATTAACTAATTAAGTCAAATAAAATAGACACTTAAGTATTTAAAAAGTGGTCAAAATCTTTCGTCAGATGAACCTGAAATTTGAGGCCAAAATCGGTCCTTACCGGACCTACTCCTTACCGGACCTACTCCTTTGCATATAAAGCCTCAAAATCTGCAACACGGAAAACTAGGGCGAGGTGTTTGAGAAAACTGAGCACTGAAAACGACTGCTTCTGCTTTCAGGAAATAGATTATGTTGCAGTTCCTTCCGTGCAATACATTATATGGTACTGAGAGTTCTAGAAATAAGAAATTTTGATGCTTGAACTTACCTTCTTACTTTTTCGTCGCTTCAAAATTGCCACCCCATGTCAAACAAAACCGACACCCCGCAAGTGGCGTTCTACACGGTGAATACACTGTGAATCAATATGATTTTCAAAATACTACACACGAATGAGTAAAATGTGGCTTGTTATAAAAGTGTTGTGCAAATTTTAATTTACATGTTTAGCATATTCATCTCACATATTAATGTCCCGTTATTGTAGCGATTTTGTCAATCTTCATATTATTTGTTTCGAAAATCCAAATATGTGCGTCAACGACGATTTTTGTCGAGCATGCGAGTTTTGTCAAAAAATGAAATTATATAAGATATCTTATATATTATATCTTGAAATTCGAATAAATTCGAATAAATAGTAAAACGGCTGTTGCCATATATATCATTTATTTATATATTGTGTGTCTTGCTTGTAAATGTATAAGTACATGTATATATGTAACCAAACACGTGTTATAACTATAAACAAATAACATTTTACATGTTCAATTTTGTACAACTTTGATAAAAACATCTATTACAAGTAACAAAAATAGTCTTGTGTACACTTAACGCCAATTTTAAACTGGTTGTAAATTGATTGGCCTCTAATTAATGAGGGGGGGGGCAAGGGGGGTCCCAATAACAGCAAAACAGCAAATTGATTTGGCTCATAACAGATAACAAGGAATTAGAAAGGACAAAAACAGATAACAGTAAATGAAATATTAAAATAATTCGGTCTTTGACAAATCAGTATTTCTTATTACGGATATAATCCTTTGTAATGCATTCCATTTTTTATGACTATGTTTTTAGTATTAATTTATGTATCTAGAATGTGTTTAAATTACTACTCAGTATAGTATAATATTTTTTACACGCTCGTTTACGGAACGTATTATGGTATACTGTTGTCCATCTGTTGTCAACATGTCGGACTTTAACTCAAAAACTCTTTAACCATTTGCATTAAACTTTGGGAAATTGGTTATATCTATTGACGTGAGCTCCCTTTTTTGTCTTTTTTTTTTTTTATAAATTTTAGATTTTAAGTTTCTGGGTAATGGGTTTTTATTCAATAAAATTGGTGGGGTTTTTTTCAGTTTTCTGATAATATCTCAAAAATGCTTTCCCAGAGCAAGGAATTTTGGTGAATTGTTTATATCTATTAACATGAGGTAACTTTCAATTTTTATAAATTTTAGATTTGACGTTTCCGAGTTAACGGGTTTTATTAATTAAAAAGGGGTGATTTCCCAGTTTTCAGACATTAACACAAAATTGTTTTCAGCAGTTCTCATGAAACGTTGATACATTGTTTATATATATTGACTGAAGCTCCCTTTGTTGCTAATAAAAAAAATGGCCTAAAAGAGTTTGAATATTCTGACTTTTTCTAAATGACCATTTAATGAGGTGTGTGAATTTTTCTTAATAAAACTTTGAGACAAAGTGGTATATAGGGTAGAAAAATCAAAAGCACCAATTATAAGCATGCAATTTATCAAGTACTTCGAACGAATTTTCACACTCTAAAAGCAATTTATTCCACTATTTTCAAAGGCCTTATTTGAACAATTTTTTATCAGCTGAGGTTTTTGATTGTACCAAGTGTACTAGTAAGTAGAATACATAGTTTAGTAGGGAAACAATGGCTTGAAACGAAATAAATCTTGTTTGTAATGAGTTATGTGCAGCTTCGGAGCCAAGTACATGGTTGGAACTTTCATTGTACAATGCATTTGGTTCTGCTTTGAAAAGAATCACAGAGCTGAGTCTATGTACCATATTATATAAAAGGTTAAGTGGTTGTTAGGACCTAGTCCTTAATTGAGATCCTTGTCAGATATTCCTGGCCATATGTTTTCCTTTTTGTCATATTAAGAATTGTTTTAATTTAATATGTTCGTACGAAAAACAAGGAACATTATTCTCATACAAAAAATTAAGATAATTCTAAATACACATTCATAAAAAAAAATGGAATTTATTACAAAGGATAATCATAAGATATACTTGAATTGTCCTGGACCTCACTGTGATGGGTATATGTTAATGGAATCCTTCTCTGAATACGGGACAAACATATTAGTAGTGGTATACCCCAATGGCCAATGATCTTCAATTTATACCGAATATTGACTGTCAAAATAAATGCTAACATTCCAATTTTCAATAACAGTTAACAGCAAATACATTATCACAATAACAGATAACAAAAAAACTAAAAGCCCAATAACAGCTAACAAAGAATAAGACAATAACAGCTAACAGCAAATATATTTTCAAAATAACAGATAACAAAGAATTAAATTGCTCCATAACAGCATAACAGTTAAACCCCTTGCCCCCCCCCCTCATTAATTTTTGTTTTTATAACACTTAATCTATTATTTTTTTCAACCTATGCCAACATATTTTCATACAATTTTATACCTAAATTTCAAAATGTTGGCACAGGTTGAATGAACCATTTTTATTGAAAAAAACTTGTTACTTCAAATATAAAACTTTAAGAAAAATTAAAAAATATTTTCAAAATAAATGTTTTCTTGTCCAAAGAAAAATAATCTCAAAACTGAATTGTGACTTTTTGTCCAGAACTTTTTGTCCTGTGACTTTCTGTCTTACATTCATTACGAACATGGAATGCTGGTGTCATTTAGATAATATACTACTGAAGTATATCGTGCACATAGGAGGTCCTTTGCGGTGATTTTAGAGACCGCTGTAGTAATCATGGTAATAGTGAATGATTTGGTGATTAGTTTGTTTGATGTTTTCATGGTTTTATTTAGCCTTGCAATGGGAGATCTCGCATGATCGGATATATATACCACTTTCTTTGCAAAATAACATTAGTATTTTAAACAATTCTGCATTTTGTAAAAATCTTAAGGCTTTCAGTGAACGATGTATTGAAACGGAGCCATAAAAAATGACATTTTAACTCTAACAATGCTGATATTTGTGCACTACCAGCCATTATGATACATTCATTTTATCATTCACCGCTCTACTGGTATATGCATGTACACTGCAAGCCCCTTAGGGTTCACCATTTATAACACGCATTACCACTACTGATAATTGTGCACTTGCCAGCCCTTTTGATACATTCGTTCTATCATTACCACTACTGATAATTGTGCACTTGCCAGCACTTTTGATACATTCGTCATATCATTACCACTACTGATAATTGTGCACTGCCAGCCCTTTTGATACATTCGTTCTATCATTACCACTACTGATAATTGTGCACTTGCCAGCCCTTTTGATACATTCGTCATATCATTACCACTACTGATAATTGTGCACTTGCCAGCCCTTTTGATACATTCGTCATATCATTACCACTACTGATAATTGTGCACTTGCCATCCCTTTTGATACATTCGTCATATCATTACCACTACTGATAATTGTGCACTTGCCAGCCCTTTTGATACATTCGTCATATCATTACCACTACTGATATTTGTGCACTGCCAGCCCTTTTGATACATTCATTCTATCATTACCACTACTGATAATTGTGCACTGCCAGCCCTTTTGATACATTCGTTCTATCATTACCACTACTGATAATTGTGCACTGCCAGCCCTTTTGATACATTCGTTCTATCATTACCACTACTGATAATTGTGCACTTGCCAGCCCTTTTGATAAATTCGTCATATCATTACCACTACTGATAATTGTGCACTTGCCAGCCCTTTTGATACATTCGTCATATCATTACCACTACTGATAATTGTGCACTTGCCAGCCCTTTTGATACATTCGTCATATCATTACCACTACTGATAATTGTGCACTTGCCAGCCCTTTTGATACATTCGTCATATCATTACCACTACTGATAATTGTGCACTTGCCAGCCCTTTTGATACATTCGTCATATCATTACCACTACTGATAATTGTGCACTTGCCAGCCCTTTTGATACATTCGTCATATCATTACCACTACTGATAATTGTGCACTTGCCAGCCCTTTTGATACATTCGTCATATCATTACCACTATTGATATTTGTGCACTGCCAGCCCTTTTGATACATTCATTCTATCATTACCACTACTGATAATTGTGCACTGCCAGCCCTTTTGATAAATTCGTTCTATCATTGCAACTACTGATAATTGTGCACTGCCAGCCCTTTTGATACATTCGTTCTATCATTACCACTACTGATAATTGTGCACTTGCCAGCCCTTTTGATACATTCGTCATATCATTACCACTACTGATAATTGTGCACTTGCCAGCCCTTTTGATACATTCGTCATATCATTACCACTACTGATATTTGTGCACTGCCAGCCCTTTTGATACATTCATTCTATCATTACCACTACTGATAATTGTGCACTGCCAGCCCTTTTGATAAATTCGTTCTATCATTACCACTACTGATAATTGTGCACTGCCAGCCCTTTTGATACATTCGTTCTATCATTACCACTACTGATAATTGTGCACTGCCAGCCCTTTTGTTACATTCGTCATATCATTACCACTACTGATAATTGTGCACTGCCAGCCCTTTTGATACATTCGTTCTATCATTACCACTACTGATAATTGTGCACTTGCCAGCCCTTTTGATACATTCGTCATATCATTACCACTACTGATAATTGTGCACTGCCAGCCCTTTTGATACATTCGTTATATCATTACCACTACTGATAATTGTGCACTGCCAGCCCTTTTGATACATTCGTTATATCATTACCACTACTGATAATTGTGCACTTGCCGTCCCTTTTGATACATTCGTTCTATCATTACCACTACTGGTATTTGTGCACTGATAACCATTAGGTTACAAAACCATTTTAACACTATCACTGTTGGTATCTGTATACTGTTATCCCTAAGGATACAATCATTTCACAATGAACACTACTTGAAAGTTTTCACTTCCAGCTCTAAGGAACCAATAATTTTAAATCGAATTATGAAGGTATTTGTGCACTTACTACCAAAAAGTTACAATAATTTTAACCCTACCACTGCTGGTATTTGTGCACAGTCTAACCTAAGGATACAACCATTTAAACACTACCACTGCTAGTATTTATGCACTGTCTAACCTAAGGTTACAATCATTTTACTTTACACTACTAATACTACTTGAATGTTTTCACTACCAGCTCTAAGGAACCAATAATTTTAAAACGAACTACCAAAAAGTTACAATCATTTTAACACTACCATTGCTGGTATTTGTGCACTGTCTAACCTAAGGATATTATTTTAACACTACCACTGCTAGTATTTATGCACTGTCTAATCTAAGGATAAAACCATTTTAACACTACCACTGCTGGCTTTTGTGCAGTTTCTACCCTAAGGATTGTGATCATACAACCATTTTAACAATACCACTGCTAGTATATGTGCAGTGTCTACCCTAAGGATACAACCATTTTAACACTACCACTGCTGGTTTTTGTGCAGTGTCTACCCTAAGGATATAACCATTTTAACACTACCACTGCTATTATATGTGCAGTGTCTACCCTAAAAATACAACTATTTTAACACAACCACTGCTGGTTTTTGTGCAGTGTCTACCCTAAGGATACAGCCATTTTAATACTTCTACTGCTGGTTTTTGTGCAGTGTCTACCCTAAGGATACAACCATTTTAACACTACCACTGTTGGTTTTTGTGCAGTGTCTGCCCTAAGGATACAACCATTTTAACACTACCACTGCTAGTGTATGTGCACTGTCTACCCTAAGGATACAACTATTTTAACACTACCACTGCTGGCACTGTCAGCCCTTCGAATTCAATCATTTTAACACTTCCACTGCTTGTTTTTGTGCACTGTCTACCCTTAGAATATAACAAATTTAAAAATTGTGCACTGTAAACCCTTATCAAAGAATATGGACACTATTACTGCTGGTATTCATGCACTGCCAGTCCACTGAATACAATCATGTTAACATTACCACTGCTGGTATTCATGCACTGCCAGCCCTATAAATACAATTCTTCCAATTCATGCTGGTATTTTCAATTATACATTTACAGTGCACCAAACTCAGTTTGTAAATCCCACATGGCATCTTGCAATATCTGAACAAACCTGCTAAACTTACAATGTAAGTGAAATGGACAAAGAATTCAGTTACAATAGGTCAAAGGTTCATGTACTACCACAGTGGCGGATCCAGGGGGAGGGTTCCGGGGGTTGGAACCCCCCCTTTTTTTGGAAGATCAATGCATTTGAATGGGGACATATAGTTGGACCCCCCCCCCTTTGTCCTGGGTGTCTGGATCCGCCCCTGTACCAATAGTTATATTAGAATATTATTCAGCCCATTTTCAAGTATTATTCTCTGTTGCACTTGTCTTTCCAAATTCATTGTTTTTAGATTTTGGAGAGAACCACACATATTGTTTTTTCAATATTACAATATTTTATAATTATCATTATAACCCACTAATTACTTTTAATATACTTAAATTCATTTCTATCTTTGTACCTCTTATGAGACAAGAACACCCCACCCCTACTACTACCACCACCACCACCACCACCAAAAAGAATTTCTATAGATAGAAATATTTGACCCTTTAATCATTTTTTGTTGGATATATAGTGTTGTTGGATTGCTGTCTCATTAATTATGACCACATTTCTTATTTTATTCATTTATATAATTTACAATCTTCCAAAAAAGTTGTCATACTGAAGAAATTGTCTTCTCTCTGCATAGCAGTAGTAAACATTCTAATAACTGGAACCTAATTAACATGAAACTTTGCTCACATAACTGTAAACTTAACTTTTCTTGGGGTACTTGTATTCTAGGTTAGATCTTTCCTGCTGACTTCACATGATTTATTTTAACTGCTTCATAAAAGTGTTCTTATGAGGGAAGATCCCATTTGGTCATATTTGTGACAACTTATATTTACTTTCTTTTGCTACTTGCTAAAGTTGTGAATTAAGTTGGTTTAAAAGTATGTCTTACCATCTTCTTTGGTATCAAACAATAACAATATACTGTTGTATGTAAAAATTTCATATTTTATTCATAACAATAAATAATGCCATAAAAAATTATAACAATTTTTAAACATCAATTACATGTTCTTTAAAGCTGTAAGATCTTCAAAATATTTTACAAAAATACCTACATTTTCCTGTATGTTGTCCAAGAATGTGAAATAAAGTACCCAAACATTCTGTTGGGGAAAAAAATGGTAAAAAGGAAGCATTATAAAACTAGCAAGACAACTTAGACTAGCATTTTCACTTGAACAAGAATGACAGCTCTTGTTATAATATGACCAGATCTTTTAATAGACTACATACGAGATGGCAAAGGGCAGTGTATCATCCAATGGCAAGTTAAAATGGATATTCAGATCATGAACATGCTAATGTGGTATCATTATGAACTCTGATTTGAGGTAAAACGAACACATTGAGCTAGAATTCAAATGTGTTGGCCCACAAGGTTACGGAGGAAGACATGTCACTATTCAGATTTGGAGCCAACCTGTCTTTCCTCTTACTCTTTAATGTCCAATGCTTGGTGGAGAAACACCATAATAATAGAAAATAAATGTACTAAAAAAATATTATAGATTTTTGCAAAATGATATTCTATTTTTTTAAGTTTTGTAAAACATGAATGTCTATTTAATAATGACTGTGGTACATGACTAATGTCCATTGGTCAAAAGTTCAAATTAAAAAAACATAAAGGTTTGATTCGCCCACAAGGAAAAGCTGAACAGTCAGTTATCACCTACACAAAAAGATCATGCTGGTATTTCATAACATAAAAAAGTACAATATAAATCTTGCAGTGTAAAAAAGAAAGAAAGGAAGGATTATAATTTCATCTTCATAACACCACAAGAAATCAAAGGTTTAAATTTTGCAAAAGCTTCAATAAGATGTAATTAGGGGTTTAGGAAGCATAAAGGATACAAAATGAATACCCCAAAATAAAGCATTGGCAAGGTAAAAACCCAAAAATAATTTAACCAGAAATCAAAATAAGAGGTGCATAATGGTGTTATATGGTGAAGATTCTCAGAAAGTTTCAATGATTTATAGTAAGGGGTTTAGGAAGGGTGAGTAGATATAAATGTTTACAACATTGTGCAGATAATAAAAAGTCCATGTTATTATGAAGTAACTTTCACAATGCATTAGGATGAATAATTGAAATAGATGTTGCATAAGCAGGGGCGGGTCCAGCCATTTTAAAAAGGGGGGGTTCCCAACCCAGGACAAAGGGGGGGTTCCAACTATATGTACCCATTCAAATGCATTGATCAGCCAAAAAAAAGGGGGGTTCCAACACCCAGAACCCCCTGGATCCGCCAATGCATAAGTGCATGCAAATACATCATGTGAGTAAGATTCTGTGAAAATTTCAAAAAAATATCTTTAGTGGCTCAGGAACATGAATGGATACAAAAGTAAAACAGGATAAATAAATAAACAAGAAGACCATTAACAGACTTTCCAGTACAATATTTCCCTGCTTTGAAAATTGGGAGCATAAAATAAGAGATTGACACTTAATGGTATTTGTGGAGATAAAACATGTATCAAAAATGCAATGAAACTTGTAACTCTTAAAAAGAGTTCTTACATAAAAATTAGATTAGAAAAATTGGCAGGTATAGATTAACAGTGCTACATTTAAAATGTAAAATTTATATTATTGACAGAAAAACTGTCTGAATACAGTTAGTATATAACATACAAATTCTATATAATACACATCTGACCTTATGTACTATGCATCTGACAGATTCTTAAAAATTACAAATTAATAAAACTTTCAATACATAACATATACAATTGTACCCTTGAACTGATCTGAACACAATGGCTTTAATAACAAATGGCAAGATATGTTAACCTGCTTCTCTATGCCTAAGTCACATGGACAGAATTTGCATTTGTAATTACATATTGAGAAGGCACGTTTTCACCTGCTTCTCTGTGTCACATGAGCAAAATTTTAATTATAACATAACGGCATGTAGTTGCCTTATTTTACATGTAATGCAATATGTTTGAAGATCTTAATACTTTTGCCCTTGACTTTATCGACAAAAAATAAAAGTACAGTGTGGACTAAATCCTTGACAGAATGAGACTGGTCCCTTTTTTTACCAGAACTTCACTGTCCATCTAAAATTATTCGATTTTACGATATCACATTATAAATTCCTTCTGTTTTTCTTCCTCCTCATCTTCATACTCGTCAGTAAAATCTTCATACTCTGTCTTTTCGTCCGATATTTTACTTTCTAATGATTTTTTCTCCTTTTTTCCAGCATTAGACAATGTCAAGTCCTCTGGGTCAAATTTCAGTGATATGTTTCCCAATTCTCCATCAAATCTATTTTTAGTAACCTATAAAATTATATAAATAAGAGAATTTAAATTTCTAAGAACTGTAAAAAAAAAATATTATCTTTCATTGTCAGAAGTGTTATGATTTGTGGATTTTATTTAATGACTATTAAAAAACATGCAATATACCCAATCAATTTATCTACAAGTCAAAATATTATTAACTCTATTAAAAATTGACATAAAGTTGATTAATTGTCAAAACTAGATACCATTGAGATGGGAGCCATCTCTGTGGGCCCCGCTGTCAATAACGTGGGGTAAATAAGTTGTATGGATAATCTGATATGAAGCATTATTTGAAGTTATTACATCAGACAGACAGACCTTTGACCTAGGAAGTTGTACATACATCATGACACACCCTCTGGTGTTGGTTAAAATGGATGTCAAGTCAAAGTTAAAGTGTTACGGACGGACGGAAGGACAGACTGATCACTATAGGGCGACCCGCCTAAAGGTGGGGGCCTAATTAAACGACCCAATGCCAGCTTTTTTTATCAATCATATCCAATTCTCTAAGTCTCAACACCTATCACTCAGAACAATTGACGTTATTTCCAAAATTTACAACTTACACTCAAACAGAGTTGTTTCCCATTTTATACCTTGTGTGCATATTTTTACTGTCAAAAATTATAAAACAATGTCCAAATCCTCACACTGCCTAGTTGTTTAGTAAACTTGTAATTTATTTTCACATGGCCTTACACATTAGCATACCTCTCACATGGCCTTACACATTAGCATACCTCTATATATTTTTTGCCTCCTCGTTTTGTTTTACTCGTCTGTAAGAGGATAACATTGTCTGCCTCCTGTGTTGCCTTGGCACTCCCAAATATGGATGCTGTTGTTAATTCTGTATCTTCATTTTCCTGTTAACCAATAATGTAAAACACCAGTTTAGATGCATTTTAAAATATAAGCATTATCTAAAGATTTCGTGTACTAAAAAATCTCAAAAAATGATATCTCTCCCCCAAATATATCTCTGATTTCTGCATACCACCCTATAAAAAATCTAAACAGTAGTATGAGTGGAGCTTGAAAATTTATATCTCTCTCACTATATCCACTTGACATCAGAATTTAACATTTTGATGTGGGAACCCTTAAAAAGTAACTACATAGAAATGAATACAAACTATTATAATGTGAGAATTCACTAGTTTAAGGAATAGTTGTGTAGGTGTAGTTGTAGTGGTTAGTACATCGGACTACTAACACAAAGGTTTGACTGAAATATTTCACTGGTTAAGAAGGAGTTGTGGATTAGAGATGTACAACACAAATAATATGAAATTGAAAAGTATTTTTTTGTGTAAATGAAACTCCAAAAACTTGGCACATGCACATTACAGTTACATAAAAAATATTATCTAAAAGTTATATTAAAATTCAATCTTTGGTTAAGAGCTAAAATGGTCCAGATGGACCATACATAAATAACACATAGCTGAGAGGGTGATAGAGCAGATTGTTACCCCAAGAAAACATTGTCAACTGATGCAAAGCCATGTGATATTGACTTGATTATTCTGAATTATCTTTTATTTTTGTCTTTTACAGTTAAATTTTAAATTTAAATTTCTTTACTGTGGCGTCACATATATAAGAACATTACATGTATTAGAAAAAACAACAGAGGTGAAGCAAGATGTGTTACTTTTATTTTGACAGTCAATGAAAAAGTTCTGAGCCACAACATAGAACTCAAGCATTGTCTTTTATTATTTGATGTAATTTCAATTTATTGTCCTTTAAATTCATATTTTTGATTGGTCTGCACGAGGGAGTGACATTCAACTAACTGTCTCCTGTGTTGCATTCAATATCCTAGTGGCTATGTAGATTTATGACTATTGAACGAATATTTAGCCTAGCTGCTACATAGATATTGATAGCAGCTACGTAGCCGCTACGATATTGATCACGACCCTGCGCAGCCATGGGATAGAGTAAATTATCTCCCTGGTATAAAACAAATAAAATCTGGCATTTTGAAATGAAGTATAAAAAATAATAAATACTGACCTTCCTGGGATGAATGACTAATGTTAAGTGAACATTGTGCTCTGAAGCAAATCTTCTAAAGGCAGCATACACTAAGTTCTGCTTGGAAAACTTATCAGTAACATCCATGTCACTCCCCATCATAAACTGTAAATTGTCCACTATAATATGCTGGGTATCATGAATATATACTGCATGTGCCATGGTCTGGAAGAAAATACATATTCATTACACATTTAGGTTTCAAATGACTTTTTGTTCATTTCTTAACATAGTCAAATATGAAGAGAGAATCTTGGTTATTTTTCATGTCAGCAAAAGACAAAGTAAACTTAATATACATTCCTATTTCAATCAGTGCAGTCAATTAAACATTTGTTCTAAGGTCATTAAATCATGAAAAGTGAATTCTATGAATGTTTGTAACCCAAAGCTGTTTACTAATTTTTAATTGCTTTTTCTTATTGAAATTGTACACAAGCTTTTCATAATTGTTCATGTAGGAGGTACATTTATACATATATTTCATTTATACATTACATATAAAACCAAAGTGCTTGTGAGCCAAAAAGAGTAGAGATTGCTTTTATTTTGCAATGTGGACCTTAAAATTAAACATTGTTATGTACTGAGCAATAGAACACATTTGTATTTAATAAGAACCATTATTGCAGTTCAAATAATTATAGAATAGATAGACACAGTTTAGTAACTTGAATATCTGAGTAGTTGAAAGAATGTTTGCTTCACTGCACTATGGTGTTTGTGTTTTCAAGGGTAGATATGAAACCTGGAAAATATACCAAGCAAATCAGTGACAAAAGAGTTTTGAGCAAACTTTACCCAAAAAATTTCACTTATTAGTATTTTAGAAAGGTATGTGCTAGATATGACCTGCTGATGAAATGCTTTATGTACATAAATGAGGCCGATAGTTTTCTAGATTGAATTGTTCTACACTTGTCATTTCAAGGCCTTTTATAGCTTGCTTATTGTTGAAGGCTGTATGGTGTTTACTTTTATGTGATTCAGAGTTGTCTCATTGGCAGTCATACCACATCTTCTTATTTCTATATATAAATTATTCTCAAATTAACAGATATTTCTTACATCTATAACTTTCTTTATTTCATTCTGACCAAAAAATGTCATAAAGTGCATTGGTAATTTTTGGAATTCATCAGCAAATTGATCAAATTCATTCAAATTTTCTGGAGAGAGTTTCTTCCTGAAAATATAAAACAATATATCCTAAACCAATTCTCAGTTAGTATAAAATATTTAAGCATAAGATTAAGAAAAAAAGATTCTATTTCAGCAATAAACATTCTTTTTTAGTATGTGGGTTGTTAATTTTCAAATTTAAGCAATCATCCTGATTTTTTTAACCATTTATTATTTAATATTTATAATTTATCACATCACTCTTCAGTGACGAATGAGTCTCCACAATTATTTTTAACCCTTTAACTCCATTCCGCATATGCCCTCAAGAACCTCTTTCATTAGCCATTATACAATTTCCTTAAAGTTTCTTATTCAAATAAACACTGCAATGATGAATACTTACTTAGCATATTGAATTAACATTGTTTTAGCCAGTCTTGTATTATTCACCTCAAAGCTGCCCCATAGTGTATTAACCTAAAAATAATAAAGATTAACTCAGCAATGCAAATTAAAGAAGAATGTGTCCATGAGGCACAGAAGATCTGTTTGTTAATATACTGCACACTCAGTTATTTTTCATTTAATAAAGGGGGTCTCATTGGGGGGTTCCGATTCCAGATCCCGCTTACTGTTTTGTCAGATTCCCGTATCCCGCTTACACTATGTAACTAAGCAATTCTCATTTTTTTTGTCATTTCCAGGGTCCCGAAAGATCTCATTTCCCGTTTTCACGACACAATAATTTGACTTTCCGCCCAATCTCATATAAGTCGTGCAAACATGGTTCATGAGTTTGAATGGGTCCACTGTGGAAAAGATAATACTTTTTGATTAGCCTCTGGGTCGATAATAAATCTCATGATATGTAAATTTACTTTTAAAAACATTTCAACTATAATAAACTTCAATTAACGTAAAAATATCGATCTTAAACTCTACAAAATTGTAAAAAAGCCATGTCGCCAATTTCGAATAAGGAATATGCAGCCGAAAAAAACTATCCTGTGCACCAATTTCATGCTCTTTCTTTATTAAATCCAAATGATCCTGATATGAACTTTCGAATATGAAAGTAAAAATAATATCAAAACTCAAAAAAAAAATGTTTATCAATAATTTACGTGTGTCGTCAGTTTCACGATTCTTCCATAACGGTAATTTGAGTATATTTCAAAATGAGCAATTGACAGGTTCAGTGCTTTTAATGTTTGTTTATGGGTTTAGTAGTGTTGAATTTTGAGTTAGTATCTCAATCTGTCCATTAAAACAAGCTATCTCTGAGAATTTCTCTTTATTTTTCCATTTTACCAATTATGCTCATCAAATGATTCCTCCGTAACCGTAGGCTAAACCATTGGTACAATATAGAAACAAGAATTTCTCTTTTTCTTCCAACCAATCATACTATTTCGACATAATACAAGCTTTGATGCTATTTGATTAAGCAGCATTTTTGAAAAAAAACCACTAAAAACTGCTTGGAAATTCCTCCGAAACGATTCTTCCGTAACGGGACAATTTTATACAGGGTACATTTTCATCCATACACCGGTTAATCATGTGTCACGTGGTTTTAAAAGTTTTACAAGCGGGGTTGTTTAAATGGAAGAAGTGCTTGACCACATAAAACGATAAAATTTGAAGAAAAGGGAACTATTTTGGAAATTCTGAGAAGGTAAATATATTATTTCATAGAGAAAAAATATGTAAGAGAGTATATTTGTATTTTAAAAGATTTTTTACCTTAAAAACATAATAACAATACTTTATAAACAACTACCAAAACGTACATAAACAACTTTTGGGTGCAGAAGGAAAAAAATACAAATAAAAAAGAGCCTACAATGTTACGGAGGAATCACGATTCCTCCGTAACATAATTGTATTGACAGTAATGATGCAAAATGTGAACTACAACTATGTATTAATGAATATAACAAGTTTATGCATATTTTATTATTAGTATTACACTGATTATCCAGATCTACACTGCTATAGATAAAAGAAGATGTGGTATGAGTGCTAATGACTCAACTCTCCATTGAAGTCACACTGTATAAAAGTAAACAATTATAAAATGTACTTGAAACAAACATATGACAGCAGAATCTCTGAGCAAGCATGTAAAAAGAAAAAAAAATCATAAACGACAAATACAAGAGCTCGCTCACCTACGAAATCATTGAAATATATATGAGACGATCCTAGTATTCCTGACTGGCTACAGGCATTTTCAAGCAATTATTATGGTTTTTAAATGGTTTTACAAATGCCAAATCACATTGTGTCTTGGATAGAGATTTGTTTCATTTGCACTCATACCACACCTTCTAATGAATATATATTTATTTTTCAGCTTAAATGGCACTAACCAATGCCGAAAGACAAAAAAAATTCAGAGAAAGTCAAAAGGCAAAAAATGAAAAAGAATACCTGCAGAGGGAAAGAGCACGTAAAAGAAAAGCATACATTCCATCAAAAGAACTAAGTATGTCTGAAAGAAAGAAAAGAAATAAACAAAAGCTGACCAGTAATAGGGAAAGTAGAAAAAGGAAAGCAAATTCAAATCAGGAAGTATTGGTGCTTAAACTAAGTTTTCCAGCTAAGGCAAATGGCAGTAAATCTAGAAGAAAAAAAATTTTGTTGGAAAAGACCAATGCATTACAGCGTTTAGAAGAAGAAAATTTGAAACTGAAAAGAAAATATCAAGCACTAACTAGAAAGCAACAGAGGATAGACAAGAAACTAAGAGACACAGATTCCCCAAGAAGCAAGGCTAACAAAGATATTCAGGAAGTAATCTCAAAGAAGACCAGTGCTGATAAAGTTAGAAGAAAACTAGTATTGTATCATACAATGACAAATGAATTAAAAGAAACTAACAAATTGTACAAGTTCAAAGCTAAACCCAAAAGTTCAATTTATTCAGTTAGCAGTGTCTGTTACCTGAAAAAATATAGAATGTTAAGTTGCACAGCTCAAGAAACAGGACTGACCAGAAATACTTTAGCAGGAATGGCCAAACTGAAGATAAAAGAAAACTATCAACGTAAAAGATCACTGAAAGAGCAAGGAAAATATCAGATCGCAATCATCGAATTTTTAGAACGCAGTGATAATAGTACCACCATGCCGAATAAGAAGGACGTCAAAAAAGTTAATGACCAACAAAAGCCAAAACGAATACTTAATGATTATATAGACAATTTATATGATAAGTTCCGTTTGGAAAACCAGACATTCAAGGTCAGTAGAGCTACATTCTATAGATGTCGTCCAGGTAATATTATGCCAGTCTCATTCACTACAAAAAGATCGTGCTTATGTATAAAACATCAAAATATGGCCCTGATGACAAGCAAAGGACTAAATGAAAGTCTTGGTAAAAGTGACAGAGCCCTAGACAAGTTTTATTACAGAAACTCAAATGAAGATCTTCTAAGGATAGTTGATGATATGGACAAAGAGAAAATAGGGTTTAGTAAATGGCAGAGAATTGATATTGGTGACGGACGAAAAAAGATAGGATTGGTAAATGTTGAGCTTGAAGCTAATGAATTCAAGAAAGAATTAGTAAAGTGTGCTGATATCTTTAGGCAACACGTTGACATGGTTACTAATCAATACGATGAGATACGCAAATTGAAGGAAAATCTGCCAAATGGCCATGTATTAGCGCAGCTTGATTTTGCTGAAAACTACACCTGTACCACATACGACGAAGTACAATCAGCATATTGGAACAAAACCATGGTCACTATACATCCTATTGTTGTCTACTTTCGAAATATTGAAAACGGCAAAATAGAGCACAAATCATTTGCTATGATTTCAGATGAACTATCCCATACAGCAGCAGCAGTGTTGGCCTTTCTACGGTCATTGCTTCCTAAACTACATGAGCTTGTTCCTAATATGTCATGTGTACACTATATATCAGACAGCCCGACATCCCAATACCGAAACAGATATATCTTCAATGTAGTTGCTGATCACGTAAAACTGTTCAGTGTTCCTGCTAGCTGGCAGTACTTCGAAGCAGGTCACGGCAAAGGTCCTTGCGATGGTGTAGGTGCCGTGGCAAAACGAATGGCGGACAATGCAGTTAAAAGGGACAAACATGTCATTCAAGATGCCAAGTCCTTTTTTGCATGGGCTTCACAGTCTGAATCATCAATCAATTATATGTGGGTTGGAAAGGATTCAATCGCTCAAGCTGATATAGACATAAAAGCTACTGAACTCAAACCTATTAAAGGAACAATGTTGTTGCACTCAGTTTTTGGACACAATGAATCTACTATAATTACAAGGGAAAAGTCCTGCTTTTGCGAGGAATGCTTTGTAGATGGCAAGTTGTGTTCAAATAGTGTTTGTGGGGGGTGGCAACAACATGAAATCAAGTCTGTGTCTACACCAGTGGCAGTTGAACAAAATGTCCAAACAGAACCAACAAATGATGAATACCACAATGGTGACTGGATTGCAGCAGTATACCAAAAGGACTGGTATATTGGGCAAGTAATTGATATTGACATTGATGAAGGAGATTACAACATATCCTTCATGACAAAAACCAAACTTCGGGGAGCATATAGTTTCAAGCATCCATCAAAATCAGACATTATGTGGGTTTATTCTAGTCAGATTCTTTGTACAGTAGAAGAACCATCACCTGTAGGAAAAAGTGGACGTGCTTTCTCTCTTCCACCGGACACAGTCATCGAAGTTGAAAGACTTTTTCTTGCTAATTCCTCCGTAACAGAACATTGAACTTAAATGGCTTTTTCTGACACATTGTTTTCAATTATTACATTTCTTTGTTTGTCCATGTTTATTTGTATTAAAACTTATAACGTTGCTATTTTATACTTGCAACTATATATGACTGACATGAAATATTTGTTCTAAAAGTGATATGAGATTCCTCCGTAACAGAAATTGATGTGTGAATAAATGAGTAGATACTATCAAACATGAAACATAAAATAGATTTATGAACTTCATCATGTTTAATGTTCAATAATACATGCATATAACAACAAGGACGTCATATTATTTCACTCCCAAAAAAGTTGATTAAACTGAATTCCTCCGTAACAATATCATTGATTACTTCTTGATTATCATTTAAGTAAAATATGTTTAAAATATGCATACAATATCTATATCAGATAGAGGGTTATAACCGAACTTAAAAATGTTAATAATCTTATAGTGTGCTGTTAAACCAGTAGTGTACCAATAATGACATATAAGGTTTGTTTTATAATCCAAAAATACAAATTAAATCAAATATTCATCTATTAAACTCATAAATTTTACTTTTTTAAACACCATAGCTTACTTTTTTCATCAATTTAGATCAGTTCTATACATATACAAGTTTAAAAATCAGAAATTGGCTTAGCATTTTTTGATTGTTTTAAAAGAAAAAAAATGCATCCTAAAGGGTCATTTCGTTGTTATGGAGGAATCTGTTTATAAAAGTTTAGCAGAAAGCGCTTGTCTTTGGATATTCGTATCTTTAAAAGTAGTTGAGATTTGATCAAGATATTTTACAATTTTAAAATTCAATATATTTCAAAAATAAAAACGAATACAGTTTGTAACTATTGAGATTTTATTTCTTATGCATTCAATATATCCCATTGCATGACTTATATGAGATTGGGCGTTTCACGTGTCACACTTACAAAAAAATCGGCAATCCCGCGTCACGCTTAGACCCCAATGAGACCCACAATAAAGAGATCAACCTTGACAGTGAAAGTCAAACAACCTAAATTCCTTCTTGATCTTATTAATTATCATGTATCAGTTTCATAACATTTTGTTGAGGCAAAATAAAGTTTGTCAAATTATGAAATGTTTAAATTTATACAGAAACATAACTCTAGAACAGTGCAAGCCATATCACAGTGATAAAATGAATACTTAACCAAAATCAGATGAACTCACTGTATCAGAATAATTGAATTGAAGACAACAATTTTTTTACAGGAAAACATAAGTACCTCCAAGCATTGTTTGCTTCAAATCGACCAAGAGAAGAAAAATAATGGGTACATTTTATGATTCTCAAGTTTAGAACTATTCCATTAAAATGTATTTGGGAGGGTAGGAAGGGACTTTCAAATTATCCCTTAAACCAAAAACCACTTTTAAGATAATTTTGCGTAATAGTAATAGAAGCACACATACTGAAAAAAGGCCCATGACCAACATTCAATAATTTAACTTCCCTTCCCACCATCACATAGACATGGAATAGTCTTAAACATTTACATGACCTGTGCAATGGTTTAAATACATTACTATCATGACTATTGTAAAATGTTACTTAATATTTCAGGATGAAAATGATGAAAGTATGAGATTCCACTGATATCAGGGTTGAGTTCAATATCGTAGCAGCTACTTAGCATAGCTGCTATCAATATCTATGTAACAACTAGTCTAGTCTATAGCTACATGTTCAATAGTCAAAATCTACGTAGCACTACGTAGCTGCTACGATATAGAACGCAACCCAGGTCGTTTTTTCTTGTCAGATCATTGATGGATTGGTGTTTGCTTTAATTGTATGAATAAGGCTATAAGTGGAGAGAGCTATGACAAATAAAGTTGAGAATGGAAATGGGGAATGGAAATATAGAGAAATATTTATAATAGATACTGTTTTAAATCAGACAGAGATCCCTATAATATACTTAACATAAATTTAAAGCAGGAAAACTCATTCACAAACTAATAAGTATTTCTTGATTATGCTGATCAAAATGCAATGCCTATTACATCAATTCAAAAACTGATCACATGTAATAGCAAAGGATGGATTATCAATCAGTTAATAAAATCAAATATTTTATTTTTATCATATACTTAGACTAAATAACATATGATTTTTACTGTATGATAATAACATTAAATTAATATTAACTCCATATTTTTGGAATTGGTGCTTAGTGGGCTGATATGAAAAGTTTATCACATGCTTTGATTGGTATCACATGCCTTTCCGTAACGTTATCGCATGGCATTCCGATGATACTCGGGAAATTTCAGAAAATACACCTCAATGCCCTGTTTTAAGTGAAAAACATTACAAAGTAGTGTACAAAACAATTATTTGGATACTGGAAAGTATATTGTGTAAAATAATAATAATAAAAAAAAAAAAAAAAATACAAAGTTTCAAACATAATTTAGAAAGTTAATTTAAAAAAGTTGAATTTTCCAAACAGTGTTCATTATGTATATTGTTGAATTATTCTTTTTGTCAATTCGTCCATATTAAAATATTTTTCTTCTTTGTTGAAGCATATGATAGAAAGATTTCATATGAAATGTACTAAATCTGGGGTCCGACGTCCGTGAACTTTTCAATCTTTGAACTTCTATTTTGGAACCACATAAAAGGATCAATATATGAATCTGTTATTTTTCTCCATTGTTGAAGCATATGATAAAAAAGATCATAACATGTCATTTATCATATCTCATGTATTAACAGCCCTCGGTCAATATCAGCTCTCTGTCAATATCAGCCCTCGAGCCATGCAGCTTGTGGGCTGATATTGAATCTAGGGCTGATAATACATGAGATATGAAAAATGACATGTAATAATCTGATAATAAATATCTGTATTTAGCAATCAATATTCTCACCCCTTGCATACAGAGATCCAGCGAGTATTCACTCATAAACGTTGTTTTGCCACTTCCAGTTCGACCAGACATGACAGTTAGTTCTCCTGGACGCAAGCCTTTCAACACATTATTAAACTGGGCAAATCGCCTCCACTAGAAGTAAACAAATTATAAATCAAATTAATAATAACTCATAATCAATAAATATTTAGGTGCACAGATAGCATCTTATAATGTCAAATTGAAGGAAAACATGTTATTTTACACTAAAACATTTGCAAGTCTTTTTTTCTCAATATATTTTTGATGAAAAAAAAAAAAAAGTTTTATCCCATTAAAAATATTTGAAATTTCTCTTATTTTTTTAGTTCTGCTTTATTTGTTTTTGTAGATCTGATAAATGAAAACTTTTAAAACAAATACTTTAAACTTTGTTTTTATGTTGTGCAGCTTGTGCTAATGCACTACTGTCCTAGGTCAGGGAGAGGATTGAGCACTCACAAACATTTTCAACCTAGCCAAATTCTGTATTTGCCTGTCTAAGTCAAGAGCTTGTAGTTCAGTGGTTGTCGTTTGATGCTGTTTATCCTATTTCTTTCGTTCATTTATCAGGCTGTAAGTTTTCACATGTGATTCGTTTTACATTTGTCAAGTGAGCCTTTTAAAGCATGCTATGCGTTATGGATTTTGATCATTGTTGAAGGCGTACAGAACCTATATAATTTCTCATTTCTACATCATTTGGTCTGTGGTGAAATTTGTTTGGGAGTCATACTACGTCTAATAATATTCATATTATTTTGAAATATCTTGGTATGGCCGTATTTATACTTGTATGAAAATGTGTCCGTCATTGCATAAAATTGCACAAGTTCCTGTAAAACTTTGAAATAAAATTTAAAATTTGACATCACAACTAAAAAGTTATTGTTGAGTAACGATGGAAGGTTATACAGATCAGTTCTTAGGTCATTCAGAGACAAAATTCAGCTTAATACAAACAGTGGAAATAAGTTTCTCTAGTTTTCATGCTATTTTCACATTTCCTGACCAGTGTGAGAAAAATATTTCTCCTCACTAGTGAAAAATTTGATTATGACGTCTGAATGTTTTGTTTTTTTCTGAATTTTCCTATTGTGACGGCATGAAAAAAGGCGGCAATGCCTGATGACTTTGCATATAAAGTACACAAGTTTCTAAAAATCTTTGAAAAAGAAGGATAAAATCATTAGAGAAACAGATTCCGACACTATAACTCGTGTATTACGATATTTCTCCACTCTCGACAGTTAAATTTTAGTTATTTAAAAACCTCGGCAAGCCTCACGCTTTAAATAATAAAATTTAACTGTCTCGAGTGGAGAAATATCGTAATACACTTTTTGCAGTGTAGGAATCTATATTTATACAGCTGATACTTACTTGAACACCAGCTACTAATTCTTGTTGGGCTATCTGAGCCTTGACTTCTGACCTCAAATCCTCAAAGGAAGTCAGGTGATCATTTTTCATTGGTTTAGCTTTAGACAAAGTATGTGATATACTCAAATTACTTTTCAATATTTCATGTGGAGTTGAACATTCATCACCAGGTCTGAAATAAGAAATAATTATCTCATTTAAAGGTATATATTTGATTAATAAACTAAAATCTATGATGTATATGTAATTAAGGTATTTCCAGTAGAAAAATGTAAGGGCTTCCAAATCGGTCATATTTACAGGACAAATATAAATATAGCCAAGGCTCTGTGTTGAAAGCCGTACTTTAACCTATAATGGTTTACTTTTTAAATTGTTATTTGTATGGAGAGTTGTCTCATTGGCACTCACACCACATCTTCCTATATCTATTATTAGAAATTGTCCGACTGGGCCAAACATGAAATGGACTTCTTTTTAGCAAAACAGATTTATACTATCAGAAAAATGTCCTAAAAGATAAGATCATTATTTACAAGCAACATATTAACTATTTTGTATGGAACATGGATCACTCAGTTTGTTTAACAGTTTTTTTGTTGTTATTTTGTTAATTTCAGCAGTATACATCTATTTAATTAAGTTACTGTCATTATCCAATCACCTTTGTGGTATCTAAATACCTATTGCCTGACCAGTATAAAAAATTGTCAACATAATTTGTCCATTTAAATTGTACAATAGATATTGTGAGAACTCATCAACAGGTGGTCATTTAACTACCCAGTAAAAAATCTTCACTAATTCCTTAAAGGTAAAATTTAAATGACTGATAGCTAGCTTGCTTTCCTCATGTATCATGACCGATGTCCTAAATAGACTATTCTATTTAGATATGGGACATTTTAAGCCATTTCTTTTTGTGTCTCTAAATAGTCAAGATGGAAATGTCAATCAGTGAATTTAGTTTATAAAAAAGTAGATATATGTTTGCTTCATGGTGTTTTTAATGTGGGATGTATTTTAAGTTTCTGATTCCTGATATGGAATTAAAGTGTTTGTGAAATGGACTTTTTTGGATAGCCCATCTAATTGTGAATCTAATATGTGTGGCTTGGTGTTTTCTAATGGGATATATTTTCATGTTATATTACAATTCCTGAAATGGAATAGTAGTGATGCTAAGTTTCATTTAATATTCAGGATCTACTTCAATTGGAATTACTGTTAAAAATTTATTTTCAATATATCAAAAAAAGTACAAATGGCTTAGCGAATAGAAATTTCAGTGCTTTATTCTTCATTATGAAAGTGGGATTTACCAGCAATGATTTATTTGTGATTGTAAGCAAAATAAATAAATTTTCAATAAATATCTTTATTAGAAAGAACAAATAGTGTATTAAATGTAAAATGTCCCATACCTAAATAGATGGTGGTAAAGGGTTATTTTCGTGCAACGTGATCACCGTTTATTATTTCACGTTCAACATGTTTTTACTTTTTTATTTGACATTCAGTCGTGCAAGACGGGTGCCTCGTTCAACGTGTTCTGCTTATTTAATTTTACGTGCATAGTGATTTTCAAAATCTTATGTTGCGTGCTCGGTATTTTTCAAATAAAATTCAAACACTTAGCAGGGATCGTCAAGAAATACTTTTTTAAAAGCTGTAAACCAATTATATCATAAATGTGTATACTAAATCGGGAATATCAAGTAAAACAAAGAGTTAATATATACAAGAAGGTCACAAAAGGTTCAAATAAAAGTATTTATTTTTCGTGCAACGTTCATTACAGAAATTATTTCACGTTCAACGTGAAATTATGTCTTATTTCACGTTTTTTTTCGTGCAAGCACTCCCCCTTTACCACCCTCTAAATAGAATAGTCTATTCAGGACTTTGGACATGAGGAAAGCAAGCTAGCTATCATTCATTTAAATTAGCTCTGTCAAAAACAAACCAGGTAAATATAATTTAACTACCTGTTGATAATAGCTCTCACAATACCTATTGTACAATTTAAATGGACAAATTGTATTGACAATTTTTTACACTGGTCAGGCAATAGGTAATTCACTACTGCAAAGGTTATTGGATAAGCACAGTAAAAGACTTACAGTTTAAAAGGTAATTGTACATCATGTTCTATGGGTTGTACAGATAACCTATTTGTGTTGCTTGGTCTTTAGTTTTCTACATTGTGTCTTGTGTACTATTATTTATCTGTTTGTCTTTTTCTTTTTTAGCCAGGGCATGGTCAGTTTATTTTCGATCTATGAGTTTGAATGTCCTTCTGGAATCTTTCGTCCCACTTTTAGACAAATATAGACTTTGATCAAACAGCAAATTTTAAAAATAGTCTTACCTAAAAACCAAGCATCTATTCTCCCCAAGTTTCCTGGCAAATTTGATGGTATATTCCCAGGAATGAATATCATCACCAAACCACAGGATAACACTTTCAAACTTCTCTAGATATGGCAAAACCTATAAAAACAGAAATTTATCATCACCAAACCAAAGGATAACACTCTCAAACTTCTCTAGATATGGTAAAACCTATAAAAACAGAAATTTATCATCACCAAACAAGAGGATAACACTCTGAAACTTCTCTAGATATGGCAAAACCTATAAAAACAGAAATTTATCATCACTAAACCAAATGATAACACTCTCAAACTTCTCTAGATATGGCAAAACCTATAAAAACAGAAATTTATCATCACCAAACCAAAGCATAACACTCTCATACTTCTCTAGATATGGCAAAAACCTATAAAAACAGAAATTTATCATCACCAAACCAAAGCATAACACTCTCATACTTCTCTAGATATGGCAAAACCTATAAAAATAGAAATATATCATCACCAAACCAAAGCATAACAATCTCAAACTTCTCTAGATATGGTAATACCTAAAAAACAGAAATTTATCATAACCAAACCAAAGCATAACACTCTCAAACTTCTCTAGATATGGTAATACCTAAAAAACAACTTGCACAATGAATGTTCTGTGGCTTGTTACATGTAAGGTGTTATTGCAGCATAACATAAACCTATCAATAGCTTTCAAGTGTAATGAAAGAATTATGAATGTTTTGAAGTTTAAAGGTTTTTTTTTATACTCAACCATTTGAACATGTTTTGGAAACTTTGATTTGAATTATAACAAAATGTCCCTAAATACTTAAATTCAGCTCAATAAAAATTTGTACGTGTTATGACCTGAAGTTTGATTCGTCAATGCAGGTCATGGTCTGCATTTTCACTCTGTGAGGTTGACAGGTATAATCACATGGTATAGTTGACTTATATAAACCCTGAAACCAAATGTCAGAAATCCTTGTAATGTATTTCCTGAGAAAAATGTGATGAAAATTTTCAACTTGGATGTCATCTGCAAAATGATATTCGTGTACAGTAAACAGGAAGTTGTTGAATGATGAATCTATATACACATCACATGGTAAAGCTGACTTATATAAACCATGAAACCAAATTTCAGAAATCCTTCTATTGTATTCCCTTTTGAAAAATGTGACAAAAGTTTTCAACTTGGCTATTAAGTGTAAAATGTTACAAGTGTTCTGTAAACAGGAAGTTGTTGAGTGATCAATCAGAGAACACATCACACAGTTTAGCTGACTTTTATATAAACCCTAAAACCAAATTTCAGAAATCCTTGTTATGAGAAAGATGTCATGTCACAAAAAAAAATTCATGGGACAGACAGATGGACAGAGGTAAAGCAGGGGTATCTGCATCTTGGAAACAATCCATCTGATTGATGTATACAAAAGAAATCTTTACTTCCACACCTTTACCAGAAAACTACTTGAAGAAATTTGACGCCTGGATGTTATATATATCAAAACCTTTCCTGAAATAATATTTTTGTGCTTTAATAATTCTAAAACATTTCAAATTCGTATCTTAATATGTAATGTTGATATTAATTCATATGGCAGATTTGGTCCCATGGGAGAAACACACTATAGTCTGAGGCAGTCTGCTGTTAACAGTTATCATAAGGCATCTGTTTATTTACCTCCTGTGGCAGATTTGATTCCCTAGGGAGAGATAATACAGCATAGTCTGAGGTAGTCTGCTGCAACACAAGGGCATCCTTTTCTGTCTTTGTTAAAATCAACTGTTTCTTCTTTTCATCTTCTTTTCTCCATCCAAATAATGAACTCTGACCTGATCTGTATATATGGTAAAATCAAAAATATACAAACTGAAAGCTCTCGCCTGTGTAAATGGTCGTAACAGATTTTTTTCAAATTAAAAGACCTTGAGATTAGGGTTTTACTGTATGTATCAACTTTCAAACATTATCAATGATCTACCAAAATGAGGTCAAGGTCAGATGAACCCTTCCAGATAGACACAATTTTTATTTTTAAATTCGTTATTTTTTGCAATTGTTACAGTATATTTCTAAATTAACCCTCTGGGCCCCCTCTAAATCACCCTCTGAAAGAACATTGATTGATTCATGGGTGATTGCTTTAAGTAACACAAAAAGGCAAAAAAAGAACTGTGGTTATCCTTTTAAACCAGGGCTCAATGTGGAAGGCCATACTTTGAAGTATAAGTCATAAGTGTTAACTTTTGATACATTGTGACTTATATTGAATTGTCTCATTGGTACTCATATCCCATCTTCTAATTTATATATACACATATATATGTTATAGAAAACAAATTACCCATTAGTAAAGGAATAAGATAAACCATTAAATTCTCCATCTTCATCAAAGTATGGTGTCAAACATTTACAGTCAATTAGAACTCCATCAGGACTCAGGTAGGGTATCAATAATGCATGTCTTTCTTTATCATAGGTAATATTCTGCTTTTCCAGTGTAGACTTCTGGATATTCTACAGAAAGAAAATTAAAAATGTTTAAATTACTATCAACTAATTGAAACCAGGTGCTCCGCAGGGCGCAGCTTTATACGACCGCAGAGGTCGAACCCTGAACAGTTGGGGCAAGTATGGACAAAACATTCAAGCGTGATACAGCTCTGAATTTGGATTGTGATCAAATTTTTGACATTACATGGGTTTTTTTACACAAAACAAATGTCAAGATTTTACAAATCAATTGAAGATTTCTTCTTATTTAAATCTAAAATTAAATAGTTGACACAGCATAGGTTTCTGACACAGAATGAATGTGGTCTAATGAACTTAAAAGTTTTTTTTTGCCTTTGAGCAATTCACTATGCTGTTGAATATTAATCCTCTCAAAAAAATGTTTGAAGAAATTTTCTTTTTATTTATGAAATCTGAAATGAGAAAAATTTAACCCCCCCCCCCCCCCCCCCCCTTTTTTCACATCCCCGTTTCCCTTTTTCCAAAACTGATATCAATTCAAATTTCTAATGGAGTTTGCAACAATAACTACTCTTTTAAATACATCATAAAATATTAAAATGTAAAATAAAGTGCTTGTTATCACTGAATGGTAAAGATTGGTTGGTAGTAAAAGTGAATATACATTGTTTATTGTATAAAACAATAAAAAAAACTTCATCAGCAACATTTTATATTGGCAAATTTCCAATGAAGTTATTTACATAAAGTTATTGGCAAATAAAAATAGAAAATGACATCATAGTCATGTCTGGCAAATTTCCAACATACATTATCTAAAACATTTTAGATAAGATAAGGAAAAAAAGCTTCATCAGCAACATTTTATATTGGCAAATTTCCAATGAAGTTATTTACATTAAGTTATTGGCAAATAAAAATAGAAAATGACATCATAGTCATGTCTGGCAAATTTCCAACATATATTATCAACTACTATTCTATACAAAGAAAGATAACTCCAATTGAAAATTAATTGCTATTGCACAATATTGTGCAATTAGATATTTCTTGCTATTGTGCAATACTGTGCAATTGAAAATTTCTTGCTATTGCACAATACTTGATATGGAATCCTGATTTGGACCAACTTGAAAACTGGGCGCATAATCAAAAATCAAAGTACATATTTAGATAAAGCATATCAAATAAGCCCAAGAATTTAATTTTTGTTAAAATCAAACTTAGTTTAATTTTGGACCCTTTGGACCTTAATGTAGACCAATTTGAAAACTGGACCAAAAATTAAGAATCTACATACACAGTTAGATTTGGCATATCAAAGAACCCATTTATTCAATTTTTGAAGAAATCAAACAAAGTTTAATTTTGGATCCCCATTTGGACCAACTTGAAAACTAGGCCAATAATTAAAAATCTAAGTACATTTTTAAATTCAGCATATCAAAGAACCCCAAGGATTCAATTTTTGTTAAAATCAAACTAAGTTTAATTTTGGACCCTTTGGACCTTAATGTAGACCAATTTGAAAACGGGACCAAAAATTAAGAATCTACATACATAGTTAGATTCGGCATATCAAAGAACCCCAATTATTCAATTTTTGATGAAATCACAAAAAGTTCAATTTTGGACCCTTTGGGCCCCTTATTCCTAAACTGTTAGGACCAAAACTCCCAAAATCAAACCCAACCTTCCTTTTATGGTCATAAACCTTGTGTTTAAATTTCATAGATTTCTATTTACTTATACTAAAGTTATGGTGCAAAAACCAAAAATAATGCTTAATAGGGCCCCTTTTTGGCCCCTAATTCATAAACTGTTGTGACCTCAACTCCAAAAATCAATCCCAACCTTCCTTTTGTGGTCATAAACCTTGTGCTAAAATTTCATTGATTTCTATTTACTTATACTAAAGTTATTGTGCGAAAACCAAGAATAATGCTTATTTGGGCCCTTTTTTGGCCCTTAATTCCTAAACTGTTGGAACCAAAACCCCCAAAATCAATCCCAACCTTCCTTTTGTGGTCATAAACCTTGTGTCAAAATTTCATAGATTTCTATTCACTTAAACTAAAGTTATAGTGCGAAAACCAAGAAAATGCTTATTTGGGCCCTTTTTGGCCCCTAATTCCTAAAATGTTGGGACCAAAACTCCCAAAATCAATCCCAACCTTCCTTTTGTGGTCATTAACCTTGTGTTAAAATTTCATAGATTTCCATTCACTTTTACTAAAGTTAGAGTGCGAAAACTAAAAGTATTCGGACGCCGGACGACGACGACGACGACGACGACGCCAACGTGATAGCAATATACGACGAAAAATTTTTCAAATTTTGCGGTCGTATAAAAACAATATGTATAAAAAGCTCTGAAATGACAATATTTCAAACATTTTAAACAAGAAATCAAATAGACTTATTTATGTACAAAACAGACAGTGGTCAAAGATAAACACTGAATTACAGGAATATGACTTCAGATAGGCACATTCAGATTATGAGAAGTTGTTTGTTTAAAAATGTTTCCAAGAGCTTAATGCTTAAAAGTTGTGTAACACCACAACATTAAAATATACAGTTTGAAAAGGCAGAGGGGGAAATCTTTTGCTCTGGTGGGCAGAAAGGCAGGGTAAAGGGCACCAAGAGTGGGCCATCCTTCTATTTAGGGAAGGTAGGAACACTGAATTTATATATCATTTGAAAAAGAAAGGCCAGAAATCATTTCTTACTTCAAATCCAAGTATTTCTGCAATCTGTTTGAACTCCTCTATTTTAAATTTCTTCATTTGTTCACCTTTACGAAGAGCTTCCTCTGCTTGTTCATTGTGTATTGACCAATCATAAACATTGTATGTATCTTTGTCATTAAAACACACAAAGTTCTTTCTGAAAACAGTACACATACAAACTAATATTGTGAAAATATAATATGCAGTTTTACACAAAAATAATTGTATTATAATTATACTAACAAGATTATATCAACTTCAAACTCAGTTGTTTGCGATGTATATAACATGTATAAAGATTGTTTATTTTTTTATCAGATTTAATAAAATATCATCATCTAGGATGGTCAATATACTACAATATTATCCGTATTATAGCATAAAAAAAAAAATAGTTTCTCATAGACAATGATATACATTTGTAGATACTAAGATAGTGTCATGAATGTGGTGCTACGGTTTCCCATAATTTCCTATTTACCTACAGGGTGTTTCTGAGAACACTAAGGTATATGTTTTTCTCTGTATACAGTCAACAATGAATAAATATTTTATTGTTATAAAAAAGAATCTCAAAAATACTTACTTTGCACCTTTTGTCTTTATCAATGTTTCAAAGTTTTCCTGTAGTGAGGTCAAAGGACCATGTTTTTTACATGTAAAACATGAAAAATACCCTATAAAAACAATATATAAATTCTTGAAGCATAAAATTTTGACAAAGTTAGGGTTACAGCTACATTTAAAATCTTTTCAAGTCTCTGCCACTTAAAATAATTTTCATTGCATAATTGAATATTTTTCAATGTCATGACTGTGAATTAGAATTCATATAAACATAAAACAAGAGATTAAGACTTGTTTCATTCTCTTTTTTTCTATCCTAGGACTTAAAAACTACATACTTTATTCTTTATTAACTCAAGATAGATCATTATATTTCTAACTCTCAATTCTACTTGGTGTGAAAATTCAATATGACATTTAGAACATGATTAATTGATTGGTAATTGATCATAGCTGTATGCCGAAATCAGCACAAAAATGCTATATCACAGCAAATTTGTGCTTGTTTGTTGATCCTATTTATCATAAATTAATTCATTTAACCTGTCGAACATTATACATGTATAACATTATTATTCAATAAATCGTATTCTATTATCTTGATTCTTAGAAAATTCTTAAGGATGATCGCTGTTCAATTTCAAAATAAATAACTTTTCATAAAACTAGTATGTATTGATAGGGAATAAATTGAGGAATCAAAAAGCAAAACAAATATTGGGGTCAATGTGCTTGTTTTCGAGATATTAGCCATTGGAAGTTTGGCCGGAAAATGTTCTCTCTTGATTTTTCATAGCTTTATCATCATTGATCATTGACTTGTTAAGGTTCTCAAATACTATTAAAAAATAAATAAAATTTTATAAGACTTTAACAAATGGCTTATAATTATACATATAAAAGATTTATAAAAAGAAAAATGGGGGTTCATGGGGAAAATTTGTTAATGCATTCAAATGGATAACACCAGCATGACCAGAGGATTCCGAAAATCTGACAAAAATTCCAAAACATGACAAGGCAGACAAGCAGACATCCTTAATCTTGAAATAGCTCCATTTGTTTTATAATACAAGCTCATTAGTTACTATTAGGCCAAATAAAATAATATGTGTGTTTTCTATTAAGTGTTTGAAAAAAATAGGGTAGGTAGGATTTTTTTAACTTTACCATTTTTTTTTAAATTGTCTATGGGAAAGAAATTCTGATTTCAAGAGTGCTTATTGATGAATCATGACCAAAAAACTTTAAAACTTTAAGGTAGGCTATATCTGAACTTAAAATATCATGAATATAGGCATGATAGGGTAGATAGGGAAACACACATATCTTTTTAATCATGTTAATTGGTCTTACCTGTAGTTTTATTGACATATATGGCATCACTCACAACAGGTTTCATTATCACGGAACATTTAAGACAGTTAATGATAACACATGTATGTCCAGCTATACGCCTTAGTTTGTAAGTTTCCAAAAGATTTTTTACATTTGTATCTAGCCCTGAAAGATCTTCATTGTCAATTATTGATTCTCTTTTCTTTCTCACTTGTTTCTCTTTCTTTTCTCCTTCTTTAGTCTCAGTAGTACTTTTACTTGAAGTTCGTGACCTCTTTGTTTTTGTAGTTTCTGGATCGATATCACTCTCATCAGGCAAAGCTGTTGTCTCTGGCAATATTTTTGTAATTTTAGAACTTTTTGTTGCTTTAGCAATGTCCACTTTCACATTTTCTACTGTTTCATAACTTTTCTCACTACCATCATTTGTTTTATCACCAGATTTGTCTTGTGTATCCTTTCCTGGTACATTTTGTTCATTTCCTCCATCTGAGATTCCAGATAACCCCCTACATGCATACACTAACAGATTTCTAACTGCACTGTCATGACTGTTTTTATGACATATTCTGACAGATAACGTTGAATAATGTTTGACTTTTGTATGTTGAACAATAAGCCGTAAATCAGTGTATACAAGTCTGCTCAATACAAAAGAACTAATGTTCATCATGTTTATTTTCTCACATGCTTTATCTTTGGTTGTGATATGATCATTTTCTTTTTGCAGTACATCTTTTTGGAAATTGGACTTTTGTTAAAATAAACTTCATCCCTTCCAATTGAACTTAATTACTCTGTTATTATTTACAGTTGTAGTGTTGAGCTAGTTGTTGATTTTCTTCCTTCAAATATAAAAAAGAAAATTCTGAATTATATATATATCATATCAAAATGGTGAATAATTATATAATATTTTTATTTTAATTTGCCATTTGATTAGGGACTTTCCGTTTTGCCATTTGATTAGGGACTTTCCGTTTTGAATTTTCCTCAGAGTTTTGTGTTTTTTTATTATTTTACTTTTATCAAGGGAAAATGTATTTACCTAATTAACTACTGAAAAATTCAAATATTATTGCAATGTTTTTATAAAATTTAAAATGCGAAAAATTTTGACAGTATTAGATTTGTAATAATAACAAGAGAATCATAAGAGCCTGTGTCACTCACTGAGGTCTATGTGCCTCATCACATAATTTCCAACATAAGCCTAGAATAGATCTTGTATTGCTGATCATTTATTGAGCTAACCTCTACATTTTGTACTTAATTTTATAAGATATAGTTTACAAAGCCGTTTTAAAAAAAATATTATACAATGCTTGTTATGTTTTATAATTATTTGAAATAAAGAAGGTCAAAATGTTATTAGTATAAAAAACATAGATAGAACCATTTTCATCAAAATTTATGCTATCAATTTTTAGTCTTTTAAAAAGCTTGTTATTTTGAAACAAAGCAAATTCATAAAAAATAACATAATGTTTTAAATTCCAGTTTATGTCCTGTGCATGGCATTTTTACATTTATAAAAGCAATAGTACTACTGAATTAGAGAGAAACAAGAATTGCCCCACTCACACTATCATTTTCCATGTTCAATGGACCGTGAAATTGGAAAAAAATATAATTAGGCATTAAAATTAGAAAGATAATATCACAGGGAACATGTGTACTAAGTTTAAAGTTGATTAGACTTCAACTTCATCAAAAACTACCTTGACCAAAAACTTAAACCTGAAGCGGAACAGACGGACGAACGAACGAACGGACGGACAGATGGACGAACGCACGGACGAACAGACGCACAGACCAGAAAACATAATGCCCCTCTACTATCGTAGGTGGGGGCATAAAAAAATCAGGTTTTCCATTAATAAACGACGGCATGTCAATACTTATGATGAATATCTTGTACATGCAAAGATTGTAGGTATGATTTTAGGTTTTGCTACATTGTAGATAAACCGAGGGTTTTGAACATGAAGTTATTATAAAGCTACTGTTTTATGAAATTTTATAATATAATTAACTGGCAATTTCTGTATTGGCCCGGTTTTAGATTTAGGGATATCTGTAGTCGAGGGCCAGTACAGCTGATTTAGAATCTATAACAGGGCCAATACAAAAACTGCCAGTTCATAACCCTTTTATGAAGTGATTTTGATTATGCGATTAACACGTGATTAAACTAAACAAGAGTGCACACACTGAAATGTCTCGCCTTCTTTACTAATCATTGATATTATGTTGATAGTCCTAAGAATAAAGCTTAATTACAACTGTCACATAACATGCATAAACTTAACATTCCCCATTTCCATTCTCAATTTTATTAACCAAGATAGCTAAACAAAGACCAATGAACCATGAAAATGAGGTCAAGGTCAGATGAACCATGCCAGGCAGACATGTACAGCTAATAAAGTTCCCATACAACAAATATAGTTGACCTACTACTTATAGTTTAAGAAAAATAGACCAAACACAAAAACTTAACACTGTGCAATGAACCCTGCAATTGAGGTCGAGGTCAAATAAAACCTGCGGGACTGACATATAGATCATAATATATATCCATACACCAAATATAGTTGACCTTTGGCATATAATATTAGATAAAAGACCAAAACTTAAAAACTTAACTTTGACCACTGAACCATGAAAATGAGGTCAAGGTCAGATGACATCTGTCCGCTAGACATGTACATCTTACAATCATTCCATACAACAAATATAGTAGACCTATTGCATAAAGTATGAGAAAAACAGACCAAAACACAAAAACTTAACTATAACCACTGAACCATGAAAATGAGGTCAAGGTCAGATGACACCTGCCAGTTGGACATGTACACCTTCCAGTCCTTCTATACAACAAATATACTAGCCCTATTGCTTATAGTATCTGAGATATGGACTTGACCACCAAAACTTAACCTTGTTCACTGATCCATGAAATGAGGTCAAGGTCAAGTGAAAACTGTCTGACGGGCATGAGGACCTTGCAAGGTACGCACATACCAAATATAGTTATCCTATTACTTATAATAAGAGAGAATTCAACATTACAAAAATTCTGAACTTTTTTTTCAAGTGGTCACTGAACCATGAAAATGAGGTCAAGGACATTGGACATGTGACTGACGGAAACTTCGTAACATGAGGCATCTATATACAAAGTATGAAGCATCCAGGTCTTTCACCTTCTAAAATATAAACCTTTTAAGAAGTTAGCTAACGCCGCCGCCGGATCACTATCCCTATGTCGAGCTTTCTGCAACAAAAGTTGCAGGCTTGACAAAAACTAACTGTGAAGAAGATACATAATTACATATATCTGAACTTGTTTTTTCGCATTGAAGAATAAATAATTTTTTTTATCAACATTATCAGATGTAATTTCTGTTTTCTCGTCCAAAGAGACTTAATCTTATGCTATTACAATTAGGAGATAACTGTATTATTTTGAGCTCATACGGCATCAATTGGTGATTTGATGGTCTCAATTTAACTTTACAGGCTACGCAGTAAAGATGGATAGTAAAAACAGCAATTTGTAACAAACCCATGTAGTACCTCAGGCACTTGTTTCTATCCATGGGAAGATGGACTATCCATATATATGATAAATTATGGGTAGTCGACCTTCCCATCGAAACAAGTGCATGTGTCTGTGTGTTGTGTATAACATCACAGTACCCAGGTTGCACCTATTTAGCAAAAATGGCAGTGGAAATCTTACAAGTTTTCCAGCTGAAACCATATAGTAAATAATGATACGATCTACAAAATAAAGTTAAAAACATAATGGAAACTTTTGTCTGAAGCATAAATAAACGTAGGTTAAAAAACTGTCAAAATAGGTTCAATGTGGGTACCCTCATGTTAACGTGAGTATACCCAAATTGCACCTATAATTTTTGACAGTTTTTTAACCTACGTTTATTCATGCTCCAGGCAAGAGTTTCCCTTATGCGTTCATTTTGTAGGTGTATCATTATTTACTTAATGGTTTCACCAATTTAATTTTGAATCCATACCCGTATGGAATCATAGAAAAATTGGTCTGAACTATCAATGATTCTGTGATGAGGAGTACCCAAATTGCATCCATGCTTAAATTCACATTGTCTCATGTCGAATAACAGAGCTTTTGTTGATTTTTTACAATTGAATATGTCCATGCTTTCTCTTTTTTTTTTTAAGAAATGGATACTTGTAACATGTTGTATAAAGTTTGCTAATTTTAAAAAGATGACGTTTTGATGACGTCGCATGGCGATGTTTACGTACATTTTGCTTTTTCAGCAATCACTTCATCTATTGAGTGTTGTTAAATACTGTAAACGTTTTGTGTAAATGTAAATAGTTTTAACCTATGTTGAAAAACGTGCATAGTATCAAATCATAAATATACAAATTGTTTAGTCATTAGGAAATCTTCTAAGATTTCCGCTTCTGTGTTTGCTAAACAGGTGCAATTTGGGTACACGGTGCTATTTGGGTACCGTGACGTTACTCGTTAGAGAAAATACATTCCGTTTGGCGTATCATAATATTATGAAACTTAATGTTATCTATACCTTGTTATTTAAAGAATGTCAACATGTGACATTTCTATTTTGTATCAATAATAAACTTGTTGAACTTGTTACAAAAAGTTGAAAACCCGCATTTTACCAGGGAGATACAAGTGAAGGGGAAAGAAACCAATGTTGATGTATCTTTGTATTTGCTGGTAGATTCCTCCGTTATTCGGAGCACCTCTTGATAGCAGCTAATGCTGTGAAGATTTTACCCACAAAAATAGAAGATCTGCTAAATACATGACGACACTTCAGACCTCCTTTTAATTTTGAAAATGTATTAATAGTTACAACCAGAGATATTGTATTATATGTCTCTGTTAACTTACATCTTACCAGGGACTTTCTATACTGACTTCTAATAGTAAAGAAAGTCCCTGGCTGATCTTACATTAAAAAAAAATCCATAGTATGTGACATCTTGTAATCTTCAACATATTGAAGTTAAGAAGAATTATGTAGATGTCTACTGGATGTAGAGTACATCTTCTTCTTGGAAGCAGGACAAATAGCACCACACAAAATCACCACACTTTTTCACAAACTCTCCCCACTTTTAAAAAAATCAATTAAATTTCTGTAAATAAACGAATATCAGTTATTGAGGCCATGAGACATGGAGTATACTTCAATGAGACATATATCTGAATGCTGTGATTGAATGACTATCAGTCACTGGGACCATGAGACATGGAGCATACATCAATGGGACATCAATCTGAATGCTGTGATTGAATGACTATCAGTCACTGAGGCCACGAGACATGGAGCATACATCAAGACATCAATCTGAATGCTGTGATTGACTGACTTTCAGTCAATGAAACCATGAGATATGAAGCATACATCAATGATACATCAATTCAAATGATGTGATTTAATGACTATCAGTTACTGAGGCCATGAGATATGAAGCATACCTCAATGAGACATCCATCAAAATGATGTGATTTAATGACTATCAGTTTACTGAGGCCATGAGACATTGAGCATACATCAATGAGACATCAATCTGAATGATGTGATCAAATGACTTTCAGTCACCGAGGCAATGAGACATGGAGCACACATCAATGAGACATCAATCTGAATGCTGTGATTGAATGATTATCACTCACTGGGACCATGATACATGAAGCATACATCAATGATACATCAATTCAAATGCCGTAATTAAATGACTATCGGTCACAGTGGCCATGAGACATGGAACATACTTCAATGAGACATTAACCAAATGATGTCATTAAATGACTATTGGTAAATGGACCATGAGATATGGAGCATGCATCAATGATACATCAATCCAAATGCTGTCATTAAATTACTGTCAGTAACTATGGTCATGAGACATGGAGCATACATCAATGATCCATCAATCCTAATGCTGTGATTAAATGACTATCGGTCACAGTGGCCATGAGACATGGAGCATACTTCAATGAGACATCAATCCAAATGCTGTCATTAAATTACTGTCAGTAACTGTGGCTATGAGACACGGAGCATACTTTAATGAGACAGCAATCCAAATACTGTAATTAAAGGACTTTCAGTAACTGTGGCCATGAGACATGGAGCATACTTTAATGAGACATCAATCCAAATGCTGTCATTAAATGACTATTGGTAAATGGACCATGAGATATGGAGCATGCATCAATGATACATCAATCCAAATGCTGTCATTAAATTACTGTCAGTAACTATGGTCATGAGACATGGAGCATACATCAATGATACATCAATCCTAATGCTGTGATTAAATGACTATCGGTCACAGTGGCCATGAGACACGGAGCATACTTCAATGAGACATCAATCCAAATGCTGTCATTAAATTACTGTCAGTAACTGTGGCTATGAGACACGGGGCATACTTTTATGAGACAGCAATCCAAATACTGTAATTAAAGGACTTTCAGTAACTGTGGCCATGAGACATGGAGCATACTTTAATGAGACATCAATCCAAATACTGTAATTAAATGACTATCAGTCACTGAGACCATGAGACATGGAACATACTTCAATGAGACATTAACCAAATGATGTCATTAAATGACTATTGGTAAATGAACCATGAGATATGGAGCATGCATCAATGATACATCAATCCAAATGCTGTCATTAAATTACTGTCAGTAACTATGGTCATGAGACATGGAGCATACATCAATGATACAACAATCCTAATGCTGTGATTAAATGACCATCGGTCACAGTGGCCATGAGACACGGAGCATATTTCAATGAGACATCAATCCAAATGCTGTCATTAAATTACTGTCAGTAACTGTGGCTATGAGACACGGAGCATACTTTAATGAGACAGCAAACCAAATACTGTAATTAAAGGACTTTCAGTAACTGTGGCCATGAGACATGGAGCTGTGGCCATGAGACATGGAGCATACTTTAATGAGACATCAATCCAAATGCTGTCATTAAATGACTGTTGTTAATGAGACCATGAAACATGGAGTATGCATCAATGATACATCAATCCAAATGCTGTCATTAAACTACTGTCACTAACTGTGGCCATCAGACATGGAGCATACTTCAATGGGACATCAATCCAAATATTATAATTAAATTACTGTCATTAACTATGGCCATGAGACATGGAGCATATATCAATTCAAATACCGTCATTAAATGACTATTGGTCACAGTGGCCATCAGACATGGAGCATACTTCAATGAGACATCAATCCAAATATTGTAATTAAATTACTGTCATTAACTATGGCCATGAGACATGGAGCATACATCAATTCAAATGCCGTCATTAAATGACTATTGGTCACAGTGGCCATCAGAAATGGAGTATATTTCAATGAGACATCAATCCAAATGCTGTCATTAAATTACTATTGGTCAATGAGACCATGAGAGATGGGGTAAATGCTGTCATTAAATGACTATTGGTCAATGTGACAATGAGACATGAAGCATACATCAATCCAAATACTGTAATTAAATGACTATCAGTCACTGAGACCATGAGACATGGAGCATACACCAATGTGATATCAATCCAAATACTGTAATTAAAAGACTATCAGTCACTGAGACCATGAGACATGGAGCATACACCAATGTGATATCAATCCAAATACTGTAATTAAATGACTATCAGTCACTGAGACCATGAGACATTGAGCATCACTAGAAAAACCAAAGAGCTATCAAGCCCGCTTACTGCCTATGATGCCTGTTAACAGCTATTATTATTGACTAGATCGATTTTATAGACGTTCTACATTCTAAATAGCTGTCGTATTTCAAAATTGCTGTCAATCAGTTATTTTTGCCGTCTGCAGTTAAAATCGTCTTTCCGCTCGGCAGATTTGACCTTTACCTTTTAATCCCTCTGATACCATCAGATAACGACGGCCCTTTAACAGACGTCCGTTTAATTAATTAGAAGAAGTTAAATCTCGCGATCGATATCGTGAACGTTAACGTTGTTAAAGTTATTACAATAACTATATAAGTAATGTTTACATACATCAATGAGATATCAATCCAAATACTGTAATTAAATGACTATCAGTCACTGAGACCATGAGACATTGAGCATACATCAATGAGATATCAATCTAAATACTGTAATTAAATGACTATCAGTCACTGAGGCCAAGAGAAATGGAGTATACTTCAATGAGACATCAATCCAAATGCTGTGATTTATTTATAACTAATGTCTTGGGACAAGCCCATAAACATACAAGCGGCATTAGGTAGAAATTGACAACCAAACATATACATTTACATTATCAGAATTTTATTAATTTCTGAGGTTTAAGTGATATATATTGATGGCTGTGTTGTGTTTACTGTTCAGTTCATATAGTACTGATTATTATTTATCCCTTTCTACAAAGGAATTCGAAGACATAGATTCTATTGTAGCATCGAGTGTGATAAGATATACATTTGTAGCTGCACTTGAGACAGTTAAGTTTTTAAAATTTAAAACGTGAGGCTTGGATCATACATCCATGAGTCACAGATCTTCAAAAAGATGTGTTCTTTATAAGTGACGTCATCAGACATGGTTGCCTGTCTACATGACGTCATATGATAATAGAATATACAGAGGACAGCAGGAATATATGATATTATAACCAATATAATGGTAAGTATATTTTGGCCAACTAACAACTAAGATTGAACTCACAACAAGTTGATAATAAAAAATAATCAACAAGTCAGGAAAATAGAAATGATCTGCATATAAGATTTAGAGAAATATAGATTTTACCACATCACACTGATAATATTTATCAACTCAATGAAGTCAAATATTTCTTTTTGTAAATAAGATGATATGGTAACACCATAAAATCATATGACTACCAATGGTTTATTTGAGTTGTATGATGAATACTAAATTAAAAAGAAACCATTCTGTTGATTAATTCCAATTTTATCTGATGAGCTTTACCATAAAGAAACAAAAGCAATTGATTAAAGATAGGCAGTAACTAAAGGCTCAACTGGGTCTATGTGCATATCAAACAAAGGACACTCTCCAACATTGTAGACAAGAATATACTTCATGCCAAAAATCTTTATTTTTTTTTATCTTGTATTACTGATCTTGTAGTCTGTTTGGTTTCTCTCTATCTTCTTCAGTTTTTGCTCAAAAGACAAAAGAGGGTGAAAAAAATTCACATTTAAGAGTAATCACTCCTATGAAGAGTGACGAACGATGACAGACGACAATGGAAGCCAAGTGATGAGAAAAGCTCCCCTTTTGGGCCAGGTGAGATAAAAATGATTCCCACATCGTTCAAGTTTGGCACTCTAGTAAACCTTTGTATTTCATTTAGGAATGACTGTAATATTTATTCTGTCTATGAAGAAATAACGTAAAAAATTTGGTGCACACTGAATAACGCGTGTAGTGGGTTTCTTAACAGTGTGCACCACATTTTTTATGTTACCTCGAATAGACAGAAAAAATATTACAGTCATTTCTTATAATTTAATTCTAAATTCCATTTTAAACCGTAGAAAACCATGTAAAAACGTTGACAACGTCACGGTCACATGACTAAATTATGTCTACGGGCTGATAACAAAATAACGTCATTCAATCAGAAGACTGATTACCTCCAAAATTAAATTATATGAAGATAAAATGTATAAATAAACTAACAAAACAATTTATATTTTATTTTGTACATATAATTCATTAATTTTTACAATTCAAGTAAGAATATATAATGTATTAGATATGGATTATATATTTAAGTAGAACCATGACGTATTATCACCAGGCATATCCTACCTTCAACCATTAAAGTCTGATGTTTGACTTCAAAAACATTATACATATCTCCTCCTGTTGGTACATTGTATTAATATCTATAAAAATTGTAAAGACGAAAAATTACAAATAACAATGCATCAGACTTATATAAATATATCTTTTATTAGACCGCCAGTAAGAGAAAATTTTTTTGTTTTGTTTTTAAAGTGAATAAAGAAAAGTGTAAGGGAATAAGATATTCATTTATTAGTAAGATACAAGTTATCACTGCTGAAATCTGAAGGGACAAAGGTGCTTTTAGAATAAAGAGTATTTTAAAAACAACAACTATTAATGGTTTTTTGATTGACTCAACTCCAATGGACAAATTGCCCTATATGCAAGTACAGTTTTGAATTTTTCAAAACCAAAATGTGTAACCAGTAAATAATACATTCCATCAAAGGAACTCAAAATAATATTTCATATGTAAACAGTATCAATAAATACAAATCTGGTTTATAAAGCAACACTATGCAGATCGTTACACGTAAGCACTAATGATATATAATGCATTTTTAAACATGAGCCATTTACAAGAAATTCACTGTATTAATCTATCAAGAAAATTCTCTCACAGGAGAGGAAGCAGTTGAGAGTAACCCAGAAGTAACAAGAATGTGTCCATATTACAGCAGAATGCATTGAGCGTGTAGGCAAATTATGCTTCAAATAAAGAAAATGGTATATAACAAATGTTCAGACACAAAAAGTTGACTAAGGAATAAATAAGGCTCACTGCTACTCTTTTTCTAAACAGAATCCATACTTATAAATTTTTAAAGAAAAATTCACAATGCAACCTTACTATAATTTCTGATCAAAACACCCATTATGATAAATGACAAATTTAATTTTCATTTTATCTCAAGTTAGCAGCTTGTCTTAAATATGCATGAAATATTTTCAACTGGAGGTTAAGCAAGCAATCATTAAGTGAGTTGATACATGCCTTTCGATATTATAAAAAATTTATGACTTGGGTTAGCACTTTTTCTTACTTATGTCTCCCTTACAATAAATTTTTGACAAAGAATACGAAAACAGCCTTTTTTTAATATACCAGTGTGTATAATACTATAAATCAAAATTTAATTATTATCTCCCCTTTCTACCAAGAACACAAGCACGTACATTATTTCATTTGCATACTGTTAATGAAAATCATGATTAAATATGGCTCATGCTTAGAAAGATACAAATCGGTTTAAAAATATCAAAATAATATATATATATATAGCTTATTCAAAATAACATGTACAATTTAAAATTCTTGAACAGCTCTTTAGCATGTAAAATCTAAATTCTGCTACTGAAATTGACACATACAAAAACATTTAAAGTTATTACAACATAAATTACATTTTTTATTTCATGTCAGAATTGACTAGAACAAACTTGCATTGATAATAGTTTCTTATAAATATGACATAACAGTAAATCTAAATCAGAAACCAAATTTGAAACTGCATTTTAAGGTAGCACAATACAAAGATTTTATAACTCCAACTCCCAAGTTTTAAAATGCTGTAACTTTCTTAATAATGCTTGAAAATTTATAAAAGATGTAGTTTTAGATAGCTAACAGATTACTCTTTCAAATTAATGCAATGTTAGTATAATGCAACAATTATGTAACCAATTATAATGTTAACTGTGTCTAAAATATTTTTCTCCAAATTTCCACTTTCAAATGAAATTAGCTTCTGCATAGGTATCCCTAGAGGGTTGATTTTATTATATGTTGTTCCTATGGCCATTATCTACAAAAGGGTGTCTCAGATTTCAGATAGAATGTATAGAACAAATTTTACACCTAATTAAACATTATCTTCTTTTATGTGGTTAGGATGTTTACACTAATTAGAGATTTTTGAGAGAATGGAATACCATAGAGACAATCTGAGACACCCTTTTGAAGCCCATGATGTGTTGATTAAGATTTCGTTAAAATTTTCTATATAGTTAAAGAGATGATAGAGCTAAATTCATTCAAGTGAACCTACCCAGATTTTGCCACTAATTACATAATAATTGATTACATAATGATTGCATAATAAAAATATTGCATTCATTTAAAAGATTAATCTTTTATCTATCTATATATACCTCTTTTATTATTTTCTCTGCATTAATAAGAAAGTTACAGCATTTCAAAGGTTAGTGATTGGAGGTAAAAAATTCTTTGTATTGTGCTACCTTAAATGAAATTAAAGTCAGTTATTATTTTTGAAGTACATTCAATTAATGAAGTTTCAATGGTATTTTTAAACGAATTTATTTATAGAAAGTAAATCAGATAATAAAAATTAACATATATAAAGGTGGGTATATCAAAGTCTACCACTAAAAATTAATGTGACTATATTCAAATATATAATACCATGTTTATGGCAAGGGTTTTATCTACAATGACAAAAATGTTCAATATCCTTTCTTTTTTTGCAACTAGCTGTGGGAGTTGAAATTTGTTTAACAAATGTTTTTTGTTTCAACATGAGATTCAGTCTTTCAATATTTTATGATTTTATTTTTATAGTTTCCGTTTTTAAGACGTTTTCATCAGAATATATTAACCTATTTTTAATTTCTTAAATTTGTTTTTGAAAGTAGACTTCTGTCTTTTCAACCTTGATTGGAGATAAACAACCTTCATGAGAAAAATTATAACATACATGTCCATGATCGTAAGTGGCTATAGCTACAAGCTCAGGGATGCCTTACAAACATGTAAAAAACATATGGCACTTTGTCATTAAAATTCATTTCTAAAATTAAAACATAAAGAATAATCAATTTTAATGGAACTGTATGAGATTCAAATGATTTTTTTAATACTTCTCTATTCAGGGGTGGATCCAGCCATTTTAAAAGGGGGGTTTCCCAACCCAGGATAAAAGGTGGGGGGGGGGGGTTCCAACCAAATGTCCCTATTCAAATGCATTGATCCTCCAAAAAAAGGGGGGGTTCCACCCCACCCCCCTGGATCTGACACTGCTATTTTTGCAGGGTTGAATTCTGGGCAGTATACAGATATACTTTCCCTTTGGGCTAACCTATATGTAACTCACCCCAAAATGTTCCTTGCAAACTTTTTTGACAATAAACTTATATATTGTGGAAATCAATGCCACAACTAACATTATGCCTAAGTCTCTCTTTCTCTACTTCATTAAGGCAAAAATTACAGATTAAGACACAAACTTTTTGGTAGAGCAAGTAACCCTTTCTTGGTTATATTTGATGTCAACCTTTAAATTACATATAGTCAAGGTGTTGGATACCCTCCTTAATAAGCAATTTATTGGATACAGAATAAATTGAAATTATATATTGTATGACAATGTGTTTTACAGGTTAAACAGACTTCCAGTTTAAATATAGTTTGGTTAAACCAGGTTTAACTGCATCTGCACTCACAATGACACATTGTAGATCTTAAAATATACATAATTATTTTAAATACATTTTTTGTGTGTATAAAAATGATACTTCTACTGCTATGCAATTATGGCAAGATGTTATACTTTGTACAAACATGACATATGTGTATCTGTTTACTAAAGCACTATTTTTTTTACATTTCAAGAAAATAAAATACAAGTTATAACAATTCAGCTGCTCGCCGGTGGACTAGAATTTCTTTCACTACCAGAATCGGTACTAGAAGTCTTTTCCGATGCAAAGTGGTTGACTTCAGCAACGACATCAATGGTGCGTACAACAATCGGCTGTCTGTCTATTCTCGTTATGTCTTCTATCCCATGTTTCCGAAGTAAACCTCGCAACAATTCTATTTCCTGTTCTTGCGCAGTGCAATATTCACGATATTTTGTCAGTTCTTGTTCACATGCCTGCCGTAATCGTCTTTCTCTCTGTAATTTCTTTTCTGCTTGTTTCTTTACTGTAAGGACAATGCCTACAAAGAAAGAATACATACATTATTCAGTTCAAAAATATTTAATTGCATGAGCCATCATTGTTTATGCATTTAAAGGTGGCTGCTTAATGTCATGTAAAAAATAAACACTCTATTCATGCTATTGTTAATTTAAGAAATTTAATTTTGTGTGCATTTATCAAAGAATAAGTTTCAAAAATGCTACTTTAATACAAATAATGATATTAGAATTCAAATGAATATTTTAATATTCTAAATTCACTTCTGATCAGGATTTGTCTACCTATTTCAAGGACCTATTTTTATATGGTTACTCCAGAATAATTCATTGTATGTCACTATTATATTACTGTTTCTTATTCTGTCGTTTCTAACAAAATGATCTTGTCGATTTTATTGGTTGTAGTAAACATTTATTTTCATTCAGTTCTTTTAGTGTGCACTGTTGTGTGAAAATTCAAATGTTTCCTTTTTATTATTGTGGTTTGATCATAGCTCTGTATCTAAATAACTATTCCAAAATTAAGTACCACATGCAAAATAATAATCAAGTAAATTACCATTCAGTATCCTTGTGACTCTCCATAACCTGAGAACAACCAACAATCCTAGTCCACTTTCTGGACCCTCGTTTTTTCTAAATACAATGTCAAGGACAAATGAGACAATCACAATAATGGCATCAAACATTTCCAATTTGTGTTTGAAAAACTTGAGTCTTAATGCGCAAATGCGTATTATAATTTCAATTATGAATAAGGACAAGACAGCTAAACTGCAGTAGTGGAAAACCATTGGTGCAACATTTGCATGGTGGTTCGGCAGAGTGATTATTTCCATGTCGATCAAAAGTTCTGCTATTACAAAGAGACAGTCTAAAATGACTAAACACACGATAACAATCTGGAATTTACTTGTGTTGAGAACATATTCAACTTTCTCACGACATGTCTTCAGGTCAGTTTTTGCGTCATCAGAGTCCGAAGTAATGGAACTGTTTGTATCTTCTTTGTCGATAACCTTTTCAAGGTCATCATAAATTTTGTGAAATCCGTCCATTTGAATCTGTAAAGTAAATAAAAACTTTTAGTAAAATCTTCATTACATGTACATGTACACTTCATACATATTAGAACACAGTATGCATATGTATGTATAAATGCAAGTTTTGATATATAAAATGAGGGGGGATAGGACCTTTATCGGGACTCCGGGATCGGGTGTTTTTAAGCTCGGGATTTCGGGATTGACCCTTTCGGGATCCGGGAATCCTTTTTTTCGGATTTCGGGATGTCAGGATTTGCTTTATTTAAATTCGGGACCTCGGGATTTTGTTTTTTCAAGTCCGGGATTTCGGGATCAAGACCCCTCCTATCCCCCCTCTAAAATTGAACATCATCAAAACGTTTTAAAACTCTATAAATGTGTTGGCCAATATCCAATACTATCTCTAATTTGTTTTAATTAACTGGTCTATGTTCAACTTGAATTGATGTCTGATTGAGGTATATCCCAGACCATGGCCACATCTCCAAGAATCCTTTTTATTAACATCTATATGTATATATAATAAGTGATGCCTGTCCTTTCTGACATAAAAATATAACTAAGCATGCTAAGTATTCGGAGTACAACATTTTGGCACATCACACAAAATCCGGTATTTTTTAAAATTGGTTGATTTTTGGAGTATGAGTAGAATAATCATTATCTAAAGTTTGATGAACTTTATAAGCCCTGGGCTGATGGGATATACACTATATAGTTACTTGTAACACTTAAAGCCAAGAAAAAAATCAAAAATCAACATATATATAAAACTGTTTAAGAATCTAGTATTTAATACATTATTCAGTATCAATGTTTTTAATGACAGGAAACAAAACATCACTAAAAATTTATATATATAGTAGTCAATAAGTACTGACAATTTAAGTTGGGGTGTTAGAACTTTGATTATTGATTTCATGCTGTTTAACACCACTTTCAGCTTTCTTGGCTTTTTCGTAGTTGCCATGTTCTTTTATGGTTGAGGAAGCTGACTTGGCCCGAGAGAACCTGGACCATTGGTACATTAGGAAAGCTGACAAATCTAGTCACTTATGTATGCTTTTTTTATTTATATTTATCAAATAAATATAAGCATGCATTGTAGATCTACATGTATTAAACACTTCATGGTAAATGTATACCCATTCTATAAATACATGTACATGTATATATTTATGTCTAATTAGTAGGGATGTCAAAAGATCTGAAATTTAATACTCGGATACTCGGTCATGATACTCGAGTACTCGCAGTAATTGGAAGAATCTTAAACGTCTATTGAAAAGTTAATATTTTAGGTTGGATGCAGTGTTTTTGTAATAACCTTTCATAATATGACAGTTGGGAATGCTTTCTTGCTAGTCCAATCTGGCTTAACAAAAATATGAAGGTAGAAAATAAACCTATTTTTTTATAAAGATTTGTTTGAAAATGGTATAAGATTTATAAATGATATTGTAAATGAAAAAATTGAAGAAATGTATCAGATAAATGTGAATTTCATGAGATATAATAGTATTATATCTACTACACATCAAGCATCAAAATCATTTGTGGGAAAAATCACAAATTAGAACAACCTCTAATTCCAAACTGTACTCAAGTACTCAGCATTCCAATCGAGTACTCGAGTACTCATTGCCATCCCTACTAATTAGGGCCAACCTGGGAACAGTACATGTATATCTAATATATATGTTCCTGGGCGAACAGATTTAATTAAGGAATATACTCATCAACAATACACAATCATGTTGCATCATGACAATGGCACTGTGCTTTATGTGACTGAACATGCTGTCATTGCTCAACATCAAAATTTTATATATTCTTAAATATATTTATAAGTTGAAAGAAAGGGAGTTTCTGTATCATTGAAAGTTGTCAGATAATCAAATAATTATATGATTTTAGACTTACAAGTGTCATCTCTTTGTTTTAATGTCTACACTCTTGAAAACAAAAAGGATCCGCCCCCTTATTTAAGTGTCATTCTTTGTCTTTAAAACGAACTGAATTCGAGTGAAGATTATATTAGAGTCGCATAATATTACCTTCATCTTGGTTCTGTATTACTTCTAGTCTTAAGTATAGTCTTCATACATCTGACCACTTCCCGAGAACAAAAGCTTTGCACTTGATAAGCACTGTCATACTATCAAATCCTTGTCCTCATTGATTCTGCACGCTGACTTTTGTTCTGTTGTTTGCTCGCATTCGCAGGGTCAATGACACCCACTTTGTTTACAATTTGATGCCTTTGTAGTTGCTTCCCGCTATGTCGAGATTTAAATCAAAGGACATTTCTTTTATAATCTTTCTTCAAAAGTCATAAGATTTTATCACAAATTGAAAAAAATATAATTATCTAAAAATCTTTTGTTTATTTTCTTCAAAAAAATACTAAAACTGAAACTGATTATCGGACGCGGGGTGAAATTCCGGATAGCAACCTTAACGTGAAAAGTCGGATGGGGCGCATAGGGGGCATTAGAAAGATGCTCCTTTTTGTATATAAAAAAAATCCCTTTTTTCTTTTTTTAGAATAAAATCATTATAAAAATATTAAAGTTTGGGCTTTCTTAGGAATAAACTCATCATAGATACCAGGATCAAAATTGTTTATATACGCCAGACGCGCGTTTTAACTGCAAAGATTAACAAAAAGATGGAGTATGGCTTATTTTACCCTGAGACTACTGTTATAGTTGTCTCAGATTTACCTAAAAAAATATTCTGATCCCCCACTATGATGTAAAAAATTTTTAGTCAAGCAGTAGTCTGAGGTCTATAAATTTAATAATAAACCATTGCAAGTTTATATCGATAACCTTTGTGAATACAATGGTATACAGAAAACAATAACAACAAAGTTACCCTTTGTCAGAATCAGAATCAGAATCAGAATCAGAATCAGAATCAGAAGAAGAAGAAGAAGAAGAAGAAGAAGAAGAAGAAGAAGAAGAAGAAGAAGAAGAAGAAGAAGAAGAAGAAGAAGAAGAAGAAGAAGAAGAAGAAGAAGAAGAAGAAGAAGAAGAAGAAGAAGAAGAAGAAGAAGAAGAAGAAGAAGAAGAAGAAGAAGAAGAAGAAGAAGAAGAAGAAGAAGAAGAAGAAGAAGAAGAAGAAGAAGAAGAAGAAGAAGAAGAAGAAGAAGAAGAAGAAGAAGAAGAAGAAGAAGAAGAAGAAGAAGAAGAAGAAGAAGAAGAAGAAGAAGAAAAGAAGAAGAAGAAGAAGAAGAAGAAGAAGAAGAAGAAGAAGTACTATCGGAACATGTGTATTGTAGTTTGTTGTGGAATATTTTTCCGATGCATGATACTATCGGCACATGTGTATTGTAGTTTTTCGTTTCCAGCTTTACCATTCATCGATATACACTGTATGATACAACCGACTTGTCTCTAACCAACAATACTTTCTTTTTTCCCTTGTGGCCTGTTTTGTCACCGGGTGTAATATTTTTCGTTTTCGTTCTATTTCTTTTGGAATATTCTGAATCCAGATTTTCCCTATATATATACCTCATTGTGTAAATTTCAAAGAAAAAAAAATAATTTGATCAACAGCATCATCTTTTTTAAATGTTCACGCTCTGCTTAATCCACCATTTCACGTCTACATAAGAAAATGCCTGTACCAAGTCGATCAGGTCTGAGGAATATGACAGTAGTTATCCATTCGTTTGAGGTGTTGAACTTTTAGTTTTGACATTTTATTATAGGGACTTTCAGTATATTTTTTGTGATTTTACTTTTTTCTCGGTACAAACATTTCTGACTCTTTTTAACCACGCCGCATTTTTGCGACTGTCCTAAGTCAGGAGCCTCAGGCCTTTGTTAGTCTTGTATGATTTTAAATTTTAGTTTCTTGTGTATAATTCAGGCTTTAGCAGGGGCGGATGCAGGAATTTTCGAAAGGGGGGGGGGGGGGGTGCTAACCCAGGGCACCCAGGGCAAAGGGGGGGGGGGGTGCAAAACATATGTCCCGATACAAATGCATTGTTCGGCAAAAATAAAGGGGGGGGCGCACCCCCGGAACCCCCCCCCCCCTGGATCCGCCACTGCTTAGTATATCGTCCATTATCACTGAACTAGTATATACATATTTGTTTAGGGGACACTGAGCTGAAGGACTCGAGTCCTTCGGGTGCGGAAGAGTCTCGCTGCTTGGAATACCCATTGGTGGGCTTCGGCTGTTGTCTGCTCTACGTTAGGGTTGTGGTCTTTTTTGACACATTCCACCTTTCTCAATTTTATTTCCAAACGAAATAACTTGAATTCTGTGTCCATGCACATTTTCATGTGTATGAACAGGCTACAAACTATTATAGCAGTGTACGTCCAAAACTGTAGGAGGAGATAGCCGGACAAATCATGATCTCTTTATGCAGCAAGTACCCAAAATAATTAAGCCCACCTGCCATTTTCTGAATAATTAAAAGAAACCTAAATCATTTTGTATAGGCGGACCCAGGAGGCTAGGGCCCGACCCTCCCCCTTTTGTGTGAAAAATTTGATTGATTTAGAAAGGAATTACTGAAACATGCTTAGAACGGCCCCTCAGTATATATGTCAGTCAGTCAGTCCCCCTCCCCTTATGAAAAGTTCTGGATCCGCCACTGTAACAGTTGCGTAGCGCTATAAAACCAGGTTCAATCCATCATTTTCTACATTTGAAAATGCCTGTACCAAATCAGGAATATGACAGTTGTTGTCCATTCGTTTGATGTGTTTTATCCTTTGATTTTGCCATTTGATTAGGGACTTTCTTCGCCGAGTTCACGGTATTTTTGTGATTTTACTTTTTGCAATGCGCACGCCTTCAAGATGTGTATGAACATCTTACACTGAAATTATTAAAGTTATAACTTTAGAACTGTTGGAGGAGATAGCTGAACAAACCCTGATCTCTTTATGCAGCTTAAGGATGTACTTAGGTGAGATGAGGTAAAAATTAAGAAATTAAGAAATTAAAATTGATACTATAAGCTGGTAGAGCATCAATTAAAGATAAAGATAAGCTGAAAATATTGATAGGTCATGGACCTCCTTTTCGAGATATTTGAGATTTAAACTATGGAGGGAAAAAGCTGAATTGGACTTTTACCCTATATTTGCAATTGGTATTAGTTGGGTCTCAAAATAAAAGAAAGAAAATCAAAAATCTTCTAAAATTTTGATAAATTGCCTATCATGAGCTATTAAGTCTTATATGAAAAAATAAATGGGTGTTATGGGGCAAAATATTTTACATTGTATTGTATGGAAAAACACCAAGGAGTCCAAAAATTTGACACAAATTCCAAAACCTCACCTAAGTACATCCTTAAGTCCAACTGCCTGTCATTTTCAAAATATTTGTAAAGAATAAAAATCATGCAAAACCTTCAGCATGTGTATTAAAAAAAGAGCATCCTACAAAATATTAAAGTTGTACCTCAAAAACTGTAGGAGGAGAAAGCCGGACAAACAACCATGTCCAAACATGGACAGACGGACAGGGGTCAATTATTACTCCCCCCCCCCCCCCCCCCGCCCCGACATTTTGTTGCGGGTCATCAAAAGTTTTTGAATTAGAACTAAATTTGGATTTATGAGATTTTGATATATATATTTCTGATGTAAGAGATGCAATCAGTCTAGCTTAGAGAAACATGGTAATAAATGGCCATCATGTGGCATGTAGATTTAAATACTGAACAAAGACTTGTAAATAGATAAGAGGTACGAAAACTCAGTTGTGAAGGATAGACATTTTAAATAATGCACATTTTGCACAAATTAAACATGCCAAGAAATTGCCTCCGTTGAAATTCTGCAAATATCCCATAGAGCAAATTACATGGATGATTAATATTGACCATTTGGTATAAATGGTCGTGTTCTTAGCGAGACGTACATCAAGGTCATAACAGTGGCGGATCCAGAAATTTTCATAAGTGGGGGCCCACTGACTGACCTAAGAGGGGGCCCGCTCCAGTCACGCTTCAATGATTCCCTATATAAGCAACCAAATTTTTTTCTCAAAAAGGGGGGGCCCGGGCCCCCTGGCCCCCCTCTAAATCCGCCTCTGCATAAATTAATTTGTTGAATGAAATTAAATCTGTATCTACTAATGGGTGCCGTAGGAGGTCCACCGGTATTTTAAGCTAGGATTTCTTGGCATGATTGAAATAATTATTTAAGCATATTTCCATTCTCAATATTATATTTAACGTTAGCCCTTGAACTGGATCATATAGTATTCCCTATAAAACAAACATTGATATAAATCCTCATTTTAATCTCATTTACATATCTAATTTAAATTTAACTTTTGTTTTAAAAATATCTTAGTCGAGAGGTTCATACAGAGACTATACTGAATTCATAGTTGCCTGAACACACAAAATGCCTAAAAAAGTCCTTGAGGGGTAAGAAAAAATATTTGAAAAACACTTTGACTTTAATAACTCCCTCCCCATTTTTTTATTTCATAGTTTGGATGTTTTCAAGTAAGGGGTCATTCTTAATTAATTAACATATTTTCCCTTATGGACCTTTAAATTGCATCAGCCTTTGGTTACCCTGTTGATAAACATGTGATTAGCTAAAAGGGATTTTCCAATGTCATTTTCTAAAAATATTAACCGGAAGTAGTCTACGACCAATCAAAGCTAATAATTCTAGATACGTCAAAATGAAACAAGCCAATGAGAAAACACCACATCAGCTTTACAACGTTGACAGAAAAGAAAACAATAATGACTTGAGCAATGAAGAATAATATTTTGTCGACTTCGACGGCCAATTGACCACACATTCCTTACAAATGGTTACTACGAAAGACATAATGTCAGGAAATACAACAAGAACCATTGTTATAACCACATCTAGTGGTAATGTTCCAAAATTGGTGACCGTCAACGCCTCTGCTGTCGAAGACATTTTCAGTGATGATGGGGGAGGACCACGTAAACGGCGTCGGCTGACAAACCTTACCCCGGAGGAGAAAATGTTGAGAAGGTATGCATCCTTTCAGTTAGTTGTCATTCTCATTTAATTTTAATTAATGACAAATCACTAATTTGGTTAAAGTAACTGTGCATATGGTCATGGTATAGTCACAAACAGTACACACAGTCACTGATCATGATGTGAGTGATGTAGGGAGGGGTAGGCTGATTACATTTATACCTTAGTGAATAATTAATTATATTTATATTTTGACATTTCTGAACAGTTTTGAGGTGGTTTTGGAAAGGGGTTTTCTATCAGTACTTTTTCATCATCTTTCATGTGCAACATATAATGTATATACTATATATTGCATAAAAATTTATGACTTGTGGTCAATTAAATCAAAAGTTTCTCAGGTTACTCACCATTGCATACTCACCTGAAGTGCGGGAGGTCAGGGACTTAATAAAATTTTTACATTTGTATATATGCTGCTCCTCTGCATAGCTGAAGAACCATGTAGCTCTTAATTAGGTCTTCTATGATATTTGACTATTTGCAGCTACTTCTCTGCTAATTAAGCACACAACAATGAGCATGCATGATGCTCAGTATTTGATTAGCTTTTGAAATTATATTACATGCTTACATAATTGATTTTCATTGTTATGTTCATTTCAGAAAACTAAAAAACAGAGTAGCAGCACAGACAGCTAGAGACAGGAAAAAAGAATTGATGGGAACTCTGGAACAACAAGTTACTAGATTGATGGATCAAAACAAACGACTCCAAGATGAAAACAAAAAACTCAAAACACAGTCATCATCATTAATTACAGAAAATCAACACCTTAAAGAACGCCTGGGCCAACCTGGTTCATTGGCTGAGAGAAAGTCTGAGTCCTCGGGATCTGCAGTATCCTTTGACCTCCTGCCGTGGGGACAAACTCAGAAGTTGTCTCAGTCAATGATGCCATACGCAACCTCTGTTCTGACAATGAGGTAAATATCTTTATATCATTTAATTTACCTTATTATTTAAAAAAAAAAAGCTAAAGAGACAGACAATGCACAAGCAAATTTTATACTTAAAACAATCACAATTGTTGATATTATTTTATACCACATGTTTTGATTTATCAAACACTTAAAAAAAAACAACATGGTTTGCAGTTTGCAACCATGTACATTTGACACTACAAATTTGACTTGTACAATATGCTTACTGTGATTTTATGTTGCAATTAAAATAAAGAAAAAGGAAACACAAGCCTCTTTAACATGTTTAATAAGTTTGTGTAAACACTTAAAATGTAGCTATTATTTTTACAAATTGGAAATCTTGCTTTAAATTCAATGGTCCTATTTTTAGCATGTTTAACATCTTTATATTTCATAGTAAGATTACTTTCATTGTTTCAACATGTAGTGTTAGCAATTATAATTTAAAATTCATTTTCTACCTGTTAAAAAAGGTGAGAGAAAGTTGTGTGTGATATTTAAGTAGCATTTCATCACAGTAATCATGAGAATTTAGCCATTAAAATATTTATAATGTAAACTTCTTTTGTCTTTTCAGTCTCTGCTTAGCATTGTTCAGCAGATCAGCTCAAAACCAGACACAGATGATGCCAGTAGAGGAAGTGACTCTTCAATCCTCACTGCCCAAGGAAATACCCCCAAAATCACTGCCAGCTCTGGCGTGGTGGGGCCCACATCAGCAGAGTTGGAATCCATCAATGAACTCATAAAATTTGATCATGTTTATTACAAACATGAGTCCTCATCTGTTGAAACTGGACTTGAAAAACCTGTTGTCAAAACGAACTCTCAAACTAAAGTGAATGTTCATATTACGCAGGAAATACCTACTGAAATCTCAATAGAAGAATCAGTTAAAACTGAACCCGAATTAAGTGCAATAGACATGATAAATGAAACTGACCTCAATGATATCAATTTGGAATTGTTAAAAGACATTGAAAATTTAATTGGAATAGATTTTCAAGACCAGATTGAACAGGACTCTTTTGATTCTATTTCACAGAATGGACAATGTGTTAAAAGCAAACAGGAAGTTTCAGTGACAAAAGACACTAGTTTAAATCGTAAACGCAAGAGATCAGAAGACGCGTCACCGCTTTCTGTTACAGATATGTATGAATCAACAGACAAATTAGGACAGGAGACATCTATATTTAAGGACTCAGAATTCGGTAGTGATTTCAGTGATGTGTGTTCTCCCTATGGAAGTGACATTTCTGGAGACTTAAATGACAACCCATGGGAAGAATCATTCATGGAATTATTTCCCACCTTAGCATAAGCTAGCCATTTTGTTTGTTGATTTGTATATAGATGTATATATTATTTATTCTTAATCATTGAATTCTCTGTGAAATAAATTCATTGGGAAGAGGACTTAATTTAATGTCTTTTTAATTTTTAAACATGAAAAATGATTTCACATACATGATATACATTGTAAGTAAAAAAAATGTCAGTTGGAAAAAAATAAGTTGTCATGCAAATGGTATACCAAGCAAATCCTGCATCAACACAAGACAACTGAACAAAAAAAAAATGTGTTAATGCAAATTCTATACCTCAAATGTAGCAAATCCTGCAACTCAATAAAAAAAAAATGTTTTCATGCAGATTTTATACCCGGCAAACCCTGCATCTACCAGTACATGTACAACTCAAGACAACTCAACAAAAAAAAATGTTTTCATGCAAATTTTATACCCTGCAAATCCTGCATAAACTCAAGACAAGAAGACAAAAAAAAAGGTTTCGCAATCATTAATTTGATTCACTAAATGGGATATACATGTACATGTACAAAAAATGTATGTATTCTTGGTGAATTACTTGCACCTAGCATCCAAACAAACACATATAACAACATAAATGTACTTAAAATGTTTAACAAATTCATCATTCATGAGGATGTAAAATGTCATTACCTAAGGAAGTTTGAATCTGGTTTTCAAGGTCAGACACAACATGGCAAATATCATTTTAAACTTGGTTAAGAGGCACCTACATTGTATAACCTTGTCCAAGTTGTTGTTACTCCAATCTTGTATCTGATCATCATCTAAAATAAGGAACTCGGACACAGTTATTATGTTACTGTGAATGTATATCCAATGTGGAGTCTTTGTTTCAAGGCTATAAATTCATCATTCTGAATAGCCGATTTAAATCTGATCCTCATAATGGGATTAACAATTGTCTCAGTTTTGATCACAGTGCAAACATGATGACACTGGGGTCAATCATGTACTACATGGTTTGGTCATACAGGTAGTCTACAACCCTATAAAAAAAACGTACATTTTCTCATCACTTGGCGTCCGTCGTCGTTAACTTTTACAAAAATCTTCTCCTCTGAAACTACTGGGCCAAATTTAACCAAACTTGGCCAAAATCATCATTGGGGTATCTAGTTTAAAAAATGTGTGGCGTGACCCGGTCAACCAACCAAGATGGCCGCCACGGCTAAAAATAGAACATAGGGGTAAAATGCAGTTTTTGGCTTATAACTCAAAAACCAAAGCATTAAGAGCAAATCTGACAAGGAGTTAAATTGTTAATCAAGTCAATATCTATCTGCCCTGAATTTTTCAGATGAATTGGACAACTGGTTGTTGGGTTGCTGCCCTCCAATTGGTAATTTTTAAAGAAATTTTGCCGTTTTTGGTTACTTTGAATACTATTATAGATAGCGATAAACTGTAAACAGCAATAATGTTCAGCAAAGTAAGATCTACAAATAAGTCAACATGACCTAAATGGTCAATTGACCCCTTAAGGAGTTATTGCCCTTTATAGTCAATTTTTAACAATTTTCATTAATTTGGAAAATTTATGTAAATTTTTACCAAATATAGTTCTCTGTTACTAATGGGCAAAGTTCATTATAGATATAATTGTAAGAAGCAAAATCGTTCAATAAAGTAAGAACTTCAAACACATCACCATCACCAAAATACAATTTTGTCATGAATCCATTTGTGTCCTTTGTTTAATATGCACATAGACCAAGGTGAGCGACACAGGCTCTTTAGAGCCTCTAGTTTAGACTTGTTGGTGCAGGTTGATTTGTTTTTAACAAATAACAATAACTCTAATTGGCAACTTGGGGAACATAGAAGACTAATAAATGGTAAGGGTTTAGATTTTCAATGAAAAGAGGATATGATGAATAGGGCAGCTTTGCCAATGGTCACAATTGACCCATCAAAAGCAAAGAAAGATACTAAAGGGATATTTGAAATCATGCAAACAAACTGACAATGCCATGCTGAAAAAGGATAAAAAGACGGTCAACAAAACACAACATAGAAAGCTAAAGACTGAGCAATACCACCACTGAATTGGGGTGATCTCGTGCTCTGTAGATCCAACCTACATGTGGCATGGTTTCATTTTTAAATGCAGAGAACATGGCATCTCCCTGCATGATGATTCTCAAATAAAATATATCATTTATGTTTATATATACAGTTTTTTTATACACACAGGCCTGTAACTTATATATACTGCACAGCTAAATGGACATTAGGTTTACTGTCCAATTTGAGAATTCTAGTTGACCATATTTTTTACTTATAGCTGAAAACTTTTGGTTGTGTTGTGTGTATAAAAATCATAATGATTTCTTACTGTTGAACTTCATGTCAATCACCTGACGAGATTTTTTTTTCAAAATGTGAAATACTGCATCGATTAATACCGGTATTGGTTGTTTCATATAAAAATGCATTTAACGCTTATGTTAATGATAGAGCAGTTTCATTCAATCTGGTTGAAATAAAGTACAAGAAAAATTACACAATAGGGTTTCAGAAATGAGTTTTCTTTTATTTGTGGAGACATCTGCTGTTAAATTAAATAAATCAATAAGTAATACATATTCTGAGCTGCAACAGCAAGATTAACAATAAAATATTATTTGCACAAGTTCTGACTAGTAACACCATTTTTATTATTATAAATATATGAAAGACGTCATAGTAATAATGCCTATAATTTTTGATTTGAATAAACTGGAAGGTACCTACAACAATAATTATCCCTGAGGCATTCATCAATTACATTGAAATATTAATAACAAAAAATTACAAAATAATCAAACAAACACACCCGAGAAAAAAATCAAATGACAAATGGAATATGAAATATATCATTTTTCAAGCAGGTAAAAATTATTAATTCAAATACATGTAGCATAATTCAAATGACCTCAACAATAAAATGAATATGCAAATTTAAAGAGTGCAAAAAATTATTATGCATATGAAATTACTCAGCACCTTGTTCCAACAAGGAACTACAAAACCTCATTATTAAACCGATTCATAAGCAGTATCTAAAAGGCAGAATCAAAAAATAATTCTTATGTTTTATTTTTATCTTGGTCATCTTCAAGTTTTATATACCGGTATTCCTCTATCCTCTGTATCTATCAAATTTTTTAATGTTTATTGAACCATCAAACATAATTGGATCAAATTTGAAGATATCTGGATGTCCTTGGTGTGGAGTTTTAGGTCCAAAGTCTGACTTACTCCATTGGAATGGTGGTTGTTGGTCATGGGTTGGACCACCAATGGCTATGAACTGTAGATCCTTAATCATAGTCATGTTTGTTAACTGAAAATTTTAAAAAATCACGTTAAAATTGTTCATGGTTTGAGATTAACTGACTTAAACTACAAGTAATTGAGGACACCTATTGGTCATTATCATCTATATCAGTTTTAAAATATTAATCACTTATTCTTACTATGTTGACACTGATAAATGAATATACAAATATCTTACTGACAATATAAATGTTTACTATCAATGTGCCATACAACTTATATTCCAGTCAATATAAGTTTGAACCTCAAACAAATTGCAACAGAAAATGTTTCAGTTCTAATCTATAGCATTTAGACCCAAATACATACAGAAAAAAGTCCCCAAAAATCTAACTTGAGGAAAACTCAAAATCAGCATTTTAAATTTCTTATGGAAATAAACATTGGAAAGGGAGGTAACTCCGCAAAAATGAGTCTTTTTTTGTCAGTTTTTGGTTGATTTTCTTAAAATTCATGTAAAGTGTGCTACTTTAATGGGGTAAGTTCGTAAGGGAGCTACCATTTGATTTTTATGGGGGGGCTAGGATGAAAAATTTTGTCCTGCATTTTTTTTTAGCTGTAATCTCTGTCCTGCCTTTTTATTTTTCACTCTGTTCGGTCCTGCCTTTTTTTTTTTTAGTTTATCCTGACTTTTTTTTACCTAAATTGTCGTCCTGACTTTTTTTTTTTTTGCAAGAGGGTCATCCTGCCTTTTTTTTTTACTCAAAACTCCTGTCCTGCCTATTTTTTTCAAATTTCATCCTAGTCGTGTGATTATTTGGTATTGTTTATACATGTATCTGTAAATTATGTTTGTTCAGCATCTACCTTGTTTAAAGAAACTTTACACCACGAAAAGAAGAATATATACTTAATTAGTTTTATTCAATTTAAGATTCTTTACCTTGATATGGTGAAAAATTTAATAAATGGTCAACTAATGAATTATGAAATCTAGGTTGAAGCTTGATAAAAGATATGAAACCACCTCTAAAGTTGTTTGTTATACTATAAAGACGGCAAAAATATCAAAAACAACACATTCTTTTGAATAGAAGCAGTAAAGTTATGATTTTGTATCAATAATTATTGATTTTTCTGCCTTTTTTGCAGAGTTATCTCCCATATCAATGCAATCTCAATAGAAATTTTAAAATCCTGATATTTTAGTTTTCCTCAGGTTAGATTTTATAGGACTTTTTTCTGTGAATATTTGGGGTATAATGCTAAAGATTAAAACTTTAAAATCTTCTGTTGCAATTACTTCAAGGTTAGGGTCAAATTTATGCTAGATTTACTGGACTATTATTGACAATATCTTATTGATGGTTTGTCAATATTTTGCTCTAAAAAGTAAATACCGTAAATTGGGTTATTTTGGTTGTAGTTTTATTTTTGGTTTATTTGGTGCCTCCAATGAAAATGCCAAAATTAAACACACGAAAATAAAACAAACACTAAAAATGGAAACTACAAAATTGTGTACCATTTCGACAATATCGAAATTTTAATTGTTGGGGAAAATATTTTATGTTATTATATCTTCCGTATATTTTGTACAATTCTATACATTACAAATTTAAATCTGCAAATAAATACCTGGTATGATTTGACAACAACACTATATAACATGTATAATTTTAGACTTAATTGTCAATTTTTAAGAAATTGTTAAGAAAACACAACATGAATTTTTATTCACATATGTCATTAATATGCCAGGCTATTGCTGATTGGGCGTATGACATTTGCGCCGATTTAAAACTAGAGGCTCTAAAGAGCCTGTGTCGCTCACCTTGGTCTATGTGCATATTAAACAAAGGACACAAATGGATTCATGACAAAATTGTATTTTGGTGATGGTGATGTGTTTGAAGTTCTTACTTTACTGAACGATTTTGCTTCTTACAATTATATCTATAATGAACTTTGCCCATTAGTAACAGAAGACTATATTTGGTAAAAATTTACATAAATTTACCAAATTAATGAAAATTGTTAAAAATTGACTATAAAGGGCAATAACTCCTTAAGGGGTCAATTGACCATTTAGGTCATGTTGACTTATTTGTAGATCTTACTTTGCTGAACATTATTGCTGTTTACAGTTTATCGCTATCTATAATAGTATTCAAGATAACCAAAAACGGCAAAACTTCTTTAAAAATTACCAATTGGAGGGCAGCAACCCAACAACCAGTTGTCCAATTCATCTGAAAAATTCAGGGCAGATAGATATTGACTTGATTAACAATTTAACTTCTTGTCAGATTTGCTCTAGATGCTTTGGTTTCATAGTTATAAGCCAAAAACTGCATTTTACCCCTATGTTCTATTTTTAGCCGTGGTGGCCATCTTGGTTGAATGGCCAGGTCATCGGACACATTTTTCAAACCAGATACCCCAAAGATGATTGTGGCCTAGTAGTTTCAGTGGAGATTTTGTAAAAGATTACTTAGATTTATGAAAAATGGTTAAAGATTGACTATAAAGGGCAATAACTCCTAAAGGGGTCAACTGACCATTTTGGTCATGTTGACTTATTTGTAGATCTTACTTTGCTGAACATTATTGCTGTTTACAATTTATCTCTATCTATAATAATATTCAAGATAATAACCAAAAACAGCAAAATTTCCTCAAAATTACCAATTCAGGGGCAGCAACCCAACAACCGATTGACCGATTCATCTGAAAATTTCAGGGCAGATAGATCTTGACCTGATAAACATTTTTATCCCTGTCAGATTTCCTCAAAATGCTTTGGTTTTTGAGTTATAAGCCAAAAACTGCATTTTACCCCTATGTTCTATTTTTAGCGGTGGCGGCCATCTTGGTTGGTTGACCAGGTCACGCCACACATTTTTTAAACTAGATACCCCAAAGATGATTGTGGCCAAGTTTGAATTAATTTTGCCCAGTAGTTTCAGAGGAGAAGATTTTTGTAAAAGATTAATTTACGAAAAATGGTTAAAAATTGACTATAAAGGGCAATAACTCCTAAACGGGTCAACTGACCATTTTGGTCATGTTGACTTATTTGTAGATCTTACTTTGCTGAACATTATTGCTGTTTACAGTTTATCTCTATCTATAATAATATTCAAGATAATAACCAAAAACAGCAAAATTTCCTCAAAATTACCAATTCAGGGGCAGCAACCCAACAACCGATTGACCGATTCATCTGAAAATTTCAGGGCAGATAGATCTTGACCTGATAAACATTTTTACCCCATGTCAGATTTGCTCTAAATGCTTTGGTTTCTGAGTTATAAGCCAAAAACTGCATTTTACCCCTATGTTCTATTTTTAGCCGTGGCGGCCATCTTGGTTGGTTGACCGGGTCACGCCACACATTTTTTAAACTAGATACCCCAATGATGATTGTGGCCAAGTTTGGTTTGATTTGGCCCAGTAGTTTCAGAGGAGAAGATTTTTGTAAAAGTTAACGACGACGGACGACGACGGACGACGGACGACGACGACGGACGCCGGACGCAAAGTGATGGGAATAGCTCACTTGGCCCTTCGGGCCAGGTGAGCTAAAAAATTGATTCTTTCATTTGCGCCGATTTCATTTTTTCATTTGCGCCGATTTTATATTTGCTCCTAATTGGATTTACAGGTAAGTTAATACTTGTACATATACTATACCGTGCAGGTATATTGGTAAAATCTGTTTATAAACAAAGGTTTTAGTTAATTTTGATTCATATTGTTCTGAACTTTGCTGTAATTGATGGACATATTGCAGACTGCAACTATTCTAGGAGTCAATTTTTATAACCATCAACGGTCATACACATAAGTACGTTAATAGCAAGACAAAGAAAAGATAGATTTCGTTATTGACAGAGACGAAATCACAAGAAAGGAATATATTAGATATGTTGCCTATAAATACTCAGCAATAACAGATTTATGATTTTAATGTATTCCGTTTTTATGGATTTAAATGCTGTAAATAGATTTTCAATTCGTCATTTTAGTATAAACCAGAGTGCTTTTATCTAAGGTTTTTACTTCTTGATTTTAAAGTATATGAATATAGTGTACAACTTGAAGACGGAAGAGGTCTATAATGATAAATGAAAAATAACATGACTTGGATGGAGAGTTGTCTCATTTGCACTCATACCACATCTTCTTATATCTATTCACCTGTAATTAACCTGTAATTTACCTGTAAAAAATCGGCGCAAATGAAAACAAAAATCGGCGCAAATGAAATGCAGATCGGCGCAAATGCAAAACGCCGTGCTGATTAGGTGCCTTTATTGGTAATCCTTTATCTTCAATAAATTAACAAGTACTGTCAGATGTATACGGAAAATTTTAATCCTTGATCTGCAATATATTAACATGTACTGCAATATAGATGATTAATTTTTATTGCATACAATATTTGTAAAAATAAATAATCTATTTAAAAAGTGATTTAATGTTTAATATTTTATTTTATATTTTCTTTTAGCTTTGAAACTCGAATTATATGCAATTGCATCTGTATGCGATTCCTTTATTAAAGTTTACTTTGTTGTGTTTCTAGTCTGAGAAAGTCAATTAACGGGTAAACAAAAACAAATATGAATGAGCTTGCTCACTACTGTTTGTCTAAAATTAAACATATCAATTGGAGAAAGCACCAAAATTACACACACACCAAAATAAAACACAGAAAACCGCCAAAATTTCCCAATTTACTGTATTGTTTCAAATGAGTCCTATCCTTTAGTAAAGATTGTGATTCAATAGTAAACATATTCTTATTGAACTGCCTAAAACTTGGTCAATTTCTTTTTTATAGTACACAATCTAGCTCAATGTATTATTTTCCAATTCCAGCCAAAATTTTTAGGTTGTCAATTTTAAATGATAGTGATGTTATTGTGATAGAATCTTAACATTATGCCAATGGACTTAGCATTATGTTTAAAGTTATCTATGTAGAATAAAACTATTGACAAGTTAAGCCAAATATTCTTAAATAGGCAGGGGTGTCAAAACTCATTTATCATATTTTGTTTTAGAGAAATTGTTTTACTTTCAGTGGAAATATTTATATATTTCTTTGCATCAGTAGTTAGTAGAAGTTGTCACTTGGAGTTCACAAATTCTGAGGGCAGAACAGATCTTATATCAGGATATAACTACACATTCTTCAGTTTAAAAAATTTCAGACATTAAGCTATGTATGCTTTGTTGTAAATTATTCTATATTTTAAATATAAGATATAATGTTTTTTTCTGAGTTTCACAGAACTCTGGTGGACTACCATAAGTTATCCTTCATTTCTTAAGATTAATTGTTTGAAGAAAATATGAATGGAATCTAACTTGTCTCTTTGACACATTCCCCATTTCCATTCTCAATTTTAACTTCAATAAAATAGCTCCTGACCATCAACTAGCAATTCACTTGTTTTTTTTTATTGTTGTGATGGTGATATCTAAAGGATCTATGCATGACAACATTGACAATCTCAGATCACAGACATCTAGCTGGTAAGTTTCCCTTCAGATCTTACCTTCATATCAGTTCCACCATGCGACCTATGACCTAGCGCTCCAAATGGATAGGTACCATTAGCAGGATTTAGGTCTGATCTAGCAGATATACCATTTTCACCACTGTATGGGGGACTACAGGCACACTTAGAGAGAGGGTCATGTTGAAAATCATTGTACCTATAATTAACATCAGAAAAAAAATATAAACAAATTTGATAATTTAACTTCATCATTTGAAAAGGAAGAATTTATACACATTCGTTTGTTACGTCTTTGAATTGGCCGTTTCAGAATCAAAAGGACTATGGGTAATTTCATTGTTCGTACCCCAAAATGAAAATAACGTTATGTCATTGGTTGAATTTCCATTGTTTAGGATGTTTTTAACCAATCACGACATTTTAGTGTACACTTTTGAAAATATTACCCAGAAGGCATTAGATTCTGAAAAGGCGAATTACTGAGGGAAATATTTCTTATTCAATTGAAAATAGGTTGTAATTAAAAGTGGTTATCATAGTTGTTTTCCTATTGGTTTTAGTTCCTAATAGAACTTCTGAAAATTCAAAATTCTTCATAACTAAGAAATTAAAAAGCTGAATTTCAATAAAAATATGGCAACTCAAATAGAAACTCAGCATCATGAGTAATAAAGATACCTGAATGAAAAGGAGAGAAGTTTAACATTAAATAAAGAAAATAGATATCAGAATGTTCTGATATGAAAATAACTTAAGGTTTTTGAAGGCAAGTTGAGGGAGTCATAAATTTTTGGCATGGAGAGGCCAATGTTGAGAAGATGAAATTGTATTGCTACACATTTATTGTTTCAGTCCCCATGACAAAATAGAGTAAGGAAATGACATCATCTTTAGTTTATTTTGAAACATTAGCTAACAAGAACCCCAAAACTCAATTGCAGCCTTTCCTTTGTAGTAAGAAACCGTGTAGTATAATTTCAGAGATATCCATACACTTAAACATAAGTCATTGTCTGTAAATTAGAAATTTTGGCCCTTTTTTGGCCCTTTCTTGGCCCCTTATCTCTACATGTTTGTGGAAATTAAACCCCAACTCAACCAGCCGTTCCTTTGTTATATGGAATGTTGTGGCACAATTTCAGAGAGATCCATACTTGTTTTTGGTCCATTTTTTGCCCTTAATTCCTAGACTGTTTGCCCTAAAACCCTTACAATAAATCCCAACCTTCTACTTATGGCATTAAACATTGTGGTACAATTTCAGAGCAATTGAAATACATAAATACACAACTTGTTGTCCTGAAACTAGATAAATGCTTGTTTTAGGCTCTTTAGGCCCCTAATTCCTAAACTTTTGGGACCATAACCCTCAAAATCAATCCCAACCTTCCTTTTGTGATTTTAAACATTGTGTTAAAACTTTATTGATTTCTATTTACCTATACTAAAGTTATTATCTGGAAACCATGCGTCTTCGGACGACAACGCAGACGACGCTGATGAAGCTGACGACGCTGACATGATAGCATTATATGATGCAAATTTTTTTTGCGGTTGTATGAAAATGATGATAGTTGTGCTCAATTTATATGACATTTAACAATCTTGATGCAGCTATGAAAATCAAAAATCATGGACTCGTTTTAGTGAGATCCCTGACAATGATTACCTGATTTGCTTATTCATCCCAAGTGCAAGCATAATTTGAAGAAACTTTATTATTATGAACCCTGGTACATTTCATTTTTATATTCTTTCTTTGAAAAAATAGAATTTATCAGTGTGAACTCACTGTGAAGTATATTTTTTGATTATGATTTGATGTAAATTTATCTCCCCTTCATAAAAATTATTTTATCAAAGAGTCTCCCTTACAGATTTCTGACATGTTGTAATACTTACTTTAAAATTTGACACCTCAGTTTAAAAAGTAGTTACTATTCCCAGTTTAAACAATTTGAATTGTGAAATTATCTCCCCATTGCTTTGAGAAATCATCTTTCATTTTGATGTGCAATTATCTCCCCTTCATAAAATTTAGTTTATCCAAGAGTTTCCCTTACCGATTTTCAAATTAATGAACTAGGTGCTTCAAAATATGACACCTCAGTATAAAGAGTAGTTATTATTCCAGTTTAAATAATTGAAATTGTGAAATTATCTCCGCATTGATTTGTGAAATTACAAAATGTATCTCCCCATTGAATTGTGAAATATCTCCAAATGATTTGTAAATTATCTCCCCTTTACAACAGTTCCTTTGATTTCTAATAAACAATTCTGGTTTATTTCATGCATTTAAATACAAATTATTACTGTCTTGAGATGCATAATGGAAACAGAAAGACTATTCTTTAAAACTTTCCAAAGCTAGAAATTTTTAACCTGCATTCTGTACTTATCATCCATGACAAAGTGTAATGTTTTTTTAAATAGACAATGTAAGAAAGTTTCAATAGATTGACATATCAATAATTTATATCACCTTGAAACCCCTAAAATCTTATTCTATTATAAATATTTCTTTATCACTTAATTTAATTAAATCTATTGTGTATAATGTGTCAGAAGTGTTTTGTTTTTAAATTTTGATAGTTTAAATTGAGACACAAATGCATCCTTTAGTTATTGCAAATCATTCATTACTGTTAAAACTGTAAAAATCACTACTAAGATTATGAATGTATTTTTTTTTATTGCAAACAGTGAAACCTGAATCTGTTGACTTTTTTTAATTAAAAAAAAGCATCAAAATAAATGTTTAATTTACAGAATTGTATTCAAACATAAAATTCTGAAAGAAGAACCGATGTCCTCACATGAAGAATTAACATATTAAAACTGACTGGATATTTTCAGCTTATATTTATTTACTGGTTGTTAGTATTTAATGCCACTTTCAGCACAATTGGACATTTTAAAGCAGAGTATTTCTATTGGTGGAGAAAGCAGGAGTTGCCAGGGTTGCGTTCAATATTGTAGCAGCTACGTAGTGCTACATAGATTTTTGTCTACTGAACGAGTAGCTAGCCTAGCTGCTATCAATATCTATGTAGCAGCTAGGCTAGCTACACGTTCAATAGTCATAAATCGGCGTAGCCCTAAGTAACCGCTACGATATTGAACGCAACCCAGATAAAACCCCTGACCTAGGCAGGAAAGCTGACAATCATAGACAATAAAGATTGGAGTTGAACCTACACCTATAGGGTCTGACTCAAAAACCACAATGGATAATGATACAGTAAGTGAACTACTCATAGAGGCTCCTTTTATATCTAACATATATTAAAACATATAATCTGACTAGACATACTACCTCATTAATTTCATCATAGTTTCCATACTGACAACTTTACTAAAATCTCTTTTGAATATTTTAGCTCTTGGTGACCCATCATATGAAAACCATTCTCCATACTGAGCTACTGCAGCTGGTCCTCCACTGAGATTAAATATGGTAGGATAGTACCTATTAAATGTTTTAAAAAAAAAAGAAGAAATAAGTACTGTCAGAGTATCAAAATTACTTGTTTGAGGAATTGGCTTTGTTATTTGGATGACAATATTTGAATATTCTTATTTTTTCAAATGTTATTACAATGTACAACAAAAAACCCTCAATGGGTCATCATATTTTCTTGTGAGCAGTCAGTTCAATTTGATTTCTATTTTGCGTTAGCTAAATAAAATTTTCAGTATTGAAAAGCAATATACTTCTGGAAAATCACCGTTGCATTTTCCTCATTATAAAGTTTCCTAGTTAAGTGAACAGAGGAAACCTTTTAGTTTGGACAATGTTTTCTGCATGATAACTACCGTATAGAAAATTATCAGTTTGTGGAACATATTCCTGGATCACCTTTTAAGATAAATACCCTTCAATACATTATGAAACCCCATGATGAGCAAATCTGAATGCATAATATTCTGCAATTTCTGGTTTGCAAAAAATCAGCTATAAATACTGACATTTCTACACAGATTCAATAATTCAAAATTGAAGTTTTATTGATTGCACATGTTCTACTTACGGAATGTTATAACTTGGCCAGTATCCTTGTTTCATTAAAACGTCTGAACGATCTCCATATTCTATATTATTCCTGTGAATGAAAAAAATATATTTTGATTGAAAAAAAGAAAAGATATAATATGATGAAGAAAATTCTACTCTTAAATAATAGTGTTTGACTTTGCAATTCACACAATCTTTGTTTTTAGAAGAATAAAAACACATTATTTCACAAAATTTATACATTTTTCCGTTCTACCTTAATGATTGTAAATTCAGAAATTTTTGTAATGTTTATTTTTTTTTACCAAAATTGCCATGGTCTCTGATAAAATTAATAGGTATTTCAACCTTGTACTGTACATATTGCTGTGAGTTTCATCTTTTTGATTTATGTCAATGAAAATATTACAAAAATGTACCAAGAATGCATAAAACCTTAAATGGGAATTGACAGGTTTTACTGTACTTATCGCTGTGTGTCTGTTTTTTCTTAATTGGCTAGAGGTGTAGGGAGAGGGTTTAGATCTCACAAAACATGTTTAACCCTGCTGCATTTTTGTGCCCGTCCCAAGTCTGGAGCCTCTGGACGTTGTTAGTCTTGTATGATTTTTAATTTTAGTTCAATTATATATTTCGGAGTTGAATATAAAGTCCATTATCACTGAACTAGTACATATTTTTGTTTAGGGGCCAGCTGAAGTATGCCTCCGTGTTTAGAAGTTTCTCTCTGTGTTGAAGACCCATTTGTGGCCTTTGGCTAATTTCTACTATTTGGTCAGATTGTTGTCTCTGACACATTCCCAATTTCCATTCTCAATTCTATTAAAAAAACACACGTTTTTCCTTTTCCAGCATTATTGTATGCATAATTTCCTGAAATCCTTATAAAAAAACAACTTACGGAATTTGTTCAAGAACATACAAAACATCTGTCATATTGTAAGAGCCTGATTTGAATTTGTTAGAATCCACTATCATCCACTGATTATTATACCTGTAAATATATAAACAAAACTTTGTTATAAAATATATTACTGATGTCACCTAATGTTTATAAGAACCTGGAGTAGATTTCACAAGCAATTCAGTATACTAATACTATCAATCTTAGTCGTAAGTTTTATTGTGAAATCGACAGCTGAAACCAAGGATGCTGAGGAAAGGAATGGTTTTCATTTTGTCTACTTGTCCATCTGTCCATCAACAATTGAGAGTTGAATTACTTCAGTGTAGGTAGGACTTGGATATAATTGTGTACATTTAAAGTCCATAATATTTAGATGTGCATATTATTTTTGACATTGGAAAATTTATTTGGATAAAATTAAAATTCTTTTTGTGTACAAAATTCTTCATGAGTGTGAGTAAGACAAAACACAAGTTGTACAGTTGTTGTGCTTCATAAGTTGATTTGCATATCAAATATTTGTTGCAATTGTAATATTAATTTTGGAATACCGGTAAACCCAATTTTTGCTGGAAAATTTTTACATGTTCATTCAAATATGACGTACAAAATTTTGACCACTTTTATCTTTTCACTTAAAAACATTATAAAATACCTATAGTCCCTGTGATGATGAAAACAATAAAATTAAAAATATTTTGGTTTATGTAAGTGAAATAATTACCCAGAATGCATAAGTGAATTGTCCTGTTGGAAGATATCGTGGTTGGTATGAGCGCTACTTACGTTCCACTATTGTATGCTGAAAAAATCAATGACCACGTTCTACCACTGGTTGCAAGTCTATTAGCAGCCATGACTCTGATACCTTCAAGAACAGAATTTGTTGGCTGGACATATTTCCATAAGTCACTGTTACCATTACCTATAGTTGTTTCTAAGGTTGCCTGTGAATATAAATAACAATTTTATAGAAAGAAGGATACAAACTTATATGGATTCATTATTTCTTGTAGGATATAACTTTCATGGATTTCGTGTGTATTTGTTATTCAAATTTTCTATAGGGCTTGATGTGCAGATATTGGCAAAATCACAAATTCAAGTATCCCCAAAAATGCAAAATTTCCTCATAAAAATTCACGAAGAAATTCATGACAATGAATGATTCGTATTATCCACAGATATTTTTTTTTGTCTTTAAAAAAAATACATACGTTCCATATTTGCAGTTAAAATGAGGGAATCAAATATGTCAGTATAATATGGTAAATTTGGCATGATCGTAAACAATAATACCAAGTATGAGGTCTTTCAGGTCTATCAGAAATTGCATAAACAAGGTTTCAATGTTGAAAAACAGATGGTAAAACTCCAATTACTCCAATATCTTTTTTTTATTATTAAAATGGTGGTACAATATGATCAATTACACATGATGGCAAACAATTGTGATAAGTATGAGAGATTTCTGTCAAACAGTCTCAGGAGATGCGTAAAAAAAAATGTGTTTTTGACAGACTACATATGTTACTATTACCATATGCTTTGAGGAGGTGACATAAATTGTTAACAATAATGAACACTATATGTATTTCTGTAAACTGAAGCAACTGTAAAGTAAAGACAAAAATATTTAAAATGTAAAGGGAGATAACTCAAAATTAAATAATCAACTTACTAATCCAGTACTCATGAGATAATAATCATCTCCAGATAAAATAGTCCCTGGGTAGGAAGAAAATGTCATCATGTACCCTGGTATATATACACCTGAAAAAATATAAAAATTGTTGAATGCAGTTCTGTTAAGAAGATAAAGTACAAACATTGGTATATCAATACAATGTAATCGACCCATTCTGTCAATATCTGTTTGTTCCACAGGATTGTATATGCGTCTAGTGTGGTTAGGGCCATAGGCTCTCTATCACCACTGGCTAGCATACATTGCAGGTGAAAAGAAAGCCGAGTGCGTAAGTCTTTCTGCCAGTACATAGCCTCTACACTATTCAAGACTTCTACAATGCCTCCTCGCGACAGCACATGGTAACTAGGGTCTAGCATCCTAGGCATTATTGTAGAGGATCTCGGAGCAGCAAGGGCCCCAGAGATGCAATGTGAAGGCCCACCGGCATGTGGACATGCCCTTGCACCCATCAACTTTGTCCCAGCTATGGATAAATAGTTGGTAAGATGAAGATCATAGCTCTGTTAAAGCAGTTCATCTAAGAGAAGGACAACTGGATACAAAACCAATGGCTAGATTGGAGTCATAAGCTTTGGCTAGCAGCTCATCTAAAGGAAGGAGACCTTGATGAATACATCCCTGGTCCTCCTGGTAAGGGGGTTGTGTGCTGGGCTAGCTACTCAGCCACGGAAAGAAACTTATGCTATAGAAACCGAAACAAGGGTGTTGATGCCTTATGTGTTCAAGGATATGAAGAGGATTTATAAGTAAGTAAGTAATGTCTTGGACCTAATATCAAATGCAAACAAGGGAATTTTGGATTTAAATCTGTGAAAGTTTAAACAATTTGTTGCTGAATGATGAATATTTACTACTATACATTGTCATTTTTTTATAAAGACTGCTTCAGTCAAATGCAATATCATTTGTGCGGTATTACCTTTGTGGATTTCAGGGTTATAAACAAACCACAAATTTGATATTGTTCAGTAAATTCTGTCAAAACCAAGAAGTAAAATATCCATGATGTTTTGTATAAACAATTAAGATCTATATTAATTAGACTTTAAACATACCTAATCCATCTTTAACAGTATATGCAAATTCATATCTCTTCAGAATCCTCAGCATGGACTGATATGTTGACCAAGTGTCATGGCTGACATACAAATCTTTGTTACCAGGGAACATTTTAATCATAGCAGAACAAGAACCAGAACCAAACACTCGAGATTTCTCAGGTTTGCCTAGAGCCTCCTCTAGATCTTCTAAATCACCTCCAACTTGGAAAAGGCTGAAAATTGATGAAGAACTTCATACATGTACATAATGTTAAACAGATAGTTAAATAAATTAAATTGTTAAAAGTAAAAAAAAATAATAAATAAGACGCTTTAATTGTTTGTTGTTCATTATTTCGTTGCTTGACATTTGTCATTTCGAGGCCTTTTAAAAGTAACTATACAGGATGGGCATTGCTCACTGTTGAAGGCTGTACGGTGACTGGTTTATTTTAATTTCTGTGTCATTTGGTCTCTTGTGGAGAGTTGTCTCATTGGCAATCATATCACATCTTCTTTTTAATAATTTATTTGAATGCGTTTACATTTCAAAACAATTTGTAATATAACAAATAATTTATAATCATGTTGTATGACTGCTGTTTCAAGGACACCTTATTATATCTGTGCCATCTTCCTCAATGTATTTCAAGGAAATATATTAATAATGTTTGATAAGTTAGAGTCAATTTCCTAATACATTGGCTCGATTTGTCTTGCTTGCTTTGTTTGTATCAAAGTTTTTTTGCTCAAGCATTGTAATTTAGATTGACAACTGCAAACAATAAAAGTAGGCTGAGTTAAACTTGTACACATAAGGCGGAAACCCAGTTGAAATAGAACAAAAGAATCAAAGCTCTTTGTTAGAGAAGACGATAAATGCTTACTGTGATGTTTACTATAGTAACAAAATTTTTAGAAGTTAATAGAAACAAATAAAACGACAATTTTCTTCCCAATTACGAAGTGTTTTATTTTAAAAGCACCATTTGCGTAAGTTTCAATTTATCTATTACATAATAATGCAGAACAATAAGATATCAAGTCGACGACATGGGTATATATCAAGTTGGATGTAGAAAATGCATAACCTCTGATTTTTTTTTTTAATTACCACGGACGCAGAACCAATCAATCTATTAGTTCAGTTATTTTTGTGTCTGCCCTTCCATTGTGACTCAAGAAATTTTTAAAAAAAATGGGTAACAATTGTATCGAAAAGAGAAAATCAAGGGCCTGAGGTGTATATTTTGTCTTTAAAAGGTACAAAGCAAGAGTATTTGATATATCATCTCGCTTCAGACTCTATCCTTTTTATATATCAAAGCTACAGGTTGACTTTATAACATAAAAAAATAATCACAGTATGAAAAGATGAAATATATGGGTCAAGTGTAATACCTATCTAATGAATCACAAAAACAGAGTAGGTGTGTTTGAATAGCTATTTTTTTACTAAAAGAACTTGATGACAGTTTTTCAAGTTGGATGATGAAAATGCATATTTTCGGAAAAATATATTTTTTTGTGTGTGATAACTAGGGTTTATAATCTTCAACCACTGAAAATTTTTAGTTTGCCCTTCCACATATATTTAATTAGAATTTTTTTAAATGTTTAAGAATTTTCGAAAAATTCCAAGCCTGACAACTGATCAGACAATAGTTTTAATTTGAATCAATGCAGACAAGATCATTAACTGATGCTCATTAAGCTAGTAGATACATTTGTCTTTTAAAATACAACTGACATATAAGAAACGTAATGGTGCTGTGTGGATAAATTTATCGGTTTTCAAGAGCAAAATTGGCAGCACGTCACCCCTGCAATGGCTTCTATTTCTATGATTGTGAAAATGAACTGGCGCAATGGGGAGATAATTTTGGTGAAGTAGAATCCTGACTGACATTATATTTAAAAATTTGATAGGACATTATCAAATAATCAAAAGGTTTAACTATACACATACCTATATTGTTTGCAGATGTCAATCTTAATTACAGCAAAAATTAATAGAAACAAGGCAAGCAAGGCAAGCAAGGCAAGCAAGCTGACCAAATTCTCACTCTACATGCATTTGGAAATTGACTCTAAAACAAAATAGGATCTAGTATTCTTACTAAAAACCAAACGGGTCAAGGTTTGTTGATCCTGGTCCAGAATATTTCAATGATGACCAGTCAGGTGACCTTCTTGATAGTTCATAACCTTGACTCAAACCATCAACTTGTAATAAAAACAACTTTACCTGAAAAATATCATCATGTATGTATATTAGTACTTACTTCAGTTTTGGGGAATTTGTATGTTGCAAACTATATAAAGAGCACACTCACAACAAACTAAGGCCAATTGTTAGCATTGATCTTTACTGTGTGCTGTTCGTATTGAAGATAGTCATCGCACCTGACAGTCTCTTTAATGATGTATGTCTTTATTAATACAGAAATAATTTCATTGCAAATATTTGAGATATATATATTATTTTCTTGGTTGGTATTAGGGTGTCGTCAGAAAATAAGGAGCCAATAGTACATGAATGAATTATTTATCGGTTGAACAGAGTGAATTAAGAAAATAAGATGAAAATCATTCAGTTTTAATAAGGTTTTGATTACATGAAGTCTATATTCAATGTAGGCAGTTTAAGTGTAAATAATTAAATATCATATCTATTCTTTACTGTATGTAATTTTGATAAGGTAAGGCATGCCAAAAATTATATTTTATTTTCAGTACATAAATGTGACATGTATGACTTCCTTGATTCACACAAAATGTGCTTTGGTCAACACTTTTACACCTAAATAAAATTAATAAAAGAAGCATTTAATTTTTCAATAAACCAGATATTCAGGACATAAATATAATGAATATACAAGGAAGGATTATTGAATAAAAATGATCTAAATAAATGTTATGAATTGATTTATTACCTAGTTATTTGTCAAAAAATTCCAATATTGCTTAAATTCAGAAATCATTGCAATGCTTTTTTTATTATTGAGAATATTGCAGCTGCGGGAGTATTACAAAAATATAATCTTCATCAATGGGTGAAAGGAGGGGGACATGCTAATTGTTAATTTTCTAGAGACACTTTTTAAATTTAAAAAAGATAATATTTTCAATAGCATACAGGAAATAGAATCTTTAAATTTTTTTGGAGACTCATTTTTGAATTTATTTTCCCCAGGAAATTTGGAATCAAACAATTTTTTATAACCCTTTTCACGTTTACACTAACAAAAGATGAATTGATGATAGTCTAAAGCTATGTAAAGACATTAACAGAGAAATTTTTATTCAATTGCATGCTTATAGATTATTGTTGATCATCTCAACGAGATTGATTTTCTCACTTGAGCCGGGACGACGAAATCGAGAAAGGCAATCAAGTTGAGATGACCAATGATAATCTGTTTATCACTTTTACCTATGAAAATGTTGTTAATTTCATATCAATTTCATTAGCAACACCACGTGCCTCCTCAGTTTCTAGCGATAATTTTCCTTCTCAAGTGAGTAGCATGATATGAAAAATTATATCAAAAAGATATTAAAGGAAAAATGCACAAAATGGCGATAAAGCTCTTTATTTCTTTATTTATCAAATATATGAAATGTACATCAAGTTACTTTCATTTATCTCCTGGAAACAATTCTGTAAAACATATGTATAGATTTAATTGAAAAAACATTTACATTAAATGAAACTAATTGTCAACATGACATGTTTGCAGTGTTGTTCATGATATGTTCATTCAAAAATATCATATAAACCAACAACTTAATACATTTACAAAGCCAAGAAGTTTCCTTTATAAGAAGTAAAGAAAATGTTTCCAGAAAACTACCTCTCAAATCAATTTATTTTTCTTATGTGAAATAATAATCTTTTAACATTATTCCTACCATGTGCCAATATGTAGATGTATTTGTTTTAATCTGTTCATTCATCCAGTCCAGGTTAGTTTGTAAGAATGTATGTAATTTTGTACAATATGCACTGTATGGTTCCGTACAGTAACCATCCACAGTATTCATCCAGTGATCATGCATAAGGTTGGCCGAATGTGAGGCCTCCGCCATTCCAGCAGCAAAGGCTTGTTGTTCATCATCATAATTTGTAGATGTTTTTATATCAAGGTATGCCCATCTATTCCAAAATAAGTATACTTGTTAAAATAGATATAGATGGGAGGAAGAAGTCACAACTAAAAATTAAAAGAGCATTTCAAGACATTATTCTTAAGGAGGCTCGCGGGTAAAACAAATCAGAAAAAAATTAAACATTCATTTTATTTTGTTACCTTAAGTAGTGTTACTTTATCCTATGGCACAAAAATCTTTCCAAAAACAATTCCTGTTGGCCCCAGGTGACTTTTAAAATGTAGATATCATTGAAAAAGCTCCAAATTATCTCCCTTTTGTGCAAAAATGCCATTTTTTGGCATTAAGGGCATATGATACAGTCACAGTCACTTGAAAACGAGTTCATGGACCCCTCTTTTTTAAAATGCCATTAGGTTTGATTAGGTGAGAAGATTATGTGTGCCAATTTTCATGAAAACGTAAATAGTGCAATATTTTTAAATTTTATAAAATATATACAGCAAAAAATGATGTTTTTTTTCTACATTCATAAACATTTGATAAATATTAGATATTTCTGAATATAAAATGTATAAATTTTTAGGATATTTATAAAATACAGAAATTACAAATTATTTAACAAAAAACAATTTGTGTTTATCTTTTAAAACCAAAAATTAAGTTATGTCTTTCTTTTGAAAGAGAAAATACGGCCACAAATCCAAATTTTGATCAAATTTACAAAATTTCAACCTCATTTTACACAAAAAGTAGCACATGAAGGTATATTTTTTATAACATATTTGATTTAATCAGGCAAAAAATAGCCTATATGGAAATTTTCATCAAACTGTAAATACAGGATCAAAACTGTATAGTATGCCCTTTAAATTGAAATATCTTTTTTAACTCATTGGTGACCTAATTTTTTTATTGTTGTTTTCGAATAAGCTGTACATAAACTAAATAATTGTAAAATTTAAGCGATTTCTGTTGTTTAGTTCTTTTTTATTTCGATATTACCTCCATTTCTCCTATTAGTTCAACAGAAAAAAGGACATTAACAAAATTGTATGCTTCTTTCGATGGCAGATTGTGAGCGTAAATGAAAGGTGACCCCATTTTTTTATTTCATTTTTCTATTAAGTATAAGATAAAGTTCATTTATAGAAAAATAAAGCGAAATCTTATTTCCCTCAAGTTTTGAACTGGATCTTTGACCTCTGACTTACATGACTTATAGACAACCAAACAGTACAATGTAGGAGCAATTGTGGAGCTCCAATATAAAGATATCCAATGTAGAATTCTAAATTTAAAGTCTCTTTTAACTAAACAATGAATTTTACCCCTATAATGAGTCTGAATGTTTATTGAAAATGTGAATAAAAATGATAAACTTATCATTTAAATAGACAATAAACAATATTTATTAGCACAAACACATTTACATTAAATAGTTATGGCATACAAAATTAAGACAATAAACTGACAATATTCAAATTGATTATAATTATATTAGAGTGACAGTGGTATTTAAATTAAATGTAACTTCCTTATAAGATTACATTCAACATGTTAAAAATAAATCTATATGTACATAAAGAAGCTAGACATTATTAATATTATATATCTCTAGTTACTAGTATAGTAATCTCAGAAAAATGTAGCTTCCTTCATAAGATTACGATCTGAATCAGACAAAAATCCTATAAAAATATGAAGATATGGTATGATATTCAATGAGACAATTATCCAACAGAGACCAAATAAAGTGGATTTCATGATCATGATGATGTGTGATCTGTGAAGGATGACAGACACAGGGATAGTGAAATTTATTGTATTATATTATGTGTTGTATTGTTATAAATGTTGTATTGTTAAAAATGTCCCATATGTCGGTTAAAAGCTCATTTATGCACTGCTAGCCAAGGGAGGGGGGACTAACAACTAGAAATGGTTCTAAGGCACGTGTACATTTCTAAAACATTCTTTTTCATGAAATTTAGAATCATACAATTTTATTGTAAAGATTAAATTATGGTATGTTGGCTTCAAAAATAAAAGACAAGTTCTATTGTTAAGGTGGTACCTAACACTACAGGGAGAGAACTCTGTAAAATCAGCTTAACATTTTAATGACGTTGTGTTGTTAAAGGAAAATCAAGCTTTTCAAAGATCAAAATAAGTTTTTGTCAAACTGCTATATAACCAGTGTAATTTTTCTGATAAAACAGTTGGTTCAAATAATTTGAATTTTTTATATTTTTGTCAAAGGGTCAAAGTAAATACTTTTTCAAAATTTTAAGAAAATTAAACGAGCCAAATTAATTTTAGTTAAAGTGTTGGGTACATGTACCACCTTAAGGTTCATAACGGACAAATATGCCAAAAATTACTCTGAGTACAGAGTTACCTGTAAAGTTGGAAAAGTTTTAATGCCTAGTATCCACTAGATATAATAAAGTTAAATGCATTTTGTGTGTCAGAAAAATAAAATCTCTTTTGGATTTTGATGGGCATTTTTTTTCCTTCATGCAAAAGGTGTGAAAATTGACTAAGTTGTGGTACATGTATGAGACAACTATGAGATGCTCCCTCAGGTAAAATACCGGTTTGTATTGTTTTCATTGTCCTTAATTGACATGGACACCAGGTATCTTCACAACTATAGGTGAGTTAAAGAGTTTATCTGAGTCAGTGAATGGACAGTATCAAAGTAATTCAGGTGTTTGTTAATTTTTGCACCTTCTGCATGTTCTGCAGAAAAGAAAAAAAATGCCCATCACAATCCAAGAAAGATTTTATCTTTCTTAAACACAAAATGCATTTAACTTTTATATATCTAGTGGATGCTAGACATTAAAACTTTCCAAACAGCACAGGTAATTAGTCTGTACACAGAGTAGTTTTTGAGGTGAAAATACGGCCATATTTCAGTGTTCTAGGATTCCCATTACCCGTTACCCGGGGTAAGTGGATTAGGACAACGGGTAAGTCATTTTTTAGCCTTTGTCACCCGGTGGTAAGTCAATTTTCAAGTTCGGGGAAGCCGAAAAACTCTTGAAATTTCCCGGTCCTCTTCAATTTTCCCATATCTGCTTTTTATTTTTATTAAATCACGAGAAAAAACTTTGATAAAAGATCGAAGATTTTGTCGATGTCTATCGGCGCTTTTATTCAAGCACTCGTTTACTAGGTGTAATCAAGCGCAAAAGAGACCACATTCTTCTCCTATCATTCTAAAAGTCGGTCACGGTGTCGGTAAAATCGGAAAATCCGGATTGATAACTGGTGCTTAAATCGGGACATAAACGATTTTTTTTCTTGTCATCGGAGGAAAATAAACTTACAGTTGCATTTATTATAGCTCTTAATAAATGACATAGTAATAACTATAACATATTTGTCAAATTTAGTAAGAAATCGGTTTTTTTAAATTTTGTACAAAATTCAATCGTATCCGAATCCAGCTTTGTTCAGACAAACTTCACAACATATAATTTAAAGCATGTCATAAAAGTTTTTAAATTTAAAATCTATGTGCAACAAATGACTTATCCTTAATCATTAATGTTCAGTGAATCAGCCTGAAAAATATTCAGTATTTTGTAAAGAGCATGTCTGATTTTTAAAAAGAGTTGCATGTAAGTTTTTTACAGTGAATTATTGGTATGAAAGTCAGTGAAGTACTGTTATAGTTCAATGTACTTTTCTGGTGGTATAGGTATATAGTTACAATTAAGCCATATATTTCAAATACTTTTCAATACACTTTAGTCATCATTGCTTCATACAAAACATCATTTGACATCACAAAAAAGGGTACTTTCTGAAGCATGAAAAAGGTGCCAGGAAATGGCTAGAATGCAGGATTTTGCATCATTTACCCCAGAGCTTCTGGGGGCCTTGAGCGGACCCCAGACCCACGGCCATAAGGGCGGCGAGCTAAAGCTCGCTGCAGCGGACGGCGCAAAATTGGTTGGCGGATTTAACTTTTAGATGTGGGTAAGTAATTTTTTTATTGATCTTACCCGTGGTAAGTCAAGGTGCCAAAAAAATCCTAGAACACTGTATTTGTCCATTTGTTATGATGAACCTTAATTTCTTTAATTCTTGCAACACTTAACTTACCCAGTGTTATTGATGTCATTTTTAAATTCTGCTAAGGCAACCCATTCCGGTACTTCATGCCGATGAATTTTATATTCCTGACTATTTTTATCGTATGTAACTGATACAATTTCACCACTGCACATGCAAATAAATACCCCCAAAATACAAGCAACCAAAATTCTGTCGTCTGCCATTTTGCAAAGTCATGTGACTCCACAGTGCTTGGTCACCTGATTTCGATGTAGAAGGTAGAATCCAACAGTTTCGTACATAAATCTTTTAAGCTTCTTAACATTTGTAAGGCTTAAAAATAATTTTAAACTTTTTTTTAAAAGTTGAAACACTACAAAAATGAAATATTGTAATTTTAATCAACTGTTGTAGCCGTAACATTCATATTGAACCTTGAATGCCACGCCCACTTTCACTTTGAAAATGAAAGTAAGAATGAATTGCTCCATGACTGTGACATCACTGACACAGTAATTATAACCTAAATAGGAAGTTGCTTGGTGTATTCATAAGCTACTTAAACAATCAGGTCATAAACTGTGAACTTTCCTGTTAATCTGATGAATAGGCACAAGGATAAAATGAAAATTAATGACAAAAGTTTAACTAAATTTGCTTCTTCTGGAGCCCCAGCAGACAAAGAAGGGTATTTATTGAAAAGAGGAGACTTCAATAAAGGGTATCAAAGGAGATGGTTTGTGTTAAAAGGGAATTTATTATTTTATTATGAGAAACGCAGTGATAAAGAACCCATAGGAGTTATTATACTAGAAGGATGTACTATAGAGTTGTCAGAGGATACAGATGGATTTGTGTTTCAAGTAAAATTTAGTGCCTCAGGTTGTAGGACTTACATTATTGCTGCAGATTCACAAGAGGATATGGAATCATGGATGAAAGTACTTTCTAGAGCAAGTTATGATTACATGAAACTAATGGTGTCAGAACTTCATCGACAGTTACAGGATCTAAATGAAGATGCTAAACTTGTTGAGGATGCTATGAGAGATAGTCTTATTTTATCAGGAACTTATGGAAATTTGTCCCAAAGGAACTCATTGGAAGATAAAATGGAACAATCAGTGGAAAATATCACACAACCGATGAAAAGATTTAACCCGTTCAATACCTCAGAAGAAAACTTGACATGCTTGACTGACTCTGCTAATTTTCATTTTTACGAGGACGCCAAACCAAAACATAGGACTTTTGCTCAATTGCATGAAGAATACGGGAATCAGATCAAACATATGAAAGAATTATGGGGTGCAAGGACTTCATGCTTGATTGAAGATCTAGCAAGTTCAAGTGCATAGCCAAAAACATCATTATAAATCCGTTCATGGAATATATGTGTGTAACACATAATATAATGGTTGTATTATTTATGTTTCCACTTCAGTAATTTAATGTTTTATATTTAAATTTAAATTCACATGATAGATATATTTATTTTAATGATTACCAAATTTTTAAAATCTGTCACATAGCTGGAGGTATACATGGTATACAAGGTAAATCCTTTCTATTAATATACTTCAGACATTCATTTGTCATTGAATTGGACAGGTTATGCATTTATTATTTTAAAATTTTTAAGTTTTTACTACTGTAATGACTGTAATGCAGATCTTTTGTCATGTTCTTTTTGTAAGTGTTGAAAACATATCTTACATCATCCATTATCATGATAATCACTCTTGATTCACCCTTGGAAAGTAAAATGCTGTTTTCAATCAGTTACACAATGTATGTTTACAACTATTAAAATGGTCCTAAAAGAATAATTTAATGTCAACTTCAATTTTCTCATTCACATGTATTTTGCTTTTAAAATATAGATATATGACAAACATTTTAAAAATGAAATATATAAATTAATTATACATTCCAATTTTTGCTAAAAATTAACTTTTATTTATATTCTACATTGGATGTGAAAGGTCAGAAAATATCATGACTATTTTCATACCGATTTAACGCAAAAGCTTCCGCAGTGATTTGATAAATATTTGGTTCTTATTTTACAAAAAATCTGAAAAATGCATTTTTACCTACAAAACTCAAAAACAGATTCAAACCCATTATCCCCTTTATATCATTTTTTTGTTTGAGATATGTTTATATGCAAGATAGTAAAGCAAGTGTTGTGAACATACTTGGCAAGATAGCGTTATTGGCCACCTTCGAATCGATATTCAGTGTCTTTAAATTTAAATGAGTTCTTTGTGTTTTTTATTCTATTAATCAGTGCATTCTCTATGCAAAACAGTTTTGTAACAGAAAATGTGTATGCTTATTTTATTTAATATATAAATATAATGTAACCATTATTAGAACAAAGTATTTATTGTACTTGAAGTGTATTTTTTTTAGTGTACTTGAAGAATAATACATGTATGTATTCATTAAAATCTATAAGCACCTCTTACAGCTGATATTGTTTAGGTCTGGACCACTCTTATGACTGTTATAAACGATTAACAAGGATTCAAAACACAGGCACTTTGGGAATGAACTGCCTAATTTTGAAATATTATTTTTTATTTATTTGAAAATTAATTTTTTTGTCCTTTTTCAATTTAACTTTTTTTCACTTAATTATTTGTTACATTATTGCTCTTTTCCATATGATATTACAAATAACATTAGTTTTTGATCCTCTATTTTTATTTCATTTAGAAAAAAGGGGGTTCCTTTCTTTATGTGCCTTTTGATTTTCTGTTATGGATCATATAAATTCATGTAATTTGACTTTTGGGAAAGATCAACTGGAAGTTTAGATTTTATAGATTTTTGTTTGGTTACAATAATCAATTGATCTTGTCACCAGGAAGGATAATTAAATGTTTATATCATTTGATGTACTAACCAGATAATCGTATAACTATTTTAATTGCCATTTCCTATAAGGCCAAATAAAAAAGTATGGGTGGTTCCAGTTACATCAGAAAAAAAGTTAGGGTAGGTAGGTAGGGATTTTTTTTTAATTTTATGGTTTTTTTCACATTGAGTCTATGGGAGCAACATTCTGACTTTAACAGTGCTTAATGAAAAATGACAATAAAATCTTTAGGGTCATGAGGGTAGGCTATTTTTAAGCCAAAAAAGTAGGGACGGTAGGGTTACTGGAACCACACATATATTTTTATTTGGCCTAATCATGATAATCAGATAATGCACTCCTTTTTAGGTGCAAACTAATACTGTATCATGTCATAAATTTTCACAAAAATTCTATAATCATGCTCTTCTATTGCTTTCATTTCTGCAAATACTGAAAAATCTTTAGAAAAGGTTCTTGAAATGATCAGGCATAAAAATACATACCTGCCATATTATTACAAGTCTTTAATTTTTCTGAGGTTACACAAGGAGGCTTTAAGTTTCAAAATACAGGCAATATAAACTAACATGGAGATAACTAGAAAAATAGTTGATTAGCTTAATACGTCTCCCATCTGCCATAAACATGATAAAGTGCAGGAGGTACATTGATTTCATCAGTGGCGGATCCAGAAATTTTCATAAGTGGGAGCCCACTGACTGCTTTGAGGATGCCCCCTCCAGTCACGCTTCAGTGATTCCCTATATAATCAATCAAATTTTATCCAGATAAGGGGGGGGGGGCTCGGGCCAACTGCCACCCCCACCCCCACCCGCCTCTGGACGTATTGGATGTAATGTTATAATTTTTAGAACCAGAATAGTATTTTAAATCCATGTTTACCAGGATAAAGTTCAAATACATGTATTTAATAGTTAGCTTTTTCTGTCAGAAAAACATACAAGAAATTCAAATTTATAGAAGAATTGCTTTTATAAGAATTTTTAAAAATGTACTGTTTTAAATTGCTTTTATATTAAATGTATTATCTTTTTTTTTATTTTAATAGTAACAATTCTATTGTTTGGATTTTACATTTATAAAATTTATTATCTCATTTTATGTAAGGAAATAAAAATGAACATGTTAACACATAAATTATTCTTGTAATAAATGTCACTAAATTTTGATATGTTAAAGTGCAGATACTAAAATATTTTCATTTTATTCGGTAGTACATGTAGCAATATATCAGAATTCAATTTCACTTTGTAACTCATTCTATATGATTATTATTTCCCTTGATCTCTATGTGTAGCATTTTTTCAGCTTTATTTTTTAACATGTTTCTTGCCAATTATAGTCATTCAGTAAATTAATGTAGCTCATTGTTTTTAATGTTTTCGTTAGTTCTATTAATTTATTAAATACGATTATTGATGAAATAATTGCAATGTTGATGATTTTATGATATTGTTTGATAGAAATGTTCTAAGGTTGGTTGTATTTCAAAGAAAACAACAAACAAATACTCAATTTGGGGAACAACCATTTGAATTTCATTGGGAGGGGCAGAGTTTTGAAAATGAATATTCTGGCCTTGTAAGAACTGAAGAAATTCAGTGAATTATCTTGCAACAAACAGGATGAAAATGAATGTTCTACAACATGAAATGCAGGATACAATTGTTAACAAAAGTAAAAATAAATGATAAGATTGGATAGCAACAGATTAAACATTGTTAAAAGGAATATTCATACTGCAAAACATCCTTACTTCCCACCCATAATATCGTATGGTTGTTTCCTTAGCCCTTAAATCACCATATAAAATGATGTACAAAAGTAGTAGTTAATTAGGCTCCTATAGGGTACCCCCTTAGGTCACAAGGTCACTTGTAAAACTTGCACCAGGTCATAATGTCAATTCAGTTTAGAAAACTATAAAGTTCTTTAACAGATCCAATTCAAACTTACTGTCCAAGGCAAAGCTGTGGAAACATAACAAACATAGGAGTCAGAGCATGCAGCAATTGTTAATGATATAAAAACTATTTCAGAATCAACAAAACATTTCTGTAAATTCAGAATTTTTTGTGATAGGTATAATGATCTGAAATTTAACTTATAAGATCCCTACCACCATCATTGATCATAGAACAAAGCTAGCTGTGCCACCTGTCAAAGTATGTTACTGTTATTAGCTTCAATCAGGCCATTGGTTTTCTCTTTTTGTTACCCATGACCAATTTATACCTTTCTATACTTATGGGTTTTGCTTCTTATTGAAGGCATTACATTGACATGTTATTGCTTACATAATCGTTTGATTGCCCATAATACAACTATCTGCCACAGACTGACAGATGGTCAAGAATGATGATGTCTCCTCATTGTTGTATTAAAACTACTAGTATATATAAAACTATGAAGAGAACATAATTATTCTTCTACTGTTGACTAGAAGTCCAGGAAGTTCCCTATCATGTAACTCTTTGTGATTTCATAATAAATAGGTCCTTACAACATAGCTTTTATTCTCCTTGTGATTTTTTAACATGTCATAAAGATTCAATTTATATTTTGTATAAGTGTTAGGTTGATTTTATTCTTGAATAGAATTCACGATGGTTAACAAATATCACATAATTATAACCTCATAATATTATCAATGTATGTTAAATACTGAAATCTAAATCAATCTCTAGACTGATGCTTCGTTGACATCGTTAAATATCTTTATTATGAGTTCACTGTAATTATTAATATTGTCTCATCAACGTGATAATTTTCAAGTTATCTCAAATGTTAGTAGCTGGCACATATTTTCTCTGTAGATGATTTGTGAAGTTCATGTAAAGAGCCAAGTCCAGAAAGCCGTGGTTTGAAATCTACAAACACAACTTGCAATACTGCAGTGAACTCCAGATACTTTTTTAGTATTTAAAGCTTATGTTGTTTAATTGCTGTCTTGTGTAAACAAATATCTCCCTCTTCTATTGGTTCCTGCTTTGGTATTTATGTCCACTTGGTAGAGCATCAATGACTACACATTTTACATATATATAATTACCGAACCATAATTATCAAGATTCTAGCATTGGTTTGCTTTCCTTTCATAGTGTTCAGTATGGTGCTTATACTTCAGATTTTAAATATTCTCATCTTGATATTGTGACATATCTAAACTGTATCATACATTGGGCTCGTACTCTATTTAGAACAAATATTGTATTTTTATAGTTGTTATCTTTTTTAATATCTCTGTTTTACAAGTTATATTTAATTAATGTAAGAATGTTTAGTGTTTTTTATGTTGCCTTTATGTAATTTACTCCAGCGATCGTAGTTTTAATTCCCAACAGGCCACGATCAGAAAAAAACGTTAAAATTGGTATTTGCTGCTTCTCTGAAAGGCCAATTTAAGAGCATTTTGAAAAAGAGAAAAGATTCGTCGACTCTGAATCAATTTATTGTATCCGAGTTTAATAGTATGTCTTCAATAAACATATCCTAATCATTGTGTTTTTCTAGTTCATAACAGGTTCCATTCTTAACTAATCAAAACGTCAATCAATCATGGTATTTTGTCGATGTCAATCCTTTTTTCTCCATAAACGTACCTTATCATTTGATTTATTTTTTGTTTGAGCTGTATTTCTGTCACGTAGAGTCGTCATTTTGGCAATACGTGTATATTTTTTACCATGGTCATAAAGCGGACGGTTTGGCCATTGCCATTAAACCAGGTTCAACCCACCATTGTTTTTTAAAATGTCCTGTACCAAGTCAGGAATATGACAGTTTTTATCAAATAGTTCGTTTCTGTGAATGTTGGTGTTTGTTGTTGTTACACTTAAGGTTCATCATAACCTTTTGTCTAAAATGGCCATATTTACATCACAAATTTTACACTGAGTACAGAAAAACCTGTGCAACTGCGAAAGTTTTAAGGCATGGCTGGACCTAGATATTTAAATTTTATATGCATTTTATGTTTCAGAAAATTATAAACTTTTCTGGTTTTTGCTATTCATTTTTTTTTTCATTCCGGCAGAAGGTGCAAAAATATACTGAGTAGAGAAATCGTTTGAGAAGCTCCCCTCATTTTAATCGATGTTTTGAGTAGTATTGATTCAAATGGACAATAGATGGACAATAGACGCCTGTAAACAATAGGTGATTTAAACTGTGTAACTGAGTGGACCGTGTTTTGTTTATTTTGCTATCTTCTGCAGACTGGAAAAAAATGCACGTCAAAATCCAGGTTGGTCATTAATTTTCTGAAACAAAGACTTCATATAACTTTTATATACCTAGGTCCAGCCATGTCTTAAAACTTTCCTAGATGCATCAGTTTGTCTACTCGTAGTAAATTTTTGGGAGTAAAAAAACGGCCATATTTTTCAATTCCTTCAGATGAACCTTAATTGTTCCTGTTGTTCCTTTGTTTTCCTCTTATAGTTGATGTGTTTCCCTCGGTTTAAGTCTGTAACCCGGATTTGTTTTGTTCTCAATCGATTCATGACTTGAACACCGGTATACTACTGTTGCCTTTATTTTGTTCTCAGGTTCCACTGACCAAGACTTGATTCAAAGACAATGAAACATGATACATGGTTAGTTGTAAAATCGGATTCAGATACGCGAGAAATCGATACAACAAATACATCAGTGTAGGGTCATCCTACAGATCTTAAGCAACTCAAATCAGATATGTCACTTTGACCTTAATTTCATCTCTTGTTGACTTGGATTTCAGTTTGTTTTCTCTTTTGCCTTTGTTTGCTCAGTCTTGGTTGTTAGTTTTGTTTTAGTCTTTTTTTAATGATGTTTTTATTGGGGTTATAAACATAAATGAGTGATTGACACTCTTGTTATTTGGTGGGGTTTACCGAGTCTACCATTGTCAGCTTAAAGCAAAAACACATTTCTTTCTTCACTGGGTTTGCATACATTTTACATCTTGGTTTTGTCGTTCGATATTTCAGTTTAGGCCGTATTTCATTCGATAAAGTTGTTGATTGGAAGCAGTTTCAATCAGATAAGATGTTGTCACTACTGCACACAGGCACTTGTTTCTATCCATTGGAAGACCCACTATCAACGTACATTTACGAGAAGGTACCCAACTACTTTTTTCACCTCTCCGCTTAAAACCCTTATTTCTCTGTCAATTCTGTTCCTGAATTTAACTCAGTTTACATTTTAAACGTTTTAATAATAGTTGTAAGGTTTTTTATTTTGACAAACTTTGGTGTAAGATGTCACATTCTAACGTAAGACAAAGAGATGTACAATCATATCACTGTGGAATGGAACAGATATATAACCTTTGATAATTTTACCAACATTCTCTCTTTTATGAACAATAGAGAATTCACCTTGTGGTAAAAGGTATGATCGTTCTAGGATGTTCCATTACGGTGACGCACATTTCACCAATTTTACGTAAATGGTTCGTTTTTTAACAAGAAATATATTTAGTCATTTTTATACATTTAATGTTTGCAAAAGTATGACTTATTCGAAATACTAAGGATTTTCTTATCCCAGGCTTAGATAATCGTAGCCGTTTTGGCACAGCTTTTGTAATTTTGGGTCATCAATGCTCTTCAACGTTGTACTTGTTTGGCTTTCTAACTATTGTGATCTAACCCTCACTGATGAGTCTTATGTAGACGAAACGCGCGTATGACGTTTTAGATTATAAGCCTGGTATCTTTGATAACTATCAGTGCACAATATTGTTGTAAGAATCTACTTAGTGTACAGCATTGCAAGAAATACTTTTTTGTTAATACAAATGGGTACGTGTGAAACCTTTAAATAACATACATATTTAAAGTACTTTTAGGTTTTTTATGGTTTAATTTCTATATACATATATAATCATCGGACATACGTTCAAATGCGAATGTAACTTGCAACATAGCCGATAAGCACATTATATGTATTACATCTATGCTTACACTAAGTGACTATACATTGTGTCGTTGCGGTTGATATTTTTGTTGACTATAAAACATCACATACTATTATTTTTTCAAAGTGGAGTCATATGATAAAAAGATCATCCATTACATGACAGTTTTCATATGAAATGTATAATCATCCTGCGGTCGATCATCAGCCCCAGTTCCGTTTTTTGGCTGATGCTTTAACAAATGATCTAATATAAAAACTGTCATATGATAATACAATAATACGCATGTCATATCATATTATTAATTATAACGAATAACAGAAACACAAAGAGAGAGTAGGACCTTCAAAATCACAATCGGAAATAATCTGACAACGCCATGGCTTAAAAAAGAGACAAAGAGAAAAACCATAGAACACGAAACAGAACATACAAATCTAAAGACTGAGCAACACGAACCCCACCAAAAACTTGATCGATCTCAGTTGCGCCGGAAGAGTAATCAACTCCTGCTCCGACCTGTGTAACCGTAGTGTAGACTGGGATCCCGCTATATATAATCACCTTGTTCTATAATGATATATGAAATATGTAATATGCACATTGATCTAGACAGGCGAACCAGTCTAACCGTAGTGTTGCAAATGTAAGTACAAACCCGAAAAAAACAAGGGCACTTGTCTCAGAATTTCCTATATACCGAATTATACTGAACACTGTGGATAATAGTCTAATTCGGTAGGTAACATTCGGGAAATGGAGACGAGATAGCAAATACAACACTAGAAACATATCCGCTAGCATCTGTGAAACAGATATTCAATAACGGTCCACCAACTCATAAAGGCGTCTTTGAGTAATTGATTCCTTCTGAGCAGTAAACCTCTGTCACGGAAATCGTGATATAGGAAATACAAGCCCTGGAATATTGTATCTACTGGAAGATATATACTCCATATGCAGGCGCGGCTGGAATGTTGCTGCATAGAAATGGGAAAGTTCACTCCTGACTGAAATCAACTCTTTTGTCGTAAAGTTTTGTTTTAAACGACCCTCGTTGTCAATTTCTAGATGTTAATGAAGATATGAGGCAGACTTCACTGTATCTGTTGTGTCCTTTATTTAAAGTTCGATGGGATAGATGTGTTTAACATAGTCACCAAATTCTGAAATATTAAGTGAGAGAACATCATCTATATATCTATATAGCTGGAGCACCTGATTTCACTCCCGGTTTTTAGTGGAGTTCATGTTGTTTCTTATTTATTATTTATAACTGTTGATGTAAATGTCCTTTGGTTTTGTGAGTCTTTGTTTACTCCTTGGTTTTGATTGTTATTGTCTATAATATCATACATATATTTTTTTTTATAGATGGATATCTGTTATTGTGTACTATTGTTTGTATGTTGATCTTCATGCTCATTGTTTTTTGTTAGGGGATTTCAATTCGTATATGCTATTTCTCTATGCAGAAGAACAGATCAACCTTTCTTATAGTTCAAAGGTTTTCGCCACAGATACTTGGCGAAGATATCGATGACTATTCAAACAAAGTTATAAACATTGGTGTTTTGTGCAAATTTAGTCATGTCCATCAGATCAACATGTCGCATAGTCATTTATTCCAGTTACGATTATCTAGTTATTTGTTTACAGGTTTTGGCAGACTGTATGGTTCTTGTCGCTGAAGCCTTTTTCAAATCGTGTTTTTACTAAAAAAGAATTTCTTATCATTTTTCACTCATCAGTATTATCAGCATAACTCATCAGGACCCGCAACGCTAGATGTATACGACATTCTTTGGTGGATATATGTTTGTTTTATTAAATTTGTGCTAACATAGGTTATACAAAACAGACTTAGGATTTGGTATGCTTGATTTGTCAAAAATGCTCATGTATGATTTTCATTATAAATTTATGTAGAATACGTACGAATCTAGAAAAAAAATACTCTTGTTTATGAACTCATAATACTCTCAGACTATTAAACATAGTAGTCTCAGTAATAATACACAATCAACACCGATTATACAAACCAAGATATGAGGGAGGTAAAGTACTTGGTTGAAAAATTAGAGTATGACGCAAAAATATTAGTTCATAGCACATGTAAAAAGAAGTTTTTATGCAAAATGAAGGATAACATCCGTGGTTTTCCCATGAAGGCTTTTGCCTGTCTCAAGTCTAAGTTGTTCTTGTTGACATATGAAGTAAGTTGAAATTTTAGTGAAAGAAAAAACAGTTTAATAGGGTTCTTCGTAGAAGTGCCGCACATTTCACTCAACAATTTGAGCCTGTATTAACGTCAAGAGTATAGTTTTGTCAGTAAAAATATATCATTGTGAAACCGTTATGTAATATCTAAGTTGACTTAAATATTCTACGGTTTACATGTAATAATCTTCGGACATACATTCGAATGTATGTTGTTGATTTTCACTCCGCTGTATAAACACACGGGTATTTCATCTATGCTTGCATTTAGCGACTATGAATTGCATAGTTGTGGTCGTTTTTTCTTAGAATAAAAGATCCAATACACATATTTTTGAAGTGGAATCCTATGATAAAAAGATCATCCGTTACATGACAGTTTTCACATGAAATGTATTGTCATCACGCGGTCGATCGTCCGGTTTTTGGCTGATGTCACAACACATGAACTAATATGAAAACTGTTATGTAATCATTTAATAATATCAACAGCATATAATCATAACAGAAACACATCATAAAATGCAATTATAACTAAACATGGGGAGATAATAAATTTTTCGTATATTTAAAAAGACTAATGATTTAAGGTTATCTCCCATGGACACTTATTAACAGAATATTACAAACTATCTCTTAAGGTTCATCATAACAAATGGACAAATATGGCTGTATTTTCACCTCAAAAACTCCTCTGTGTACAGACTTACCTGTGCTGTTTGGAAAGTTTTAAGGCCTAGCATCCACTAGATATATAAAAGTTAAATGCATTTTGTGTTTAAGAAAGATAAAATCTCTCTTGGTTTTTGATTGGGCATTTTTTTTTTCCTTTCTGCAGAAGGTGTAAAAATAAACAAACACCTGAATTACTTTGATACTGTCCACTCACTGACTCGGATAAACTCTTTAACTCACCTGTAGTTGTAAAGATACCTCTTGTCTATGTCAATTAAGGACAATCAAAACAATACAAACAGGTTTTTAACCTGAGGGAGCATCTCAAAGTTGTACCACAACTTAGTTAATTTTCACATCTTATGCATGAAGGGACAAAAATGCCCATCAAAATCCAAAAGAGATTTTATCTTTCTGAAAAAACAAAATGCATTTAACTTTAATATATCTAGTGGATGCCAGGCATTAAAACTTTTCCAACTTCACAGGTAAGTCTGTACTCAGAGTAGTTTTTGGCATGTAAATATAGCCATATTTGTCCGTTTGTTATGACGAACCTTAAATCGAAAAAAAAATTCGGTTAGACGGATTTTTCATAATATCATTAAAATAGAATAAAAGTCTTATAAAAAGTAAAATCACAAAAATACTGAAGTCCGAGGAAAATTCAAAACGGAATCAAATGGCAAAATCGAAAGCTCAAACACATCAAACGAATAGACAACAACTATCATATTCCTGACTTGGTACAGGCATTTTCTTCTGGTTTTATAGATAGCTATAATAGGGCTGTAAGTATGCTTTATTTTATCACCTTGCACTTCCACGACTTGACTGTGGTTTGCTACAGCAGTTTGTTAAAATTTCTAACATGTTGAACAGTTTGATTTATAAAACAAATTGCAATGTGTTCAGAATTTTTAATGAGTTGCAATAGATGGAGAGCAACAATTCCAGTAAGGTCACATTAAAAGCCAAAAACAATTGACATAAAAAAATCATACAGCAGAGACAAAAATCAATTAAAACACATCACAGGGATTAAGTGCAGAAACGCCATAGACAGTCAAAGATGACATGACTGGTGCAATGCCAAAATAAATGTATCGACGGGCAGTATGATCCTTTGGATTTATCTATCATGTTATATATAGATAAAGCAGTCTCTAAATAGAAAATTAACGTTGATTCAAAACAAATACAAAACTTATGTTTTAATTTGTTGATGACAAAATCGAGGTTTGTTTAATTGTAATGTAAACAATATTCAAAGATCTTATTACAACGTTATTTAAAAATATTTAAAAAAAAGGAAGTACTAAGTGCATATCTAATGTAGGAAAACTGCATTTTCTAAGTGAATGATGTGTGATTGCATCAGAAAGCCAAAAATGTTTCAAATTTCCAAGCAATTACATTGTTTTTTTTACCAGAGGTCTGGTTGACGCATTTAATTATTTTAGTTAAAAGTTCACTCTTCTCTATTGATATTATACACCATTTCAAATAATAGGGTATCTTTAATGAGTTTATTTATATATTTTTCAGTATTGTAAATTTCTCTTATTTATGAGATGCCATTATTTTTCTGAATTTTAACAGTTTGAAATTGGTTTTGTGTGAAACAAAAAATTCAAAATACATGAACCAATATTATCTCAATAACGACCATATGTCTATTGAAAACAAAATGTGTTCATTGCCTGTACACGTTGTACACATAATTGAACAAAGTAACGAAATTTTCAGAATTCAATATACAATGAATAGCACAAACTAAAGAACATTTGATTGAAAAGATATGTATCATGTAGAATTTGTATGACGTAAAAAGAACTGATAATATAAGATACCTTCTGATTGCAAGCCAATATAAGCATCAGCATTATTTTAAAAAGTAAAAAGATTTTAAAAAAAATCTTTAGCTTGTTTGTTAATATATTTACATTTGAATAATCACAAGGTTAGTTTTTATGTATTAATAATCTCTGAAGTTAAGTTTATATAGTTTGGCCTTGTCTTAACTGCCCTCTTGAAGCGTTGTACCAATATACAGCAGTTGCAAGTCCTATGGAAAATGGATTTTGAACAATTCCTCTGTTTTTAGTGCTGATATATGTCAGCAGCTGTCCTGAATAATCTAAGATATGAAGAGTGCACGTATTCATATCCACTACAATGACATTGTCAGCAGAAGTTGTTGTTAAATCTGTTGGTGTAAGTTGTAAATTTTCAATGTTGACTAGTGGATGTCCCAAATAGGTATTAATAATGTTATCATGTCCAAGCACAACAACGCTTCCTTCCATTTTGTCATTTCTTACATCAGCCACACAAATATTGTCATTGTAAGTTACAGTTATTTTCCATGGACATGTAAATGAAATGTCGCTAGTTTTGTCCTCTCCATAAACCTTCTCGCGATTTCCCTCATGATCCATTACTATCACTATACCTTTTTCGTTAGCCACATAGTTTCCTACTATATCACCTTATTTTTTCTGGTAACATAAATAGATACAGGCTGATATTGATTTAAATTATAAACAGTGTCATTGACTTTATTTGTTCCACTTTTAATCTTTTGTAGTATTGGTCCTTCAGAAGATATAAGTAAATCATTACTTGGAGTAATTGCGGATTCATAAACTAAATTGCTGAAACTAGATATCACCTTAAGTTTATTTCCTTCACATTTGACCTTTTGTAATCCTTTATGGGAAGTAAATAATCTTATTCCCTCTTTATGGTATCCATCACCAATCCATAATGCATCATCTAAGGATATTGAAAGTTCAAAGACATGGTCTAATTTGGTTTGATATTCTTCAGCAACTGTCATATCAACTCCTGCATAATCCTTGTAGGCGTGTGATGTATTTCCAATATCATTGATTGATATAAGCGAATGCTCCCTAGATGTTTTGACTTTAGAATGGATGTTTCTCTTACATGCACTACACATCAGTAAGTTACAATCTAGACATTTCCAGGAAATTTCAGGATCCCTTTGACATAATTGACACTGAATTGGAAATTGTATTAACTGTGGTAAGGATACAGCCATATTTGTTGACAATATTAACGCACAAAATTTGCCTTAGAGCTTTTATGATCCAGTTTCGTGTATTAGGCACTATATTAAGATTGAATACCTAACTGTGGTTTGGATGAAGCCGTACGTAGCAGAAAAGAATATGTCTTTGTTGGATGCAAGATACCGATTCAGAAATACACATTTAGGGGAAGTATTAAACCTAAGTTTTAAAAGAATTCAGGTTATGATAAAATTAAACATTTTTAACTTGAATGAGGAAACAACAAGTTTGGGTTGCTAATAATGTTTTGTGAACAGATTCATAAGTAAAATAAATGTAATCCTTTGTTTCCAATTTCACATAATCAGTCTATAAAAGAAGCGAATCGATAAAAACGTTTCTTATATCACATAGAGATAGTGTCTAAGATCCATTGTAAATAGGTAGACATTCAATGTGGAAAATGTTGTTTTCGGCAACGAAAAATTAAGAAAATACGAACTTTAAAACTTATTGTTCAAATATAAACACCAATTAAGTCTAAATATACACTCAGAAGTTAAATAAGAGCAACAGTTTATGTCCGTGTAAAATTTGAAGTGCTGTGTTTTTCTTATGTATAGAAATAAACAAATGCTATTAATTCTTATATCAATGCGATACTTTTAAAATATCATAGCGGTGTTTTTGTTATATCAATATTAGTACTTATTAGTATTAATATTAGACTGCTGTACCCATATTTTGGCAATTTTACCTTTTATGTCTGTTTTGTTCACGCATCGTTGTAAATAGAATGGAATTTGATGAGACTGTCATACAAGTGAGAGGTTAAGCGCTATAAAACCAGGTTCAATCCACCATTTTCAAAATTTGAAAAAGCCAGTACCAAGTCAGAAATATGACAGTTGTTGTCAATTCGTTTGGTGTGTTTTATCATTTGATTTTGCTATTTGATTAGGAATTTTCTGTTCTGAATTTTCCTTGGAGTTCAGTATTTTTGTGATTTTACTTCTTATTAGTGTTGCATGTTAATAAGCAGTTTTAAGGCCATTGCTTTAATTCAAATTGTATTTGGCAACATCTTTCAAATTTCTAAATTGGTTTTAGAAGCAAACTTATCAAATAAGGGTTTTATAAACAATGTCGTAATTAAATAGCTAAGTATCAAACTTATTGTTCACATATATAAAATCTATAAAAAAAAATTAATGAACGCATCGAAACAATATATATTCAATACAACGCACGCATGGTATACTTTCTTTATTGGTAACAATGAAACTAACTTGTGCCAAAGATGAATCATACTGTCCTCGTTCAGATTGATTCGACGAAATCTGACCTGCATTTTTGAATTTGTATATACCAGTTACATGTATATATAATTTTCATCTATTTGTATATCATTATATTCTACTATTTTAATAATAGAGCAGCGCAAATGCATGGTGGACACTTTTCTGTAATATTTCGATTTATCTAATCGATTGAATTTTAGTATGCATTCTTATTTTCCCACAAAACGTTCTTGAGATATTCTTCCGTGTGTGTTAACATATTTTTTTCTGTACGTGTGCATAGATATTAACGATCTTTTTTTTTTATATTATATATTTATACATTTCTAACGTCAAAAACATTTACATCTTATTTATTTGTGTTAAAAAAAAAGTATTCATTCAAGAAATGAATTTATAGCAAGTGATACGGATTTTTATTTTGCACTAAAAATGTCCGTGTATTTATACGATCGGTTACTAGTCAAAAACGAAAGTCAAATCTCTGTGGCAATAATACATCGGAATGCCCTCACGATCATGGCAATGTAAAACAGCGTCCAAGCGGCGAGCTGGGTTGCATTCAGCATTGCAGCATCTAAATAATGCTACGTAGTGCTACGTAGATTTATGACAATTGAACGTGTAGTTAGCCTAGCTTCTATCAATATCTACGTAGCAGCTAGGCTAGCTACACGTCCAATAGTAATAAATCTATATAGCACTACTTATCATTATTTAGCTGAAACGATGTTGAACGATGTTGAACGCAACCCTGATTATGTTCATTGAGATATCGAATTAAAAACTGGATTGCGTTCAATATCGTAGCAGCTACGTAGTGCTACGTAGATTTTGACGATTGAACGTATAGCCATAGACTAGTTGTTACATAGAAATTGATAGAAGCTACGTAGCTGCTACGATATTGAACTCAACCCCGTTTTTCATTCTCCATATTTTTTCTATGTTGATAATAAATACATCTTCTGTTTGTAACTGAACCAAGAGACAACCTAAAGAGCAAAGTTTTGATTCATGTTTTTTTCTTCATTTTATCTGTATTTTACTGATAAATGGACTTTATACATCATCATTTTATGGTCAATATTAGATAGGTGTCTTATTTGCATTGACAACTTAACTATATTGGTCTACCAGTAGTGAGAAAAAATTATCTCTTTAATTATTTTTGAGTGAGCATCCATTATTTTTAAGATTTTTTAAGAAGCAAAAACTTAATTGTAACACAAGAAGTTCGCATTTCGGTGTAAATAAAAAGGTCAATCCAACTTCAATAAAAATATCATGAGTGTATTTGTTAATACATTTACATTTACATTTTTAATAAACATAAAGTAAATCTTTGGCTATATCAACATCCTGTCAAGTTAAGTTTATATAATTTGCCATTGTCATTACTTCCCAATTGAGAAGACGTTCCCAAATACAGCATGAAAAAATGTCCTGCCATTGTATGTCCAATTGAATATGGATTCTGCAAAATACCTTTGTCTTTAGTACTGATGTATGTAATCAGGTTACCAGAAGAATTTAAGATATGAAGAGCATAGTTTTTTCAGAATCTGCAACAATGGCATTGTCAGCAGGTGTGGTTGTCAAACCAGTTGGTGTAAATGGTTTATCTTCTGTATTTATGACTGGATGTCCATAATATGTGTTAATCATATCCTCCTTTCCAAGCATTACAACTCTTCCACATTGATTATTCAGTATATCAGCAACACGGGTTATGTTCTTCTCATATATGTTATGATGGTATGATACTGAACCCCTAACGGGACGGATTGTGCCTGATGTTCATATGATGAAATCATAATCTTTCAGTCAGTTTAATTGAAGTCTGGAGCTGGCATGTCAGTTAACTGCTAGTAGTCTGTTGTTATTTATGTATTATTGTCATTTTGTTTATTTTCTTTGGTTACATCTTCTGACATCAGACTCGGATTTCTCTTGAACTGAATTTTAATGTGCGTATTGTTATGCGTTTACTTTACTACATTGGTTAGAGGTATAGGGGAAGGGTTGAGATCTCACAAACATGTTTAACCCCGCCGCATTTTTTCGCCTGTCCCAAGTCAGGAGCCCCTGGCCTTTGTTAGTCTTGTATTATTTTAATTTTTGTTTCTTGTGTACAATTTGGAAATTAGTATGGCGTTCATTATCACTGGACTAGTATATATTTGTTTAGGGGCCAGCTGAAGGACGCCTCCGGGTGCGGGAATTTCTCGCTACATTGAAGACCTGTTGGTGACCCTCTGCTGTTGTTTTTTTTTGGTCGGGTTGTTGTCTCTTTGACACATTCCCCATTTCCATTCTCAATTTTACAAATGTTTTCATTGTTAGTACAAGCTATTCTAAATGGAAAGGTTAATGAAATACCTTTATTCCTGTCCTCATCATACACCTTATCATGGTTCCCCTCTTGGTCCATTACTATCACCAAGCCCTTGACTTCTGTATAATTGCAAGCTTCTACTATCACTTTATTTTTTCTGGTGACATGAATAGATGTTGGCTGATATGGATGCACATTATAAACGGAATCTACGATTTTATTTGTTCCATTTTTTATCAGTTTCAGTATTGGTTCATTAGTAGCTATAAGTCAATCATTACCAAGAGTAATAGCCAGGCCAAAAATATCAATGTTAAAACTAGATATCACCTTTAGCATATTTCCTTCACATTTTACTTTCTGTAATCCTGTATGAGAAGTAAATAATCTTATTATACTTTGATGTTTTCCATCACCAATCCATAATGAATCATCTAAAGCAATTGCCAGTTGAGACACTTTTTTTATTTTGGTTTGATGTTCTTTAACAACGGTCATATCAACACTGGAACAGTCCTCGGTGGAGCCCAAGGTTCGGCCTAAATCATTGCTGGAGGATGATGTGCAACCTGTATTTTTGCTTGGTATTTTCCCAATATCATTGATATGTATAATTTTTTGTTAAAACCTATGCAAAAAAGGTATTGCATATGAACTTTTCATTCCAGGATATGTTTCTGTACAAAACTTCATATTAAAAGTGTTACAGTTTCAGCGGTATCAGAAATTGCATTTTTTTTTTTTTTTTTTTTAGAAGTGCAACCTATAATTATTCTAGCCCTCCATATTCTATGAAAGTGACAGCCTAGAATGTGTTTACTATTTTGTTATGTTAGATTGTTATCTCGTTTTACCTATGAAAAACAAGGATGACATACATTTTATACTAGGAACTATAGGTTTTGTAAGCATGACGCATGTTTCGTCTACAAAAGACTCATTAAAGAAGCTAAAATCAAAAAGGAAAACAAGTTAAATAAAGTATAAAACTGAAGAGCATTTAGGACCACAAATTCCATTTTTTTTTGTGAAATACAGCTAAGGTAATCTATTCATGAGATGAAAACCCTATATTGTTATGAAAAAAAAAAGTTTTTTAACAGTTAATTTATAATCATAACAATATCAATGATAAATCATGTCAATACAGACGTGTTGATTACTGGGGTAGTGATACCCTATGGGAGAAAACCACCACCAGCAGTGGCACTGCCTAGTGGTTATACATTAACTCACCAATATATACAATAGTTCAATTTTTGTAACTCAAAATGTCAGCACTGATATGCTGACTACTGGAGACAAGCACGACCAACATTGTATGGTGTTGATTGTGTTCCTAGATATATTATTGAGTGACAGAGATCATGAAATTTAGTGAATAATTGTTACAGTTACCAGATACATTATAAAAAAAGCATAAAATGTCACTAGAAAATGGTTGCTTGTAGATATCTACATGGTAAGCATACCCTGCTTTGCATTATTCATCGATCAAACAATTCCAATTCATAAGTACGCAACACAGCTACGAATAATTCAAATTTAATTATAATCTTAGATGACAAAAGCTCAAGTGTCTGATTAACTAAACACTCAAAAACCCTTCAAACATAGTCTAAATTTGAACGCGGACAATAAGTCAAACTCAAGAAATTAAAGTTACAAAATATAAATACTAGTTATATAGAAGTTTAAATCTGACAGATGGTAATAATAACTGTACAACTCTGCTACTTGGTAAGAAAAATTTGGGAAACACACGTGGATAGACTATTCAATACAGTTAATTAGAAAATAAGTGACAATGTCAATCAAGAAAAGGTAACTTTTACATACAAATATGAGCTTATTTATAGTTGAATATAATTGCATACTAGATTTAAAAATTTGATTGTCCGTGTTGCTAGTTAATAACCTATCAAGTTCAGTTTATAAAGCTTGGCTTTGTCCTTCCTATCATTATTATTAGTTGTTCCTAAGTGCACTACACATGATTGTCCTACCATTGTTGAAAGTCCTATGGAACATTGGTCCTGTCCAATCCCTATGTCTTTAGTGCTGAGGTATGCAATCAGGATCCCTGAGGAGTTCAAGATATGTAGAACACAATTGTCAGTATCTACCACAATCACATTGTCAGCAGGTGTTGTTGTTAAATCAAATGGTTTAAATGGGTTATCTTTAGTGTTAATGACTGGATGTCCAGAATAGATGTTAATCATATCCTCCTGTCCAAGCACTACCACTCTTCCACATTGAATATTCTGTATATCAGCCACAAAACTATTTTCATTGTTAGATGTAGTTATTTTCCATGGGAATGTAAATGAAATACCATTAACCTGGTCCTCACCATAAACCTGTTCATGGTTCCCATCTTGGTCCATTTCTATCACCATGCATGTGTCCTCTGTTATATCTTCCTCCTACTATCACCATGCATGTTTCCTCTATTATTCATTCCTCCTACTATCACCATGCATGTGTCCTCTATTATTCCTTCCTCCTACTATCACCATGCATGTGTCCTCTATTATTCCTTCCTCCTACTATCACCATGCATGTGTCCTCTATTATTCCTTCCTCCTACTATCACCATGCATGTGTCCTCTATTATTCCTTCCTCCTACTATCACCATGCATGTGTCCTCTATTATTCCTTCCTCCTACTATCACCATGCATGTGTCCTCTATTATTCCTTCCTCCTACTATCACCATGCATGTGTCCTCTATTATTCCTTCCTCCTACTATCACCATGCATGTGTCCTCTATTATTCCTTCCTCCTACTATCACCATGCATGTGTCCTCTATTATTCCTTCCTCCTACTATCACCATGCATGTGTCCTCTATTATTCCTTCCTCCTACTATCACCATGCATGTGTCCTCTATTATTCCCTCCTCCTACTATCACCATGCATGTGTCCTCTATTATTCCTTCCTCCTACTATCACCATGCATGTGTCCTCTACTATTCCCTCCTCCTACTATCACCATGCATGTGTCCTCTATTATTCCCTCCTCCTACTATCACCATGCATGTGTCCTCTATTATTCCTTCCTCCTACTATCACCTTATGTTTTCGGGTCACACAAATAAATACTGGCTAATATGAATACTAATTATAAACTGATTCTACAATTTAATTTATTCCACTTTTCATCTGTTTCAGTATTGTTCCACCAGTAGTTAAATGTAAGTCATTACAAGGAGTAATTGCCATGCCATTAATGACAATGTCAAAACTAGATATAACCTTCAGCTTATTTCCTTCACATTTTTCATTCTGCAATCCTGTATGTGAGGTAAATAATCGTATTCCCCTTTTATGCAAATGTTCTGTAAATTTAGAAATTATTGTGAGGTTTTTAATCATTCAAATGATTGGACTGGTTGGGTATTGCAATAATAAGAGTTTGTGTTTAGATATCTGATCTGTGTGTAGATTTTCATGAATTTAGAAAAAAATAAACTCTCTATGTTTTTCTTTCTTTGAAAATTGAAATAATAAATGCACAAAATAGTTTATCAATTTAGAGTATGTCAAATCATAATTGGGTAAGGGTTTTGAAGAAACTTTTTTCACGGCGATTTTGTGTGAATTGATGACCTCATAATGATATTTGAGGCTGAGTGGTCTAAGTAGTCAACACTGGTGTTGAAAGTTCGACTCCTGCATGGGGCAGGTGCTCTTGACTCCAATCTTAATTGGCTCTCTAAGGATTATCAGTTTTCCTACCAAAGTTCGGTTGTTCTCTATAGGCACTCTGGCTTCATTACCAATACAATTAATGGTTGATTAAAGTCCAGTGGAAAATATGTCATGCATGTTCAGGATGAGAACAAGTAGTTAGGTCTTGTAGTAGATGCCATTAGGGATGATGGTCGGGAAAATTAGAACTGCAACTCGAAAATGAGGGTATATTAGACAGGGACAAACATTTTGCCTTGCAACAGGCCGCCAACGAAACCCTCAAAGAGGTGTTGCAAGGGTTCTCAACGTGCAAAGAGCGCGGCACTCTCTTTACAAAAGGCATTGGATTTAACGTCTCCTATCTGATCGGACGTGACTGCAAACTTGTACAACCCTCACAGCCAAACAGACGTCCAATTTTGGAAAGCGTTTTACTGCATGTTGGAAGAAGGTGAAGTGACCATATTTATTTTTGCCAGTCACCCTTGAGGGGCTGAATTCTAATGCTGATTGCCCATGAGACAACTATCCGCCAAAATTCAAAAAAACAATACAAATACAAAAAACAAATATGGCAGACATGATCTAATGACAACGGCTGAATTACAGCCAGGCTCCTGCCTTGGGACAGGCATATAAAGTATATGGCCTGGTTAATATGTTCATGGGCACACAACCCTCCTCCTTAAATACCCAGTTTATCTTTTTTTGTTGAGTTATCAATCAAATTAACATAAATTTTAAAACCTTCAATAATTTTACAATTTTTGCAATTTCAAGGCCAAAATGATGGCTCTTTTCACACCTCCTTCTTTTAAAAAAAACTTAACGAAAATCCTTTTAATGACCAATACTAACCTCTATGTCGTATGCTCTCATTACCAGTCATACCACATTTCATTATTTTATTAATTTGTTGGCACCAATATTTAGAGGTCAAGAGTAACCATCTTTTGGTCAAACATTAATGCACAAATTTTGGGAAATCTGGTCAAGAAATAGCATTGGAAGAAACATAAGGATTTTTTTTCTCTGATAAATGGACTTAAAAAAAGTTTTTATTTGGGTAGTAAACTGTTATAAAACATCAATTATCTTTCTCAAACCGATGTTCATAGAAGTTCAGGAATCTTCATTATCAAAAGATACATTTTTTATAATGTTTTGGAGTATTACAATAGTAGGAGGAGCATTATCAGTTAATTGTTGTAAATGTTCTCTTTATAAATTTAATCTTAGCCCACAAAGTAACATAGATATGAAACTAAAAACTATATGACAGTTTTTGTCCATTCGTTTTTGATGCGTTTTGTTATTTGATTTTGCCATGTGATTATGGACTTTCCCAATTGATCTTCCTCTAAGTTCAGTATTTTTGTGATTTTACTTTTTTTTATACTACTTATCTCAATAATTAACATTACATTCTGTGCACTTTTAGATCTCTATCTATTTATCTGTGTTCCTTGGTCCCTCCATCTTAAACCAGGTTACTGAGATTTAGTTTAAGGTAGTTGGAATAGGATCCCCTGCCAGGAGCACCCAAAACCCAAAAACTTGATATCTGGATGCACTAATATAGTCACACCAAGAGTCATTGGACCAAAAGAGCATTACAGAGAAATCCACCATGAATTTATTTATTTGCCTTAGTAAAAAAATCATCTTCTAAGTTGATGAAATTACATGTATTTACTCACAAAACACTTCATTAATCAAAATATTTTGATTTCTGACAATATTTTTAGCATTCTTTCTATTGAAATTTTGCATTTGTTTTGTGTTTGTTTAGTTACGAAATATATTTATGCAAGAAGGCTTCAAATTAAAAATCGCAATTTAAAATAATTAGGGGTATATGGCAATGTAGGTAACAAAATGCAATTTTACCCCACCAAAATAACAAAGAAATATAAGTATATTTGTTAATATGTTTACATTGGAATATAATTGTGTATATCTAAAAGTAAATCTCTTGGTATTAACAACCAACCAAGTTCAGTTTATAAAGTTTGGCTTTGTCTTTCCTCTCTTCATCATTAGTTGTTCCTAAGTACAGCATAACAAATTGTCCTGACATTGCAATTTTTATGGACAGTAGATCCTGCACAACTCCCTTGATTTTAGTGTCGATGTATGTAATCAGGATACCTGAAGAATTCAAGATATAAAGGTCATAGTTGTCAGCGTTAGCAACAATGACATTGTCAGCAGGCGTGGTTGTTAAATCTATTGGTTTAAACGGTCTATCTTCAGTATTGATGACTGGATGTCCAGAATATGTATTAATTATATCCCCCTGTTTCAGTACTACCAACTCTCTTCCTTCAGATTGATCATTCAGTATATCAACAACAAAAATGTGTTCATTGTTAGTACCAGTTATTCTTATTGGTTCGGTAAATGAAATACCTTTAGTCTGGTCCTCACCGTACACCTTCTCATGCTTCCCTTCATGGTCCATTGCTATCACAATGCCATTATCTTCTGTATAAAACACCGCATTTTTTAAAGCTCCTACTATCACCTTATTATATCTGGTTACATGAATAGAAAATGGCTGATATGGATGCAAGTTATGAACAGTTTCTACAATTTTATTTGTTTCACTTTTGATTTGTTTCAGGATTGGTCCTTTAGTAGCTATTAGTAAGTCATTACCAAGCGTAATGGCTATCCCGAAAACATCAATATTAAAGCTAGAAATGACCTTCGGTTTATTTCTTTCGCATTTGGCATTCTGCATTGCTGTATGGGAGGAAAATAGTCTTATTCCCTTTTTATGTTTTCCTTCACTAATCCATAATGTGTCATCTAAGGATATAGCCAAATGAACAATCATTTCTAATTCTGTTTGATATTCTTTAACAAGAGTTATATCAACATTAGCAGAATCCATGCTGGAGGGGGATGAACATCCAATATATTTGCCGGGTGATGATTTACTCCCGATATCCTTGATAGATATAATCCTATGCTCTCCTGCACTTTTGAATTTTGGATGAATGTTATTCTTACATGCACTACACATCAGCAAGTCACACTCTAAACATTTCCAGGAGATTTTAGGATCTTTTTCACACAACTGACATTGAACTGGAGTCTGTATTCCTGATTGTGGTTTGGATAGAGCCATATTGAATATAACAGAACGTTATTTGTGTAGAATTCAGATAGATACTGTCAGAAATACGTTGTTTTACCACTTGGATTTTACTACCTAGTTTATAAAGGTTCTAGGGTAGAATAATTTTAAACAAACATTACATGCTTTTGTTGATAAGGGAATGATCCATATTTTGAATGGAATAAAATCAATGGATCGTTTTTTGTAAATGTCACTGAAATAAAGATAACACCTTTGTTTACTTGTGTCTAAATAAAACCCAATTTGTTGCAGAAAGTGTATTAAAACATGTATTTTGTGTTTTAATAAGTGAAAGGCTTAATTGATTGTATATCATAATGTGTTGCTTTTGATTTAACTATAAAGCTTATTATTTATTCAAATTCTTGTTAATGAATTCAAGAATTACATCAAATTATGAAGTAAAATTGATAAGGAAATACAACAACAGTTATGTTCTGTCATATAATTAAAAAAAACATCATTATTTTACTACAAGTATTTGTTAAGAGCAGCAAAGTTAATGACTCAAGATGATACAATGAGTTCTTGGAATCAAGCCTAATGTCTAGAAAAAGATACACACAAAATAAATTGCATGTTCACTTACCTTAAAGACATAATTTTGTCAGATTTAATGCAAATCTGAAGCATACATGTTAAGCTTCAATAATGTTAACATTTTACACTGCAATTGTTTTCTTACTAAAATAAAAACAACATTTTGTCTTCCCAGTGGTTTGAAAAACCAAAAGTCATTATAAATATGCTAGAAAGCCTTCATTTCAGATGTTCATTTGTCTTTTGAATAATTTTCATCAGTATTGATTTTTTTTCCATACAATTGCAAACATTTCTAGGCAATAGGGTGTCAACAAGATATAGATTTGAACAAACACTTTACCCCAAAAAGATATTATTTTGCAAATGTTTTGTAAATTTACAAATTATTTTTAGTTAAAGATTTACACATTAAACGATGTTGTTTCGGGCTTTATCTGTGGGGACAACAACATATTGGTCATTGAGGTATGACAAGTGTTTTGCAACATTTGAGTCTTTAAAGATTGAAGAATAAAATTGAGAATCATGGGTATCTACGTCTTCTTTCTCGCTTTTAGCTCATTGCCTTCCACAGGGACTTTCTATACTAAAGTATAGAAAGTCCCTGCCTGGCATAACCCTCAACTGATCAATATATCTATGTATGCAGATCTTCCTGATGTACAAAATGTATCTCTAATTCTGTTCTTTCTTCAAAAAATGCAAAAATAGATGCACACAATAGTTTCTGAATTTACAGTATGTCAAATAACTGTTTTGGTAAGGTTTTTGTGCATACTTTTTTCATGGTCATTGTGTGTGAAATAAGTTATTTTGAAATTTGTATAACCTCATAATAATTTCAAGGTCTTGGTGGCTGAGTGGTCTAAGTAGTCCAACTGCTGTACCACTAGCTAGTCAACACGTATGCCCTCCACTCCAATCTTAATTTACTTACTAAGGATTGTCAGTTTTCCTACCAAAGGTCAGTTGTTCCCTCAAGGCACTCTGGCTTCATTCACCTATATTAACTGATCGCCGCAAAATAGCACAATAGCGTTGAAAATGGTTATTAACACCAAATTAATCAATTTATCATAATAACATCACAAGGAACCTTTCTGCACTAAGATATAAATATAAGGAAATGTAACATGATTGCACATGAGACAAATATCCATCAACGTTCAAATGAACTGGATGTAATCAATTATAGGCATCCGTACAGCCATCAACAATGATAAAATCCCATAAAGTAAAGATGGCTATAAAAGGCACCATTATGAAAAATGTGAAACAATTCAAACGAGAAAACTAATAACCTAATTTATACAAAAAAAAAAAAAAAATATGGAAGACATGATCTTATGACAACCACTGAACTACATGCGCCTTACTGTGGATATAGACATACAGTATATTGTCGGATTAACATGTTCATGGGTACTCAACCCTCCCCCTAAAATATTCAGTTTATATCAGTCTGTTGAGTTATCAATCAAATTAACATAAATTTCAAAACCTTAAATAATTTTACAATTTTTGAAATTTTAAAACCAAAATGATAGCTCTTACCATACCTCCTCTTTTAAAAAATCTTGGAGAAAGCTTTTTAATGATAAAGAGAAAACACCAATACTAACCTCTATGTCGTATGCTCTCATTACCAGTCATATCACATCTTCTTATTTTATGTTAGTTTTTTTGGCACCAATATTTAGAAAAAGTCAGATGTCACGGTCAACCATCTTTATGTCAAACATTAATGCACAAATTTTGGGGAATCTGGTCAAGAAATAGCATTGGAAGAAACATTAAGATTTGAAAAATAACTGTTTTTCTGATAAATGGACTTCAAAAAAAGATTTAATTTGGGTGGTAAATTGTTATAAAAAATCAATTAAGAAAGTTTGCTGCTAAGTTTCAAAATTAATAACTTTTCATAAAACTAGTATATATTGATAGGGTATTAATTGAGGAATAAATAGCCAAAAAAATATAGGGGTCAATGTGCTTGTTTTCGAGATATTAGCCATTGGAATTTTGGCGGGAAAATGTTCTCTCTTGATTTTTCATAGCTTTATCATTGACAAGTTAAAGTTCTCAAAAACTATCAGAAAATAAATAAGATTTTATAAGACTTTTACAAATGGCTTATAATTATACATGTAAAAGATTTATAAAAAGAAAAATGGGGGGGCAAAACTTTTTAAGGCATTCAAATGGATAAAACAAGAGGATCTCGAAAATCTGAAAAAAATCCAAAACATGACAAGCACACATCCTGAACTTTCTCTGGTTTATATTGGCATGGTCTTTGACTTTTGGAAGAGTTTATAATCAGTGTCTATCAATAAATTGTATAGGAGTCTAGAAGTCATGCTCCTTGGAAAGAGAAATTATATGGGAGATAACCATTCTTCTGATCCCAGCCCTTAATTTATTGTATGATATTTATGATGTTTTTTTCATAATCTCAAACGAGTTTTAGCCATGTTCAGAGAAAACATGTACCTTCGCGTGAGTCATTGGAACACTGCTTTTTTTTTAAATAAATTTTAGAATTTTAAAAACTTTAAGGAAGAAAGACTTTTGTACATATTGATGTAAATTTGGACATAGGTTAAGGAAAAAATATCATAAATGATACACACCAAATGCAATACTGTGCAATTGAAGAGTTCTTGCTATTGCGCAATACTGTGCAATTGAAGAGTTCTTGCCATTGCGCAATACTGTGCAATTGAAGATTTCTTGCAATTGTGCTATACTGTGCAATTGAGATTTCCTGGTATTTCGCAATACTGTGCAACGGAAGATTTCTTGATTATTCGCAATACTGTGCTATTGTGCAATAGAAGATTTCTTGCTATTGCCCAAAAATTGTGTAATTGAAGATTTCTTGTTATTGCACAATACTTTGAATATGATTTTTTTTTTTTTTTTTTTTTTTTTATTTTTCCATGTTATTAGATTATGGATATAAGACCATTCTAGGTAAACTTAATGTCACATTTCAAAATTTTAAGATCTTTGACCACAAATAATTTTGTCAAAAACCTAAATTATGTCAAAAATTTACCAAAATCCAAATTCAGACAGTATCACGCTTGAATACTATGTCCAAACTTGCCTCAACTTTTCAGAGTTCCGTTTCTGTGGTCGTATCAGGCTGTGATCTGCGACGCATTTTATTACCTTGTGCAAAACATTCCACGCGGAAAGGGAGATAATATAGATGTTCAAATAAAAGACAATTGGATCTGAAAGACAAGATTATGACTTTTGAGATAGTTTCATTTGATCTACCCAAAACACAATTAATAACATATTGTCTTTATATGGTATACTTGCACTTCTCATTTTGGACCCTTTTATAGCTTGCTGCTCGGTGTTAGTCAAAGCTAGGTGTTGAATCTATAATTGTTAACTTTTTATATTCTGTGACTTGGATTGAGAGTTGTCCTTTTGGCACCTGTACCACATCTTCTAATTTATGACATGACTAAATAATTGACAATATCGTATGAATCTGTGATACTTTGCAGCAAGGGTAATCAAGATCAGACCATGACTAAATGTTCCTAGATTTCATTTAATATTATATCAAATGAAAAGATGAAATGTATTTGATTGTTATTAAATATCTTTATCTTTATATTTTTATGTGTAAGTAAAAAATTTCAAGGACAGAATAAAAATAAAAAAGAAGACAAACAGGCAAAAAATTATTGTTTGAAAAGATAAATACACATGTATTTCAACAAACATTTATATCTAGTACATTTAAGACTAACTGTGACTTTATAAATCCTTCGATTTTAAAGAAGAAAAACCCTCAAAACCAGTCACTTGCTTAAATTCCATTGTATAATACACTTGAAGGCATTTTCAGAACTAATCTAAGTTAATTAGGAATATAATGGAATATGTGGCAATGTAAATAATGAAATCATAATTAAAAAAAAAAAAAAAAAAAAAATGGTCTTTTTATTGATACATTTACATTGGACTATAAGTGTATATGTTCCAGACCGTATGAGTATTTGGACCGTACGCGTTTATTAGATGCAAATGTATATAATAGATCAACATAAATCATGTATCAAATAAATATAAAAAAAACTCAATAGTCATTGAAATAAAAACTTAATATATTAACTATTTAAAACAGTCACGCTTATTTGATCTGTTAATCTCATGTATTTAGCATGTCAGTAATTCATTAATTGAAGTTATCGGAAATATAAAACATAATATGGGAGGACAATTGTTTTAGAATATTAAGAACTTTAAAAACAAATGCATATTTAAAGGAACATGAATAAACAAAACATGTTAATGTAAAAAAAAAAATGACGTTCATTGTGGAAGCAAGTGTCACCTTGGGCGAGGATACTAAAATAGAATTGACGGAATCCAATATATAATTAAACAAATATTAAATTCCATTTGTTCGCTTATCCACTTTATCCATCTAATTGTAATGATAAGAATTTGTACAACTAAAACCAGAGACATATAATATACATTGTATTATATGTCTCTGCTAAAACCAAAGATTTTGATAAATGTTTGTTTAAATTTTACCCATATGATCAAAAAACATGTATAGTCAGCTGGACCATACGCATATACTCATACGGTCCGACCGTAAGCCGTAAGCGTATGGTCGGACAGTACGAGCATAAGTATATGGTCCGGACCGTACGCGTACGTCCAAATACTCATATGATCTGGAACTTATATTTAAAGTAAATCGTTTGGTATTAACAACCACCCAAATTCAGTTTATAAAGTTTGGCTTTGTCTTTACTCTCATCCTCAGTAGTGGTTCCTAAGTACAGCATACAAAATTGTCCTGACATTGCAAGTCCTGGACACTGGATTCTCTTTTATCCCTTTGTCTTCAGTGCTGATGTATGTAATCAGGTTTCCTGAAGAATTTAAAATATGAAAAGTTCTGCTATTACGATCTACCACAATGACATTGTCAGTAGGTGTTGTTGTTAAATCTGTTGGGTTGAATGAATGATTTTCATTATTAATACCAGTTATTCTCCATGGTAAGGTAAGTGAAATATCTTTTGTCTGTTCACCAGCATACATCATTTCATGATTCCCCTCTTGGTTTGCTATTATCACTGTGCCTTAGTCTTCTGCACTATTCCGTACTCCTACTAGCACTTTATTTTTTCTATATACATGAATAGACGTTGGCTGATATGGATCAACATTATAAACAGTTTCTACAATTACATTTGTTTCACTTTTGATCTGTTTCAGTATTGATCCTTCAACAGCTATTAGTAAGCCATTATCAGGGGTAATGGCCAGGCCCCAAATGGAGCTGTTAAAACTAGATATCACCTTTTAGCTTATTTCCTGCACATGATACTTTCTGCAATCCTTTATGGGAAGTAAATACTCGTATTCCCCTTTTATGATCTCCTTGACCAATCCATAATGTGTCATCTTAAGATATTGCAAATTGCAAAACACAGTTTAATTTCTTGGTTTGATATTCTTCAACAACAGGTATATCAACATTAGCAGAATCCTTACTGGAAGGAGATGTACTACCAGTATCTTTGTTTTGCAATGATGTACTCCCGATATCCTTGATAACTGGTATTCAAGTGTAAAGGCTAACAATAAGACAAAAAAATAATCTTATGTTTTCCAGGAGTTTTGATTTTAGGATGAATGTTGTTCATTACACATCAATAAGTCCCATTCTAAACATTTCCAGAAGATTTTAGGATCACGTTCACATAATAGACACTGAATTGGAGATTGTTTTCCTAACTGTGGTTTGGATGGAGCCATATTGAACAGATACGCATTATATTTTTTGTAGAATCCAGAAATATATTGTCAGAAATAGCTTTTTTTTACAACTTGGATTTTTCTCCTTTGTTTTTTCTAAGTTCATTTTAAAAGTTTATTTTCCGGTAGTTCAGAAATTATGTGAAAATGATATAATAAGTCCCTGCTTAAACATATTCTGACCATATTTTGAGTTGGTAGAAAAATCTCTTCATTATATGTTTTTTTTTGTTACCAAGAATGTACATGTATTTCAAGTTTGGTTTATCTGACCTTGACCTCATTTTCTTGAATAATGTTAAGTGTATGTGATATTTGTAGTAAAGCTTTATATTTAGTTCTTTATCAGCATACAATTAATGGTCAGTGAAAAAAAAATGAAAGACATTTCAGCCTGTGCACTCTTAATGAATTGTTTCGAAATTAGACAAATTATTGATGTTTTGATTTCATTTGCTCTTCTAATATCCTTACTGGGGTAGTTCGCTTTCAAATCAGATTAATATTTTCCAGTTTAAGAAGAAATTTTACTTTTCTCTGATCTTCTCTCCTATTGGTATATATTAACTCATATATCTCTTGCTTCTAAAAATAACTGTTGTTTGTGAGGTAACATTATTGTTCTGAATCTAATCCACAATGAATAGAAGACAAATATTTGAAACTAAAGAAATCTTGGTTAAAAAGATTTATACCATGTACAATTTCTAAGAAGCAATAACTGTACTGAAACATAAGAAGTACATATATCAGTGCTATCTAAAGTTACTCGGGGACTACCGGTAAATGTCAAAGACAAAGAGGTAAATATAATTTTAATTTTATAAAAACATAATTTCTGACTTGCCTTGACGGAGTCAAAAAGCGAGACATAGGTATGCTGTTGAAGCGGTGACAGTGGCAGTGGTGGTGTCAACAATGTTTTTGTTTGTAATTAGGTCAGGTCATTAGACAGCAGTAGTGGTAGGCCAATGTTAATTGGTATTCAGTTGTATAAGCATTAGCACATCCCATTTCCATGGAGAATATTTGGCCTTGCCCCCTCAGTCATGGTCTATTGACTTTAAAACGTTTGTTTAGTTTGCATGTTTGTGATTATGTCAGTTCAAAGGCAAACAATAGTTGTAAGGCCTTTATTAATTGGTATTCAGTTGTATTAGCATTAGCACATCTCAGTTCCATGGTGAATATGTTTGCCCCGTCCCTTTAGTCATGTTTTTGAAACTTTTACATAGTTTACATATTAATGTTTGTGTTTAGATTTGTTTACAGGGAATGACTTATTATAAGTCAATGGTATTTGGTATACAGTTGTATTAGCTTTGACACATCGCATTTCCATGGAGATTGTTTAGCCATGAATTTTCAAACATGGTTTATCGACTTTGAATATTTGCATAACTCACATGTTAAAGTATTGCTATTTTAATTTCAGCATTTGCATTATCAAAATTACAAAAATACCAGACATATCTCTGTGATAACAGTTTATTAATACAATTTGAGTCGTTTTTTTGGTTAAATCAACATCCTGTCAAGTTAAGTTTATATAGTTTGCCTTTGTCTTTACTTCCAACTGGAGGATACGTTCCTAAATACAGCATGCAAAAATGTCCTACCATTGTAAGTCCAACGGAAAATGGATTCTGCACAATCCCTTTGTCTTTAGTGCTGATGTATGAAATCAGGTTTCCTGTAGAGTTTAAGATATGAAGAGTATATCTATATATATCCTCAACAATGACATTGCCAGCAGGAGTTGTTGTTAAATCACTTGGTGTAAATGTTTTATTTTCAGTGTTGATGACTGAATGTCCGCAATAGGTCTGAATAATGTGCTCATGTCCCAGTACTATCACTCTTCCTTCACCTTCATAATTTATTATATCAACAACAAAAATGTTGCCATTGTTAGATTCAGTAATTCTAAATGGTAAGGTAAATGAAATACCTTTAGTCTGGTCCTCACCGTACACCTTCTCATGGTTCCCCTCTAGGTCCATGACTATAACCATGCCCTTGTCACCTGTATCAGTCTCAGTACCTACTATCACCTTATTTTTACTGGTTACATATATATATACTGGATGATATGGATCCACTTTATAAACAGTGTTTACAACTTTATTAGTTCCATTTCTGATCTGTGTCAGTAAATCTTGTCCATAAGTAGCTATAAGTAAATCATTACCAGGAGTAATTGACATGCCATTAACGTGAATGTTAAAACTATATTTCACTTTTAGCTTAGTTCCTTCAAATTTTACTTTCTGCAATCCTGTATGAGAGGTAAAGAATATTTTCCCCTTTTTACAGTCTCCATCGCCAATCCACAATGAATCATCTAAAGATATTGCCAGGTGACCCACCCCCTCTAACTTGGTTTGATACTCTTCAACGACAGTTATATCAACATTTGTAGGATCCTTGTTTGAAGGTGATATACTCCCGATAACTTTGCTTGGTGATAATGTACTCCCGATATCCTTGCTAGATATAATCCTATGCTCCCCGGTAGTTTTAATTTTAGGATGAATGTTGTTCTTACATACATTACACATCAGTAAGTCACATTCTAAACATTTCCAGGAGATTTTAGAACTCTGTTCACATAACTGACACTGAATAGGAGATTGTATTCCTAACTGTGGTTTGGATAGAGCCATCTTCATATCAAAAGTTTGTACTTAAATCTTTGATGTTGTGGATATCTTGGTGATAGTATAACTATTTTAATCTCCTCTAATGACAGTCCAATGGATTTTGATAATTTTGTGAAATATTATCTACATTTTAAAGATATGGTGTATGAGATACCTGATTGGGGTAAATTTAAAGGCTAATATTATGTCACATAGTGTCTTAATCTTATCATACAAGAAAAAGAAAATGTAATGTTTCCTCAAATTTATTCTGAAATTGACTTAAAATAGTAGTACTGACTGGATTCATTATTATTCGTTGGGTACCCAATTTCGTGGATTTCATGGAAACAGGTAAACCATCAGTCTGTTGAGTTATCAAAATAATTAAGACAAATTTTAAAACCTTAAATGATTTTACTATTTTTGCAATTTTAAGCTTTTATTATACCTCCTCCTTTATATCCAGTTTATATCAGTCTGTTGAGTTATTAATAAAATTAACACAAATTTAAAAACCTTTAAATGATTTAACTATTTTGGCAGAGGTCAAGGTTAACTATCTTTTTGTCGACATTAATGCACAAATGTTAGTAAATCTGGTCAAGAAATAGCGTTGGAAGAAACATTAAGATTTGAAAAATAACATTTTTTTCTGATAAATTGACTTCAAAAAAGTTTATTTGGGTGTTAAGCTGTTATAAAACATCAATTAACTTTCTCAAATCGATGTTCATAGAAGTTCCGGAATCTTCATTATCTAAGGATACATTTTTGATACATTTTTGGATTCTTACAATAGTAGGAGGAGCCTTATCGGATAATGACTGTAAATGATTTTTTTTATATAGATTAGACCGTTGGTTTTCCCGTTTGAATGGTTTTACACTAGTTATATTGGGGCCCTTTATAGCTTGTTGTTCGGTGTGAGCCGAGGCTCCGTGTTGAAAGCCGTACATTGACCTATAATGGTTTACTTTTTTTAAATTGTTATTTGGATGGAGAGTTGTCTCATTGGCACTCACACCACATCTTCCTACATCACTTTATCTATTTAATCTTAGCCCACAAAGTCACATAAATATAAACCTAAAAAGAAACCTGATTTACTAAACTACTAATCTAAATAATTGACAATATGTTTTACATTCTGTGCTCCTCTCTATCTGTTGTTAGTCTGTGTTTCTTGGTCCCTCCATCTTAAACCAGATTACTGAGTTTTAGTTTAAGGTAGTTGGAATAGAATCCCTGCCATGAACGCCCAAAACCCAAAACGTGATATCTGGATGCACTAATATAGTCCCACCAAGAGTCACAGGACTAATAAGAGCATTACAAGGAAAATCCGTCATGAATTTATTTATCTTCTTTAGTAAAAAGAATTATCTTTTAAGTTGATGAAATCACATGTATTAATTCACAAAACACTGAATTTATCAAAATGTTTTGATTTCTGACAATATTTTTAGCATTGTTCCTATTGAAATTTTGCATTCTTTTTGTGTTTGTTTAGTTACAGAATATATTTATGCAAGAAGGCCTTAAATTAAAAATCGTCATTTAAAATAATTAGGCGTATACGGCAATGTAGATAACAAAATGCAATTTGACCCCCAAAACATAACAAAGAAATACTGTTCTATTTGTTAAAATATTTACATTGTACTATAAGTGTATATTTAAAAGTATTTTTTTTGGTATTAACAACCTATCAAGTTCATTTTATAAAGTTTGGCTTTGTCCTTACTACCATCTTTAGTAGTTGTTCCTAAATACAGCATACAAAATTGTCCTACCATTGTTAGTCCTAAAGAAAATGGGTACTGCGCAATCACTATGCCTTTAGTGCTGATGTATGTAACCAGGTTACCTGGAGAATTTAAGATATGAAGGGCATAGTTGTCAGGGTCAACAACAATGACATTGTCAGCAGGTGTGGTTGTTAAATCACTGGGTGTAAATGGAGTATCTTCAGTATTGATGGTTGGACTTCTACAATAGGTATTAATTGTGTCTTCCTGTCCTAGTACTACAACTCTTCCTTCAAAATAATCATTTATTTGATCTATCACAAAAATATGACCATCCATAGTTGAAGTTATTTTGTATGTATAGCAAACTGAAATACTGTTATTGCCCTCACCATACAACTTCTGATGGTTCCCCTTATCGTCCATTATTATAACCATGCATTTTTCTTCAGTCACAAAAACTCCTACTATAACTTTATTATTTTTGGTAACATAAATCGTCCCAGGCTTATATGTTTTCAAATCATAAAGAGTGTCTAAAATTTTATTTGTCCCACTTTTAATTTGTTTAAGGAATGGTCCGTCGGAAGCTATAAGTAAGTCATTGCCAGGAGTAATGGCTATCCCGTAAACCTCAATATTGAAATTTAAAATCTCCTTCAGTTTATTCCCCTCGCATTTTACTTTCTGCAATCCTGTGTGAGAAGAAAATAATCTCACTCCCTTTTTATGAAACCCTTCACCAATCTACAACAAATCATCTAAGGATATTTCAAGTTGAACAACCCCCCTAAATTTCGTATGATATGATTCAACAATAGTTATATCAACATTAGCAGAAACCTTGCCAGTAGGTAATGTACTACTGATATCTTTGTTGGGGGATGATATTTTCCCGATATTTTTGATATCCAAAAATCCTATGTTCCCCAGCAGTTTTGATTTTTGGATGAATGATATGTTTACAAACACTACACATCAGTAAGTCACATTCTAAACATTTCCAGGAGATTTTAGGATCCTTTTCACATAACTGACACTGAATTGGAGACTGTATTCCTAACTGAGATTTTGATAAGGCCATATTGAACAGATAAGAATATTTATATCACACATATATTGTCATGTGTTTACTTCAATGTTTAAATTGGTTCAAGGGTAGCATATTTTTAAATGTTTGATAGTTTCTATGCAGATACTATCTCCCACTATACCATTATGCTCAATATTTAAATTGAAGGAAAATAATTGGTAATTACATTTAGTCATTCAAAATAATTTTACTGACTTGAATGTAAATTCATATGTTTAAAACTTAAAGGAATGATTTTTAAATAATTTTGATCAACTGTTTTGTACTTATCGTTGTATAAATAGAATAACAAATTTCTACCAAATAGTGCTTAGAATCTTTTTTTTTATTTTAGCTGAAGGGTAAAATTGTACATATGAAATTGTAATAGGGTGTTTGAGCAAAAATGCACAACCCAAATAACTATATATAAAACAGTTGAGAATCAGTCTGTTGATTTGTTGACATTCTACTTGTTGTTAAGTAATTAGGTGATATATTGAATTCTACAAACTAACTAATTGTTCAACAAAAATACACAATATATAATTATATTTTAGGTAGCAGAACTTTACGTCTTTTATTTGTTGCCTGTCATCTTGTTGTTAAATCTAATGGTCTAAATGGTCTATCTTTTGTGTTAATGACTGTACTTCCAGAATATATATTAATTAAGTCCTTGTTTCCAAATACTATCTACCTACCTTCATTATGCTCACCAGTTAAAAGAATTATGTCAATCATAAAAATGTTTTCATTTTTAGTGGCAGTAATATTAACTGGATAGGTGAATGAAATACAGTTGGGTGCAGACCAAGCATTACATAAAGTAAACGCAAGTTAACGCGGCGTGCACATATTTCGTTAGTTAACTTTAAATTTCGCGTTTACTAGTAAACGCCCGTTTACTTCATTTACGTTAACGCGGTCAAAATGGAAATTTCTAATGTCTACTCGAGTAAACGCGCGTTTACTCTGTGTCCGTTTAGTCAGTAGTAAACGGCCGTTTACTTCAGATTTCACAAGTTTAATTTTACGTGCACGTAAAAGTAAACGGGCGTTTACTACAGATTTCTAAATTGTATTTTTACGTGCACTTAAAAGTAAACGCGCGTTTACTTTTCGCGTTAACTAATTGTGTATATTATAAAATAATCGTCGCGTGCATTTGTACATTTATTTATGTTGTTAAAATGACTTAATATTTTACGTATTTGTGTTTTAAACCTTAACATTCAAAAACACTTTTTATTACAAATATAAACATTAATTAATTGCAAAAAAAAAAATTCAGTTCCAAAAACTTTCAACAGCGGCTTTTTTACTTTTTCTGTTCAAAATTTACATGTACAAATATCAACTCACAAACCGGCATATTTAAAAAAAATATGCTAAAATTGATTATTTCAAAACTATGTGTACATGTAAATTATGTTGTTAAAGTAATTTGTCAACATTCTTTACGGCAGATTCAACTAGGTTAATATGCTTCAAGAATTAAAATAAATGACATATCGTACAAAACTTTGGTTCTATGCCGTAGCACATTATCTTTAAATCTAAAAGTTAATTTGACGGATATTTTGATGTACCTTATCATGTGATATATTAGGTCAGTGTATCCAGGATACGAGGACAATCTGCGTTAACGCGCGTTTACTACAAACAGTAAACGGGCGTTTACTTTATTATACAAAATTGGAAGACACGCCTTTTTCGCGTTAACGCGAAGTAAACGCCCGTTTACTCTTTACAAAATTAGAAGACGCGCGGTTTTTGCGTTAACGCGGAAGTAAACGCGAAAGTAAACGCCCGTTTACTATTTATGTCTACTAAAATTTCGGAGTTAACGCAGAGTTAACGCGGCGTTTACATGAAGTGCACGCGAGTAAACGCCGCGTTAACTTTTAAGGCCCGTTTACATGTAATGCTTGGTCTGCACCCAACTGTACCTTCAGTCTGGTCTTCACCGTATATACCTTCTCATGATTCCCTTCTTGGTTCATTACTATCACTGTGTCCTTATCTTCTGTATAACTACAAGATCCTACTATTACCTTATTTGGTCTAGTTACGTTCACAGATGATGGCTGATATGGATGCACATTAAAAACAGTATATACAACTTTCTTAAGTGTACTGTTGACCCTTCAACAGCTAAAAGTATGTCATAAGAGGGAGTAAGTCCCACGTCAATAACATCAATGTTAAAACTAGATATCATTTTTAGTGTATTTCCCTCGCATTTGACTTTCTGCAATCCTGTGTGGAAAAAAAATCTCATACCCCTTTTATTGTCTCCACCACCAATTCACAATGCATCATCTAAAAACATTACTAAGTGACGAACCCCGTCTAATTTGGTTTGATATTCCTCAACAAGAATTATATCAACATTAGCAGAATCCATGCTGGAGGGTGATACTACCAATATGTTTGCTGGGTGATGATGAAACTTCCCATTTCTTTGAAAGATATAATCCTATGCTCCTCAGCAAGTTTAATTTTAGGATGAATGTTATTCTTACATACACTACACATAAGTAAATCACATTCTAAGCATTTCCACGAAATTTTAGGATCTGTTTCACATTATTGGCACTGAATCGGTGATTTTATTCCGAACTGAGGTTTGGATAGAGCCATTATCTAATTTGTGTAGAATCCAGATAGATAATTTTACTCCCTTGATTAAAATATATCAAAAAGACAATATAAACTGTTCACTTTTCCAAGAAAGTTTTTGTTAGATTTCCTGGTGATAGCCATGTTATGAGAAACAACTTTCACATATTTCATTTAAAAATGAATGTTTAAAAGTTAATCTTATTTGATAAACGTTTTAGCAATGGCAGATTTCTAAATCTTTCCTTGTGATGTTACCCCCATTTAGCCTTTAAAGTTTAGTCTTTGAAATGAAAAACAATTATGTGTATAAATTAACTGGATGGAATTCATAGATTATCGTTGGTCATCTCAGAGAGATTGATTTTCTCTTCTGAGCCGGTACAGCGAAAGTGAGAAAAACAATCGAGTTGAGATGACCAATGATAATCTGTTTATCGATATTTAACTTATGACGACGTTATTAGTTTTATTGAAACCGGCACATGCCCCCTTTCTACTAACTATAATTTTTTATATCACTCTACTGTGCTGAGAAAGGAAATTATCAGTCAGTAAGATCAAAGGAAAATTTCGTAAATTAACGATCAATTCATTTATCGTTGATTTGTACATTTTCCTTTTGAGGTATCCTGACTACTGTCAGTATCAGCGGACATGGATGAGTGAACTTGGTTAGGATCTACTATCCCTTTTATTCACAAAATCGGACATAATTTTCTCTTTAACAGAAATGCACTAATTTCAGTTTGTACTGTTCCAATGTGTCTCCTTTTCCCTTTCAATCTGTTCAGGCACTATTTAGAGATAAAATCATATCAAGACCTAACATATAAATATTGACCAAATAGATACTGCTATCACACAAGAGAAGCTAAATACAAAACTAATAAAATATGCACACTTTGAGACTTTATTTTAGGACTATCATATAGAATTGGTGCTATAAATTAAGGAGATAATCGCAATTTCATTGCAAGTGTAATGTACCTCTGGTATCTTTCATCCCTCTTTGTTAATAGTAGTTATCCATAGACTAAGGAACAAATAGAAGAACAAATTATAGGTTAACTTAAAACCTTCAATGTTTCATATTTCTGGCCAGGGTTAAAAAAAATAAACAAAATAACTATAAAAAGTGAAAGTGAATAGTACAAAGTTGAGTTAGGTCTATTGAAATGTTTTAAAATAAAAATTAGCTTTCAGATAATTTACCGTTAGCCTACATATGTTTTGCCCTAGACGTGTTGCCGATATCTGATTTCTTTCAAGTGTCTGCTTACACAATGCTTTCCTAAAATCAATGTGATTGACTTCATGATGAACACTGAGTGTATTACGAAATGATAAATTTGAGTTTCAAGCAAATTATCCATCCGATTATAAACAAGAAAACTTTTAAAACAATAACAAATCTGCTGATTAGATCGTATCATTCTATGCTTTGTGCAAAAAAAATAGATTTGAAACGTCTGCAATAGTTCATTTTCAATACTTTGTGCAAGAAAACGACATTTTTGACTGCACTGTGACAAAATGTTCAATGACATAATTCCGCCTGTGACATCAAATGTGATTTGCCGTCATTCGAACCGATGAATAATTGTTTATTTTCTTCTCTGTTATATTAGTGTTTTATAATTTTCATATTACCTATAAAAGGAATAAAGTACCCTTTTTATACTGACTTTATCACTAGTAAATATCATGCTTGACCATAGGTCTCACTTGGTATTGTTTACGTAATAACGTCACTGTCAAAATCAAAATGTACTTTTTTAATGAACATCTGAAGGAAGTTTAAAATATTATAATTTTATTTGGTTCAGAAATTGTGCTTCTATTGATATCTCTGTTTGATTATATTGACCATAATCTGAATTGGTAAACAAATCCTTTCGTTAAATGGATATTTTGCAACAGGAATGATACTATCAAACAAGTAGCACGCTTTGCTTTCAGTGTATGTTGGTATTGTTTAAACATTAATTTGACAATGTTGTCCTATGTGAGTAAATATATGAATTATGTGCAACCTATTATTCATCAGACATGTGTTCTGATTTAGGATGTTATAGTACAAAGCATTAATATGTACCCTTTCACCCTGAATTAGTTTCTAACTATGTGTATACCTCTTCCAATTCCTCAAACCAGAGCTTTCAAAAACTTCTGATTGTATGTGCTTGAGGTAAAAACAAATACTTATGTTAATGAATACAATTGCAAATGATTTGAATAGTCAATCAAGTTCTCTTCCTCTAGCCATGGCGTTGTCAGTTTATTTTCAATCTATGAGTTTGAATGTTCCTGTGGTATCTTTTGCCCCTCCTCCGAGATCTGTTTTCTTCCCTTTTGATACTATAAATCTCTGTGTAAACTGTTTATGTGAAGTAATCCAGGTTATTAATAGTTAATGTCGTCAGGAATAATTTATGGTAAAAAACTTTACTCAAAGAGATATTTTGCAAATGTACAGTATGTGAAATATAGTTTTAAATAAGGCCTTTGCTCATTCCTTTTCTGACCAAATACTACATGTTCACCCTGGGTTTGTTCCCAAAAAGTCTCTGTTTGCCTTACTTTTATTTAAAATTATGCAGGTGTTATGGCAAACGGACCAAGATTCCCACCAAGAATAACCTCTTTGTCTTATGGTCACTGGTTGATCAAACTATCTCACTGTCAGTAATACCACATCTCCATATAGTATGTTAGTCTTTTGACACAAACATAAAGATACAGTCCGAGGTCAGAATTAACAATACGTTTGTCAATCTTTAATCCACAAATTTTTAAGAACCTCATGAAATTCTGTTGTGTGATTTCAGAGTTAGGATTACCTGCATACGGGGTATATATATCTCCCAATTGATACGATATTCCCGTGCTTGTATTTCCTATCATGATTATCTTGATAGAGGGTTGCTGCTCACAAGGAAGCTATTAAACTAAGAGATCCAAATGGTGAAGTTAAAGTCATCCCTTCGTAAATTTTACGGACGCCATCACGAGTTGGTTGACCGTTATGAAATAACCGTTTCACAAATGATATCGGATATGTTCCTTACGTCGTAACTACAATCCCCTTCCCTTTCATGAATGTGACCTTCCGAGTTAGACTGTTTGCCAGATTTGTTATAACATAAGCAACACGAAGTTTTTGGTGGGATTCGTGTTGTTTATTCTTTAGTTGTCTATGTTGTGTCATGTGTTCTATTGTTTGTCTGTTTGTCTTCTTTAATTTTCAGCCATGGCGTTGTCAGTTTATTTCTAATATATCAGTTTGACTGTTAATTCCTCTGGTATCTTTCGTCCCTCTTTCAGAGGAGTAGCGATGTCAAGAACATGACATACGGACGAACAAACAAACAGCCAGACAGACGGGTCATACACATTATACCCGACGCAATAAATTGCGTGAGGTATAATGATGTCATTTCCTTTTATGGTGTCCATCACCAATCCACATGAATCATCTAAGGTATTTATTGCCAACTGAAAAAAAAACCTTTTAAAGTGGTTTGATATTCTTCAACTCATTTCGTACTAACACTGGGAGGGTCAAGACTGGTGTCTGTAGTGCTTTTCCAGTAACATTCCCAGGGGATTTCAGGATCAGAATATCATAATTAAAGCTGAATTGGTTTGGGATAAAAGCTATGTTGTACTCATGTTTTAAAGAATTACGATAACTGATTTGAATCATAGTAATGACTGATATACATTTGTTGTAGTTATATTTTGTTTAGTTTGCATTGAGAAATAATGAAGCAGTTTTAACCAACTTGTCAGCTAAATAATCATTGCTTTAAACTATGTACCGCTAGTAATTTCCTGGTGAAAAACATTGAACATTTCAGTGAAAATATATAATTGCATCTGTTTTGTTTTCAGTAGTGACTGTAACTTATTCGTGATTTTCATAAATCAATAACATAATAACATCTTCACAAATGAAAGTTTTAATCGACAAATAAGATAAAGTCAGAAGTTGTAATACTTGTATTCTTACAATGCACACATATGTCTTTGCTGTAATCAAGATGTTGTTGTTGTTGTTGTCTTTAAACGGTTTTGATTTATAAGGTTTAAGACAACCACAGCATACTTTAGTACCAATTCTGATTACACTGTAAGCCTGTACCACCAGACATAGTTTGTTCACTTGACTTATTTATTCAAAGTTAACTTATTTTCAAAACGCAATCCAAATTAGACTTTAAGATTTAAAAATAAATCTGTCATTATTAACAACCTATTAATTTCAGTTTATATAGAATGGCTTTATCTGTTCCTTCATCTTTGGTTGTTGTTCCTATATAAAGCATACGCAAATGTCTTGCAAATCTTATGGAATATGGATGAGCAATCCTTTTGTTTTTAGTGCTGATGTATGTCATAAGCTGCCCCGAACAGTTAAGAATATGAAGAGTGCTGCTGTACATATCAACAACTATAACATTGTCAGTGGGTGTTGTTGTTAAATCTATTGGTGTGAATGTTCTAAATTCAGTGCTGATGGCTGAATGTCCGGAATACGTATTGATAATGTTGTCATGATCACACACTACAACTTGTCCTCCACATTCATCGTCTTTGTGGTCTATCACAAAAATATTGTTGTTAGCTGATGTTATTTTCCATGGATAGGTAAAGGAAATACTGTTAGTATGATCTCCTCGATATATTCTCTCGTGACTCCCCTTATGGTCCATTACTATCACAACGTTTCCATCTTCATTCCAAGCTCCTACTATCACCTTTTTTCTATATACATGAATGGACAAAGGCAGATATGATTTTAAATCGTAGACAGTGTCAGTTACTTTATTTGTTCCACATATTATTTGTTTTAGTAGTGACCCGTCTGTAGCTATAAGTAAATTATTAACGGCTATGCTTTATATATTAATGTTAAAACTAGATATCACCTTAAGCTTATTTCCTTCACATTTCACTTTCTGCAATCCTGTGTGTGAAGTAAGCAATCGTTTTCCATATTTATGGATTCCTTCACCAATCCACAATGAATCATCTAAGGATATTGCCATTTGAAAAACCCCTCTTAATTTGGTTTGATATTCTTCGACAATAGTTATATAAGCATTTGGACTTTTCTTGCTGGGTGTTGATTTTTCCCAATATCCTTGATAGATAAAATCGTATGTTTCTTGGCAGATTTGGTTTCCGAATGAATATTATTCTTACAGAGGCGTAGCATCCTAATTTATATTGGTACGGCAGAAAATCATGATGGGTCGCGAAGCGACGCATCCCGCCTCTACGAGGCGATTATGCGGCAAGGATCAAAATCCTGCATTCTGACAACCTCCAGACACTTAAATTTGGTTCTCTAAAACCCTAGTTTTATGGGCAACAATTTAAAATATGACTCTTTTTTTTTAAAATCAAAATATAAAAATTTATGATAAAAAGTGCAACTTGAATCCTGCATTCTGACAATCTCCTGACACTTAAATTTAGTTCCTAAAAAACTTGTTTTATGTCCAATTATATTACTCTCTTGTGTTAAAATCAATTTCAAAATATAGAAAACAGAATTTGAAACATGAATCGTGTCGAAAAGGCAGCAATTAAACTTTATCAAAAAAGTTGAAGGCCGTTGAACATCTTATAATTAGCTAAACTAAATACACGCACTTTAACTTTGTGTTGGACACCTTGCCTGCCTTGGCATTCTCCTACAATACTTTGATTGTTTTTGTTTTTGAAAATTTTTGACAGAAAAAAAAAGCGCCATTCCGAATATGCATACCGGTTGTAGGAAATTATTAAACTATCAAATCTTCGCTAAAAGTATTCAGGAAGTAAAGAAAACTATGAACAGACCGATGAACAGATTTTCAAAATTCCTTTTACAAAGACCAATAAATAAACATGATGGATAACTTTCAGAATTTCTCATACAATATCAAGTAAGGGTAAGACAAACGACGAATCTATGACACTGCGAAAAAAATGTATTTTCATTGTGAATATGGTTTCATCGCAATAACGATCAATAAGTTTATGACGACAATGCTAGAACTGCTTAAGTGATAATATAGTAGCAGCATAACAATGTTCAAACAACTTAGAACAAACAAAGTAAGAACATTTCTAGAGAGGGACATCCCGATTTACAAGTCATTCATAATGGCATCGTGATTACAGATTAGTTTGTATATATTGTATCGCCATCACTGATCATCACTGCTAGCGATCCGATGGATACATCTGTTGTAGAGTTGTCACTCGTTCAGACGTATTTAAATATTCTAATCATCAACCCAACAATGTTAGAAATGTAAATTTGCGTTAGCAAATTTTTTGTTTTTCCCTCATCAGAATTCGAACTGAGATATCGTGGTACCAAATTGAATTGCACTATAATCGGCGAGCTAGACCAGTCGACCACTTTGGCTCTTATCAAAAGTGATAAACTAGAAAATATGCAACTTGAAGCGGCTATGCTAGTTACTGGCGGTACTAAGCTATCACCCATAAACAAATTATACAATAAAACAGGATGGGAGTTACTATCAGAAAGACGACGGTAAAAAACATGAAATGTTTCACAATAAGACCCCTGATTATTTAAGCGATATTATCCCTCACAACTGTTTAATATTTATATATATGACACAAGACGAACGAATGACACACAACATATAAAGTGTAGAACAGCATTGTATCAGAAATCTTTTCTTATGTCAGTCATTCGATCCTGAAATGCTTTTCTGGACGATATCAGATTTGGTCCCATCTAAGTTTACACTTAAACGTTACCTTAATCAAAATTTAAGTAAAATACCAAATTATTATTTATATGGAGAAAGGAAAGGACAAATACTTCATGCGAGAGTTCGGATGGATTGCAGTAATCTAAACGAACATGTATTAAGAGAAATCTTGAAGAAATTAAAAACTGTACTTGTGGTAGAATCGAAAGCAGTAAGCATTGTCTTCTCGAGTGTACTCCCTTGTCCGAAAACGTACAATAGAAACTATTCCGTTCCCATAAAATATAAAACACTCCTGTTTGGCAAAATAACCTCAGTCAAGAGGAAAATCTACTTGTGTTTAAACAAGTTCAACAATTTTTAGTAGATTCAAGGCCATTTGGAATATATAGTATTTCATGGTTAGGATCGTAATTGGGTGAGACAGTCTTGACAAAGTCCTGGACACACACCAACCCGGTACATATCATATAGGAAAGATCAGACAAAAAAATCAATTTTTTATTTGCAGTTATTTGCCTTTTTTACACAGGGAGACTGATTAATATATGAAGAGAAATACTGATTCGAATCCCTAAGTAATGTATTTCTGTAATTATATGCATATGACATGTATACATGTACATGTTTGTTTTATATGATATGTTTTAAAGAAAAAAACCCAGGTATTTCAGGGGGAAAGGTTGGTAACCGGAAAAAAAATTCATAACAGTTAGATGCAGAGAGTTCAGGGAATATAATGGAATAGCATTTTCTAATAGCATTAAACGTGTTTGTAAACCGTCAAAGATCAGACTTGGGGCTTCAGTAACTAAAATTAAAAAATATCACTGTGACTAGGACTGGTCTATCATTATGTACTTTATTTCAAAGGATCATGCAAAGGTTGGCACGTCTACTATGTGAATGCTAGATTTATATCCACGGCAAATATTCGTAACACTTGCTTTCAGATTTTAGCGTCACGGAACTCTAAATACTTTTATTTTTTTTTTCGATCTCACACAGTAGATTGCAGATTTGTAGAGTGTAAAACTCCAAAATTACGAGAAATTATATACAACCAAGTGTAGCACGGAACTTTTGAACATTTAGTTTATTATAAAATTGATATTTTCCAATAAAAAATGTGTTAAATTACAAGTGAAAATCGCATTCAGTTTTTTTCGTATGTTTTGTTCAAAATGCAACATTCTTTGCAAACACTTCTTAAAATCTTGAAGGAAAACAAAAAGCCATATATACAACGCACATTAGCAAAAATGAAAGACGCGATCACAAAAATTTACCATAGCACAAATGATATCACACATTCACAATGGCGGGATGTATAAGTACCGAGCCACGTCAAATAGATATTACCAAAACATGACTATTGATAAAACAGTAAAAATGTGTTACTGTATATGGTGTTGTTGAAGTTGGATTATATTCCGATCGTCTTGGTGCATAGAAGCAGAATGTGCATTTTAACAATGTGCAGATCGTTTATTTGTCTATGTAGCGGATAGATCGGCACGCAATAAAATTGGGACAACTCGTTTATATTTTAGTTATGATTACTTAAACTTTATGGTGCATGCATACAGAGTAACTGACAATATTTTTGTTGCAAAAAATAAAATAGCAAAAATACCGAACCCCACCCAGGAACATTCAAAACGAAAATATCGTTATCAAATGGTAAAGTCAAAAGCTCAAACACATCAAACGAATGAATAACAACTTTCATATTCCTGACTTGGTACAGGTATTTTCTAAAGTAGAAAATGCTGGACTAAAACTGGTTTTATAGCTTGCTAAACTTTAATCTTGTATGCCAGTCGCACAAAATTCCATGCTTTCCGCACAACGTTTGTTTCTCCATTTGAGAGTTCTAATTAACTTTGATTCTTCCATGCCATTTGTGTTTAAACCAGAACAATTGTACAAGGCAGTAACATGCTATTGATAGTACTATTACTGTTCATGACCATATGCATGGTCAATTAAAATCTTTTGTAAGTAAAAAAAAAATCCGTACTTTGGTTAATACAGGGCAATTATTCGTTATCGTATCGTATACGAGTTTTCGAACTTTGCTTATGAATGTATACCGTATATTGCTATGACTTCTACATGGACCTTTCTGTCATGATTTTTTCTGTAAAATCTTTATTTTCTTTATTTCCATTGAAAACCCTGATTTTTCTATATTTTTATATACATTTTAGGTACGGCATGCCGTACCAACGAACATTATTGGTACGGCGACCGGCTGCTACGTTATATACATTACACATCAGTAAGTCACATTCTGAACATTTCCAGGATATTTTAGGATCCTTTTCACATAACTGAAACTGAATTGGAAACCGTATCAATTGTGGTCTAGATGAAAACAGGATAAACCTATGATACCATTTAAATGCATACCGGTATCATGACAGATAAAGTTAAATATTAGCCTGATATAAGTTTATAAGTATGCAATAAATCTAGTACAAAAGGAATTTCTACAAATATTGATTCTTTGAAGACAGTTTTATACATGTACTAAAAGATATGACTGAAAGTTAGAACAAATACATGTTAAGGTTAAACTCCAAATAGTTCAGATGATATAACTGTACAACAGAAAGTGTTCACGTTAATTATATCACTGATTCTGATTCGTTCAGAGTAATTGCATGATTTTGAAGTCTTATTGAAAAAAAGGCAAAGCAAAAAATATTTATAGATGTTGAAAATGTGGGTCCATCTTTAAACTGACTGCAAATTCCGAAATGCAACCACACAAAAGCTCAATGAAGAGAAACCAGACACTTTCAAAACATATAATCATATGACACATTTTTAAAGGTCATTTTTTTATTATGTTCATATTTGTTAATACCGAGTTTTCCTTTGTATAGTTTATTTCAAGGAACTATATTGTTACTATTTTCGTACAATATGACTTCAGTTTGAAGTGTCAAATAAACCACAAACAAGAATTGATCTAAACAAAAGTAAAAACTAAGCTCCAGATAAATTTAAAAAAGTGGAAGTCCATAAAAACTGACAAAATCAATTGCAATTGATCAACGTAAAAATCGAAAAACAACTGCTATATTAAAACAGTTAATCAAACTAGTTAAAAGGCAATTACAACATGTGTCCACGAATTAAAATATCAATCTATGCATATCAAATGGATTTAGTGTAATGACTTCTTAAGGTAGATCATAAGTAAATATTTTTGGAGACAGAATTTTCTTATACTTAGCCAAAATGAAGATTTTACTATGCTTTTTTCAAAAATATAATAAAAAGTATGGGTCACCGTGCTATTTTTTAAGCTATATGTCGTTGAAAATTGCTTAAATTTGGTTAGATTGTTCATGGAAAAACACATTTGTGTGCATAAAAAAAATCTATGAGATAGAGTTTTGAAATTAATTGTTAAAAGATAGTTTTTGTAATATATTTTAAGAAAATAAAAAGAAAAAATGGTGTCACCGAACTTGTTTTCTTGCTACAAGTAAAAAGAAAAAAATTCCCTATCAGTCCAGTATAATTTTTTTACTAAAAGAGTTATCTTCCCTTAAATGGCCCATTTGAAAAAAAAAATGATTCTAAACACAAAATAAATGATAATTGTTTAAATATTTTAAATTATACAAAAAATTACCAAGTTTTCTTTATATTATTAAACAGTCTAACCTTTAAATTGCAAATCTGTCTCCAAATTTGCAGATTTAGGCAAATAACTAGACCCATTTTTTACTGTGATTGTACAATCCAAGATGGCGGTATACCATCTATCTACCTTAAATGAGAAAAACATTATCATTTCAAAGTATAAATATTGAAAGGATGTAGGACCATAAGTTTCCATAGCTTTAGAGCAATACACATATTAATTATCTTTTAATTAGGAAAACTTAATCAAACCTACAACTGATAAAGACATTTTTAAAAAATCTTACGACGAACTTGATATACTAGTAATCTATAATACTAAAATAACGAAGGCCCAATTTGTCAGCCGTCATGGGGTGAAAAATGACAAATCAAAAAATTCGACTTTATACATGTAAATAGCTTATATAGGACAATGGTGTAAATTAAAAATTAACAACTTCAGACCCTTATGATTTCCACATAATTAATATTGCCAATAATTAACCATTGAAGTTCCCGGTCGTATCCGATACCGATACCAATAGTATAGGTAGCAATACACAGTTAGGAGTTTAGTTTCGCATTTTGGCCCCGGTGGATTTTGCAAATAGAAAAGTTATTTTGTAATAAAATTCATTTTTCGAAAGCTGGGTGCTAATTTAGCTTTCAAAGATGGTTTATAAGATCATCAAGATTATTTGTTACATGTTTTATGGGCTATTGTCTGTTGGACAATCCGTATTTTCATAGCTAGACCGGCCATCGGTTCAGAAATTAATGTTATGTTTACAAACACCTTTTGACGCAATTTTACAAAAAAATGAGATGAAAGACATATTTTCATTGGATTTGCTGAATGATATATGTACACAGTTTCAGAAAAGGTATCACTTCAAGCGATTGAAATTCTACATTTAGCCAAATTTTGGGGAAATATGTGACATCTTTTTCCCCCTTTTTGCAATATTCTATAACAAATAAATGCAGATTGTTGCCATGGATACACCAAAAAGAAATTATATTTTACCATTTTATATACTGGATATAAAATCTATGGAAGATTCTGATTACATACATATACACATATATGACACAAACAGTAAGCTTGATATTGCAAGAAAGCAATGAAAAGGGGATGGTAAAATTTATAAGGGCAAATTTTAATATTTTTTCTGAACTGTTTATTGCTACCATATTCACCTGTTACCTACCTATTACCTTAACTGTACGTTCCGCATCCACCAAACGGTGTATTAGGATTTTATATACACCGATTATAATCACAGGGTTGGCACTACTAAATTCAATCATTGTCAAATTTGTCCCTATTGTAGGATAATGTTGTTGATTAACAAAATACTCCATTCCAGGACCTTTTGTTTTCAAAATAATTAATATTACCAATTATTGATAAGTTTCAGGTCGACGATTTCAAACAGAAAGTTTTAAAAGCAGAGAAAACTGTGTATCTTATAATCGACATGACTTAAGCAGATGACAATACCAATACTAAATTAAGGCTTACGCATAGTAACTTCAATTCAGTTACGGACTCGCGATATCACAGGTGTGTTCTAGTAACTTTTAAGAATAAGATTTATCAAAGGTTCACTATGAATATATACATCGATATTGATGTGATATCCTGTTTGTGTTAATGTCAACTAAGGTACACCCAAATTTCTCAACTACGTCTTCTATATAGAACAAGAAGATATGGTATGATTGCCACAGAAACAACTATCCACCAGTGATCAACTCCCTTGAACATTGGTGTAAACAGAAGAATAAACTATCAAAAGGGCTGGTTGATGGGAATGATACAAGGCAAAACTAGATGTGTCAAATAGTTATCAAAGGTACCAGGATTATAATTGTGTACGCCAGACGCACGTTTCGTCTACATAAGACTCATCAGTGACGCTCGTATCAGCCAAACAAGTACAAAGTTGAAGAGCATTGAGAATCCAAAAGTTCCAAAAAGTTGTGCCAAATACGGCTAAGGTAATCTATGCCTGGGATAAGAAAATCCTTAGTTTTTAGTAAAATTCAAAGTTCGGAAACAAGAAATTTATAAAAATTACCACATTATTGATATTCATGTCAACACCGAAACGTTGGGCTGGTGATACCCTCGGGGACGAAACGTCCACCAGCAGTGGCATAGACCCAGTGGTGTAAATAGTTTTCAAAGGTACCAGGATTATAATTTTGTACGCCAGACGCGCGTTTCGTCTACATAAGACTCATCAGTGACGGTCATATCAAAATATTTATAAAGCCAAACAAGTACAATGTTGAAGAGCATAGAGGATCCAAAATTCCAAAAAGTGGTCAAAACGACACGAATGGCCCCGTCCCAAAAAGTTTTAAAATCTGCAATTTCAATATATACACATGGGGACACAAACATGATGGTAGTCTCACATATACAAAAATCAGCTCAAAATCTGGAGGCGTATAGAAAAAAATTCTGTATAACTGTCAAAAATTAGCGGAGCGGAAAGAAACTTTGAATTGAGCTGTAACTCATCATGGTTATCTCACATACCAAATATCTGAAGGCGTTTAGAAAAAAAATCTGTATAACTGTGATTTTCAACAATTTCTAAAGGCCAAAGCCCGTAATTTCGACAAAAAATAGTGGTGCGGAACGAACCTTAAACTTGATCTGTAACTCATCATGGTTAACTCACATAATAAATACAATATTTATAGAGCGCATTATATAATAACAAAAACTACTCTAAGCGCTTCACATTTAAAAATATATAAATACAAAAATACATAAATCATAGATTACAAAGCACTATCTTAAAAGAATCAAACAAGCATATAAAAATTTATAAGATACTTAAAAAAGAAAAAAAACAGAAATAAAAGAAATGAAAAATGCATGTACCCTAAAATATACAAAACTGTCTAAAACTAATGCAGTCAATTAAAAGTATATAAAATCTACAAGAAATCCTTAAAAGCAGTCCGAAATAAATGAGTCTTGAGTTGCTTTTTAAAACCATCTAAAGAATTTACACTCCGTAAAGACAATGGCAAATTGTTCCAGAGTGTAGGTGCAGCCTTGTCAAAACGCCTCTCACCGTAGCTTTTTGTTCGAACGTCATTTGGAGGATGTAGAAGCATACTATTTTCCGACCTGAGGGATCTACTTGGCTTGTATGGAGAAATTAAATTTTGAAGGTAACTAGGAGCCTTGCCATGCTGTGCTTTATAAACATATAAAAGAAGTTTATATTGGCAACGGTAATGTATGGGTAGCCAGTGTAATGATATTAAAACAGGCGTAATTGAGTCAAATTTCCTTTTTCGTGTTATCAAACGCGCTGCTGTGTTTTGGACCCGCTGCAATTTACTGATAATGTTGGTGTTAGTACCGTACAACAATGCATTGCCATAGTCCAGCCTTGATGTAACTAGGGAGCACACTAGTGTTTTACAGGCTTCAACTGAAATTAAAGCTCGAATTCTACCAATATTTCGAATTTGGTAAAAACAAGCCTTAGTGATCGCACTGGCTTGATGTTCCATACTGATGGTTTTATCAAAGTACATTCCCAGATTTTTCACACAAGAAACGTCGCTTAACACTGTTCCATCAAATGTCAGACGAAAATCTGAAAGATGCTTCAATTGATGTTTTGGTGCAAAAATTATTAATTCTGTCTTGTCTTCATTAAGTTTCAACATGTTGGCACTCATCCAATCACCAATATCAGACAAACATTTTTCTAGTCGTTTGGACAGATCGCACCAGTCTCCTTTCGGTCTTATGATTTGATAAACCTGAGTGTCGTCTGCGTACGAATGGTATGACATTCCATGGCGCCTACAAATTTCGCCTACTGGTTTTGCAAAAATACAATATAGTTTCGGCCCCAAGACCGAGCCCTGCGGTACACCAAAATCAAGTTTGATATCGTCAGATTGTACTGATCCTATAGCAACACGTTGAGTCCTGTTTATAAGATACGATTTTAACCATAGCAAAGCATCTCCGGTAACGCCAAAAGAATATTCCAAACGATCAAAAAGAATCTGATGGTCGATGGTATCAAAAGCGGCCGAAAGATCGAGCATGAGCAAAACGGCACAATAGTTATTATCTAATGCATAGGCAATATCGTGATGAACACGTAAGAGAGCAGTTTCCGTGGAATGACATGTACGGTAGGCTGACTGAACACTATCATGTAGAGAATGTGAATTCATGTGATTTTCCAGTCGAATGTCGACAACCTTTTCCAGTGTCTTTGAAATGAAAGGTAAGTTGGAGACTGGTCGGTAGTTTTTGAGGACCTCTTTATCTAGATTTGGTTTCTTAAGTAATGGTCTCACAACAGCTTGTTTGAACGACAGTGGTACACATTGTTCTGATAGCGATCTGTTGACTATATCTCAAATATCAACCCAATATCTGAAGGTGTTTAGAAAAAAACCTCTGTATAATTGTTTGTTGCGGAATTACGGAATTTCGGAATTACGGAATTACAGAATTAAGGAATTACGGGATTTCGGACAAAGGTAAAACTATATGGCACCGACAACTTCGTTGCGGGGCAAAAAAAAAAAAAAAAAAAAGTACCAATTTGAGAGTACTGACATTTACTGAAAGCTAGTTCCAAGGCAATAAAGACTACAAGAAATATCAAGTATCCAAGACATTGGACAAATATAGTAAATTGCTAAATTTATTTATTGTAGTGAAAGTGCTTGAGAGTTATACAAAAATAACTATCCTTAAAATCCATAATGCCTTTTCAGACATTGGTGTAGCAAATACATTGAGACAATAAAAAAAGAAGCTAAACATTCTAATGCACACAAAAGTTAATATCTCTATTGGATTAACACCCTGATAAAGTCAGTTTATAATGTTTGTTCTCGTCTCAATCATCATCGTAAATTATTCTTTCTATATACAGTGTACATAGTTGTTATGCCAAATCAAGGACTGTTGGATCTTCAACTATTCCTTTGTCTTTATGTATGATGTAGGTCATCAGCTGTCCTGAAGAGTTTATAATATGAAAAATACAGTTGTACCTATCATCAACAATAACATTGTCCGCAGGTAATGGTAATTAAACCATTGTTGTGACGTCAGCCTATTCATTTACCGTGGATTCTTTTCTTTAGCAAATACTTACAACTTCTCGTCCAATCAAATTGCTTGAATTTGCCTTCTAATTTTCATAGTACATACTTCTTCCGTGTACTAAATAACTTCGCATGAATGACCACAAGGGTAAGGTTTCGTTGTATCGTAATCAAGATGTATGAACAAAAATTGCTACTGGCTATTTTGAAATAAATTCTGTGTTCCAAATTTAACTAAATAGTTTGTATTTATTTTTGAAACAGATTTTTAACATCCTACTAATCAATCTTTTGATCTAAATTTTTTTTTTTTGACAATTAAAAGCTGCTTTCATTAAAATAAAGAGTAACACTTATGGTTCTTTATACCTTGATTAAAGTACAACTCCATCTAAAATTTGTAATCCTTTATCTTACATGCAATTACTTTGTACACAAAAAGAATATGAATATTTTGAAGGGAAAGAATTAATAAAGTAATTTGATATATTTTGTCATAAATTGGTCGATTATTAGTTGCCTAATATCCAGTGACAAATATTTCATGCATGTAAACTATCCACTAGACTACCTATGGGTACATACCAGGGGCAGACCCAGCCATTTTTGAAAGGTGTTTCAACCAAAGATATGGAAGGGGGATCCAACTGTTTGTTCTCATTCAAAAGCATTTTTAATAAGTTTCAGTTTTTATGTGAAATTTAAAAATGTTTTCAAGAATGTAAAGCTTTCACAGCAATTTAAGAATTGTCTGCTTTTCGTCAATTTGTTTTGTCATCTTACCATGTAAATAAGTACATGTATAGTAAAACAATGCTTTATATCAATAAACATACTTACACCAGCAGCTACCTTCTTTTCATTCTAAAGTCAAGGGCCTTTTGAAATCCCATATTTTACAATGATAGTATATAGTGAGTAGATTTACAAAACTATGTAAATGAGCTACATCTAGTCAGCCAAAACATGTCAATAGACTATGTACAGGATTATTCAAGTTGTAAATATGTGCTAAATTGGATAATGTATAGAAAGATATATAATATGAAACTAAGAGCTCGGGGGCAAGCCCCTCGCTCTAAGTTTCATATAACCTTTCTATACATTAACCGACACAGAATTAACGCTTTCTAAATCTGTCGCTGAAATGGGCTCACCATATTAAATTCTTTTGTTTCCTTTGTGTGCCTTATTACATTAAGTTTGAATTGACTAATTAACTATTTTCTGTTCACTAATGGAATTGTTTAAAATAACCTACCTTTAATTTTTGTGATTTCTATATGCCTTCACTGGGGTTCGAACCGTTCCACGAATTCTGATACGTGCTACTGACATCAACATTTCGACGAAACTTCTGAGCTAACAATCGGTTACTATTTAAATGTCTATTTTATATATAAATGAATATATGATATACATCGGTACAACAGACACACAGGGTTTTCTACCTTTATGTATACATAATAGGCAAATAAATAGTATGAATTGGTAGCGACGAGGTTTCATGGTTAAGATAAATGATAATGATAAAAAAAAAAAATGGTTAAGATAAATGAGTTTAAGGTTCGGACTTGTATTTTTAGGTTCAAATCCGTCAATTCTCTTTGTTGTCCCTATTCTCTACTTTTCCAGTTTTTGTTCTTGTTTTGTATGTTATTGTGGATAATTTTTGTAATAAAAGCGAGTTTGGTCGTTTATTTTTGGATTATTGTTGGCTATTTCACATGTTTGAAGCAAAAATGATAACATTCTCATGCTTTGTCCATTTTTGTTTTATAAATTAATATAAAATGATTTTATATTTTACTTGCTTTGTAGTTTGGAAAGTGTATATAAGTACAGCATTATGTTTTAATTTACTGTATGTACTATCAACTTCAACAACAGTGTTTGTCCTCTTTGTCAGATGAAACTACAACAACTTTTCTGATTTTCTAGCTTAAGTGACTAACAAACCAACTGAAAATTTAGAGATCATTGCCAGATTTTAATTAATGTGATTGATGTTACTGCGAGAGTAAAGCAATAATCAGAACTTGCATTCTGAATTAGTTACACCATATATGTAATAGCCATTAACTCTATGGTTAAACATATGTGCGTAAGAATTTTCAGAAAATCACAATAAATAATACTGCATTTTTTGTCTATTATTCAATGTTGCAATTATAGTTGAATGCATGCATGCAAACATTTCTGAATTTACCGTACTTTTAAATCAAAACTTTAAAATAACAAACTTTAACCTGGAACAGCAACCCAATTATTTAAATCCCTAATATTTGCAATTTTATCATAATTAAAGGCAGATTTTTTTCTACCCAATATTTGACTGCAAAATTTCATTTACTTCTCATGTACCAGTTCAGGGGCGGATCCAGCCATTCTAAAAAGGGGTTTCCCAACTCAAGATAAAAAGGGGATATTCCAAAATATGACCGCCTTCAAACCCATTGATCGCCCCCCCCCCCCCAAAAGGTGAATTCCAACACCTGGAACCCCCTCAGGACTTTTTTTTAGTATTAGTAGGATAATTTTACTCACTTTCTGGTTAAAATATTGAAAATTAAATTTGACCATTTACTCAGACAATCATCCACCCTATGCATTTCAAATCTACATAAAAATTAATTGTGGTCTTTGGATAATGAAGATTCCTGAAGTTTCATTTACAGCAAAATTATGAATGTTAACCAACCAAATTAAACACACCAACACTCAACTGTATTACAAAAAGTCCCAACGCTCAACTGTATTACAAAGTCATCAGTTTTTCATCTCTAAAAAGATTTTAGTTTTTATCAATTGTTTACATATGAATGTTCAAATATCAAATACTAATCTACCCTTGAACCCTCTTAACTAGGAAGTAAAATCCAAGTGGTAAAAACAAGGCAATTCTGACAATATCTATCGGGATTCTACACTAATAACATTCTGTTCTATTCAATATGGCCTTATCCAAACCAATTTTAGGAATACAATCTCCAATTCAGTGTCAGTTATGTGAACGTGATCCTAAAATCTCCTGGAAATGTTTAGAGTGTGATTTACTGATGTGTAGTGCATGTAAGAATAACATTCATCCTAAATTCAAAACTGCCGGAGAACATAGGATTATATCTATCAAGGATATCGGGAGTATATCATCACCCGGAAAAGACATTAGTAGTACATCACCTTCCAGCAAGGACTCTACTAATGTTGATATAACCGTTCTTGAAGAATATCAAACAAAGTTAGATGGGGTTCGTCACCTAGCAATATCCTTAGATGATTCGTTGTGGATTAGTGATGGAGACCGTAAAAAGGGAGTGAGATTATTTACTTCCCATACAGGACTACAGAAAGTAAAATGCGAAGGAACTAAGCTTAAGGTGATATCTAGTTTTAACATTGACATTTATGACATTGCTGTTACCCCTAGTAATGATTTACTTATAGCTACTGATAAACCAATACTGAAACAGATCAAAAGAGGAACAAATAAAGTTATAGACACTGTTTATAATGTGCATCCATATCAGCCAACATCTATTTATGTTACCAGAAACAATAGAGTTATAGTAGGAGTTACAAATAATACAGCAGACAATGGCATTGTGATAGTAATGGACCAGAAAGGGAATCATGAGAAGGTTTACGGTGAGGACAAAACTAAAGGCATTTCATTTTCCTTCCCATTGAAAATAGGTGCAACTAACAATGAAAATATTTTTGTGATTGATGCATGTAATGATGGAGATGAAGGTAAAGTGGTAGTTATTGGACATGAGGAAATAATTAATACATATTCTGGACATCCAGTCATCAATACAGAAGATACACCATTTACACCAACTGGTTTGACAACAACTCCTGCTGACAATGTTATTGTTGTAGACTGTCACAACTATGTTCTCCATATCTTAAACTCGTCTGGTCAACTGATAACATACATCAGCACTATGGACAAATGGATTACACAGTTTCCGTGTTCCATAGGACATACAATGGTAGGACAATTTTGTATTTTGTATATTGGAACAGGCACTACGGAAAATAAGGACACAGGAAAACTATATAAACTGAACTTGGTTGGTTGTTAATACCAAAAGAATTACTTTTAGATATGAATATTTTTATTCGAATGTTAACAATATCAACAAATAGACAAATTGTACTTGTATTTTTTTATTAGTATAAAAGGGATTTCATTAACAACATTTCCACATATTATTGATTAACTTTAATACTGATAATGCTTCCAGGTGTGACTTTAGCAGAGAAATTTATTTAAGGAAATGATTTTTATTCTTTGAAATGCATCCATTGTATCTATCTATTCCAAAAGAATGTTTCCCTGTTTGTCTTCTCTTTTCATTTCAGTCTATTAAATAATTTGAACAATGTTGCTGATACATATTGAAAAAAAAAAATTTCAAAAGATATGAACTTTTATTAAGTATTCCATCTATTCACTAATTAATATAAAAGAGCAAGGGAAAAGTAAAACAAAAATACCTAACTCCAATGAATATTCAAAACGTAAAATCCCTAATCAAATGGCAAAATAAATGCTCTGACACATAAAATGAATGAAATACAACTGTCATATTCCTGACTTGGTACAGACATTGTCTAATGTAGAAAATGGTGGATTAAACCTGGTTCTGCGGATCCCTCTCAATTTTATGACAGTCACATAAAATTCTATTATATTGACAACAATGTGTGAACAAATCAAACAGACAAAATGGTTAAAAATGTCAAAATTTGAGCCACAGTAGTCAAGATTGTGTTATAATCTTCATCCCTATGAAAACATGCAAACATATCAACAAGGAAAAACAAAATGGTTTGTAGACAAAGCACATATGCCGAATTGAAATACAAGAAAACAAAAAATTACCTTAGCACAAACACACAATGGTGAGATGAATAAGTACCAATAGTTATCAAATGTACCGGGATTATAATTTCGTACGCCAGACGCGTGTTTGGTCTACATAAGAATCATCAGTGACGCTCATATCAAAATATGTATAAAGCCTAACAAGTACAAAGTTGAAGAGCATTGAGGATCCAAAATTTCAAAAAGTTGTGCCAAATACGGCTACGGTAATATATGCCTTGGACAAGAAAATCCTTAGTTTTTCGTAAAATTCAAAGTTTTGTAAACAGGAAATTTATAAAAAGAACCACATTATTGATATACCAAGCCATGCCAAAAGGATTATAAATTTAAATGGACCAAAAAGGAAAAGATAATCTGACAACAATGTGTACACAAAACCAACAGACAAAATGGGTTAAAATGTCAAAAATATGGTTGCAGCCATCAATATTGTGTTAATCTTTATCACTACAAAAACAAGTTAAAAATGCCAACGAAGCAAACAAAATGGCATATAAGCAAAGAACATATTCAAAAAGGAAATGCAAGAATACAAAAAAAAGATACCATAGCACAATAACACAATGGCTGGATGTGTAAGAACCTAGCCACGCCAAAATGATAGTACCAAAATTGGAACAAACAAGGTTAATAACTAATAGTAAATGAGTAGCAGCTGCAATCTCTTAACTAGATGCTCTAAAGAGCCTGTGTCGCTCACCTTGGTCTATGAGCATATTAAACAAAGGACACAGATGGATTGATGAAAAAATTGTGTTTTGGTGATGAAGATGTGTTTGTAGATCTTACTTTACTGAACATGCTTGCTCCTACAATTATCTCTATCTATAATGAACTTGGTCCAGTATTTACACTGGGAAATATTTTGTAAAAATTTACCAAAAAAATACCAAATTTATGAAAATTGTTCAAAATTGACTTAAGGGGTCTATTGACCATTTTGATCATGTTGACTTATTTGTAGGTTTTACTTTGCGGTACATTATTGCTGTTTACAGTTTATCTCTATCTATAATAATATTAAAGATAATAACCAAAAGCTGCAAAATTTTCTTAAAATTACCAATGCAGGGGCAGCAACCCAACAATTGGTTGCCTGAATGGTCTCAAAATTTCGGGACAGATAAATCTGGACCTAGTGAACATTTGTTTCACCTTCAGATTTGCTTTATATGCTTTAGTTTAAGAGATATGAGCCAAAACTGCATTTTACCATATGTACTATGTCTAGCCATGTCAGCTATCTTGAATAGCGGGCGGGGTCATCATACACATTTTTTAAACAAGATACCCTAATGATGATTGAATTCAAGTTTGGTTAAATTTGTCTAAGTAGTTTCAGGAGAAGATTTTTGTAAAAGATTACAAAAATGAACGAAAAATTGTTAAAAAAATATGGACAATAACTCCTTAAGGGGTCAATTGACCATTTTGTTCATGTTGACTTATTTTTAGATATCTTACTTTGCTGAACATAATTGCTGTTTACAGTTTATTTCTATCTATAATAATATTCAAAATAATAACCAAAAACGTCAAAATTTCCTTAAAATTACAAATTCAGGGGCAGCAACCCAACAATGGGTTGTCTGATATTTGAAAATTCAGGGCAGATATATCTTGTGTTGATAAACAATTTAACACCATGTCAAATTTGCCCTAAAAGCCTTGGTTTCAGAGATATAAGCCAAAATCTACATTTTACCCCGATGTTCTATTTTTAGTCATTGCGGCCATCTCGGTTGGTTGGCCGAGTCACCGGACACATTTGTCAAACTAGATATCACAATGATGATTGCGGCCAAGTATGGTTAAATTTGGCCCAGTAGTGTCAATTATATTCTATTGAATTTAACCTATAAAAGAATGTTTACATTACCTGTTGAAGACCCAAGGATTTTCTCAGATTATCTCATACCTGTCCATGTCAGGTGATAGTCATATAAAATGATGTTTACATTACATGTTAAAGACCCTAGGATTATCTCAGATTATCTCATACCTGTCCATGTCAGGAAAAGGTCATATAAAAGGATATCTACATTACATGTTAAAGACCCTAGGATTATCTCATACCTGTCCATGTCGGGGGATGGTCATATAAAAGGATGTTTACAATACCTGTTAAAGACCCTAGGATTATATAAGATTATCTCATACCTGTCCATATCATGTGACAGCCTATGTGTTATGAGTCATCTAAACAATTGATGCCATGATAGATTGATGTAGGTGAATACACATAATATTGATGAAACAAGCAATGACTTGTATGAATCCCACATATTGGTGACTTACTCATTTAATGATTTTAAAGGGTTACAACTCTAGTTACTACCTTTAACTAAAACTTTAACCCACTAAGGGGCTTCTGGACAAAGAAACGGATTAGTGGATGAAAACAAACACCACAAAAGACATCATGCATATGTATGTTGGTAATCAAAACTAATTTTAAACCACAAACTGATTTTAAATGTTGAACAAAATTATGTATGTAATCAAATACTAAAAGAACTTAAATAAAATATGCAATTTTTATTTAAAATTATTTATTTGATAACATTTAATCAATTCCTATTGTGTTAAAAAGCACATTGCCAATACCCATTTATTGTTTCATTCTATTTTAATACAAAATATCTGCATAGTACAATCAACTTTTAAAGTTATTCTACCCTTAAAATTGTTATAATGAGGTAAACTCACGCAATTTCTGACAATGTATACATCTAGCTATAGGTGAGACACAAATAAACTTCTTTTCTGTTAAATATGGCTTCATCTAGACCACAATTAATACAGTTTCCAATTCAGTGTCAGCTATGTGAGAAGGATCCTACAATCTCCTGGAAATGTTTAGAATGTGACCTACTGATGTGTAGTGTATATAAAAACAACATACATCCGAAAATATAAACTTGTCGGGAACATAAGATTTTGGATATCAAAGATATCGGGAAAATATTGTAACAAACCTAGGGTTGCTATAAACTGTTTTATCATCATTCGGGAGGAGTGGAATCAACGGCAGTGTGAAGAAACACTAAGATTTGTAATACATAACAATAGTATTTATTTCAGACGTATTTTGACTCTTCTTCTTTCAAAATAATAAACATCAAATACACATTCATCTTTCAACAAAAAAAAAACAATAAATTGGGTGGTCAATATAATGTATTTGACAGTTCAAAGGCTTGATTTAGAATGTCAGGTTTCATCTACAGGCTCCTATTTATGTCTTTTTGGCACTAACTATGACGTTAGAGTAAACAACTAATCGGCAACGTCTCTTACGTCTTTTGGTTAGTAACGATTAGAAAGACAAACAGATTTCGTTATAACATTATTGTCTTGTCCGAATTATGTTTAAAAGCGTATAAAACTAAAAGGACATTTCTACATAATGCTATTTTTAAACGGACAGTAAATTCATTTCTCGATACGGCGTATGAACTTAAGTGTAATTTACATAACCTTACGCATTAGATATAATGCTTAAATGAGATCAATGAAAACCCTGTTCTATCATAAATAAAGACAATGTTAATGAAAAGGGAGGCACAAACACATAAATACGCAATTCATCTGCATTGATCAAGTGTTAACTTAAACAAATAATAATATGAGATCGCAAAGTGAAAGTACAAAACGATGTCATGGCAGATGTAAACAAGTTGAATCTCACGACGATATTTGTCAAAATAAATCACTATATGACGGGATAATCAAAGTATTTCATAGGTAAACATTACCAAGATATACATATAAAACTGTCCCTTATCGCTTGCAAAGTACAAATAGTTTAAATCATGAGACAGTATGAAAGTGAATGGCATTAGGCATTTATCGGTGTTTGTGCACTTCCGAGAAGTTGACCATCCGGCAATATTCGAATAAAGATATGTTATATACAATAAATAAAAGGTTAACTAGTAACAATTATCAGTCCAGTTTTGTCACAATATCCTCACCCAACAAAGACAGCAACAGTGAAACAACTCCCAGCCAGGGTAATTCTAAAGTTGATATAACTCTTGTTGAAGAATATCAAACCAAATTAGATGGGGTGTGTCACATAGTATTATCCTTAGATGATTCATTGTGGATTGGTCAAGGAGATCATAAAAAGGGGATACGATTATTTTCTTTACTCACAGGATTACAGAACGTCAAATGCGAAAGAAATGAACTGAAGGTGATATCTAGCTGTAACATTGACATTTATGGCATGGCTATTATTCCTGGTAATGACTTACTTATGGTAGCAATACACAGTTAGGAAAAAAACTTAAAATTGACACTCATAATTTTTAAACACCCTCTTTCCCCTCCTGTCTAACAAAGAAGGCTTTATATGTGTGTTATGCATGTATATACTTATAGAAAGAGAATCTTCCATAGATTTTATTTCTAATGGTCATAAGGGTGAAATATAATCCCTCTTGGGTGTAACCATGGCAACAATCTGCATTTCTTAGATACAAAATATAGCAAAAAAGGGGGGTGAACATGTCACAAAAGTCTCCAAAATTTGGTCTAAAGGAAATTTTCAATCAATTACAGTAATACCTTTCCTGAATCCATAGGTTTATATCTATCAAGTGGTCCCAAAAAAATCATATGCTTATCTGCTCGTTTTTCCATAAAATTGAATTGGTTAAAAATGGCTAGTCATTTTGTTTAATTTGTTCGGGGCGTACTCCATGTTTTAGATTCACCACTTTAGCTCTTTCGTAAAACATAAGTTTAGCACATCTATTATTGATCCAAATTGAAAGTAACCACGTTTTTATGTCCCAAAGGATTTGTAGTTTTTGTGGGATCAAAGTTGCTGATCATAAAGGACGAACGGGGATCAGATGTCCAAAGAATATATCTTATGACTTTGCTTTTGATACACGTAATCAGGGACAGGGTGCTAATGCTATGTCTTTAGAAAATCTTTCTTCCACCCCCGATAAAAGTGAAAATGGCGCGCTGGAAATCATGGCGGGTAATGTAGCCAAAACCCCAAAACAAAGCCTGGACGAGACTTTGTCAGCTCTAGCGCAAGAGAACGAAAAACTTTTAGAAGAAATTAAATTGCGTGAACTGGTCGAAAAGAACAAAACTCTGAAAAAGAAACTTAGGCAAACGGACTTGAACGTGAAACAAAAACATGACCAAACTAACAAAATTGATTTAGAATCCTTGAGAAAAGACGAAGACTTGAAAAAGAAAATAACAGAAAAACAGAAAGGATTAGTGAGCAAATTATTCATATCTGACGATTCCGATAGTGATACAGAATCAGAAGGTGAGATTCATTTCGTACAAACATTCAAAACACTTAACTATCCTAAGTTCAAACTCAAAAAGAATAAAAACCTTTCAAAATCTGGTTCGTCCAGAAAATCTAGTGATAAGGCTATTTTTCATATTGCATGGCCTCATGAGTTTGCTGGGAGTGACGATATCGAATTCATGTCCTTAAGTATGCCTGCTCTTGTCAGAGGAGAACATTACATTATACATAAAATTGAACCCAGATAATATAGAGACAAACGTGCTGAACATCTGACACAGCTAATGTTTTATAGTGAACAATTTATATGGTCTGATGTGCTTGCATTTCACAAAGATGTACTTCGAGAAATAGAAACTGGTCGTGCTTCATGGAATGACAATTTTGACTTTTGCAAAGCACGTCGCTTGCACCAGTCACATCCAAGGTTTTATTGTTCAGCTTACAACAAAGGCTCATGGAGCAAAAAAGAATTACACAAAAATACTCTGGGTTTATTAGAGGAACATTTCTGTAGTTCATGCTGGATTAAACGAAAAACTATAATGAATCACGCTGCAAAAGATTGTCAAAGTCAGAAACAGTTCCAGGGTAATGCAGGTCGAGGTCGAGGTTCAGACTATGTCCAAAATTGGCAACATGACTTTCCTGCACACAGATGACTAGGAAAAGTATGTGGTATTTCAGCTAAAACTATTGATGTATCAACACAAACTGACAATTCTTGTACACATAATGAAATCAATTTAAAACCAAAATCTTTAATTACACTTTCAAAATTGCAAAACGGATCAAATGTTGATACATGTTTTAAAAGTAATGTTATTGATAGTGTAAACCATACATGTAGAAATATTGAAAATGACTTTACACAGGTAGATAATTATGATATTAATCAGGTGTGTCAAAATCCTGTTGTTCTTCATGATATTGTTTTTAAATCAGGTGTTCCAAATTATCTTGGATCACAAATACGTGTTCCTTCAACAATGAACATTCCTATATGGAGAAAATTGTTAAATGGTTATTATGATTATAAAATTGTTGATTTTTTAGAATTTGGTTGGCCTGTTGACTATAGCAAGCATGAATTTCCAGAGACTATTGTTAGAAATCACAAGTCAGCATTGTTTTTTAGTGAGCACATAGATGAATATATAAACAAAGAGTTATCATATAATGCTTTAGTTGGCCCTTTCAAGGTCAACCCTTTTCAAGTTCCTTTAGCTACCTCACCTTTGTCTTCTGTTCCCAAAAAAGATACTATAGAGAGAAGGACTATCATGGACTTGTCCTTTCCCATAGGTACTTCAGTCAATGATGGCATACCAAAACATACTTACATGGGTGACCCATTCACATTACATTACCCTGCCACTGATCACTTAGTACAGCTTATAAACGAAAAGGGTCCCAACTGTCTATTGTACAAAGTGGACATAAAGAGATGTTACCGTTGGTTACCAGTTGATCCCTATGATTATCATTTGTTAGGACTAGTCTGGAATCACAAGTTATACTTTGACACTAAAATTCCCTTCGGTTTGCGTACAGAGGCTATGGCAACACAAAGGACCACAAATGATATAATGTACATGTACAGAAACATGGGTTACAATGGTGTTAATTATATAGACGATATAGGTTCAGCTGAAACGACAGAATTTGCCGGGAATGGTTTTCACATTCTCAAAACCTTAATTGATGATCTTGGTTTTAAGGTTGCAGAGCAAAAGTGTTGTGCACCTGACACAAATATGATATTTCTTGGAAAACAATTTGACACTGTAAACATGACAATTTCGATTCCCAATGACAAATTATGTGAAATAAAAGGAGTTATTGAGAAATTATTGACTAAGAAAACTATCACAAGAAAAAAGCTTGAATCAATTATTGGAAAATTGTCCTACATAGCTGATTGTATCAGATCGGCAAGGTTATTCATTGCACGCTTGCTTGCTCTACTCAGAACTATATCACGCAAAGGTCATCACATTAATTTGAATGGCGAAGCCAAAAAAGACTTGAAATGGTTTTTAAAATTCATGACAAGATTCAATGGAAAAACAACAATTCCAGAGCATATCTGGACCAAACCGGACGAATTAATACAAACTGATGCGTCCTTATCAGGAATAGGTGGTATTTTTTTTAATAGTTGCATCACTGAGTACTTTCATTGTGATCAGTTTTAAAGTGTGGGGTAAAAAACTGCAAAATAAACGTATTGTGTTGCAATGTGACTATTCATCTTCAGTCAGTCTACTTAATACAGGTGTCATTGTTGCAGATACTGACAACTGTGGTCTACATATCTTAAATTCTTCAGGTAACCCGATTACATACATCGGCACTAAAATCAAGGGAATTGTGCAGGATCCATTGTCCATAGGACATACAATGGCAGGACAATTTTGTATGCTGTACTTAAGAACATGTATTGAGGATAAGAGGAAAGACAAAGCCAAACTTTATAAGCTGAACTTGGTTGGTTGTTAAGGTTTGCTTTTAAATATACACAATTATAGTCCGATGTAAATATATTAATGAAAAGACCAATATTTCTTTATGCATATTCTTGATTCACTTGAATACTGATAATGATTCCAGGTGTGTTAAGCAGAGAAATTTAAGGAAGGGACTGTTTTAAAGATTTTCACTCTTTAAAATTGAAATACATCTATTTTACCTATCTATTAAAAAAAATGTATGCAAGTTTGTCATCTCTTTTCATTTCTGTTAAATCATTTGAATAATTTGTCTTTATACACATTGAAGAATGTAAATTTCATGAGATATGAACACAAATTTTAATTCAACTATTCAACCTTTTCATTGATAAGAATAGAGAACGGAAAAAAGTAAAACAACGAAAATACCGAACTCAAAGGAAGATTAAAAAGTCCCTTAACAATTGGCCAATTCATTGCTCTAACACATCAAATGAATGAAATACAACTGTCATATTCCTGACTAGGCACAGGCATTTTTTAAAGTAGAAAGGGGTGGACTAAACCTGGTTCTGAATCTAGCTGATCCGTCTCGATTGTATGACAGTCACATACTATTCTATCATATTGACAACCAACAATGTGTGACCAAAACAAACGGACATAATGGTTAAAAATATAAAACATTGAGCCACAGTAGTCAAGATTGTGTTATAATATTCATCCCTATGAAAACATGTCAACATTTCAACAAGGTAAAACAAAATGCCACGTAGACTAAGCTAATATGCCAAAACGAAATACAAGAATACAAAAAAAATGACCTTAGCCCAAGCACACAATGGTCGGATGAATAAGTACCGAGTCATGCCAACATGATATTAATTAAAATGGACCAAACAGTAAAATTTAATCTGACAACAATGTGTGAACAAAACCAACAGACAAAATGGGTAAAAGTGTCAAAAATATGGGTACAGCCTTCAACATTGTATTATAATCTTAATCACTATAAGAACGAGCAAAAAATACCAATAAAGAAAAACAAAATAGCATATAAGTATAACACATATGCCAAAAGGAAATACAAGAATACCAACAAAATTCCATAGCATAATAACACAATGGCGAGATGTATAAGTACCTAGGAACGCCAAAAGGATAGTACCAAAAAAGAAATAAACAGTAATGATTAATAATTAATTGTTTATCAAGTAGCAGCTGCAATTTCTTAAAAATACTGAATGAGTTGGGAAATGTATATCCCATGTGCAGGTGAATTTGTAATATTGTTACTGAGGGTAGTGGAATTGATAATTTCCAAATTAAAACTGTCTCGTTTGTCAAAGATTCTGGTACTGAGATGACTGCTTTATTAAATGCAAGGTATAATTTAAAAAAAAATTGTAAGGGTTCAGCGGAACCCAGTGTTTCGCTACTTTTGCTGTTAATCGCAGACTAAACAAAAAATGAGGAAAAAAAATCAATAAAAATATTTCTCTCGATACTATTTTTTTTTTATTCTGTCACAGTTTGGTAAAAAAAAATCCATGATAGTTCTGCAAACTGTATGTTATCTTAACTGAAAGAAAAAGTCCATTATATGTAGGATATGTAAAAAATGGATATATTTTTTTTTTAGTTCTGGACACTATCTGTTGATGCCACTGCTGGTGGTCTTTTCCCGAGGGTATCACCAGCGTGTGTTGACATGAATATCAATAATGTGGTGATTTTAATAAATTTCCTGTTTACAAAACTTTGATTTTTTCGAAAAACTATGGATTTTCTTATCCCAGGCATAGTTTACCTCAGCCGTATTTTGCACAGCTTTTTGGAATTTTGGATCCTCAATGCTCTTCAACTTTGTACTTGTTTGGCTTTATATATATTTTGATATGAACGTCACTGATGAGTCTTATGTAGAGGAACCGCGCGTCTGGCGTACTAAATCAAAATCCTGGTACCTTTGATAACTGTTATGATCATAAATATTTTGAATTTATGCAATCTCTTAAGCTGTTAAGCCAAACAGCTCTTATAAATCACAGACATATAACACAACCGATTAAAATATTCAAGCAAACATGCAAAAATATCAAAAAAGGACACCAACAAAAGGTTGTAGTAAGTGTTACTACATACTGTATATGGTACATACTTTCTCGATAAAGTACAAATTAAGTAAAAGGTTAATACGAGGGTTCTAAGTAAGCAAAATGGAAAGATTACTGTAAGAGCTCTTTCATCTGAATCACACCTCTTGACCAACTTGAACAAGGAGCAATCAAGTCTTAAGGAGGTTCGCGGGTTCAAATTTTCAGTCTCAGCAAAAATGAGGGAGAAAAATAGTAAAAATATTCCTCTTGATACTATCTTTTGATTGCAAAAAACTTCTGTCCAAGTTAGGTAAAAATCCAGGATAGTTTATGAATCTAATACTCAAGTAAATGTTTAAAAAACTGCAGACGGTATGTAATGTTAACTGGAAGAAGAACTAAGTTCATTTATAAGTGAAATACGGAAAAACATGTAAAATGTTTTAATAAAATTCCCATCGAGATCATGAAGAAGCCTCTGTCCAAGTTTTATACAAATCCAGGATAGTTTAAGAAAGTTATAAAAATTTCAAAAACTTTAACCACAGATTGTCAATGTCATATTTCCTGGCAGAAAAAAACTAAGTCCATTTTTTAGTAAAAAACGGAACAAATTGATCATTTTTTTACAATATTTACTTCTGTATTCTATCTTTTGATCAAAACCAAGCTTCTGTCAAAGTTTGGTACAAATCCAGGATAGTTTAAGAAAGTTATTAGAATTTCAAAAACTTTAACCACAACATGAATATTTGTGGGCACAGCCGACGACAACGACGACAACATAATGTAGGATTGCTATGTCTCACTTTTTCGACAAACATTGAAGCTTGACAAAAAAAAACATGTTACGTCGTTTTTATCATATACTTCTGAATCAGCAGAATAAATACAGACGAGAATTTTTTTAAACTATTTAAAATTCATACATTATATTATTTGTTCGCTTTTTTTAACAATATATTTTTCTGTTTCCTTATATTTGTTTTTGGGAAAGACGACATCAAGCCTTCAATTCCCTATATGGTTAGCCATACTTTTAAGCCTCTTACGTTACTCATTTTGTTTTTATAGTTGGGGAGAACATTCACAAAAAAAATTTAAACTCACATTTTGACTTTTCTACATGTATTCTATGTAATAAAAATCATATAAGTAAGGGTTTTTATTACAAATGATAATTGATTTTGATGCACTTGACTACATATTTCTGTTTATGTCCCTGACATGCCATTAGGTCTGTACATCCCAATATTTGTTTCAGTTCTCTACCTTTTATGATTTGCATCAACCAAATGTTATGAAACTTCTACACCACGCTTATTAACACAAAACACAGATCAAGTTCTAATTTGGGTGTTGTTTCATTTACCATTCATGAGTTATCCCCCTTTATAATGTTACATACAGGCAGGGACTCCGTTTATTTTTAATTTTGTGATGAATTGAAAAATATTTATTTTATAAAGGAGTAGGGGCAATAAGGCCCTTATTTGGCCCAAAAATTACTGTTTATTTAAAAGTTATCATACATATTTCTAAATTACTGAAAACTTAACTAAGGTATAAGGTACTAAGAAAAACCAATCAACTTTGACATCAAACAAGTAACCATGGCAACAAATCATGACCTAATTTGCATATTTTGTTAAATTTCGTGATTTTCCTTGTTTTTTCATCAAATTTTAGGTATATTTTAGATTAAAAAAGTATGTGCGCACCCAAGAAACATCTTTATATTTGGTGAGATTCTGTCGATAGTTATAAAAAAGCTTCTGTTAAATTATTTTGTTGTTTCTCGGCTGCGCAGGATGTTTCCTCAACGGAAATAAAGATAAAAAAAACTGCATAAATTCTGTATGTTTCATCGTTTTCGTGAAAACAGTACATATTATGACGTAATTGTGACGTCATCAGATAAAATATTTCTGTTTTTCATTTATATTTCTTGACCCTATGCATTTCTAAACATTATGTGCAAATTTGAAATGGTTATCAAACATTTTATTTTCTTGGGCCAAAACTAGGCCTTAATGCCCCTACTCAGTCATTATGGTCATAAGAGCTAAGTAGAGACATGAATCAAATTACTAAAAAAAGTAATTTATCTTTAAAATTAGAAGTAAAGTAAATATTTACCTTTATAGATCTTACATTGCATTATTGTTGCTTACAGTGTATCTCTATCTATAATAATATTCAATGTAATAACCATAAACTGCAAAACTTCCTTAAAATGACAAATTCAGGAACAGCAACCCAACCAAAATTTCAGGACTGATAGTCTCAACCTGATGAACATTTTAACCAATCATAACATTCGCTCTAAATGCTAAATTTCAGAGATGTGAGTCGAAAAACTGCATTTACGCCCTATGTTATATGTTTAGCCATGACTGCCATGTTGGTTAGCAGACGCGGTCATAAGACACGATGTTTTATAAGTTAATACCCCAATCATAATTGTGGCCTAATTGGTTAGATTTGCCCCAGTTGTTTTAAAGGAGAAAATTTATATTAAAACAATTACCTTTAATGTATGCAAAAATTATCAAAACTTTACAACTAGAGGTGATTAACATATTTACTATCACCCTGATATCCACAACATCAAACATCAAAGTACAAACAATTTATTTTAAATAAAAATGGCATCATCTAAACCTCAGCTAGGAATACAGTCTCCAATTCAGTGTCAGTTATGTGAACGTGATCCTAAAATCTCCTGGAAATGTTTAGAATGTGACTTGCTGATGTGTAGTGCATGTAAGAATAACATTCATCCTAAATTCAAAAATGCAGGAGAGCATAGACTTATAGCTACCAAGGATATCGGGAGTCCATCATCAACCAGCAACAATACTTGTAGTGCATCACATTCTAGTAAAGATTTAGCTAATATTAATATAACTCTTGTTGAAAAATATCAAACCAAATTAGAAGGGGTTTATCGACTGGCAATATCCTTAGATGATTCATTGTGGGTTGGTGACGGAGACCACAAAAAGGGAATAAGATTATTTTCTTCACATACAGGATTACAGAAAGTCAAATGTGAAGGATATAAACTGAAGGTCATATCTAGCTTTAATATTGACATCTTCGACATTGCTGTTGCCCTTGGTAATGATTTACTTTTAGCTTCTGAAGGACCTTTACTGAAACAAATCAGAAGCGGAACAAATAAAAATGTAGACACTGTTTATAATGTGAATTCAGAACGGCCTGTGTCCATTCATATTACAAGAAAATCTAAGGTGATAGTAGGAACTTCTTGTGTTAATGAAAGAAAAGGTATGGTCATAGTTTTGGACCAAGATGGGAATCATGAGAAAGTTTATGGTGAGGAGAAGACTACAGGTATTTCATTTGCCTACCCAGCAAAAATAACTACAACTAACAATGATCATATTTTTGTGGTTGATAGCAGTTGGGAAGGAAGAAGAGTGGTAGTGCTGAGACAGAAGGACATTATCAATACTTATTTTGGAGATTCAGAAATCAACACTGAAAATGTCCCATTTTATCCATATGATATAACAACAACACCATCTGACAATGTCATAGTTGCAGATATGCTTAGCAGTACTCTTCATATCTTAAATTCTTTGGGACAGCTGATTACATACATTTCCCTAAAAGACAAAGGAATAACAACACCAGTTACAATAGGACTTGCAATGGCAGGACATTTTTGCATGCTCTATATAGGAACTCTTGGAGATGACAGCAACGGTGCAAATCTATACAAACTGAACATGATTTGATGTTAATTACTATATTAAATTAAATTAAATTTTATTCAATTGTAAATATATCCAATACACTCATATGTTAAGTGATGTTAAAGTGGACTTTTTATTATTGCCTTTGCACCCTATTGAATGACAAACTTTAATTAGCTCTTATGAATGTTATTTAATGACAAGCATAATGGATCTGATAACAACATCACCAAAATTGGTATAATATCTGGAATTGAAAGGAAACTCTCAATTTCAACATGGAAGTTCTGATGTACCCGAAACAAAAGAAAGCATTCATTTTAGGCAATTCTCACGTTCGATATATAAGATTAGACAATTTTCTAGAAGGGTGTACAGTACATAAATATACAAGTTACTCTATGTCAGAAATGGAAAAAAATTACATGAATTAGACACAGATTAAGATTGCATAATTTTTCATGTGTAAACAATTGATATAAGAGCGGAAACTCAAGATGTTTTCATTCAGAAACGTAAAGATCATTGTTAATTAATTATCTCTCTTCCCTTTTTGAAGTGAAGGATTTAGATCTGAATCAAAAGATACTTCAGAGTAATATTTTAATACATAACAATTTTTTAAAGATTTCTGAAGTAAATATTTGTGAAAATTCAGTTTTTTCTAGCAGAGATCAAGCAATCAGAAGATTTTTTTATCTTTTATCTCTGATGGTCTTCATTTGTCCAAACAGGACACCAGTTTGTTTGTAACAAACATGAAATTCTGGCTCAGAAAAGTTTTGTATCTTAAGAATGAATAGAGTAAGAATTCTTACAGAAATTTGAATATAATAGGGAATTCACACATGACAGATATAATAGAGAATTTACTAATGCCAGACATACTGGTAATCAATATTCAAGCTACATGTATAATGGGCCAGGGTAGAACAATCACGAATAGAACAAAAAGTGTATTTTCTATGTTTAATATTCAAGGTATATTATCATGACTCTACACACTTGAATTTGGGATAGACAAGTACCGTTACACGTCTTATCGCAATGTGAATTAACACTCTAAAATAAGAGAAATCAAACGACGCAACGTTAAAATGTAACACAGAAACGAACTATAATATAACAATGGCCATATTCCTGACTTGGTACAGGACATTTTTAAAGGAAAAAATGGTGGGTTGAACCTGGTTTTGTTTTATTGAAAGTCTGATGATATCATTCTCTCTGAAGCTCTGAATGTCTCTAAATCACTAAATAGTTCAAACAAAAATAGTTGATATAGTTGTATTGCTATTCTTATGAAATATCGTGATATAGATCTTAAACTGGTTACAAATTCAAAGATGGAATTAAAATCACTAAATTACCGGACATTAAACTAGAAATATTCTTGTGTTTGGGAATCTGAACTTTATAATGATAGACAAAAAAAAAACAGCATGAAAACAAACTAAGAACTTGTAGATTATGTAAAGAAAATATTTGTATGGAAAAAATACTTATAAAATTTTAAATGAGGATGAAAGGTGATGTACACTAAGTTCAGAGTCAGTGCACATGAATTATAAATAGAAAAGGGCAGATATGTGGGGCTCTGAGTGGAGGATAGATTATGTAAATTATGCAACACTGAAATTGAAGATGAAATCCATTTTCTTCTTCAGTGTCCTGTTTTAGAAAATAAAAGATATGAATATATAAATTACTTAAATAAGGTAAACAAAAACTTTAAAAGCCTCCCAAATAAATCCAAAGTAATATTGTAAATGTCATCTGAGGATAATGTTACAATTAAAAAAGTAAGTTTATTATTGTGTACTTTATTCAAAGAAAGAAATTGAATTCTAGATACAGTTTAGTCACCGGTAGTTTGGCCATCTATATTATATTATATTGTAAAACTATATATCATGTATTTTATTCCTGTAGAAATTATTCTGCTTAAAAAGACTTGATTTTGATTAATTTTTGAATAAAATATGTAATCACTTGTATGACATTGAACTTAATTGTACTGCTCAAGTATTGGGCGTCATAATTGGCAATAAAAAACTTTGTATTGTATTGTATTGTATTGAATGACATTACTAACAATCTTTTTGGTGCATAATAATAAAATGTACATTTTTTTTTATGACAATGAAAAAAATCAGTCTACTATCATGTTAAATTCTTACAAAAATAGTGAAAAGTATAATTATTTCAGAACTCTTACAAATGAACATATATGATTGATGGTTAATGCTACTTTCAGCAATATTAAACTTTCTTGTGGGGGTCCATTTTTATTTGTGGCGGGTCCCATAGTGCCTGGAGAGAACCACGACTTTGGGTCAGTTTTTATTTATAGAGGGCCTCAGAATGTCTGGAGAGAACCACGACCTTTGGTCAGTTTTAACTTATAGTTTAAACATACTTTATTGTTCAAAACAAATGGATTAGACACAAGTTTTTCAACTTAGTTCCGTCTTCTCCTCATTATGTTCATTAACTAATGGAGGGCCTCAGAATGCCTGGAGAGAACCACGATCTTGGATAGGAAAACTCATTATCCTAGTCAAGTTAGATTGAAGTAGAGTGTACCTGCAACGTACATGATTCAAACTCACAACCTCAGTGTTGACAGGGTAGTGATACAGAAGTTCGACTAATTAGACCAATTGGCCATCAAGGTCCCAAGTAATATTGAAATGTCAGATGTGTTGGAATGATATGAATGGCTCCACTTGATAAAACAAAATTGAAGCTATTTTTACATGTAGAAATTTGAGAGAGAAAGCCTGTATAAGTGTTATTTTCACAAAATTTTCAAAGGTCTAATGCCTGTAACTTCAGAACAAATCAGTGGAGCGGACCCAAATGTAATCTCAATATGTAACTCACCATAGCATGCATAGTAGACTCACATACTAAAAATTAGCTCAATATGTAACGGCGTTAAGAAAGGAAACATGTCGGTATAACTGACATTTTCACCAAATCAAAAGTCATCCCGTTATGATATTTATTTCTTTTTTCTTCACTGCAATCAGTTTTGCTAAATGATTTTTTTATTTTTTGTTTCTGACTATAATTGGTTCAAAACTGCAAAAATGATGAGAGAACAAAAATCAATCTTTCAAGGACAATAACTTTCTAAAACAATTCATTTGACAGCTATATTTGTAGATCTTGTTATGCATTTACAAATTAGGGGTAATAACTCCAAAAATGTATACAATTGAGAATGAAAATGGGGAATGTGTCAAAAAGACAACAACCCGACCATAGAAAAAAACACAACAGCAGAAGGTCACCAACAGGTAGTTTTATTTTATCTGAATATTTTCTAGGAAATAGACATGGCTTGCTGATCGGTTCAAACTTGTCGATTGTTTTAACAAATAGTTTTTGAGATATAGGTCAAAAACTTTGAAGTTACTAAAAGTTTACACTGTGTCAATAACATCAAACTGGATAGTACATTTGTTTTCTATAAAGTATTGCAGGTAATATACCATAGATCGTTTATATCAATGCCCGATTTGCTATAAATGCTTTAGTATTAATCTAAAATACATTCAACCCCCATGCTCTATTTTTAGCATCATCTACAATGTTTGTATGTTAATGAATCAAAAATTTTGTAAACAGTTGATTTATAAATATAACAATATCAATGATAATTCATGTCAGCACAAAAGTGTTGACTACTGGGCTTGGGATACCCTCGGGGAAATAAATCTCCCTGGCATCGACCCAGTGGTTGTAAATAAACTCATAAAGTGGTAGTTCTTAGACATTAGGTAATAAAAAATACACATTGTGGAAGTCCAGTCCTAAATACTGAAGATACTCCCTTTTAATACACCAACAGATTTAACAACAACACCTGCTGACATAGTAAATTTTTGTTGACTCTGACAACTCGGCCCTACATATCTTAAATTCTTCAGGTAATCTGATTACATACATCGACACTAAAATATCTTAAATACTTCAGGTAATCTGATTACATACATCGACACTAAAATCAAGATGATTGTGCAGGACCCATTGTCCATAGGACATACAATGGCAGGACAATTTTGTATATTGTACTTAGGAACAACTAATGAGGATGATAGCAAGGACAAAGTCAAACTTTATAAACTGAACTTTGTTGGTTGTTAATATGAAAAGATTTACATTAAATAAACACAATTATATTCCAATGTAAATATATCAATATAAAATAGACTTATATTCGTGTTTTTTGGTGTTTTTTTTTAATTGGGATTTCATTATTTACATTGCCACATATTCCATTGTATTCCTGATTACTGATAATGTTTCAAAGTGTCAGTTGTACAAAGAAATTTATGAAAGTGACAGATTTTAAAGGTTTTTCTTCTTTAAAATCAAGAATCTTTAGGTCTGACTATATAAATCCTCGTTGAAATACATGTGTATTTATCTTTCAAACAATTATTTTTTGCCTGTTTGTCTTTTTTTTATTTTTTATTCTGTCCTAGGATAATTTTACTTACACATTAAAAATATTTAAGTTTTATTTTAAAATATTCAAGTACAAGTAATGTATTTTCATCTTTTCATATTGTAAGAATAGTAAATGAAATCTTGGAATTTTTAAACATGGTCTGATCCTGATTACCCTTAGTGCAAAGTATCACAGATTTATATGGTATTGGCAATTAATTAGTCATACATGTATAATGAATAAGAAGATAAGTGGTATGCGTGCTAATGGGACAACTCTCTATCCAAGTTACAATGTAGAATAAGTTAACATTAATATTAAATTCAGCACCTAGCCTTAATATAGGTTCCAGATAACAAATAATTGTGGTCAATGATCTTAATATTTTGAAATGTGACATTTAATTTACCTAGAATGATCTAATATCGATAATCTAACAACATGGTATTAAAAAAAAACAATAAAAAAAAATTCAAATTTCACAGTATTATTCAATACCACGAAGTCTTCAATTACACAGTACTAATTAGTATTTAGGCAATAGCAAGAAATCTAAGTGAGAAGGACCGAAAATTTCTTAGACATGTTTGGAATGTGACCTACTGATGTGCAGTGTATGTAAGAATAATATTCATCCTAAATTTAAACTTCCTGGGGAACATAGGATTAAATCTATCAAGGATATTGGAAGTACATCATCACCCAGCAAAGATATTGGATGTACACCACCCTCCAGCATGGATTCTGCTAATGTTGATATAACTCTTGTTGAAGAATATCAAGCCATATTAGACGGGGTTCGTCACCTAGTAGTTTCTTTAGAAGATGCATTGCGGATTGGTGATGGAGACCATAATAAGGGTGTCAGTATTCACCTCAGAAACTAACAAGACCTTTGAATAGACTTATTAAGAAGGGATATATTTACGATACTGTTGTCAGCTGGCATGTCAGTTAACTGCTAGTAGTCTGTTGTTATTTATGTATTATTGTCATTTTGTTTGGTTACATCTTCTGACATCAGACTCGGACTTCTCTTGAACTGAATTTTAATGTGCGTATTGTTATGCGTTTACTTTTCTACATTGGCTAAAGGTATAGGGGGATGGTTGAGATCTCACAAACATGTTTAACCCCGCCGCATTTTTGCGCCTGTCCCAAGTCAGGAGCCTCTGGCCTTTGTTAGTCTTGTATTATTTTAATTTTAGTTTCTTGTGTACAATTTGGAAATTAGTATGGCGTTCATTATCACTGAACTAGTATATATTTGTTTAGGGGTCAGCTGAAGGACGCCTCCGGGTGCAGGAACTTCTCGCTACATTGAAGACCTGTTGGTGACCTTCTGCTGTTTATTTTTTTTTTTTTTTTTTTTTTTGTCTATGGTCGGTATGTTGTCTCTTTGACACATTCCCATTTCCATTCTCAATTTTATAGGATTGTTTTCTTCCCACACAGGATAACAGAAAGTAAAATGCGAAGGACATAAACTAAAGGTGATATCTAGCTTTAACATTAATGTTATTGGTCTGGGACTTACTCCTACTAATGAATACTTTTAGCTGTTTAAGGGTCAAAACTGAAACAGATCAATAACGGAACAGAAGTTGTAGAAACTGTTTAGAATGTGCATCCATATCAGCCATCATCTGTTCATGTAACTTGAAAAAATCAGGTGATCTTGTAGCAATACAGAGGACAAGGGAATGGTAATGGTAATGGACCAGAAAGGAAATCATGAGAAAGTGTACGGTGAAGACAAGACTACAGGTATTTCATTCACCTACCCATTTAATATAACTGCAACTAACAATGAAAACACTTTTTGTGATTGATATAATTTGTTAACAGGTGAGCATAATGAAGGTAGGCTGTTCGTGTTTGGACTTAATTAATACATATTCTGGAAGTGCAGTCATAAACACAAACGATAGACCATTTACACCATTTGATTTAACAACCACACCTGCTGACAACGTCATTGTTGTAGATACTGACAACTGTGTTCTACATATCATATCTTAAATTCCTCATGTAACCTGATTTAATAAATTAGAACTTAAGATTAGGATTGGGATAAGACAGAACCAAGGTTCTATAGGACTTTCAATGTTAGGACAATTATGTGTGGTGTACTTTGGAACTACTAAGGGTGATAGTAAGGACAAAGCCAAACTTTATAAACTGCACTTGATGGGTTGCTAATTACCAACACTTTGAGTTGAATACTTAAAACTAGTTTTAAAGTGTATTCCGCTAAAAATACGTAAAAAAAAAGACTCATACCTTTTGTGTAAAAGATAACTTTACTTAATTGACATTGCCAGATATTCTCTAATTATCTTTACTTAATTCTAAGGAAAGTTTGTGCATGAGTTATCCAACTTTAACTTTGCAAGTAGCAGAGTTTTTCAAGTTTTTAATTCATAGTGTTTTTATTTTGTTTCTTTTATTTCTTTTTTCCATCATATTCCATTTTGGAATTAGGATGAACAGTTTTTGAATGATTAGTTAATCTAACATTTGAGCTATTGTCATCTGATATTATAATTGAATTTGAAATAGTCCTTTAGCTTTGTTATTTATTTGTGAATTGGAATTGTTTGATGGATGAATCATGCAAAGAAGAATAGTCAGTTTACTTCCAACTCATGAGTTTGGATGTTTCTTTGATGTCTTTCTCATCTCTTTTATTGAAGTGAGTTAAAAACAGAAAGTCCAAAACTTACAAGTCATTGCTCATATACCTATACACAAGATGTGCTATTATAAAACTGCCTTGCTAGCCTTGGAGCGAAAACAAGGATTGACAGTACTAAGATAGGGCCTACATCAATGGAATATTCACAGGTCCCCTGAATGCATGCATCCATAGATAGATCACAAACACCCAGGAATAATATGTTCGATTCAGCACATGTCACTATAGTGTACAATCCCAACACATATGAAAAGACACTGTATAAAATATCAATTGAAATGGCTTAACTCAATCAAATGACATATCAACAAAAACTATTGAACATACACCGAACAAATTAATTTGATCTATGACACAAAATAAATACAAAATTAATAAAACAAGGATGTTAGATGTCACACAATATAAAAAAAAAGACAATGTTGTCACCATACGTAAAACTACCTTAGATTTTTGGTGAACCCTAAGGTTAGAAACATACATCAAAAGATGCAAAAAAAAACAAGAGAAGTATTTGAAAACCTGACAAATAAACTTAATTTATTCAAGCCGAGACGTAAAGACAGGTTCACAAATTTAACTTCAGTTGACCCTTTATTAACGTGATCAGTGCATAAACATCAAAAGCAAGATAAGATTAAATTCAACGTTGCTTTAAACGAGTTAAAGTATCTTTTAACGCGTTAAATATCATTGAACGCATATAAATAACATTAAAAGCCTTATAATTGACAACTTTCCAGTTCGATGCATTTCCGTCAAAAACATTAGTTTTAATGAACATCATTCGTGCGTTTAGGGGCGTTGTCAGTTCGTTCCAATATTTAGCGAGGGTTTGAAAAACTATACAGCTATATTACACGAATTATTCGGCAATTGAATTCTCATAATTGTCTTTCAGCACTACTGTCATTAGGGAATTGTGATTAAGTACCTACATAACAAATATCATTTCTAGTTTATCCTGCACAATGACGATCACGAAGACGCTCCATGAACGTTTATAGTGCAGGGATACAGGAGATCCCCTCTATTTGGTAAATGACGTCATATGTCGAAAATAAACAGACAAAGGCATGACTAAAAAAGAAAAAGACCAATAGACAGCAATGGTACACAAAACACAACACAAAAAACTAACCAACCGAAAACGATGGTGATCTCAGGTGCTTCGAAAGCGAAAGCAGATCCTGCAGCACATCTGTTATCATCTGTGAAACAGATATTTGGATTTTTAAAACGGTATAATAAATAAAAGTACTGCGATCATCAATAGTAAATATATACCGTTAACACCATCATATTCAGTGATATAAATACAATGGATAAGCGTTGATTCTTGAAAACGAAACCATGAGTCCGGAGGTCGAATGGTTTGTTTTCCTTGAATCAACGCTTATCCATTGGAAGGTATTGTAAGTGAGTTTAAATAACCATGTAACCGTGCCGAACGATAAATTACAATAAATTAAATATCAATATTAAATAGTTAAAACAAAAATACAAATATATAATAACACAACACGTCGGTCCTTAAAGATCTTCATACTATCAGCATCTGAATATTGTCAGTTTTTAATATATTCGAACTTATTTCTATTTAAATTGAAAATGGAAATTGAGAGTCCAGTCAATTTGTGCAGATTTTTGACAAAATTGCTCAGATGGTGGTAAAAGCATGAAATTTGGCATAGTAGTAGTATATGTCATGGACAACATTTTAAGCTATGAGCCCATTCTAAAAGTCGAAATTTGTGGACGAGGCGGCCATTTTAAAATGGCGGCCGTTTGAACTCTGTAGATTAATAAAACAAATTCATGAAAATGATATTAGAGAAGATATTGACATGAATCCTGGTTAATAAAACAACAGTGATGATTTCAATTGTTTTGTTATTTACCCGTATTGAATGGCGGCCACCTTGAAAAATCTTGATTTTTTAAACCAAAATATGTAGTCATTTTTCGATAAAATTTTAAAAAATGCATTGTCGAAAATATACAAATGTATTTGTTTGAGCTATAGAAAGTAAGCATTACCCCCTCCCCGAGTTATTCTTCTGTTTCGTGTCGGGTATAACAGCATTTAAACGCGGACCGCGAAGAGGATTTAAATGAAATATTACTCTAAAAGCAATATTCGTTCCACCGCTTGTTCAACATAGATTAACAGGAGAATTTTATTTTACAAGTACAAATAAAGCAAGAAAATATGTGTAAACCTTTCTTGCAGACATAATGAGTTTCATATCATGCAAGTAATGTTAAAAGAACATCAATTACTCAAATGTTTGACGTTAAAAATATATAACAATAATGGATATGTACATGTTATGCCAAACCACACCCTGTCTATCAAATTCGATCACATTGTCATCCACATTTACATATTGTAGTACTACTTAATACTGCCTTTACACATTTGCATTTCCTTAGTAACCGTGTTCACTTGACTTATAACATGTATAGGTTGAGCGCTTACTCAGTACTGCAGGAAGTTATTATATAGTCATATGGTATATTCATCACAGATGGAAAGGACTGTCATCTGATAACTGCATATATATTGATTTTTTTGGGGTAGCCATCTTGAATGAGGGCCATTTTGAAAACATGATTTTCCAATATATCATTATTCGCTAATCTTATTAATTCACTGTTTGCATTCATGCATTTTTTACTAATATTTATTTGATATTCATAAAGATAAGGCATGCACATGTTTAGAAAAATAAAGATATCAGTATCAGAATTTTTGTTACTTACATGTTTGCCTTTTAAAACAGAAATTACGTATATACTAGTATGATATAATTTATGACCGAAAGTTTTTGTTGGATAAGATCAAAGTTGTAGATTTCGAAAACCCTGGGGCTAGATATCAGAAGAACATTATGGGCAATTAGACTGGAAGGAATGTGTGAAACGGCAAGAGAGGGCATGTAAAGGTTTGCAATGCCAAGCAGATACAAATGGAACAGACATAGACATTTGAGCTGGCAATCACTCTTGTAATGCAAACATATGAAGATGTTGGGTTTTGAAATGCCTTTCATTTCGCTCAGTTCTGCAGAAGGACTCCAGAATCACAAGGCATAATGGCACAAATCATGTCAAACAAATGTTCAGATCTCAAAATATTTCATCAGTAATAGGGAAAACATACTAGATAAGTTGCCAATTGAAAGAAAACTTTAAGTACAAAATGTAACCAGACACTGTAAGGTGATACTAGATTACCAAAATCAATGACCTCACTTTATTATTTCTGTGATGATGTATCTGAAGATCTCCATGATACATCGACATTTTCAAATCGACAATAGGGCATGACTGTGCACCTGTACTACAAAACATATTCCCCTAGCCAAAGTAAGAGCTGAAGATGTTAACTCACTAATATCCTGCTTGATGATTGATAAAACTTGACAACATAGCAAATCAGAGAATGCAAGACACAGAAAGAAAGCCGGGAATCTTTTATCTTTGGAGCTGTGCTTTCCAAAATAATATAATATATTGATGGCACACCATCTGGAAGAGGTATTGTACTAATCACCAAGCTTGCAGATCACGCTAAATTGTACAGTTAACGCCTGAAACAACTTAGAGTTATCATGGAAGGAAGAACTGATACAACGCTGTTAACAAAATTGAAATGTAGCTGTCATAGCAAGCATACAAGCAAGATAAATTAGTTCTCTTGATTTTCAATAAAGGTATTCGTGACGCTCTAAAACAGACCTCATAATAAAAGGGTAAAAATAAAGGCATCACCATAGCCATAGCAGGCAAAATATATATGCTTGATACTAAAAATAGCTTTACAGGGACACTCAGTAACCGCTGTAAAAACGAATCAATTCAAGAGACATAAGTTTCCTCAGTAAGAATGATACATGATGGCTAAACATCGCGACAGTCCAGTTATGAGTGAAGACAAACATACCATTTCTCAGCTTTAATAGTTCAATTGTACAACTCGTAGTCGAAAGGATACAACTGCAACTTATCAGTCCTCAGATAAAGAGTAAGATGTCTCAAAGATTGTGTTGTATTGAATGTCCCTGTAAACCTTTTTATAGTAGCCAGCCTAACTCTTCAAACTTTTCTAGTTACTTCGCCTATGAAGAGGCCTTCATCTTCACGACTAAAAGACATGGCCTGTTTCAGAACTTCCCCAACATATTCGTTGAGAGTCCGGAGAAAGACGCAACCATTCATGTGTGCTTGCATATCATCTATGGCAGCTAGTTTTCAATTTTTAGAAATGTAGTATTAATCGTTCCTTTCATGACAACTCATATTTACTAAGAGCATTTACTGTACAATTTACAGATATCATCAATTTCAACATCTTCGCTAGCCAAGGGTTACGATCCACTCCCGCTCTATTCACCCTTGGCGGATTGACTTAATATTTCGGAGACACAAGGTAAGAAGAGAGCAGGAGTGGATCGTAACCCTTGGCTAGCGAAGATGCAATTTCAAATATTAAAACAATTCCAGACTGTGAGCCGTCACTGTTTTCTATTATTTTGGCGAGGCCCATTCCATGGATAACAGATTCTTGACTTTCTTTCTGTGTCTCGAATTCTGTCTAATTGTCTTGTCGTGCAGTTTTAACAAACATTTAGCATGTTATCTGCTCCTGAAATATTAATCTCCAGCACTGAGTCTGGCTAAAAGAACAATGGTTAGTAGTTCAAGTGACAGTAACGTACACTATTGTCGATCATAATTGATCATCACGTGTCCTCTCTTTGCGTTACGGAATTCTTTCCAGTCTATTTTTTATTATTTTTTTCAGCTCCAGTGATTTTAATAGCTACGCAGTTTTCCATTTTAACATACAGTGGTCATAACTCATATTGTATATACACATTTGTTTTGGTGGTAAAAAAGTAGCTAAGCCCTATATGCTTAAGGTGGTACCCAACACATTAACTAAATTTAATTTGGCTCGTTTAATTTTCTTAAAATTTTGACAAAGTATTTACTTTGACCCTTTGAAAAATATATAAAAATGTCAAAAAAATTGTACCAACCGTTTTAACAGAAAAATTACACTGGTTATATAGCAGTTTGACAAACACTTATTTTGATCATTGAGAAGCTTAATATTCCCTTAATAACACAACGTAATTAAAACGTTTAGATGATTTTAAAGAGTTATCTCCCTGTAGTGTTAGGTACCACCTTTACTGCAATTAAAAGAATACATTTATTTGTTAACCATGTTTACATACGCATGGCTTATTTGAGCACTTGGTGAATATATCCTATATTAACAGTCATAAATAAATGATTAGCAAAACTAGTTGTAAATGCAAATAAAAGTTAGTATTAATTCAAAAAACAATTTAGGATATCGAATAATGATATATTGGAAATTTACGTTTCGAAAATAACTACCATTCAAGATGGCCACTAAACACTTCAATAGTCCTCAGTTGATATTCTTTGTCATAAGAAATATGAAAGTTTATCAAAATTGGTAAAGAAATATATTTTTCATATTTTTTCTAATTATTTTTATTATTTTTTGGACATTATTTCAAAATGGCAGCCCAGAGCTGCCATTTTTGATTTTCTGAATTGGGTCTATAGCTAAAAATGTTAGTTATGACCTCAGCTAACACTCTGCAAAGTTTGATGCTTTTACTACAATCTGAGCAATTGTTTCACAATTCAACTGGACTATATATGATTGTTATGAAATTTACATCAAATTTATATCACAAATATTTTGCGTTGACCGTTTAAATAATCGGGTACTAGTATAGTGTATCATGAATTATTTTTAATAGAAATATGTCCCTTGGAATTTGTGTAAAATTGGATGTAAGCTCTCTCAAGTCGACTGGTATCTTTCTTGTCAAATTTTACTAAATTGATATAGATTATGTCTGGCACAAATTTAAAAACCAGTGCCTATCACCTATTTGTAGTTGAATTCTTGACCTTTTAACAGTCCGTTCTGATTTTGTTTTTGGATTTCGCTTCGGATTAGATATATTTAAGTGCAGAAGAAACAGATTTGCCTTTAATACTTTTCAAAGGTCTTAATCATAGAATTTTAGGGTAATGTCGATGACCAGTAAAACGAAGTTATAACCATTGTTGTATTTTTCAAATTAGGTTTTGTTCATCAGATCAATATTCCATTGATCGTATTTTCTATTTATGGTGGTCGACGTTATTAAAATGATTTATTTGCGTGTCTTTACAGACTGCTCCGTCCAATGATTCTTGTCGTTGAAGCCGTTTAACGAATCTTGTATTTATTTTGCACGAATTTCTATCTTTTTACAAAAATGTTAACAATTTCTATAATAAGAATTTGTTAAGAGAAATTACGGATAAGACATATAGTTCGCCTATCTTTAGTTTAATCTATACTCTTTGATATAGTCATGAGAATGGAAATTTCAGTGAAAGGAAAACAGGTTTGGACACTGGATAATATGGATAACATAGAATTTTGACCAATCCTCGTATTATCTAATTGAAGAGGAATGTGTTTTGAACTTCAAGATGTTTGATACTTGCCCAAGGTATTATCGAATTTTCGAGAAAGGAATCAATGCTGGGACATTACAGGAAGAGACACAAAATTAACCAACCATATTTTCGAGCAGTCATGCGTATTCACTGAGCAATAGTGGGTATCATCGCGCTACGATGTGGTAGCATTCATACCAACACCTTCACTATCACTACGGAATGTGGTTCTGCATCATCCGTTCATCATGATGTTAGCCTAACTTACTGTTATAGAGACGAGGTATAAATGAAAACATTTTTGGCGCGAGCACGTACTATGATTACACATTTACCTTATAGGATTCTGAGGTGTAATAAACGGTGAAATGAAGACCTTTTTAAAACATTTGACCGGAAATTTGAATGACCACTCATTCATAGGCTCTGTTCAAATCTTTTCATCCTAGTCGATTGAATAAGAATCGCCATTAATAGTAAGCATGTATGGCAATGCTATATATGTGTATAGCAGCCATCACAAAATCTAAGTACAGTTAGTTTTATTTAAAATGTGTTCTTAGAGAGACGAAACAAGAGCATGAATAACCAGTATAAAGTTAGCAAAAATCCAGTGAAGTTGGAACGTCCATATTTGCTAGACAGATATATCCTAATAATCCAAAGAAATTCATAAATACACAGGGGGACACAAAATTAATGACCATGTTAAACCTTTTGCAACGGTATGAAACCGAAAACTACGGAAGACTGATAGATATCCTTCTATTATACCAGAATCCATCGAGTGTGTAGGTAGAGGTTATATCATTGTTCGTCTTGCTGGTTAGCTGAACCGTTTAGTCATTTTTAGGTTCGGTATACCACCCTCCATTCGGGACAGTCTAGTCTAACAGACAGATGGATTACTTATCTGTCGGACTCGTCTACTCTTACAGGAGTACAGTATACCTATCTTAATAATGACTACACGGTAAATCTAGCAAGCAAGCTCACCGCAGATAATACCTCAATGAATGTTAATGTAATGTATTCATAAATCGATCAGAACATTATTGGTGGAGTGGTAACTGCAGATTATCATATAAACAATAAAGAACTAGATTTATCGCAGTCTGATATATAAAAAACATTTCAAAGTGAAAAGACTTACAGACAAGTGAGAAACATGCCTTCATGTGATGATCGTGATGTAGTCTCTGAAAGAATGTACGATATAGCTAGGCACACGAAAAGAGAATGTTCTTAAAAATATTGACTTCACACACAAAATATGCGAAGAAGATGAAGACACCATACGACCGAAAATATCTCATTATGATATTGACAATGATGAGGATGTAGCTTATACGAAGTAAGCAGACCTGACCAGACAAGATGAGGGAATACGGAATACGTAGGGAATGAACACGACCAACGCCGGGGATAAAGCATATCAGAAAACCAAGATCAGAGGACTGCAATTCGGTAAACTACATTGTAAGGGGTTTGAAAAAAAACCAAAGATGATACGTACATGAGAAGGCCGTACAAGTTGATTATCTTGGTGAAGTTTTTGAAAATGACTACAGCAAAAGTGAAGACGCTGACAAAGATAGCGAATATGATTACAAATAGCATAAGTAAAAGAACTTTGTCATCTGAAAATATCAAGTTCATTGCCAAAATCGTATATTGCAGATGGCTTCGCAACAGAAGTTGAAGACAATATAGTACTACCCATCTCGTCCCACTAGCTTAATTTGTGGGTCCTGATTAGTTGTAAAGATCTGTTAAAAAGTGTATAGGAAATTCGTTATTAATTTATACAAGATTCGTAAAGAAACATACAGCCTGCATAGACCTGTAAAACGATATTTTAGCATAACGTCATCGTTACTTGAATAAAGTAAGACGAGCAATGGGGTGATAATTTGATGAACAAGACAGAATTTGAAAAAAAATAACAGTGGTTATAGCTTCATTTTAGTAGTCACTGATGTCTTCTCCAAGTATCTATGACTAAGACCTTTGAAAAAAAAGAAAGGTAAATCGGTGTTTTTTTTTTGCATTCAGAGGTGCCGTATCAAATGGGAAGCGATCACCAAATAAAATCAGAACGGGCAAAGGTCGAGAAATCAAAGCCAGATAGTTAGCTTTACTACTAAAAGGAAAAATATTGAATAATTGTTTGCACGTAAACGTCGACGTCAGTCGAGGCCAACTACGCTGAGAGGGTGAGGCTATACAGCTATTTTGCATACAAACATTCGTATGATAACATAAGATCTACATAACTTTACTTGTAGTGAAATCAAACCTTTCATTGAAAAGTTTGCATGGCGCTGGTGAATAGTTGTATCAGGGTTATGATTTGATTCTCCAGACGCGCGTTTGGTCTCCACAAGACTCATCAGTGACGCTCAGATCAAAATAGTTTTCAAAGCCTAACAAGTGCAAAGTTGAATAGCATTGAGGAAACGAAATTACAAAAAAAGTTGTGCCAAGTATGGCTAAGGTAATCAATTCATCCAATCGAGTCAATTGTACCAGTGATGAAAATTTAAAATATGACTCTTCAACTGCGTACCTTAAATTGCCTTTTTAACTTTTTAATTCAAGCGTTATTTGCTAGTCTATATTTTGACATTTAGTTGCCTTTCTTTCAGACATTCTGCTGATATCTCTCGTTTATACTATATATTAAACTCATATTCTTTAAGACATTGGGTTGATATTTTATAATAAGACCATATACTGACCTCAGGATATCGTTCTGTGTGTCATTGGGTTAAAATCTCAGACTATATATTGACCTCTAGATACCTTTTTTGCATAATTTGGGCGGAAGCTTCATCTAAATTTTTTACTGAATTGAATCTAGATATGGTTCTTTTTATCATTAGGTTTATGCATTTGTGTTTAAGACTGTATATTGACCCCCCCCCCCACACGCACGTCTTTCTGAGTGTCATTTGTTCCATGTCTCATCAACGTAAACCAACATAATTTCCCTCTTTCTTGTGTAAATATATAAAGTTAAGGCAACAGGTACGTGAATTGGTGATCTCATGTAATTTTTCCAACTATTTGGAACTGCAAATGTTTTATGAAATTTCTTTTACAAGAAATAATTTTGAGTTCTAAAAAATTGACGAGGAATGTATGATGGAAACTAATCCAATTTAAGAGAGTTAGCCATCCATGCATGGCTATGGGGTTTGTTAGTTCATACTGAAATATTAGTGAAATTAGAATTAATCTACAATTTTTTCATCATACATTTCTTAATAACTCTCCATAATTAAAAAATATTCCTGATTGAAAAAAAAATTATTTTAATTACTTTTTACTCTTTCTCAGCAAGGACTAAATATAGAAAATAAATGGAAAAAATGTAGAAATTGAAAATTAATAAAATTGAAATAAGAACACACATTATTTTGAAGATTCACAATAATGACCCCCAAATAAAGAAAACAGAATCTATATTTTTATCACTTGTTTATTATCAATTTCTTCAATATTTATGTTCATTCAAAAAAATCTTAAAAAATAATATTAAAGCAAAATAATCAACCTACAACAGATTACACATAACAAATAAATGCAGAAAATATAAACAAAATGTAATGTTAAAAATATGGCAAGCTATGTGTGGTTAGAGTAGATAAATATTGAGGTTTTGTTTGCTTTTTTAAAAGCAGAGATACATGTACAATAAAAAAATATTCTTATGAACTAGGTGTGTAGACATATATGTGTTTATGTCTAACAATAAAAGTTAGGGTCCAAACTTGTTGTTTCAAGAGCATAGTTTGCCAAAAAATTCATGGAAGGTAATTTATTCCAGTTGTTTTGCATAGTTTCATGAATATACAAGGGAGGTAACTTAATTTAGATGTTTTGCAAAGTTCCAAGAAATTCAAAGATTGGAACTTTTGGGATTTGAAGGTGTATTTGAAATACTGTGAAATTCTGTATGTATTACCAGTATTGAAGACGATGTTCATATCACCTTTATTTTCACTAATTTTGTGACTGATAAAATCTGTATGTATTACCAGTTTTGAAGACGATGTTCATATCACCTTTATTTTTCACTAATTTTGTGACTGATAAAATCTATCAATAATTCTCTCCTGTGTATTTGATCTTAAAAGTAAGATCAAAATCAGGAGGAAAAAAAATGAAAAAAAAACCCACCTTGCAAACTGCCTTTCTAGCTTACAAACAATAAGTTTGGACTTAGGATCAGTCACAGAAATATAAATATTGCATAGCTTTCTTTTCCAGTAAAATACATTTTTAAAATATATTTCTAAAAATAGTTAGAAATCTATCAATTTTTTTTCAAATCTGTAAAATTCTACATTATTAAAATTAAATGGCAGATTTTACATGAACTATTTTAATAAACAGATATGTAATATACAGACACAAGAAAGGGATGAGCTTAAGTAAAACATTCCTTGGAATCAATATCAGGTTAACCATGTGATATATGAAAGACAAGACTATGATTGGTGAGTTTATGGTCACCTGACCTAAATAAACAAATCTACACTAATATATATATGCTTTAAATATACAACTCTTTAAGTACATTGCTTTATACATAGAAAACATTTCACAATAATAATTGCAAATAAATATTTGGATTTCATAATCACATGCATATGTTGACATATTTGGGATAATCCTATGTCGTTTCTCAAGAATCCCATGATGTTTTGACATCAAATACTTATCATGAGAATATTATTGTTTTTGTGAAAATAAATGATATTTACACAAAAACAGATGACATCTTTACCCAAGTGCAGACAATTTCTTTTTTTACAAAGTCTAATCTTGTTTCATAAAACATGCTTATTTTTCAACAATAAATCACTTTTAAGAGAAAAGAAAGTGTGTGGTGGAAAAACTGAACTGTTACTTGGCAGTAAAATTTTTACATTTGTTCACAGTTACTTTATAGATCAGTACCACACAATTAGGTTTAAAGATAAAGATTACAGCTGAATTTTAAATGCATATATATGAGAAAACAAAAATGTTTTAAAATCTGAAAGCATAAGAATTTTTTTTATGGACAAAAATGTTAGCAGCATAAAACAAGAATCAAAAGTATAATAAAACAACGAAAAATAATAAAATATTGCAAAAGACCCTGAGGTTCTACACTATAAATATATATTGCAACAAAGTGAGATATATATCTTATGATATATTGCATAGCTGAATATGCATGGGTATGTATAGATATAGATTTGAAAGATTACTCCAAGAAAACAATCTGATTCTGCAAATAATTATTTTGGACATGTTCACCAAGAAATCAATAGATTCAATCTACTTAGAAAACAGTAAAAGTTTGCTTCCACTGAAAACTGTTATAAATTTTTATGTTGACAATTTTTCTATTGTTAAAAATCAATTCACAAAATTCTTTTTTTAAATCTGCTTTTGCAGGAGCCCTTTAAATTATTTTAATAATATCTGATTAATGAAAATAGAATGACCTCTAAAAGACATTACATTGGCTAGAGGTATAGGGGGAGGGTTGAGATCTCATAAACATGTTTAACCCCGCCGCAATTTTGCGCCTGTCCCAAGTCAGGAGCCTCTGGCCTTTGTTAGTCTTGTATGATTTTAAATTTTAGTTTCTTGTGTATAATTCGGAGTTTAGTATGACGTCCATTATCACTGTACTATTATGCATATTTTAGGGGCCAGCTGAAGGACACCTACGGGTGCGGGAATTCTCGCTACATTGAAGACCCATTGGTTGCCTTCGGCTGTTGTTTGCTCTATGGTCGGGTGGTTGTCGCTTTGACATATTCACCATTTCCTTTCTCAATTTTATTAACTTGTGGATAATATTAAACCACAATCATACAATTTATTGAAACAATTCAATTTGCATAGTAAGTTATAGAGATCATAATTACTGAACAAATCTTAAATTACAATACGTCAATCTGTATTTTATGTACACATATGTTATATGCATCATATTTAGGTTTTTTTGTGCAAGCTTTTTTAATAATAATGTAAGCAATGCACAAATATTTACATAAATAACTGTTTTTCCCCTCCTGTCTTGTATGAAAGCTTGCAAAGCAAGGAGTAGCTAAAAGTATACATTTCTCACAATACAATTTGACTATCAAAACCATTAAATATTTGAAAATTTTAAATGCGAACCTACAAATCTTTTTGAAATCTTTCTACTATGTGCAAAATGTGCAAAATGCATAGAATCCAGTGCTGACATCTAATTTGAACTACATTCTTAGGTTTTTATGTTTACAAATTCTGCATTTTTGTCTAATTAAATCATACAACCTGTATATGAGCATAGATTTGGCACATGATTGAGATAACAATAAAACACTGAGCCAAAAGAAATGGCCATAACAATGCTAACCTTCCCTCTCAGTTAAAAAGGTATTATCAATGAGAACTGCTTTCATAACAATTCTGTAAATTTGGTTGTTTATAGCAAAAAAACTTCCATAATTATGTCTTGTCTAGAAATATTGAAGTTACTAACAGACAAGAAATGAAAGTGATTAAAACATGGCAGTAATTCTGTATATTTTTAGTTCTAAAAATACTTAGAATGAACATAATTTGCATAAAAATATATACTGAATCAAAAGGCCAACAAGTAGACATACTGAGTTTGGTTCCATTATGTGATATCTATAACGGCAAACTTAAACTATTTTACCATACCTTAATGATTTTAACCCCTTGTCCCACTTGCACAATCATAATCATGATAAAAGCCCTTAAACTAAATTTGTGAAAACCTACACAAAAATATGTTGGCTTGATAGAACTTTTCCCAAGGGATATGTATATCATATATGTTCACTTAAAAGTAAAAACAGAAAAATAATAATAATATAAATCTTTAACAAAAAGTACATATTAAATCACAGACTATAATCTGATAAATAAAAATTGTTCCGAATGGCAAACCTCAGACTTCTTCCTTCAATAATATCAGTCATTTGAACAAAAATTATTGCCTTCTAAATATCAATGTAACACAGAAAATAAATGAAATCTTCCATGAAAACAGAAAAAAGTCAAAGAGATTGCAAAATGTTATATTCTCGTAAACAATCAAAGAGGTTGAGCATTTAACTGTGTCCACATTTTGACATTCTAAAAGTTATTATGATAGAGTTGATTTACTGAATCACAATTGCAGTTTATTTATTGCTCTTTTTGTGCCACGGCATTTCTAGGATGATCGTTGAGTTTTCGGTAGAAGCTCTGTACATATGTAAACACACATTTCCAATCTGGTTTCTGCATTTTGACCATATCATCTACATCTAATAATGGAGCAATGTCGGCATATTTCCTGTAAATAAATATAATAAAATTTTGAATAATAAAAGTTTGATTATCTCCACTTAAACAAGTACAGCATAAGGTAGTGTTCTACAAGCGTGGAATTGTAAAATTGCCTCATTATCCCTCCAGCCCAATATGGAAAAGTTGAGCCATAACAACTCACATAGTCGGACAGACTTAAAGTATGTACTAGCTGTGCTTGTTGGGAGTATAATTTATTTTCGTGGTACCAATTTTCGTTGATTGAGGAATCTTACACTGTTGTGGATATTTAAATCCGTGGATTTGCTAAAGTATAGCTGACTATGCCGTATTGGCATTGCTCATTGTTGAAGGCCAAACTCTGACCTATAGTTGTTAATTTCTGTGTCATTTTGGTCTCTTGTGGAGAGTTGTCTCATTGGCATGCATACCATATCTTCTTTTTTATAAATACAAGTCTCTCATTCTGTAATTTGTTGAACATTTAATTTCATGGTTCACCTATACCTACTAAATCCATGAAAATTGATATTCAATGGAAAATAAGGAATCAACACTATGTCCTACTCTATTTGAAAAAAGTCTGCAGGATATTATTTAATTGTATCTGTTTCTAATTACTTACTCTGCTATATTAAATGCTAATGTAAAGTTTGCTCGTCTCTTTTTAGGGTCCAATCTAGACCACTCAAAGGATTCTGGGTAAAAATGGTGAATCAGCGCACAGAAAGCCATACCATTGTTCCATGATGAGGAGAAATTTGTGACCTCCACATTCTGTAAAAGTTTTAAATAATATAAATAAAACAATTCAATGCATCATATTTCTAATTAATTTATTTTGGCTGCTAAGAATAAACAACAAAATATTGTTTCCTTTCAAACAGATTTATAAAGAATATTATACCCAATATTTTGAAGAAAAAAAAACTTAAATGTAAAAACAGATTATCATTAAGCATTATAGAAATGTCTAAGCCAACTATCAATAAATTCTGTTGCAAACAAACGTTTTAACTGAATTGTAACATCTAAAAAATACATTGAGGATAACATTTTTATTGAATAATTAAGTTCAAGTTATATGTGCCTATATCACCATTTGACTTAATTGTTTAGTCTCAGTCATTTCTGTACAGAAAAATGGTACTGTGGCAAAAAAAAAGATAAGTAAATTTTAATTGATCTGGGATTATAAAATTTTAATGTTGAAAAATTCAATTATTTGTTTGAAATCAAATTTCATGTCCATGAACAAATGTACTTTCATAACTCGTTTATTTCAAATAGTTCATTTCCTATCATTGAAATTTAAAAAAATATATAACTGGCAATGTTGATGTCAACAATAACAGACTGCACTATTGTTGTGAATGTACAATTTGATTGAAATGCATATCCTGTGTCATTTAGTCAGTTCAAAATCTCATCAGATCTCATGTCTTGATTACATGAATTTGACAATGATACATTCTACTTTCTGTTTTAAAAACGTATTGGATCCTCTGATTTTTTCCTAACGATACACCCTTTCAAAAATTTGTAAGCAAGAAATTCATTGGCTGCTGTTAAAATAATTAGAACAGAAAGTAGAACATTATTGTCAGGTCCTTTTAAATAAAGCATGAAGAACACAGGATTTGTATTTAATTTCTATTGTGAAGATAGCAAATATGCAGTGAAAAAAAAGACAAATCAGGTGGTAACTAGCAATATTTTCTAACATCTTTGGAGGGTAACATCATGGTACTAAATAAATCTAAATCAATTGTCTAGAACTGAAATTTTTTTCTAACACCATAAAAGGGTAACGTAGTGCTAAGTAAATCTAAATCGATCTTCTAGAAATTAAATTAAACTAAAAAGTTGCAAATTACTGTAATTTACATAAAATAAATCTTAAAAATACAAAAATTACAAAAACAACTGTAATACTGGCAGTAGGTTCTACAAATAAAACAATAACACAGGATCACCAATGACATGTGTAACACACCACCATGCAGAGAATTAAAGTTTAAAGAGATAGAAAGAAGAAAGTTAACTAAGAAAACATTCACTCCTGACAGATAAATTATTGAAGTAAAATTGCATTTCAAATTATATTATAATTTTGTGTTAACCAAAGTATAAGATCTTTTCATGATTGTTATATTTTTTTTTGGCTCAGATAAAATAAGGTCATGGTGCAACAATCATCAAGCCTTTGACAGTATGCTTAATCTTAAGTTTGGATTTAGTTTTCAGCCCGAAATTCAAATATTGTATTTACGCTGTCGATAGAAAACAACTTTCTGGAAATTTCATTTTTCCTCAAAAATCTTTTTTGATTAAAATTGAGTGTATTAAAAATTATTTTTTCATACTTATTTTGCCCATTATTTTCTATTCTTTCTATTCCAGCATTATTATCTATTCCTTGTTTTTTTGGCCCATTTTTATCTATTGTGTAAACCCCATCTTTTTTTTTAAACACTTTTTACATGAAAGAACACTCATTATTGGAATGATTTAAATACAATTTACATAACTTTACTTTGAAATGCAACAATATTTCATAGAGAGAATAAAAATTCACGTCATGCAATAGTGTGTAATTAGTGAAGAAACCGGGTTCATTCCAAAGTTAGTGCCATATTCTGGTTTCAATTAGCAGTTAAAACCACTCCCGCTTGGGAGAAGCCATGCAACCATAGTTTTGCCACATCCAAAACACATGCCACCAGATTATACCTCATAACCAGCCGTCATGGCTTTAGTCCAATTCAGGAGCATTTCTTTTATTGCGCTTGGACTACGTCTAACTGCTGTCCCCCCACCTCGGCCTCCACCGCGGCCTCCTCTACCAGCGGCCATAAAACTTAGAAAATATCAAACCGTGTGAAAAAACAGCAAACTTAAAAACGTTTGTGTGATTTAGATTTAAAAGCTGGATCGGAATTGCATGCAATGCTGAAATAAATCGGAATCTGAAAGAAAACCCTCTGTCCATTATAAAATGAAGCAATGGATGATGGGAAATGATGGTGGGTGACCATGACAACAAACACATCAGACAAGCAAGGGAGACAATCACAAAACAAAGGACAAATACAAAGGTAGGATCATCAAATACATCTCAAGTTGACTCAGGATTACCAAATTTTAAGATTGACCTAAACAAATGTACAATTTTTTCTATTGTTCTACTTTGTTTTTCCAATTTCTGTTAATAACTGCTTAAATTTTGAAGAAGAAGAAAAAAAAATTAAAATTTTATTTTCCATGTAACAAAACAAATAAAAGTTTCAAATAGCTAATGACAAAATTTTCATTTGAAGTTGCCCAAGAAAAGGTTTCACAACTCTACTGACAATTTTCATTGTACATATACATATACATAGATTGTCATCCTTTAAAATTACAAAAAATAATTAATGCTTTCATTTTAGTAAGGAGGAAATTAGTTATATTTCAAACATAAAAATAATTGAAAAAAATTGTTAGCTATATATTTGTACTAAATGTTATATGACATATATTCAACTACTGATAAATATGTATGTACTGTATTGTATATATGCAGTACATTTATGTATATATGACTTGTATGTCAAAGCTGTGAGAGTATTTGAATACATTGAACATATGAAGATGTTAAATCAACCAATCAAAACTCAATTTAGTATATAGCTCAATTCTTGTTAATTATGTACTAACAATAATTAAATCAAATTTCAAAAATCATTTATAATATTTTTTGCGTTGTTGAACTTAAGACTGGCTTTTGGCCAGCTGGTTACAATGCTTTTTGTAAAGAAACTGATTTTATATAAAAAAAAAAGATTAAACTAAATTCAAATTTTCATATTTTAGTGACATGAGTTTTGATTGGATAGGGAAAATGAGATGACAAGGATGTAAATGAGGAAAGTGACTCCATCTGCAGCTAAAAACAAAAGACTCAAATGTACCTCATATTCCTGGGTGTTGACTTGGATAAAGTTTAGTATTTCCTGTTTAATTGCTACAACATTTCTCTGCATAGTTTTGGCTGCTCGCCTAGCTAAAGTTACAGCTATTAAACCACTAAATAAATAAGGCAAGTCCATGTTAGTTTTTGATTATTTATGTGATACATTTTTAAAATGAAATGAATATTATAATGTACATTATTGATATAGATTTTTTTTAATTTCTTACTTTTCAAATACAGAAGACAGGTTAATATGCTAATCTTTGTACAGACTGACTGCAGCCTTTTCTGTTCAATATGGTAAGTATGAATACATAAACCAAGAAAATATATTCATGATAAACCTTAGTTTCATGGTTATATAGACTCAATCTCACACAATGTAAACAGTACAATTTACAGATTTAAGACAACACTTATCTTTTATAAGTGCTGTACTCCTTCCATGTACATTTGCCTAAATGTACACATAGGTAAAACATTTCCTATAATCTCTAATTGATGTGCAATTGTTAAAATTATCACTCTCAAATTCACTTTTAAATCAAACAGAACTATTAACAAGAACTGAAAAAATCTTGTGCTTCTAAATGCACTTGTTAATATTGATATATATTTTTGCTGAACTTTGGCATTTTGGTAAAAGTTTGTTTTTTGACTTGGATATAAACAGCGTAATTCAAAATGAGAATTATGTACCCATTTCATATTGTAAATACATACTTTGGTTTAGCACCACCAGCTCCAGCTGGTTCCATTGACTTAAACTTGTCCATGGCCCCCTTAGCACCAGCTGGTTGAGCTGAAATATACAATTATGACATTTTTATAAAGTGTTACATTTCCTTCTACACACATTAAAATTATGTCCTCATTTTTTCTGTCAATCCTATAAATCACACGCAAAATGACAATTAACTGCCCTATTGATTATAAATATAATATTTCATTATCTTATCATTTTCTCTCTCTTTTTTATTAATATAAAACTAGGTCAAAATTTATGTAACATGCTTATCATCAATAATCTGAAAGAAAAAAAAATATAACAAAACATATATGCAGATGATGAAAGTACATGTATGTGAATATAATGTGATCATGAAATAAATAAAATAATGAGTGATAGAATGATTGAATGATAAAATGTTAAATATATAATATATATCTCATAAAATACAAATTTTCTGAAAATTCAAAAGTTAAAAGTTAAATATGATTAGTTTGGATGAAACCATCATAATCTTTGTTTAAAATATTTACAATAAAACCTTGGTGCTTTAACTGTGGAAATAAATAATGAGTAACTAAACAAAAATTGAAAAAAAAACACACTTTAATAAAAAAAAAAAAAAAAAAAAAAAGTATGGACACATATCAGTGTGGATAGAATATTTGGATATTTGACAGTGTTTTCTGACAAAAAGAGAATTCTCTAGTTTTTTCCATATGGTTCAATATTGTTTAAGGTAAGGTGTTTGTAGATGGGAATTAGGGGATGTATTAATTTTTTTAATTTCCAAAATTTCAATATTGTGACTAACATTTGTGTTAACAAACACAAGCAACAATATGAACTCAAGGACAGTTTGAACCAAATCACACAGCAAATAAACCAAGGTCTGTTTATTTCTATTGAAAAATAATATACAATATTTGTTACACTTATACAATATCTACATATTAATACAACATCCATATACAGTTAGTAATGCATACAAAAGTTACCGATATATAACAACATGCTACACACAAATATATACCAAGACATGCATATTACAATATATTTGAAACGATATTAGTAAGGTATATCATATCGGGGATATATAATTATTGAGAAATATAACGACAGAAATAAGATTAATAATGAATATGACTTGGATTAATTTTTCCAAGCCTAGAATTAAGGGTTGCTTGTAGTCAAAGTAAAATTCTATTACATAAAAAACTAACATTAATTTGTAAATTTCAGGTTAAATTGTTTTTCATTTCAATGTTTAAAGCATAAACAATTGAACTGTCTAAAGTTCCATTATTAAAATAAATATTTAAATATTTATCAAAAATTCTTCATCAAATAAAAGTTTAAAGCATAAACCATTCAAAATTCTAAATGTTACATCCTTTAAGATAATTTTAACTCTTCAAATTTAATGTCAAAATACATAGGAAAATAATTTATGTAAGAGCTATAAAACCCAATTATAAACACTATCAAGGGAGAAAACCCACATTAAACACTACCAAGGGAGAAAACCCAATTTAACACTACCAAGGGAGACAATCCAGAACATATAAGGTTAGTTGAGGAAATATTAACATCTAGATAAGCTACATAAAGCTGGAAAGAAAAAAAAAGAAAAATGGCTACCTCCCCAACTCTCGGTTTTCTCTGATTTATTTGTGACACCATCTTGACTGTTCCAGGATTCTGTGCGTACAGTTATTTTACCTCCAATGACTGGAGTACCATTATTTATTAGCTTGTCGCTCAAAAATTTGGCTGCTTGCTCTACAATTTGGGTAAAAGGAATGGGTAACATATCAGTGCATTCAACATCATACATAATAAACAATGCAGAACAAACTTTATAACAAAATAAAGTGTTTATAACATGCAATCTACTGACATCTAATTTGATTTTACAGGTTACTGCAATGGAGTTCTAGAACAAAACTTCACATGCATTGTATCTATTTCACTATTGATGAAGTTGAAAATTGTTCAACAACATTTTTTTTAATTTCAAACACCAAGAACCATTTGTAAGAATTTTCACTTCAACTGTTAAACATATGTCAACAATTCCTCAATCTAATTTAAATACAGATCATATGCAATGCTTTGCATACAAGGATCTGACAACACTCTGTTCAACTTTCAATTTCAAGTCCTTTCGGGATCCTCTGGTTTTGTCATAATGAAACACACCTTCAAAAATCTGAAGGCTAAAATTTCAATGGCTGAAGTTAATATGATTGTCAGAGCAAAAAGTAGTATGTTGTGACAGTGTTGTCAGTTTCTTGTAATCAAAGCTTAAACACAAGATCAGTTTTTTAATCAGATAAGTACACATGTAAACAATATCACATTTGTATGAAAATATTTTTTCAAAAACAACTATGTTTTACTGTACATGTAACTGAGGATTATGATTATTTCATGATAACATATGCAACATTTGGAGTGAAGTTAATGACAAAAAATTAATGTTGTAAACACTTTTTAATAAAACATACATGTTTCCATAACAAGGTTAATTTATCAACAACACGGTATATATCAAATGCAGTTAATCATTTTAATGACAATGAAAAATGATATTTTGATGAGAAAACATAACAGAAATGATCGCTATAGAGCTGCAGACCAAAAATAAAGTCATTCTGTTCAGTAGCGTTAGAGAAATATGAGAGGAATATATTGTCATAAGTTCATAGAAATTGCAATCCGGAAGCATGAGTCTGAAAGAATAATTGCTGTTCAAAGCTGTTCACTAAATATGAAGTCATTCTGATTCTAAGAAACCTGAGAAAAGTATGACAGAATGTTTTTGTTGAACAGATAGATCAACAGCCAGATTGACAAGATGAAGTCTGGTCCCTATTTCGACTGACAAAATATGCTCTTAAAGTGTGCCTTTTCATTCAGGTTCTTTCAAAATGCTGAAATTCTAGTATGACATATTGGAAAATTGTAACTACAATTACCACAATCTGTAAATAAAAAGGTAACCATCAGATAACCGTGAGCAAGTTTAAATTCAGCTGGATAAAAGAAAGATTTTATGTGACCATAAATTTAAAGAACTCATTCCGAGACAGCTTGAACCTAATTAGTAGCAATGACTCTGAGAAAAAAGTGACAACTAGCAATGGTCTAATGAAAAGGGTTGACTCAATATGTGCAAATTTGATAACGAAGAAAACACTTTATAAATAGGAATAAAACATACAAAATATTTCAATTTTTTCACATAACCAATAACGCAATGCAGGCATTCAACATTTCGAAAAAAAATATAAAAAATAATAGTAAACTGAAAATAAAACAAGTTATAAACCAAACAATTTCATAAACAATATAGATGCAGTGCCTCACCTGGTGTTTTCGTGAAGGATTGCCCACCAAATCCTGCTTGTGAGGATACTGTGCCAGCTAGATTAAACGAAGAAGCAAAAGGCGAGATAAGAAGCAGAAAATCTACCATTTCAGATATGGGCTTTTGCATTCTACTTAATTGCACCAAATTGTATAAGATCATCTGAGAGATATTCATAAGGGTATTATAATCATAAAACTATATCTGCTTTAATTTCGATTTATGACCACAATACCTTTATTGACACTCATATCATATATACTTATGTTTGTAATCAGTCAAAAGGTATTGCTTCTTTTCTATTATGTATTTTGTGTGACCAAATGTTATCCGTAATTTAGATCTTTATATTGTTCTTTAAAGCATTCCTGCATTTTCCAAATAGCTCTTTTCAATTGATTTTTTGCATCAAACATAAGTTTTTGTATGACCTATTTTTAGCTACTTTAACCAATCAGAAGTCAAAGAATATTTGGTGCAAAGAAGCAGAATAAATGTTAACCCATCTTTACTATCTTTCTAAAATGGCTAATTGTTTAGAAAGTGAGTGAAAGCATTCTATTAAAGCTAGCAACTTACACTTATCGTAGAGAAATAACAATTATAGAAAGTTTGAAAATTACATTCAATATTTAAACAAGGTAAAAATTAAAGAAAGATAAAACAGATTCCCATTTATATAAAATTGCAAAGTAAGTATTGAATCAATGGTTACAATCAGATCCTAGTATTCTATTGAATTTTTGTTTTTTAATTAATATATCAATCATGCATATGAAGGAGGATGAAAGACTGAAATTTCAGTCAAATGGAAGAAACAGCAAATATATTTTAGAAACTAATCTTTCCTTTATTATATGTTCATACTGGCAATAACAGCTCACAGCCAGATTGATATTTCCACAAGTTTAAGCCAGACAGTCTGCTTTATTTGCATTTTTTTTTTATATAACTTGCCATCATGGCTTTAATCAAATTATCAGCCAAATTTATATCAAATGCTTTTATAAATGGCATTGACCAGAACTGATGAAAGTTAACTTTTGTAAATGCACTGCCTCTCAGCAAAGCACACTATATATAGCTTTTATGGTAACAAATAGTAACATTTGAATTAGCAGCTTTATCAGCTTTAAGCAGCTCTGAATTTTGCAGCATTATCAGCTGAAGCCACAACTGAATTGGCAATTATTTTTTGCATCCATAAAACTGAATTACTAGTTTAACAATTCAAGCATTAAAAGGCATTGTTTGGTTATTTTTCTGTAATCAAATGAAGAAAACAGTTTTGGTATATTGTTATTGGTGAATTTCTTGTTCTCAGTTTTTTTAGAATGCTTCTCGTACATTGGAAAAGATTTTAGAAATTGGCATAGAAATGACAAAAGAAAAATAGAAAGCTGATTTCCATTTTGATCCAACTTGACATTGCCTCAAATATTTGAGACTTGAATCAAGTTTTCAATGGTCAGATTCATTATTTGCATCCCTATAATAGCATCATCCAAATCATGGAACATGCTAAGTTGTCATATTGACCTACCTGATCCTTTATTAGCGATTCTATCGAATGCCGCCAGTTGTTTCTTTTTAGCTTCTTCTGACTCTCTTAAATGTTCTTTTATCAAATCATCTTTAATATTCATAATTTTTTCTCGTTCTGCTTTTGTTTCCTTTGCTGCTATCTCAAATGCCGCTACCTGTCGTTTCTGATCTGCTTCTGCGGCAGCAAATTTTCTTTTAAATATATCTTCTGTGTCTTTTTCACGTTGCAATCTCTTAACCTCCATTTCCTCTGTTAAAACAAAGATAGTAAGTTAACATATATCAGTGGCAGATCCAGAAATTTTCATAAGTGGGGGCCTACTGACTGCCTAAGAGGGGTCTGTGTCAGTCATGCTTCAGTGATTCCCTATATAATCAACCAACTTTTTCCAAGAAAAGGGGGACCCAGGCCCCCTGAAAAACCATCTAAATCCACATCTGTATATTCAATTTTTAGTATTTGAAAAATCATAGTATAGGATTGATAATATCTCTGTTAACACAATAATTTATTCTTATCAACCTGTGTTAACACAATAATCTATTACAATGTGTTTATATCTAACTGTTAATGCAATGTTAACCAATTTTGATGCAAATGATCAATTCTATCTAATTTTTTCATCTTGAAATTGATAGATTAAAAAAAACTGGTAAATGCAAAACATGGATAAAATGAGTTTCAGGTTCAGAATATTCTCAATAGTGCGGTGCTTTTATTACCTTTACTGAAAGTGAATCGAACCTAATACCGCTTTGTCTTACTTGATTTTTTCTCTCGTATTTCTCTCATCCTGTTTCTTATCTTTTTTCTCTCATCAAAATCATCTGTTTTACTGAGCTGTAAAAGATAAATCGTATAAAGTTATTATAAAGTACAATAAAACATACCAAATATGTATGTAATAACCTTTAATTCACTTAATCATTTTTGTTGTTATCTTATTGCAATGTATGAAATTTTGAGTTAGTGTAATGCTCATGCATTTTCATTTACCTTATAAAATAAATCCTTAAACCCATGGTCACAAACCTGCTATAAAGGACACCTCTTTTAAGAGAAAGTCTTCCCTTTAGGTTACCCTCTTCTTGTCCCACTGTAGTAATACCCATTTATTTTAAACTTATTACATGTAAAAGTTTTCTCTGGTTATGAGGGTGGCCTTTATATACAGGTTTTACTATACATATTATTTCTTCACTCATTCTGCTTTCTAACTTGTGCCAGCTTATGTATCCCCAATTATGATAAAATGTTTATCATTTGCATTCATATATTTGCCAACAAATACAAACTACATCTGCATCAATAATTGTATTGACTCTTCCAACATCTTTCATTTTGCTATTAATCTTTATGTCAATGAATGGATCTCAGCTAATCAAAAGTGACAAAAGAAATGCACAATACGCCAAAAGAATTTCTAAAATGTTTACTTCGTAAGAGTTAAAGAAGGAATTCCAAGAAAAAAAATCATTGCAAATAAAATCCTCAAAGCCCAATAAGAATAAAAGTCAATGTATACATCAATCTCAGACAAAAATCTAACAAAAAACGATGTGATTACGGTTTGGGATGATATAAAGCTATTCGAGTTTGTCTCTCTTAAGGCTTTATAAGAGGAATGCACTCAGCTCAATAGACTAGATATCCATAAAGGGCTTTTAGTTTTTTATTTTCCTTGGAGTTCAGAATTGTTGCTATTTTACTTTTCAATAGAAAGTGTAGAACTTGTTTGTAGTCATAAAAAAAATACTATTATCAATGAAAAAATAGTTTTTTTTAGATATCTTGTTGTGGAATATTTATAGTCATGGGGCTCAACATTTGCTGATTAGTAATTTGTATCCCTATTCATTATAAATATGAGGGATAACTTAAATTAATTGAAGTGGACAGAAAAACTGATTAAGATAAATTACTGGTGAATTCTTACATATTAATTTGTTGTACTGTTGTGTAATATGTAATTGTGTGCAACATTTGCATACTAGATCATACCAGTTATTTGTATCTAAAGCAAAAAAAACCAGTAGCTGACAAAATAATTTTGGCAAAAACTTTGATTTTGTGCGTCTGCTATTCTCATTCAAACTTTGTATCTGTATTAAAATCACTATGTGGAAAAGGGTGAAACATTCTTAGCAATCCAAAATATGTTGAAATTATTTTTGCATAGTGATTAAAATATCTGTGAATTTATAAGATAAAAGTACAGCGATCTGTTTTTTGATTTTTTTCCCTATCAGAAAAATTGAGCTGAAAAGGCATTCAAAAGAATAATTTTTTCCATCATATAAACGAAATACAAAAAAAAAATGTAAAGCTGGGTCACAAAACTTGGCTGTTGAGAAGGGTGACATCTACTGAATTGAAGATCAAAGCTTAAGGTCAATACAAAAACAAATTACATGAATGGAGTCTAATGCAGGAATCAAAGTGACAGGTCACAAAGACTATTTATTAAGTGATAGAGGTAGGAAAAGTGCTTGTTTTCCTATATATAATTCCTAGAATTTGAAATATTTGTCAGGTTTGGTGTTATAAAGTACACAAAATGAATTCCTAATGTAGGAGGTGGGTTGGTATGAGAGGTATTTTCATGTTACATTGGTATGTAAAATAGTCTGCTCTATGGTGGGTTGTTGTCGCTTTGACACATTCCCCCATTTCCTTTCTCAATTTTATTTACATCATTTAAATATACATTTACAAATGTCTTAATATTTCTGTCAGCAGTTGTACATGGCACTCATATAGCAGTGGTTATTTTTTTCTTTTTTCTTGTGGGTGGATAGGGTGTTAGGAGTGCTCCTTTTAGTACATGTGCACTGGTGGTAAGACATTCCATGGTCTTATATGAAGAACAATATGAAGAATGCCTGTTCTAAGCTGTATACTAGAAAAAGAATTTAGTTTCCCCATTTTGACAAAACTCCCAACTTAATCAAATATCCTAAAATATGGAAAAGAAAACTCAAACTTACTTAGATTGTTTGATTGATGGTTGCTGAAATGTCCAGTGACAAATATTTCAAAATTACTTGGAGAAAAAAAATTAGTGGCAATAATTCAATTTTACTCTCAAAAGTGCAAAGACAGAATAAAGGAATTCAGGAAATTTGAACTTTAGCTTCATCCATGTAAACATTAAGATATTTATCACTGTAAATGTTGGCAATGAACATCTCAACTAATTAATACTTGTGTAATTATCAGGGATTATAATTACATTGTAGTTGTAATGGCTATTAAGATGATATTAAATTACAGGTATAATTCTTGAGAGATAGAACACTTGTCTTCACAAACACATAGATAGGGTAAAGACTCAAATTGTATATATGCCAAGTATTGATGTCTAAGCCTTCTTCAGCAGCGATATCTTGACAAAATATCTTGCCAGAATTACGAATTCAACATAAAGTTTGACATTTAGCTAATGATTAAAGCACCACACCTAATCTAATTTGTGCAAATAATCAGGATTATTTTTTATCTAACGATTTCACTATTGTATGTCTTTTTTTAACTGAAGATTTTTATGTAGAAGAGGTTGATTCAAACTCTATTTTGTACAGCAAGTATAGTGTCGGATCCAGAGGGGTTCAAGGGGTTGTAACCTTCTTTATCTTTTGACAATCATTGCTTTTGAATACGGACATATGGTTGGAACCCCCTTTTTAAATGGATGGATCTGCCCCTGAAGTACCTATTGCTTTTATTCCCTCCTGTTACTTATCTCATTGCCCATGACCCTTTATTTGTTAACAGTCCATCTATCAAATAAAATTTCATCTACTGTAGATTCATTTATTTTTATGGGTACCAATTTTCGTGGATTAAGGAAAACTTACATTTTCGCGGATATTTATTTTTGTGGTTTTGCCGAAGTCTGCATACAAGCCTATAGAAAACGAGCTATTCGTTGAAATTTACTTTCGTGGTTCACCTGTACCCATGAAATCCACGAAAATTGGTATCCAACGAATGATAATGAATCAACAGTAACCTCACAAAGAGACATGACTACTTGTGATTTTCTTGGTCAAAGGACAAGCATGAAGATCTTAGCTTTTTCATACATGTTAAAAATGACTTGGTCAGACAGTCCTTAGAACAAACTTTTGAACAACTGCAATTTTAAAGCTGGGGTTCAGATAGGATAATAATGTTTACTTCTTTCTCAAAATAGAAACAATTTCACATCATAAGACATAAAATTTGTATTGGTAATTGAGTATTCACAGCTATGACCCTATCACATGCTGATTTTAATCACAACTTGAAAGTATTGGAATTAAACTGATATATCTGACATTATAAAGCAATAATATTAAGAAAACTTATGCCTAAATGATCATAAAAATAAACTTGTGTTTGTTGGCTTGGTTTCAAACATAATTAGAAAACCATAGTATCACCGATTTCATCAAAATAATTACAGAAACAGTTGATCAGCTTGTTGGTATCATGTGAAGTAAACAAAAACATTGGGGTACCAGTAATGACCTTGAGATTATCAATGACATTGAGGTTGTCATTGAGGTAAGCCACATCAAAGGAATCAGCTAAACCATGTAAAACAGGCACCATGAAATTACAGTTTACTGCAGTTTTGTTTATTTATATTGAGAGTTAGATATTGCAAAAGTATTAAAATTGAGACAGAAATTCCTGTTACACAAGACAGCTAGTGTGTACTAGCATTAGCAACACTATGGTGCCAAATGAAGAGCAGGATCGGCTTACCCTTCAAGAGCACCTGAGATCATCCCCAGTTTTTGGTGGGGTTCATGTTGCTAAATATTTAGTTTTCTATCTTGTGTTAATTGTGTACTATTGTTTGTCTGTTTTTTTTGTTTTTTTGCCATGTTGTTGTCAGTTTCTTTTCGATTTATGAGTTTGAATATACCTCTGCTATCTTTTGCCTCTCTTTCAAAGAAAATATAAAATTCATATGTTAATAAAATGATAGGTTATAGATTACTGAGTTTCAAGTTGATTAGACTTCAACTCTATTAAAAACTACCTGGACCAAAAACTTTAACCTGAAAGAGGCAAATCATTTTCTATGCTTGGTTGATGGTGAAATTGGGGTAATAAACTCGAATTTTGTATTAGAATTAGAGATCATATCATAAGGAACATGCGTACTAGGTTTCGTATTGATAGGACTTCATCTTCGTCAAAAACTTGAACGACTATAAATGAACGGATAGATGAACAGACAAACTAACAGACTTAAAGACTAGAAAACATAATGCTCCTATGTGGGGCATAAAAATACCGAAAATTTCTGAATATACAGTACTTATGCACCAATGAATTTTGTGCAGAGAGCAGAAAAACAAAGGTAACAACAATACATGTATATGACTGAGGGTGTAACAAAACATGTCAATGTCACAAACAATCTACAATTAGCTCATAATTTGCAGATCAATCACCTGCTTAAGCACAGTAACATTAGAAGAAAGTAATTGTACTGTTATCCTGGTGACATAAGTAATGTAGGAGGTATGATGACGCTGTAAGTCTTTTGGCAGGGAACCAGGTCAAAGGCACCTACATTGTATCAAAGGTTATAGAAAATTGTTCAAATGTTTCAGCATAGATTTAAATACATGTGTTCTGCAACTTAACTTTGGCAAAAGGTTTGGTAACTACAATATAGGACATAACATCATGATTCTGTATTAATTAGAATATTCCTAAATGCTGCAAAATCACCTTTTAGGGGGGTCTCATTGGGGGTTCCGATCCCGGATCCTGCTTACTGTTTTGTTAGATTCCTGTATCCCGCTTACACTATGTGCGTAAGCAATTCTAATTTTTTTGTCATTTCCTGGGTCCCGCAAGACCTCATTTTTCCTTTTCACGACACAATAATTTGACTTTCACGTTTCACGCTTACGAAAAATCGGCAATCCCGCATCATGCTTAGACCCCAACGATACCACTTTCAGGTTGTGAATTTTTCATTGATTTAATTGAGTGCTGGTTTTATTTTTGACTGAAAGGCTAAAATTGGCAAATAAAACAAAAGATTTTTTTTTAGTATAACATTGTCTGAATTTCTGGCCTTTATTTACATCATTCATAAATATTGAATTAAGCAGACCATTTTTGTGTATATCAAGTAAACTTACTATTTTGTGGAGTTCATCCTCATCATCTATGTTGTCGTAGGTAGGCATGGTCCTTGTTTTTTGGTCTCCTTCTTTATTTAAAAATCTGTTTGAGGTGGATTTTTCACCCTGAAATTAGAAAACTAAACTTATTAAAAGATTAATTCTTACATGCAAAAATGGTTCAGGTTAGGGGAGATAGTCTAATGTTGAATTTTGGATAATAGAAATATTCCTCTCCTAAAAAAAAATGCTTTTTGAATATTGTGCGTATTTTTAATAACCCTCTTACATCCTACAAATGAGAAGATAACCTTATGCATAACTCACTTACTCACTACAAAGCAAACAATCTTCAAACATTTTAAATCTGATTGCAAACCTAAAGTTATGAAGATCCTGATTGTTAGGTCTATATGATAAAATAAGTGTACCTCTAACATGCATGATGCCTTGTACATGCTAGAACACTCCCCCTTCAAACCTGATAATAATTTACCTGTAGCTGTTAGGTACCTTCCTCAGGAATAACAAATTTTAGAAATTCTCCTTTCCAATGGAATGTTATAAACTAGATATCCTGACACTAACATATAATATTGAGTCACTCTTTTTTACTAATGATCAACTAATTATTGTTAGTATTTAATTATACTGTCTTTCTAGACAAGAGCATGGAATGAAGATTTTGGTAGATTCCTGTATTACCGATAAGTTACCTAGGCAACAATCAAGTGTTAATGTAATGCATTACTCTTCTCAATCTCTCCAAAACGTTTGTTTTTATTCTCACTTTTGGCACCGATCGATAAGTAGAGTTCTCAAAACAAGTTTGGCAAATGCCAACAGTTGCCTTCCGTGTTATTTGAATGTTATATAAACTGATTTATACAAAGTTTAATTTATTTAAAACAGATTTAGCCTACATAAGCAATGTACCTGATTAGTACAAAGTTTAGGTCTGAGATCGCAATTTTCCTGGAAAGTCTGTTAAATTGGCGAAAAATTTTATATAGTAAGTGCAAAATTTCTTTTGGACTGCTGAATTCCCCTGTAGACTTTAGACGCTTGAGTTTTAGAAGATATTCAAACTTTCTTAAATATTTGTCATTTCAAACTAGATAATGAGATTTGATAGCTGCAGAAACCTACATTGCCCAAGAAACTATGATTAATTTTACCAAAATGGGTTTTCTTGTCTAACAATTTCTTATTTAATATCCTTTATTCATATTATATTGATTGCTTAATGTCTATTTAGACAATTAAAAGAATATTCATGCTGTTGAAACAAGTTTGTTGTAATTTGTCTTCATCAGAGCAATGTTTATGTTTAATCTTTCAATCATCATCTTCATCTAACAAAAATGTCTTTTTGAGAATGGGAGATAATTCAGTATTTTTTTTTTAAATAGTACAGCCTCTCAATGTCCTTTAATATCTATATTTCTACCAATCAGAACATCCAAAACAGAAACATTCCCATGATAATGCAAAGTAATTTCTGAATTGGTCTATTTTATCAAAATCTCATTTAGAAATGTTTAAAAAAAATATGAAAAGCTAAAACCCTAATTTTAGTTGAACATAATTCTTTCACTAAGCAATACTGATTTCAATTCTTATAATCAAATTGGATGGAATTCAAATTAACCTGACAATTTACCAGAAATTAGATTAATTTAATTATGCATAGCAATAAGAATGTGAAACAAAGTGCTGTCAGAGAAAAGATAAATCAACCTTTCAACACGAATACATCAGTGCATCAATTAAAACTTGTATGTTTTTCAAAAAGATGAGTAATTTAATTCAAATCAATTAAAAATTTGGCCATGTTTACAAATTTTTACACAGATTACTCATTTTTAGTTGATTATAATTGATCGAACTAATTTGAAAGTTGCTATTTTCATACTTTTACACTCAAAGTAATAACAAGATGCCACTAAGTACAATAATCTCCTTATCATGAATTTTAAGTAATAAATTTTATTTTTACACAGATCTATAGCATGTATATCAGAACTGCTGGTTTATCTATAGAGATAAACACAGTTATAACAACAATTTATCTATCAGTACATATGGCTACTGACAGACTACTTCTGGCGTTAGTTATCTGACCACTGGTATTCCTGTTCTTTGTAAACAGGGGAATTAAGCTTGAGCAGACGTAAAATATGCATAAACAGACGTGAAATATGCATATCTTAGAGTCTAATGGGAATATTTTTTGTTATTTATGATAACGCATTTGTTTACTTCTATATTTCTATCCATGAGTAATTATAGTGATTAGAATTATAACAGGAAATAAATAATAGTCATCAAGAAATAAAATGTGATTTGAATTTAGAGTGAAAAATTGATACAGAATGTAGAAGAGGGATGGAGCTCATTTTTATTTTGTAAATATTTCTATCTGCTTTTCCAAAATTTGCAAAAAATCCTAAAGAGTAAATGTTGGAGAAAAGATCTGGCTATTAAAATTCATAGACAATACTCTTCTTTTCCATAGTATATGCTAAATTGCTTTCTTCTCTTAATGTCAAATAAATATCAAAGTTTGTTTCTATTAATTGAAAGTTATCCATTATTAATAAGACTTATCTCCTTGGTAATAATCAATTTAAGTTTAAAAGCAGTCAGCAAGGCTACCAGAAAACAATTTACAAGCCATTTGGAGGAATAAGACCATCTGCAAGTCCTTGTTCTATACCCTCATGAGATAATGATTTGGCCACAAGACCTAATTACTCTTTAATGGATGTCCAGATGTTACAGATATAAACATTGACATAACCTAGAATGACCCAGATCATATGACCTTAGATAACACCTGCTAGAACTCAAAGGTTGAAGCCTGTATAACTATAAATATCATTTTTACTATTCTGTATTTGTTGTGATAGACAAATTACATGAAAATTGTATAAATGGTTTGAACAGAATAAAAACCATGGGCAAACAAAAATAATCAGGACAAGAACAGCTGTCAAAGAACAATAGATAGTAAAACCTAAAATCGAGCAACATTAATCCTACCATATCTCAGGATTGAATGAGGGTACTCTGGAAGGATAAAAAAGCAGGCCCTTTTGTTGAACTCAGGTACTCTGGAAGGGTTAAAAGCAGTTCCTTCTTAACTGGTGGCACCAAATGTTGGCTTGCCCACAACATATTTAATGTTATCTGCCTGCCTAAGCCTGAGTGAGTTAAGGTACCTCATGAAATGGGGGACATAACAGTCAAAATGAGAAAAAAAAATCACTAAAAGAAAAGACAGTTTCTGTTTTGCTTTACTATTTTTTTTCTAGATGGTAATAGTCTTGGTTTCAACCTTGTTTCCTATTTCGCAATTACAACAAAACTCAAACATACAACAGTTAACAATAACCTTGGGGAAAAAAATGATACTAAAGATGACTGCATGCACAGAAATAAATACTTTTAATTGCATCTTCAGAATTTATTATCTACTTGTGTATATTGATATTTACATTGTGTTTAGGCGCCACATACCTCTTCAAACCTGCTCCTTAAGTTTGATAGTTTACGGAATGGAGATCTGCCTGACAATGCAGCCATTATTATATAGTCTCTTAAATAATCTTAATAATCAGAATGCACAAATCTTTGTCTATTTTTTCAAGAAAAAAAAGCTGTTTTTTTCCCCGAACTTTTTAATTCTAATCCATGATATCTTTATCCTTCTCAAATTTACTTTTTCTTTTTGGAAAACAGAATCCTATAAATGATTTTCACTAATTTCACAACAGCTAATTTCAAGATTGGAAAACTTTAACAAACTCCATTACAGTTTAAAGAAAAGCAGACATCCACATAAACATGTTGTTCTACAAAACTGTAAAACTCAGAACAAAGGGTTTATTCCAATGTACCATGAATGTTAATCTTATAGAATCCAGAAAAAAATGGCATCAGGATAACACTATCTCTCCATAGGAACCGTAAACTTCAAATTTTCAAAATCTCAGATCTTTTTGAGGTTTAAGATAAGATTCATGACTAATGTGCACTTTTTATATAAGATTCTGATCATCCAGAAGCCTATATCAAATCTGGTAAATTTGAAGGTTAATCGGAATAAATTGACTATGCATTGATGGGAAGGCAAGACCTGGTCAAACTTATATATACTGGTTATGGTTCATTTTTAAAACGCAATTGTCTATAACATGACTTTGATGATCCAAAACATTACGATATTTTGCACAATTTGTGTATTCAGTTTCTAAAAATCTTTTGAATGAAGTGATATAGTAAATATGTGATTATTTTTGTAAATAGAAAATTGGGATCTTTATAGATGTTAAACATACAAATAAAATCATTAAGAACGGAATTAAATTGTAATAAACAATCTTGCAGAAAACATCAATATGTAATAAAGAAGGTATCAAAGATGCTCCTAGTATACGTAATCACATTATCGCTATGAAGTTTAGTCTTCAGATATACAACTGTTTACTAACAAAAGTCCAATCAAAGAAAACTCCTTCTAACTTAGTCCTCGAACTGTCAACATCAAAGTCTTTTTAAGAGTGTACCCCAGGTTGGTAAGACAATGACCTTTTTGATTCCTGTCAACAGGTTTAAAATGACAATTTATTTTTGTAAGTCGCAAAAACATTACAGTGTATGGTCTTTTTAAAACCCATCACCGATGCAAAATTATGCTGAAGAAAATATACCCAATTCAAACAAAAGAACTGATTTAATATTACAACATTTAACAAAAATAAATATGGCAGATGGCAAAGAAAGACAAGCTGCTGGCACATAAAAGATGCAGCTGGGTTTTGGATTGCTCAACCCTTCCTAATCCGGGACAGTAGTGCAACAGCACAACATATGAACAAACCCAAAATTTCAGTTGCTAAGGGATAAGCTGACATCAGATCAGACTAAGCTTTTATTTTCAAGACAATAATTCACTTCCATTTCTGTATAGATTATTGCTTTCAAGTCGATTTCTGTATAGATTATTGCTTTCAAGTCGATTTCTGTATAGATTATTGCTTTCAAGTCGATTTCTGAATAGATTATTGCTTTCAAGTCGATCTCTGTATAGATTATTGCTTTCAAGAAATCAGAAAAATGTCTTGCCTAATATATCCAAATTAGTTTACACAAGTTTGATAGCTATTGGTCTGTAAATGCCAATTATTAGCATTATACACCAAGGAATTCTGTAAGTATATGTAAACCACTGAACCAGGAATAGAAACTTGTACCTACTAGATACATCACAGATATGTAGGTAGTACACACATACCTTCCTAATTACTAACGGTAAAGTGGTTGTGGAGGAAGCATTTAAGTGAAAATTGTTCTTCTAATTGGTCTCTGAGAGGTAAAGTATGCCTTGGGTTATTAGATAGAAAGATAATAATTAGTTTGTGATGGGATTCTTTAGATATAGACATATAAACAGAAATTTATTGCAAACAACAACAAAGAAAGTTAAAAAGTCAGACAGGGAACACTTACTGTAAATTCAGACATTTTTACGATATCTTTGTTATTTGCAATGATTGTCAAACAATTGCAATTATTATTAAAAGAACACAATTATTTCTGAATTATTTATTCAAATTCTTTAAGGGGGAAAGGGATGGTATTTTAGTTTTCTTTACATTAATCCAACATTTTATTGAATTTTGCTGTAAAAATCAAAGACTTTGTGCTTACCAAGTACTAAAGTTTGACCATTTTCAAGCAGTTTGAGCCTCTGTTCCCATGGTATATGTATATGTTCCTCAACTTTTTTTAGTTTTGAAGTTTGCATTGATGCAAATTGCAACTTCGAGAAACAGTTAACTGATTGGTGTTGGAAAACCCTTTGTTTATCCCAAAGAAACTTTTTCGAAGCTTAGATAAATTAGGACTTAACACATAAGAATGACTTTGAATGTTAGTTAGGTACATCTGGTCCGAGTACACAGTTATTTCGTAGTGCATTTCTTTTAGACAATAAATGAAAATTAAAAAAAACCCACCTGCGCTTTCTCAATAATATTTTTACAGTGTGTTGTACTACTTTTGGGACAAATTATATCAAAATTATAGAAAACTTCATCAGCTCTAACTCAAAATATGGACAATCTTATGTTAAGGGGGTCTTGAAATCTTTTGACAGCTTCCGAAGTGCTAATTTTTGACCTTTTTCAGCTGGACCTAATCACTACTTTACATTAATATTTATGACCCAACTTTTTTTACAGTGTCATTTCACCCCCCAACTTGCTATATGAGGCATAAAACATGGAGAAATAAATTTGGAAGGGGTATAACAAAAATTGGCAAGTAACACACTGTCCACACTAAGGACTATATTCGTGGACAACGAAAATCAAAGGACGATAACTGTGTACTCGGACCATCTGTACCCTGAAGTTTTGACCTTGACTCTGCTGCCTTTATTTATATCCTTATCTCTACCTGCTACTAAACCAACTTGAAGATATCAGCAAAACAAATAGATTACTCTTCTTGCAACAACAAATTCTATGAAATTAGCAAAAACATTTGTCAAATAAATATATGAAAGTAATATACTATGTGGATTTTGTTGTGGTAATTTTTTGTGTGGATACATCGAAATAAGAGGCTGTCAGGTTAACAGCAGCCCACCCACCGCCCACCATACATCCCAGGATGACAAATCAATAAATGATTTTTCCAGTCTTTAAGGGACTTTATAAACCTATCACCCTATATGGCCTAAAAGTTTTTCAGGTTTTTTTTCTACTAAAATTTGGCTTCCCTCCCAGAACCTTCTTTAATTTAAATCCTGCATCTACCACTCAGAAATTCACATTAATGATTATATATAATTTGTTGACCTTTATTCTACAGATAACACCAAAAAAAAAATTAAATGGGAGCTAAGAACAAAATTTTGATTGATATGTTGCACAAATTCATTTAATATTTTGGAGGGGAGACTTTGTCAAAAAAAAATGTTTTGTCTTTTCTGTTGTATTTAAAGTTTGCTGTCAGATAACAAACCAGGAATCAACAAAACAGCTTTTATATGATAAACCAATAAAATGCATAACATATTGACAAACTAGTTACATCAAGAGAGTGTGAAAGTCACATGATTACATATTGCTTCTTGAACGAGGTTCCATTGGGTAAAATATAGTTATAAAAAGTCCACACTTAAATATTTAACTACGCTGCTTTAAAAAATATCATTTTTTAAATTACATTTCTTTATGTGTTCCTTTTAAGAATTTAAATCTTAATTTGTTAAATTTTTTGTATAATATTAATAATTTAACCTGAACTGAGCCCCTCATGTGGTAGATATGCTTGCTGACATTTTAGGAAGTGTGTAAGATGATGCCTACCAGGTAGCAGCAGAACTAATACATTACAATCACTAATGTTCTAATGGATAATCTTATCTGTTAATTAGACCATCAATATCTACACAAGAGTAGCAATGTTATTTATCTAGGTTAGGTGGTAGATGCATTTGCAATGCAATTTTAATAGATAACTTTCACATATTTGTGAATTATGGCTAACTTATCTGGGCCCACAACCCCCTCAAATTTATAATAGAAATATGTTACACTTTCATCAATATTTCATAATTTATGGGACCTCTTCTAAACACTTATTTCCTTATTTCTAAATGGTTATCTGTTCAGTTGAAATAATGATTACTTGCAGGTTCTTATAAAAAAAAAAAGGAGACTGGATTAAAGAATAAAATATACTTCAATCAGTCAATCCTTTCCCTTTATGCAAAACTTTCTGGAAATCGAATTTATATTGCAGTTCTAAAATACAAGCATTTTTTCAATTGATATGAGGTCAGAATACTGGGTCTAACCTGAGACTCCTATAACAGAAGTGTGTTATAGAAGTCTCAGGTCTAACTGAAAAAGATTGACTGCAAAAATGAGATGCAAAAATTGTTTCAAAACTTACACTTATGCTATCTACTTTGGTAAAAAAAAAAGGATTTCTCTTTTGACAGGTGCATGCTGCCAAAATCATGGTGGCAACTAAGATTAGTTTCTTTTAATTTATCTTGATGCTCACACAATAGATAATAGGTAACAAAAATTCCTAATTCTTTGACAGTTTCTTTTTCTTTATTGCAATAAATCTTTTTAATTTCACTTAATACCTTTCTTTAAGATAAAATCCAAAGAATTAAATTTCAAATATCTTCATAAATAATTGATTTAGATTATATAAATGACAGATACCTCATCTCTTCGTCAGTTTTGTGGATTATAAAAATTCCTTAAAGCAACAGGTGCCAGAAAAATATTAAAAAAAGCAAAAAGCTGTTGCAAAAAAGTATTTTTCCCTTTTCTTTCTTTTTACTCTGCGTTAACTTACCTTGTTTAAAAGTTATAAAATCAGAATGTATTAATCACAATTGTTCCACTATAAAAGATGCACCTACGACCTTCACAATTCTCTCAAGATCACATGTGCCTCCTTCTGTTTACAACACATATAAATATTCTCTGAGAACTGTAATCCTTTGCCAAACTTTATAATAATCAAGTTTTTTCCTGGTTCCTCCTCATTATTATGGGGGAGATTTACAGATGCTTGATCTTTGATAATCAGTTATTAATCCTTGGTCAGAGGGGCATTGAGATTGGAATCTGATTGCAGATACTTACCTAATTATTAACAGATGTGCAATAATTAATAACATACAAATGTATATATTTTTTCCCTCATTGAGTTTTCACTTTCTTCTAATTAATCTGAATTTATGTAATTTGTTCTTATCCAAATAAACTTCAAAACAGAAATGTACCTAATGGGATTTCTTATCTTTCAAAAGTGTATACAAATTAAAAGCCATTATGACACAGTACCATAGCTTTATGGTTACAAATTATTTGTAATGCATTTTCCATACGGTACCAGTGGTATTATTTATTTTCAAGAAAAATAAACAATCTAGAAAAAAATTGGTAGTATTTCCTATTATTAGAATTGTTATCGCAGGATAACAGCAACTATAAAAGTATTGTAGTTGTGGAGAAAACATCTATAGTTGGAAATTAAGGCAAATTCCTTATGGCTCCTTGTAAAAGCATTGAATATATGTTCTACAATTTGAAATATTGTGTTATAATATGCAGGATGTTTTTTACCATTACCTTTCAATTTAAAATAATTCAAGCCCTGTTTTATCCATTCAGGAGTGGCCAAGTGGCACACAATTTTATTCCTTAATCTGAGTACAATCTTGGAGTTTAAAAGGTTACTGGTATAATGTAAATAAATATTGCACTTTTATAGCAGTTCTTTTAAAGAGGAGGAAGTCTTATGTTACATAATGTATTTTTGAATAACATGAATTTCATTTCTTATTCTGCTAGCTGTCTACCTGTGAAATAAATTTTATTTGAATCAAATGAAACACATAAATGCTGAATTGCAACCTTTCTGATGTTTGATATATGATCATGATCCTTAATACTTCTGGATACAAAATCATTTGCTCCAAAAAGAAGTCATTAAAAATTTGCTTTAGAATTAGGCTAGAGGGACGGTTTATCTTTATTATTTCAACATAAACTAATTAATTCAATGGACTTAGACTAAGGCTGAGGTATTGTATTTATGTTTTTTTCTTTATTTTGAGAAAACATCTTAACTGATGTGTTTTCTGCTAAGTAATATTTGGAAATAATATGAACAAGGGGAATTAACTCAAGCATTCTTATAGAATTTCACCAGAAGTTACCCGTCTTTATAGCATGGTACGTCTTGAATTGATTAAAAGCAGCATTACCTAATTTCCTTGCATAATCAACACTTCTAAGCATTGACTTCTGAGCCAAATAAATGCCAATCAAACACACCCTAATTTAAGAAAATGAAATGACAAGAGGGAAGCATGTGAAAATTGTATGTTATTTTGGCAATATTTTTTAACCGACTTCTAAAAAATTAAAATAATTGACCCAAAAATGTTTCAGATTTTTGTATGCTGGTTGAAATTTATGCGTTTTTTCTTTTCATTAATTTTTATGAAAGCTTTCCCAGAATAACCTCTTATTACTTGAATATCTGTCACACAATGATGCAATAATGTGAAGATTTTATTCCTTTCTGTCTTGTTTCATCACAAACTACATGGATCTCAAACTGTATAACAGTCATGTCAGTTCTAAATTGTTTCTGTTGTCTGTGCAGTTTGGTAAACAAGAAAACGGAAAAATCAAAATGATTTGAGAGCGTAAAAAAGTAACAAAAAAAGTTTCTTTACCAGAAGTAAGACAATAATTTACTGCTTAACAGGAAATCCAAAAGTTACAAGTTTTGCTGCTATTATTTTAACTTTAACTAAGGTTAGCAATTGAAAAACTTATGTCTAACTCTTACATTTTATTTAAAATTCTTCAATAAGTTACACAGATAAACTCTCAGATGACACAGACAAATCATGTGGTATCATGTCTTACAGCGACTGGATTAGTGACCATCAGAAATAAGACCATGTTAATTCATCAGACAAGACAAGAAAAATGTGAATTTTCAGAAGGTTGCAGAAATGATAAGCGGGAATCTCCTGATCCTCAATTTTGACAAGCCTAGAGACAGTTTAACTTTTTCTCATTATATTGTTTATTGTAGCTGTGCATTAGAAGTAACTTTAAATTTGAAAAAAAAAAAATATAATTGACAGATATTAATCAAGTGCACCTTATCATTTAAATGACTAGGACAGGTGGGTTTGAATGAGTTAAAAAGCAATCTAAAATATTTTTCACTTTCTTAATATATTTTTTTTTTTTATAACACCTAAAATTTCTTTCTGATTCATATGTTTCTGTTTCATATCATTTAAACATTGTAAAGATGTGAATGTTATCTTTTCAAACCAGCTGTTATTCCTACACATTTCATTAAACTTAAAAAAAAAGAGAATTGTTTATTTTGAAATACATGTTTTTTTTAAATTCTGTAATCTGAATTATTTTCTCTAGTAACGCCTTTAACACAAAAATCTATCTTGTTAGAATTAATCATGCACCAAAAAATGAAAGTTTATTGAAGAGTTTTCATTTGGAATAAATCTCTGAGATTCTCACAGCCTCCTTAAGCTTAGAACAATCAATTGCAGCACAACTGTCTGGTAGCATGCAAAAACATAAAAAAAAAAGAGCAGACGGCACAAAACCTGGATTTCTCATTTTTGTGTTTAACTGCTTCTATGACATTAATTGCAAGGTAATTGCTTCAAAAGTTTTTGTGTATGCAATTACAGTTCTAATATTAAAGAGAAGTTGTTTAAAGAAATAATTACAATGCTATTGCACTATGCAACTAAGATTCTGTCTTTAGCTCTTTTGTTTGTGTTTCAATAAGATAAAATAGAGACATAAGGTACATGTATCAAAGGGTACAATTGAAAACCGTAAGGGAGCTACCATTTGATTTTTATGGGGGGGGGCTAGGATGAAAAATTTTGTCCTGCATTTTTTTTTAGCTGTAATCTCTGTCCTGCCTTTTTATTTTTCACTCTGTTCGGTCCTGCCTTTTTTTTCAGTTAATCCTGACTTTTTTTTACCTAAATTGTCGTCCTGACTTTTTTTTTGCAAGTGTCTCATCCTGCCTTTTTTTTTACTCAACCCCCCCCCCCCCCCCCTAAAAATCAAATGGTAGCTCCCTAAGTTGGAGAAAAACAGACACCAAGAAAAAATAAATTTATTCTTGCCTAGTAGGAAAAACATGTACTTTGTATCTTGCAGACAGCTACATAAGAGAAAACTTAAAGACTGATATAACTTCATATAAGTGGGGTTTTATTTCTCTTTGTTCTCTTTAAAACTATCTATCAAAATTCATTTTGCAATAAATTTTACTGTTGGAAATATAAAAACTGAGTCTTGAAAAGTGTTTTACATTCTGCTGCTGCAAATGACTTGAAAGTTATTTATAAGAAAGCTAGAGTTTCATAACCATCCTTAAAATCTCTTGTATTGACTCATTCTAATAAAACGTATACAAGTTGAATTGGCTGCACTACTTTTTTGTGGAGGAGAAACTATTTATCTTTCAAAGCACTTCATGTTTATATGAAAAATGATGAAGTATTGCCTAATCACTAGTCAGACTTCCTTCAGAGACCATGCACCTGCATTAAGCAAACATACACCTGTGTTATAAGACCATTAATTTAAGGTCCCTCCCCAGTGCATTTAATAGTGAACCTGTTTCAAAAGACTACCTTCTCTCTATTAAGTGGTTGCTTAAAACAGGTTTCACTGTATTCCTTTAATGAAATATTTTTCAGACCATTTTTATTTTTGTATTTTTTTGTTCAAGCTATAGTGTTGTTAACTTTCTGTTTGGGAAGAAGAGCTTCTGATTTCTCCCTTGGTATCTGATCAGCATTGATTGGTGACAATGTAGACAAACAACTTGGCCATTGAGGGCCCCTGGTTTTCCCCAATAAATTTGACATACATTCTTTATCTTCTTTTATTCATAAACAGATTATAAAACATCCCATAGACAAACTACTTGGCCACCGAGGGCCCCTGGTTTTCCCCTACAGATTTGATATACATCTAGATACCTTCTTTTATTCATAACCAGATAATATATCATAAAACCTGCCAAATGGTACTGCCTGATAATGCAAGACAACTGCACCATTTATTCTGATGAAAGAAATCATAATAGGTTTTCAACCTGTTTCTCGATGAATTACATAACTTTTACATTACAGGTTACTTGTACATCAAAAGTAGAAATAGTCTGTAGTGGGTTACTTCTAACAGTAAAAACCCTAACCAGAAGTGTAATTATGTAACTATGCCAGAATGATCTTCTGATCACGTATACTATAGTCAATAAAAAAAATCGACCAGAAGTAAAATTACGTAATTATTGCAACCAAAATTTTCAAAAGTTTAAGTATGTAATTGAATATTTATTATTTCAAGTAAGACAAAGGAACCAAATTGAAAAATAAATAAATATATACAGGAGCAAATTGTTCTAATTTGTTTTCCAGCGCTGGCATACAAAGAATCTCTACTTGATCTTTTTTCATACAGAAATGTTAAACCTTTTTGATGTACTTTTAAAAGGATTGAACTGAAAACTTCAAACTGTGGAATTAATCACCCAGTCTTTAATGAAACTGATTTATTTCACTAAGTATGCATTCTTAGAAATCAGAAACTTTGTACTTTAAAAAAAGATATGCTGCGCTTCATTCAAAACATCTTAAGACAATCTAAATATTTTAGTGTTTACAACTGCATAAGTTGTAAGAGCATGCATAGACCATTAATTTTGAGGTATTTTATATTGCAGAATTATAAAATGTACTGTAAAAAAATAAAATATCAATTGTAAATTTAAAGCCTTGGATGCACTTTTCTTGATATACATGTACCTTTAATGTAAACCCGCAAAGCCAAATATATAAACCCCAAGGATGCATGAGAACCGAAACAAGCGAAAAGCTATATGACCTAAAGGGATAAATCTTTTGTTTTTAAAAACCTTTCTGATTCTGATGCGGGACCTTCATATAGGAAATTCTATTTACCCACTACTTCATAAAATTACATTAGACAGTTCAAGAGTTCACCAGGTATTGTTTAAAACTGACATAAAATGGACTATCCAATGCAACAGTGAGTAGAGGAACATAATAGTTTACTTTACCATGCAACTTTAATTGTACTGCTATGCACCTGTTGGTGTGGCTGAGTTATAGCCCTGAAGCTTTCACCAATTTACTTTGTATTTGAATACACTGTTCAATTTCCATAACGATTAATCAATGAAAATGATGAACATGATATTAGAGCAACATTTAAAATATATAAATTACCATTGATTGTTCAAGGTCAAGTCCACCATTCATTCTGGAATGTACTACTGGTCGTGTTCCTGCATCTCTTTCATCTCGTGTTATTTTAAGACTTGATGTGCGACGAAGTCCACTACCAGGTCGATTGAGGAATTTTGTTAATTCTGTGTCTTTGGGTTGATCAGATTCTAATTTTCTTTCAAACAATAATCGTGTACTACTTGTTTGACCTAGTTTTGGAGTTTCATTGTCTGTTTTCTTGTCAGGACTAAAATTGTCTGTCCTGCTACCACCATCATGTTGGGCGGCACTAGCACTAATATTGCTACCTGTTTGTTTAATTTCATCCCTCGAGCTTCTAGCACTATCACACCTTCTCAGATTGACCTGTCTAAATGATGACAAAACTTCAGTCTCTTTTGGTGTATCTGAATCCTTTTTATCGCCAATGACTGGTCTCCAGCCTGGAGGTTTGGTAGCCAATTTTGAAGGATCATCATTGTTCTGAGGAGAAGATCCAGCTTCCAACTTACCAGCCAATTCTTCCTTTCTTTTACGAAGAAATGGAGATTCTCTACGACCAACAGGGGCTCTTGCACTCTCAGTTCTTCTCAATGTCACATTTTTCCATGGTGGGTCCTCTGGCCCTTTTGAACGAGCTATTGCTGCTTTTTGTTTTAGAGGATCTTCAAATTTTGTTTTATTCATGTTTATATCAACTTTATTTTCATTGTCATTTTTCGGCACAATAGTTTCCGTAGTAACGGTTACTTTACTTGGAGTTTCAATTGTTGTTTCTCTAATAGCATCATCTGGTTGAGTAGCTTTACGATATTTGTCCCTCAAGGAGTAGTTTGATGAAATTTTCATACTTTCACTTCTCTTGATTGACGGTTCCTTTTGTTTATCTCCTATGACAGGAGTATTTTTATCCCTTCCAACCAACCAATCAAACTGGGTTTTACTTTTATCTTCAGCACCAACAGATCCTGAGTTGCTTCCTGCAAAAATTAGAAAAGTGGTTAAAAATCTCAAAACGATAAATCTGTAGAATCCTATCTGTGTATTTCTAGAGCATTTAGTAAATAGATGTGCATATGTTCAGTGTGAGCCAAGACTCCGTGTTGAAGACCATACTTTGACCTATAATGGTTTACTTTCACAAATTCTGACTTGGATATATAGTTGTCTCATTGGCACTCATACCACATCTTCTTATATCCATATACATGTAATTGCTAGTTTTTTTATATTATGTACTCATTTATTTTTTCTTGGGTAACAACATTCTTAATTGAAAAAAAAATGAAATTTGATTTGGCCGTTTTAATCATAAAAGCTTACAGGAAGTTTGAATTTGATATCACTAGAGAATTTAAGAAAAAAATATTTTAATTTTCTTACCCTCGACAACTACAGTACATTTGGTAGTAATAGCACCATGAACATTACGAGCCACACATTCGTAACACCCAGAATCCTCCTTGTGTATGTCACTTATTTGTAACTTTGCTGTCACATCCTGGTAAGTTTGGCGGAAATCTTTTGTGTTCCCTATAATACGGTTATCCTTCCTCCACACAATCATGGGTGAAGGATTTCCTGTCACGTCACATTTCAACGTGAGAGATTTTCCACAATCAGCAGTCTCGTCAGTTAAGGGACTCAAAATTTCTGGAGTAGCCTGTTTAGCTGGTAAATGAAAAGGATACATCATTTCATAAGGTAAAGAAGCTATGTTGACAATATTTTCCCTTGAGGATTTATTTTTGTACTATATTTAATTTTTTAAATGCCAAAATATGTCAGAGTTATATCAGTATTAAAACTGACCCTGATTGCATAAGGTAGATTAAATATATATGTGAAAAGGAAATGTTTATAGTGTCTAGAAATGAAGCAGGTGGTACTATCAGTCCTCAAGTGCAAAATAATTAACTCTGAAAAGGGGGAATTTTAATAATTTTACTTCAACACTCTCAACTAAGTATTTCAGAACAGAAAAATACAGAGCTACTGAAAATGTGTAAAAAAATGTTTAATTATCTGCTTCACCTTTTAAAATGGCAACAAAAATTGAGATTATTTACAAAGAAAACCAAAAACAATTCTTTTTCTCCATACTTTTTATGTCATGGTCCCATTTGTAAATAGATCAATGACCTTTAATCCAAATATCAGCTGATTAAATGTAAAAATCATGCTTATTTCAATTAAAGTGCTACTTCAAATGTATTTAAAACATTTAATAGAATATTTAAATTCCTACGTGTGAAATCGGAATTAAGTATGTTTTGTTGTATATAAATAATTGTCATATAATGGGTTCAGTGTCCGGCAGAAAGAAATCTTCTTAGCATTGAACAGTTAAGAAAAGTAAAAACGTAATAATAAACAATCTAATACAGCTACACTTGTTGAACTTTTAAAAACTTGTGGACTTATTCTTTAAAAGTGTTTGATTTTTTTTTACATTCAAAAGATATATTATACAATTATGGCCCGTTGAAGAGGTGAATATCCAAAATTGTCAACACGAGAAGGTTATTTCATTGAGGGCGCAGCCCGAAGTGAAATAACTTTTAAGGGTTGACAATTGTGGATATTCATCGATTCTAAGAGGCCACAATTGTTTTATTATACCAAACTAACAGTGGAAAGGCCTTTCGAAAACTTTCTATATTTTTTACATAACAAATTCAAAGACAAGCTGACGTTTGAAAATACATTTGTGTTCTAGAATTTCAAACAACAAAGGTAGAATCTTTTTATAAAATATTGATGGCCCTGAAAAGGACCGTTACTCTCTAAGAGCTATCATTAGCTGCTGCCACTCTATTCATGTTTAATGCCTTATTTCCTCGTCACTCTGTGAGCTTCAAGTGTAACGTGAACGCTGCCATTTTGTTTATTTACGTCTGTGACTTCATTTTCATGGGAGATAACTCAAGTACAAATAAACAAACTCAAAAGGTTATTCGCCGGTGAATAATAGGGTTATTCCCCGCTGGTGGAAAGTTTAAGGGTTATTCATCCTTCCTTGCAATTGAATGAAAAACAACTGAATTATTCCATGTCACGTGATAAAGTTTCACCGAATAGAATTGTTTAAAATATATGTAAGGTATAATAACATAAATTATCTAGCCCATAAGACTATGTTTTACTTGTGTATTTAGAATTATTTTTTAGATGCTCACGAAAAAAAGTTTAGACTTTTGTACTTAGAGCTCATTTGCCTCTGCCATAATTCTTATGTCAAGAGTTCAAGAAAAAACATGAACAAAGTTTCAATGCTTTTGTTTAATTTAATTTGTTACATGTCTGCTTTCGCAAAGTGAACATTCAACATGTAAGCTTATCTTTCTAGTAATTGTCTGTTGAATACTGTAATCCAAAAAGTTTTAGAGATGTTTTTAAATAAATGTAAATGTGACGAGATAGCTAGGTGTCACAAATTAAAGACTTTGAATTTTACATTTCGCTAGCATTATTTAAAGGGAGCATTTGCTAAAATCTCAATAATAAAAGCAGTGTCTAACACTCGCAATAATTTCTGAATTTACAAAAGTTTATCATAGTTACACTAATAAAAGAAGATCAAAAAGGTTTTATTCTTAAACTTGCATAGAACATTTGGTGGTTTTTTTTTTTACAAATGACTAGCTACAAGTACCTTTAACAACAATAAGAGCATCAACAGATGACTTTCCTGAGGTATTTTCAGCAATGCATTCATATTTCCCAGAATCCTCACTGGTTGCCTTGGTTATTAGCAGTACAGCAGTTCTGCCATCAAATGACTGCTTATGGTGGTTGTCAATGACAACAGTCTCCTGGTCCCTGGTCCATCTGATGGTTGGCTGAGGTGATCCTATTACATCACACTGCAGGGTAACAGTATCACTGCATTCATGTATTTTACTCTCAGGTTTAGTCAGGAACATAGGAACAACATCCGTTTCACAAGCAGTTTCTGGAATAAACATTGAAGAATTAAAATGGATACCCTTTTTTTTGGGGTCTTATTTTAAAAACATATTTATTTATAGTGGATTGGGAAACAAGTTATTGAAACTTATATTAATCCATCTCCACTATTTTGTTTTGGGTCTTATACAGAACAAACAGTTGAAGAGCCTCTGCTGAATTTTGTTGTTTTAGTTTTTTGTTTTGTGTCATTGACTCGTTGAGTTGCTGTCTCATTGACATATACCCAATATAATTTTCTTTTAACATTTAAGTTTAAAGTAGTTAAAACTGATATTACACTAATAAAGATGATAAATGATGCATCTATCATCTGTTGTACAGCTTGTAAAATATCATTACAGGTTATATATATTCCTGAATTTTTTGTATCTAAATGCAAACTTTCACTCTAGCAAGAAATGTAGGTCATAGTGACCTAAATATAAACAACATGTGCTTTACAAGATGATAATAATATTTAGGTTTCTAGGAAATGCAAGATCTTTGGAAAACTAATATATTATTATCTAACAGTTTCTTTCTGGGAATTGTATAATTATCAATATATCATGTCCCTAACTCCTATGTTGCAAAATTTCCAACAGCAGACCCATTCGATCACTTAAGTACACCAAAATATTGCTTTAAGTTATAAATAAAATTGAGAATGGAAATGGGGAATGTGTCAAAGAGACAACAACCCGACCATAGAGCAGACAACAGCAGAAGGTCACTTGTATAAATATCTATACAAATGCTGAATATTTTTCTATAGAATTTGTGTCTCCAAACTGCACTAGTTTTGAAAAGTGGTTGGAAATGTTTTGTCTGTCTGAAATACATGTCTGATTCAGAGGAGAAAGAGAATTTCATGAAAAAAATAGATTGTAGACTAGCTACTACAAGAAAGAAGCATTTTTGTATCTCTAATACATAATTACAGTGATTTATTTTATTACCACTACTTGTACTCTACTTCAGTAAAACTATTTACATTATGATATATGCATGTTCCACTTAAATTAATTAGTTTGCTTCAGTTTGATAAATATAGGCTCAGTCAGTGCAAACTTAATAGAATAGATTCATTTGTTTTCACTGGTACCTATATTTCTAAACTGAGGAAAATGGTAATATTTACAAAAAGCCAAGAAGAAATCCAAAATAGCAAGTATCCCACCTTTATACATTGTATATTAAGGTTTTTTGGTTGTTGCTTTTGAGTAACATCACTTTCAGTGCCAGTGGTTTATTCATGGTGGCCAAATGTTTTGGTGGAGAGAGTTTGAATATACAAAGAACCCCTGACCATCAGCAGAATAGACAGATAAGAACACAGCCAAAATGACAAACATGTAAGTGTTCATAAAATTCTACACTGAAAACTAAAGATTCAGCATCAAAAACCACTAGTGGTTGGGGTTGAAGTCAGGTGCTCTGGAAGGGTTAGCATTTCATTAAGAAGATTAAAGAAGGTGCGTACAGAGTTCAAACCCTTTCATCCTCCCCCAAGGAATTTGTTGTTGTTCTACGTCAATAATATCAATTTGGAAAAAATGCGTGAGAAGTTGTGAATGACGTCATTAAGAAAAATCTATGAAAGAAAATTTCTAGTGTTGTAAAAAGCACTTTTATTCCTCACTGGATCCTTGCCACATTACCAACAATTTCATTTGCAGACATATTGGCACAATGACAGGATGGCTTTAAATTAATGGTCATGAGACAATTACTTATAGTTTCTGCTTGACATTTAAAAATCTGATTTACTAGAAAATAACTGTTAAATATCAAAGGAATAGTTCTTTAATTGATGTTTTTCATGACACAGCTGGTACTCCTTCAATGTTAAACTAAGAGCTTATAACTAACAGCAAGATCAGAATTGGATACAGTTGTAAACTTTAGCAGTAGTCTTATCCATCAACAACAGCTCTATGTGGGCAACAATTGCACTTCATGCTACTGAAGTATGCACTACTGCCTCTCAAAATCATTGTAAGTCTTAGGGCTTATATTGTGTAGATGCAACAGTCTATCTTTGCGTGGGGAACGATAGCATTTCAGGATACAAAGTATCCACGATGTCCTCGTGAAATGAATGAAAGTCTTAGGGCTTAAACAGTGTCATTTGTGTTGAATTTAGCTGATGACTTGGTGTAATATGTGAAAAGAATTTGAGCTGACAGTTTGTGAATCATATTTAATATCCACAGGAGATAAGATTTTGAGTGACATTGTCATCCCCTTGTCCAATACTCAATATATATGAGGATTTAGATGGGGGTCTTTATTACTATATTCTTTAAACCCTTTTTTCTCTCTTTTGTTGGGCAATAATACTGTACAGAACATATTTTTTAGAACCCCATTACTCTCTTCTTACATTTTTCAGACTATTTTTCTCTATTCCTTATTTTTGTATTCCTTATTCTTCCTTTTGCCCATTGTTATCAGAAACCCCATCCAAACACTCATATATATGTACTTCCTCAAGTATGTATTTGGAGTAAGATGTTAACATGTACTGAATGTATAAAAGAAACCCAGTTTAGAACGCTATGGGTTGTTTATAGGAAATATAATTTGTATTCAAGGGAGTCATTTTCATGATACTGCTTACAAAGAAGCTACTTAACCAATGGTTATTTATTGTAAAATCACTTTCATCTATTGCAAACACAATCGTGTCTTGTTTGACAGCTGGATTCAAAGAGGATCTGTGTAACATATGTGTATAAACATTTTCTAATTGTTTAAGAAACAACTCCATTCTTCTTTTTCTCATTCATTACTAATCATCACTTAAGGCCATGAGAAACGTGACAGGTGACATCAGTGGAGCAGGAACTGCTTTCCCTTCTAGAGCACCTGAGGTCAACCAAATACCAGTGGAGTTCCTGTTGCTAAATCTTAAGTTGTCTGTATGTTATTTGTGTATACTATTGTTTGTTTTTCTCTTTTTCCTACCACCCTGAAATTCATTTAGAATGAGGATGCCCTGTGTAGGAAGCTTGCCAATTCAGTGCCTTAAAAAAATCATTGTTACTACTTTTTGAGAGGTCTGTTGGTGGCCTGTCGCAATGCAAAATTACTTTTTATTTCCAGAGACAGTCTAATAATGTTATGTCCTTGATCCAAGCCAGTCCAATCTGCAGACCCTCTAGTGCTGAATATACAGGAAATATTTGCCTCTATAAAACAGTGTGATTGCCAATGAGACAGGATGTGGAACTCATTTGGTTGTCTAATCAGAGGCAGATTTAGGGAGGTGGTAGGTTTCCAGCCCCCTCATATTGTGGGAAAAATTTGGTTGATTATATAGGGAATCACTGATGCATGACTGGAGCAGGTCCCTTCTCAAGAAGTTAGAAGGCATCCATTATGAATATTTCTGTACCACCACTGTTTATTTCATTCATCATTAAAACTGTGAGTTTTACTGTTCATAAAAATTTCCAGAATTCTTTGTTGTAAAATATTTTTGAAATATCAATTTGCAATCAAGGGACCTACAACACATTATCTTTTCTGATCCTTTGTTTAGCATGTGTTGAAAGAGTTAAAAGGTGGTATTTATATCTCATATTAGCTGCTTACTGCATTTCAACAATATGATTTCATTATCTTTTAATAAATATCTCTAACTGACTCCCAATGTGCTATAGTAATTAACCAAAAATTTCCCCTTCAATTTCCAACCTGTTATCATATCGAAGATATATTTTGAAATAAAACGGAATTTTGTGAGATCATCATGAGATTGTTAATCTTTAGAATTTTTTGTGTTTCTTAACTTGAAAGAATATAGCAACATTAAAGATAGTTTAACAATTTTACAAGTGTTTTTCTCTTCAATTTTCCACATTTCAAACATTAAAACTTATCAGATATTTTCAAGGATAGCAGTCCTACTTTCCTAAAACCTTTTACAAGGGTGTTTCAACAAATCCGTGATTTATAACAAGATATCCTTAGACAAAATTTAATGTGGTATTTTTTAGCTGAAATTATCATGGACTTCCAAAAAATTTTTTTTAGCCTAAAATTTATTTGAAATGTATACGTAGAAAAAGTAATTAATAAATCTGTTTTACTTTAATTGTAATGTTTTTCTTCTTTTTTGGAGACCTAGGATGGTTATAACGTACAAAGTTTCAGGACTAAATTAATTAACAACCAATGTTAACAGCACATTATACTTTCCCCCAAAATTAAGTTATATATAACTCCAAATATCTTCTGGTTTGATAATGGTGTGGGCTTACTGTCTAATTTAAGTGTTATACCACATTTCCTTTTTCAATGTTTTGTATAATTACATAACAGTTTTCAGAAGTAGCTAAGTGTTAAAATGTAAATTCCATGTAGCGCTGAAGATTTATTATCTTCTTTCACTTTTCTTTTCATTTTTTAATTTCCTGATGTGAAAAATCCAGTGGATGAGTTGCTTACAGATTAGGCTGCAATATAATATTCATACCTACGGATAAGGGTAGAAAAAGAGAGCTAACACATTCTGCATCATGTGGAACAATTAAGTCCCCCCCCTTTTTTCATTCCCATCCCTCTTAATATATCTCCTAAATGCAGGCTCAAAATCATTTCCTTGCACACAATTGTTAATATAAGGGCTATTTTTGGAAAAAACAATTGAACTTGTTGATGCCAATTATTTCGCAAAGACTCCATGTGTGGAAATCAAATAATGGATAGAGAAAATGTTCCTTTCAACAGCTGACAACCTACCAATATTCATAAAGTATAAAATTGAGAATAGAAATGGGGAATGTGTCAAAGAGACAACAACCCGACCACAGAAAAGACAACAGCAGAAGGTCACCAACAGGTCTTCAATGCAGCCAGAAATTCCCACACCCGGAGGCGTCCCTCAGTTGGCCCCCAAACAAATACATATACTAGCTCAGTGATAATGAACGCCATACTAAACTCCAAATTGTACACAAGAAACTAAAATTAAAAATAATACAAGACTATCAAAGGCCAGAGGCTCCTGACTTGGGACAGGCGCAAAAATGCGGCGGGGTTAAACATGTTTATGAGATCTCAACCCTCCCCCTATACCTCTAGCCAATGATGAAAAGTAAACGCATAACAATATGCTTTTCAACCCTGCTCTTTCAAAAGTTTTATTGTGAACCAATCTTCAGACAGAGCCTAAGAATCACTCTACATGCTTTCATGAAGTTAAATTCTTCTTAGAGTACATGTGTCTTCATTTTACTCATTTTCCCCAGTAGTGACTTCGAAGTGATTTTATACACTGAAAACTGATTTTCCCTAATAGTGGCTTCCCAGTTATTTTTTACACTGAAAACTACATTGTCCTATCGTACAGGTCAACAGGTCATTGTCTTCCAATTAAAAAAACAATTAACTAAGCAACAGTTTTGTATTTTTGTATGTCAAAAGGTCATTGTCTTTCCAATTAAGAAAACAATAAACTAAAGCATTAGTTTTGTCAAGTAGGTTCATCTGCACTATTAAGCATAGGTAGCTGTAGCGGTATGAATGTCAGTATAGTTTTATGATTGTTTTTGCGTATTTTTCTTTATTGGAAGTTTTCCATAATATTTTGTTTGTAGGTGTATATGTAGGTGATGGTATCTGATCGGTTTCGTGCTATGTTGCATACTATATGTCTCAGTTCTGATGACTTTTGATTATTTCTATTATGAGATTATTACGTAAATGATAAGCTAAAAACTGTAGTATTTTAAATTCAGCAAACAAACACATAAACAAAGGTGTAACTAGAAATGGTATGTGGAAGTAGGAGGGTTATATCTACGAGACTGTTAGTTACTGTATATACTTATAAATATATAATAATTGATCTATAAAAAAAATGGTAAGCTTAAATTAGTTTTAAATGGGTAAAAATCCCTAAACTAGCATGCTTGTTTAAGTTGGAAATCGTGCAAGACCCTCAAGATTTTTAAAACCACCCTCATTGTTTATTTTGGTAGCTTGCATGCAAAATGGTATAATTTCATGCTTAACAGATTCATTCCAAAATAAAATTTTGTCAAATTCTTTTTAGTGGAAATTCATTCCATTTTAGTACTAAAATTCTAAAATTATTTTTTCCTCATGCTTTCCAAATTTTAAAAAATTCATGCGATTTATCCAGACTTTTTGAAAATGATTTAAATTTATTCTTATTCCATCATATTTACACAAAGTAGTTTCCTTTCCGGAACACAAATATATACAACATCGTCAGAGATAGAAAGGCAGAATATAAGAGTATAAGCAGTATATAAAGCCTGTCACACCACCTTACACCATGGTTTTTTGTTAACTTTCGGTACCGGAATTTTATCCGGCTCATTCTCACCTTTGACAATTATTTTACAGGATGTTCTATTTTCACCGAAATCGTTCTTAGCAACACACGAGTATTCACCATGATCGTCAACAAATATCTCCTCAATATCTAATTTTGCGATTAATCCATCGAAAGTCTGTTTGAAGTCTGAAGTGTTTCTTTGAATAATTCCATCTTTATACCATGCAATTTGTGTAGCATCATTAACAGAACATTCTAAACACACTGAATGTCCTTCCGTAGCTACCTTATTAGTTAAAGGTTTCGTAAATTGTGGCTTCTTTTTTGCTCTACCTGGAAGAATATCAAACAATAGATTTAGGATACGAAATGAAATTTATTACAATACTTACCATATACATCAAAATTTATGCTCTATTTGTAATAAAATATATCATTATCCAACATTTTTCTTTCCATTATGATGAAGAACTGTATGTAATAGGCTAAGTTTTTTTATTTAGATGTTTCCCCAAGAATATTTAAAAATCTTCTGGATTTTTTTTTCTCGTTAGTTTTCTGTGCATAAAAGCTGTTCAACAAATTGGTCATACAATTCATTTTTCTCTATTCTATAAGTATTCTTTCTTTCTTAATTCTAATTTAATTAACAAGAATCTTTTTTACACTGTTTCTCTACGTTTGTATTAATAATAACATGCTCTTATCCCAGTTCAAGCAGGGATAATAGACCTTTTAAATTACAATACATTTTTTCTTCTTTTATTAATACCAATGTAATCACAAAAGTAATGCCCTTAAAATTAGTTTCATAGGTTACTGATTCTTATATTACAATCAATCAAAATTAAGCAAAACAAGATGTAGAAATATCTTCACAATGAAGCACTTCATTACTTCTTTCAGCAAAAAAGCATGAATATATATATATTTTAAGCCCTTTTCAACTGAATTATATAGTTTGTTCTTATTTGTGGTGTTACATCACTGTCCCAGGTTAGGGAAAGGGTCAGATGCTTGCAGAAATTTTTAACCCCACCATATTCTTTATATGCCTTTCCCAAGTAAGATGGCCTGTTATTCAGTGATTGTAGTTAGTGACTGTATATAATATTTTGTTTTTTGTTTATTGTTTTGAATTCAAATCAGATATCAGGTAGTTAGTTTTCTCATTTAAACTGTTTTAAATTTATCATTTTGGGTCATTTTATAAGTTTGAGATGTCAGATGTGTTTTGTTTATAGTTAAAGGCGGTACTAGCTAGCTGTGACCTATAGTTTCTAACTTCTATGTAATTTGGTCTCTGGTGGAGAGTTGTCTCATTGGAAATCATACCACATCTTCTTAAACTTTATATGGAGTATAATAAATTATAAGTATAATGAACTAACCCACACCTTTTCTTTTACTCAACCCCACCACTAGCCATGTTTATGCTAATGTTTAAGAACTCCAAAAGTAAAAAGAAGGCAGAAAACTTGATAATGAGTTTATCTTACTTCTAACTGTAAGAGCAGCTTTTGTCTCTGCTTCACCCAGTGGGTTTCTCAAAGTACATTTATACGGTCCAGTGTCTTCCTTCTTAGCACCCAACACTGTCAATGTGGCTCGTCCAGAAATATTGTCATACTTGGCTTCATAATGACGATTATTTGTTACAGATTTATCTCCCTTGTACCATGTGATATCAGGTGACGGGGAACATGTGACAATACATTCCAGGACTGCATTACTGCCCTCTAGTGTCACCAAGTCTTTCAAAGTTGCTTTTATTTCTGGTGAACCTAAAAAAGATTATTTATATTTATCAAATTATGATCAAGTTTAAACTAAAGGGTTGTGGAATTTTGTCGCCTGAATTTAGCAAATGTTGAAACATCAAAACAAAAGTACCCTGTTATATTTTTTTTATTTTTTACTTAAAGAAGGTGATTGACTTAAAGCACTTGTAGCTAAAATACCTTAGTTAATTTATGTTACAAAAAACTGCAATGTTAATGATTAGGGAAATTAGAAACAGAGACAGCCATTTCTAAAGTATAATGAATGAATGAGTTAAAAAAACAAAACACAATATGTAAATACCTGAAAAAAATAAATAATAAATGTCTTTCTTACAAAACAAACTACAAATATATACATATATATGTAAACAATCAACATAAGTTTCGGATAAATAAATAAATAACAAAAAATCTCTAAATCTGATCATAATTACTTAATTACAGGTAAAATAAAAAATACATGAAAATTATCACATACTGGTAAGTTTCTGATAATTAAAAACATGACAAAATTCTATAAATCTGATCATAATTACATACAGGTAAAGAAAAAATACCTGAAAAAATTGTACTAATTACCTTCCGAGTTGAATAAAAGACTACTCCGTCGGAGAAACAGATTAGACATCCTAACAATCGACCATCTAAGCTTATCTAACTCATTCACATTCAATTTTTATGTAGGTAGTGGTGTAAATCTTGGCTCAAAAATAATAACGATGTTTATACTGCAACAGTCAATACAGAGCCTTACTATCACTGCTAAATGCCGCTAGTTAAATTATTTTGAGAGGACATGAAGATGAAAAACACAGACAGACGAGTTAATCGGGAAAACTTGTACAGAAGCATATTTATTTACTTAAAGAAAATTCAATTCTTAAATTTGTTTAAAATTGCTAATTAACTGCATGGTAGAAAGTGGATCCTTTACAAAGCCAACCATTCAGAGTTAATTAACATGCACACGAGAATCAGAAGAATGCACATCTTAATTTCCTAACTCCGCCAAAAATTACTTTCCTGTTCTATTATTGTAGAAACATTTCAAAACCAATTTCTTTACATACATGTCTCTTCTCTATTATCTTTATTGGAATTTTAGAATAAGAAATGACCTTGCCTTTAAATTTGTACTTAAAACAATGCTGAGGTATTTGATTAAGACTGAGAGAATGTTGTTTTAGGAAATATTGAACATCTCAACATATCCTTTGACAAGGCCAAATAAAAATATATGTGTGGTTCCAGTAACCCTACCACCCTACTTTTTCGGCTTAAAAATAGCCTACCCTAAAGATTTTATTGTCATTTTTCATTAAACACTGTTAAAGTCAGAATGTTGCTCCCATAGACTCAATGTAAAAAAAAACACAAAATAAAAAAAAATCCCTACCTACCTACCCCAATTGTTTTCAGATGTAACTGGAACCACACATACTTTTTTATTTGGCCCAACTGTCAAACCTCTCTCTGTTTACAAACACCAACACCGGTACAACATCATAATAAGGGTTGGATCCAAGATTTTTGAAAAGATAGTCAGGGGGGGGGGGGGGGGGGGAGTGGGGGGGGCTTAAATTCCTCTTAACATTTTTGATACTGCCAAGTCAATCAAAGGGAGTAAAAAAAAAAATCATAAAAATTTTGAAAAAACACGAGATTCATAAAAACAAATACCATTAAAATAAGTTATTGATGTCAAGTACAACATTACTCCAATTTTCAACCTACAAATTGAAATCAAAAGGGGGAAAGTTCTATTCATTGTTAAAAAAAAGTCTTTGTCCAGAGAACTGCAGTGAAACCAATTAATTTCAGTTTTCTTCTTGACAAATTTTATCCTACAGTCTGCACCGTTCACAACGAGTTTGATGTGACAGACTTGTAAAATGTTATTCAAACTAGCAAGTATTTGCAAAACTTTGTTAAGACACCTCAGAAAAATGTTGGAATATTGGACTTTGAACTAGTAGTTGTAAAAGATTTTGGTGTAGACTGATCCTAATTTTATGTGCATGACTTTTTCTATCACTACCAGTACTATTAACCAGATCAAACAACAGACTGAGACAACAGATAACTTTCATTTCTGATCATTCTTGTCATGATGTGCTACAAATGTTAGTGATAATAGTTCATCATGACCAAAACTTTTCGTCTGAGTTATATTTACTTGAGTGCCAGGAATATTGGGTTAAACGAGAAACCACCTGTTCCAATTGTACATTTTTTCTCATCAATTATTGGAATTATAACAAATATATTAACTGGACATATGCTTTTCTACTTATCAAAAGTTATGGACTCTAAGATTTAGTTATTTCAATTAGTTTGGCTATTATTTGCTTCATTTATTATTTTTATTAAGACTCAGATCTTGTTCCTTTTTTATATATAGATTAGACAGTGGTTTTCCTGTTTGAATGGGGCCCTTAATAGCTTGCTGGTCCATGTGAGCCAAAGCTCTGTGGTAAAAACCATACTTTGACCTATAATGGTTTACTTTTAAAAATTGAGACTTGGATGGAGAGTTGTCTCATTGGCACTTATACCACATCTTCTTATATCTATCTAAATTGATGAAACATTTTTTCTTGACAAATGCCAATAAACATTTTCCTCAAAACTAAAGGACGCCTAAGGAAGTTTTTTCCTATTCTTTAAATTTTATACCAAACGGACAACGCCTCAAACTTAATATGACTTTTTGCTTAATATTTTGCCTTGCGGAAATAAACAAACATCTTTCCTTCACAACTACCCTAAAACAAAATCCTATAAAACTAAAGGATGCTGGGTACGTTTCCCTATTCTTCAAATTCTATTACCAAACACAGACAACGCCTCAAACTTATTACAACTTTTTGCTTATTATTTTTCCTTGCAAAAATAAATAAACAACTTGGCTATGATCCCAAGCTAATAGGTTAATGACAGACCTTTGTAATACATTAAGACTTATGACATTTTCATGGTTAGCAGAATTATCATTTAGCTGCTGTTGAGTTTTATCATTCTGATGTTAAAATCAATCATAATTTGTCAAAAGTTAGATGTAATCTCATTTGCTAACCAATTTTTCACATAGCTTTAAGATAGAAAAGTTCATAGCATTCAAAAATAAATTCCTGTTGCTTGTTCCAATTTGTCAAATTGAAGTATTGGTTAAATTCCTATGGAAGTTCAACAGTTATTTTCAAAAATTCATGAAAATTGACATGATTGATTGTTGGTGTATATTGGCACTTTCAGCAAACTTAACTATCTCATGGCTGACAGGTTTTATGGTGGACGTAACCCACTCTATAGTAGGAATACTGGGAATTCAAGTCAATTAAGATAATAGTTTAACACACATGCCAGGGGGCAGGGTTCGGACTCATAGCCTCAATGCTGACACTGGCTAACTATGCTTAGACCATTCTGTCACCAAGGCCACCAGAGAATTTTTTTTATAAATAACATCCTTGTATGTCTGCAAGTTTGTGTATCCCAAAACCCACAAACATGAAATTTGTTTCACCACTGGTTTTAGGACATCTACATGTCTTGACCTTTGGTCATGACCTATAGGAGACTGACCCTAAGGCATAATTGTAGAACTAAATCATAATGGCATTTATAGCACCTGATAATGCCTGGCATTTATTATAGTGTTTATCTGCTGCAACTCCTGCCAAGTTATAATTGTCATTGTCTGGTCAGGAACTCATCAGACCAGGAAGTAACCCAAAGGTCATGTCAAGGTCAGTATTTTGACTTTGATTGTTGCTTATGATAGTGCTTTAGGTAAGTAGTTGTATTGCCAATATTTAAGTCATAATATTTTCAATGTTTATGCTAAGGATGTTGGTAAAGCACTTTCAAGTTGTTGAGTGGAGTTTCTAGTACAGTATTTGATTTTATGTAGGGATTTTTTATTTGACTACTGTCTCACAACCATCATGACACATATATGTGAAGTACAAATTGATTCTAAAAAGGCACTACAACTATAATTCCAATACAAATGGACATACAGATGTATAAGTTGGTTTGTGATAAAATTGTAACTTAAACATTGATTGATTGATTGGGGGATTTATACCACTTTCAGCTCCATACAATTTGATATTCTGAAACAGTCAGTTTTTATTAGTAGAGGAAGACAAAGAACCACATCTTTTGACAGGAAAACTGATAATCCTTAACAATAAAGATTGAAGCTGAGCAAACCTACCACTTACAACCTTAGTGTTATAAGGCTTAGAGTGATACAGAAGTTGAAATTCTTAGAACGTGGCCAAAACGGCCCCTTGAACTTCAGATTTCTTGAAAAAAAGTCCTCAGACAGCACTCAAGAGCACCAACCGAATAATTATAGCTTAAACAGCAAAAACCTTGAAAGATTTTCATAACCATATGTAATATCTCAAACCAATGTTTGTAGTGAAAGCCTAAAGTGTGAAATCATACTGATTATTTACAAAAAATTAACAGAACATTGGCAGGAATTGTTTTAATATCTCATTAATAGATCTTGCAATGCAAGAATGTGAAGATAGGACATTAAACGTATAGATAACCATGATTTAATGTACCATCTATGTTTCTGAGAGATATTAACTTATATCAACAAGTTTGCTAACAACTGTCGACAATTTATCTGTCAACAGCGAAATGAAAAATCGGTCAAAATGAATTTATCATTATTTATAAACACTGCTTAGAATGTGGGTGTTTGGGAAGTTGGTGTTATTACAGTAATTAATTGTTTCCATTCTTTCTGCCTACAAGAGTACCGAAAATAAAGTTCATGTAGGCTCTGGAATTGTAATTTTCAGAACTGCTATCTTGCACTCATATTAACTTTATTAAATGCATGTAGAAGTTTCATATGAACAAAAGGTAATGAACAGCAACCCACAAAAACATCATGGCAACATCAGTGTTCTCCCTAGGGCCTTTTAGCATCATGGTAATGTTATGCTATATTTCTGAATGTGATGCTATCTAAATTGATTTTCTTAGTTTAAACATATTTATTTATAGTGGATTGCGAAACAAGTTATTACAACTTATATTAATCCCTTTCCACTTTGCAGGTGTGAGTGCTGCCTTGTAGAGGCATTAGCTTACTCTTTTTCGAAATCTACAAGGGTGTCTTTAACATGCAAGAGATATGGCTCTCTCTTAACACGGGTCAGCCATTTATTGTCCCCTTCTAACGGACTATCATCGTTTTCTCAAGACCATACTCGCAAATGGTGTCAAGGGAGAGCCGAAAATTGAGTACCTGAAATTTTCATCCCGAACGGGAATCAAACCAGGAACCTTTGTGTTTGTAGTCCGATGCACTAACCACTACACCACAGCTCTTTGATTTTCTTATAGATTGTGTTATGGATGTGATGCTATAGTTTTTAGAAACAAGATGGTATTTCAAATTTCTTTGTTTACCAGGATGCTGTATGAAATATCTGGGGAGAACACTGATACATGGTGTCTTCAATTCTAAAAAAGCTCTAGACAAGTGTCTTAAATAAATTACATGTTTGTTTCAAGAAAGATAGTTCAGTCTAATGTTTGATATCAATATTTATCAAATTCTTATGTCATGTTTTCAGCTTCTGACCAATATGTTGCAAAAGCACTTAAAGAAAATAGTCAAAACAATCTCAAAGTATTAATATTTCAATGCAGGATTTAATACTTTGGTTTGTGGTGAATAAACCAAGATCAACTGTATTTGCATGATAGATTATGATTGATTGATTTGGTATTGAATGCCACTTCTGGCTATTTAGTGGTGCTTATTTTTATTGCTGTAGGAAGCTGGAAATCCATGACCTTCAGCAAGAATACTGACCATCCTAGTCAATTACAAAATAAATCAAGATTATTATATCATATACCTCTTACTATAATTGAACATTAAGGAAACTTGTTTTTTTCATTCAAAATCTGTCTGTTTTATCTTATGCTGAGTTGAAGAGAAGATTATGCCATTCTAAATGTGAAATAAGAAGACTGATGCATATTTTGAATTATTATTTAGAATGATTTCTGTCAATCTTTAAATTAAATATGTGAAATACATCTGGGATTTGTAAATATTATGTAATCATAATGTTTCATTTGATCTTCATCTTGAATACATCTCCACATTAACTTATCTTTTTATCAAATGATTTTGAAAAGTACTGATTCAAAGACCTAAATATTAAAATAAATTCTTGTCTGATTTAAACTTTTGAATTTAAGATTTTTAATGAAACTATATGCTTTAAGATGTAGTTCAAGCATTTCAAAATCAGAAATTAGTTTGAAGAAACTGGCAAATTTTTCTGTTCAATATTTGTAACAGAAAAAACACCCACTATGATTACTGTATTAAGAACAAAAACTAAATTGTAATGGAAGACAACTCTATGTTAACAGATATTGTGATGGGAGACAACTCTATGTTAATAGATATTGTAATGGGAGACAACTCTACAATTGCCAAATATTGCAATGGAAGACATCTGTAAAGTTATTCCAAATTCCTGCATTTTCTTAGTGTTGATTCAGAAAAATATATCTATAGGTCTTTGAAAGCAATTGCATTTAAATATCTATGGATTTGGGTCTAGAATGTATATTTGCATTGAGCTTAGAGTGAAAAATAACATGGGTGGTCTTTTAACAAGTACTTTCAAAGACCCATGTACTTTTTTCTAGATAACTGTTACAAACAATGAAAGAAATATATACTAATTTTGTTAATTGTTTTATCAAGTGCTATCACATTTAACATCTCCAATGATACAACAGACACACATACTACAAGCTTCATGTGCTCTAATCAAACATAACCTCAACCAAACAATTGTTCCATCTGGATCTTATTTCAACATCATTGTATTTTCTTTTTTTTAACACTTTGAACAATGATATATAGTATAAACAAATCTAAATATCTAATAAATTGTTGAAATGTAATCCATGGTGTAACAACAAACTACAACAAATTGATCTTGTTGGGAGATTATTTTGAAATTTTATGCAAAATATTTTTATGAACCAAATCATTATTATTTCACTTTGATAAAGATTAATCTATTGATTGTGTTATTCAATCCTAGATAATACAGCCAAAAATAATAAAAGCAGAATTGATTTTCAGGTTTCTTTTCTATGGAAAAAATCTCAAAAATCTTAGTTTGAAATTCTGAAATTAGAAAAGTTTAATTTTTACTTAAAACATTTGGCACTAGCATTGACGATTATCCCCCAAAAAGTGACAATAAGATATATACTTTGGCCATTAGTCGAACAAGTACCTTTGTAACTTTCTATTGTTACCTTTTGTGGATAATTTTAGCCTGTGTCAAAAAGTTTTGATCCAACATTAATTTTTACGAGTCAAAATAACATTCATCATCTGAAATTTTTGTTCATCAAAACTAGATACTGACAAAAAATAGAATTAAAATTAATGTCATCTATTGATATGAAATAATCTCCCAACTAAGACCTTAAACATGATGCAAACTACCACACCAACATACTAATTCTCCATCCTGTCGATGGTGAAATGGGGTTATCAAGGGGTTGGGAACACAGGTTGCACTCATCCTCTTCTACAGCAGATAAACCAAGCAGCAAAGATCGCAATTCTAATTAGAGGATAGGGTAAAACCATTAATTTTTAGTATTCAAAAGTTAATAAAGCTTTTTTTGCAAGTCAAAATATTAAAAAGCAATTAGTTCAAGTTATCAATTTCTGGATAGTTAGTTTTTTAAGAAATATTATATATCAATTAGTGATAATAATTAAATCACTTCAAAATAGTTTTGAAACACTTTGTAATATTTTTCAAACTACAAGATTTATCTCCCTTCTCACAACAAAATAAAATCTAAGTGAAATTTTCTAATCTAAAAGCAGATCTAAGATGCCTAAAATCTTAAAGCATTGGAATAAGCAGCTACTAAATTATCTTCATTGACCGAGAATGTCTTGTTACAAACCTGATGACTTTCCTTGCATTGCCGTGGCAACAGCCTCTTCCTTTTCTTCTTCGTCTGACCCTGACACACTACCATATCCACTACTAGCCTTGGATACATCCATTCTGCCGGGAACCAGTAGCCTATTGTCTCCTGAATCATGATTGGTTGGTTCCTGAATCTCCCTTGTAACACTGGTTATGGTTGGTTTATTCAACTGTACTGTGGCTTCTGACTTTTCACCCCAGGATTGACCTTTGGTGACAGAAAAATTGTCCGATTCAACTGTTACGTCATGTTCCTCGATTGTTTCACCTTCTTTATTTCTCAACCATTTAGATTTATATTGACTTCTTGAAAAATAGTCAGAACCACGCGATGTCAGCTTTCTCTTTGTTTTGATGACATCTTTCTCAAAATGGTCGCTACCACCAGGGGAAGTAACCTTAGATTCAATAACTGTAAATATAAAGACATATTAATGAATAAAAAATATTTTATCTTTAGAACCAGCTTCACAGATCAGTTCTTAGTGGGTGCACAAAATCCATTGCCTTGTAGCATTATAAGTTGAACTTTTGGTGATCTCATTAAATATTTGATTTTGTTATCAGAATAAAAGGACATCATAAACATGATAAAAGTTTAAAAAAATTATTATTCATAACAGTCACATGCAAATCAAGATTATTTTTTAAAAAGAGGGTTCTATAGCTGAATAAGGTTGAGGGTTTAAATCTATTTTTGTAGATTTATACAGAATTGATAAAAAAAAAATACAAAACCAAAATTTCGATTCAGAACATATAAATACCTGTATCCTTTTCTTCTTCCTCCGTCCTACTTTGTGACCTCCGTAACGTTGTTTTCTCTGTAACAACACAGTCTCCCTGGTCTTTGTACGAGACACTCTGTACTGTGATGGATCCATCGTCATCCTCTATTACAGACAATGAATCGTTGAGTGGTGTGACGGGTGCTAATGTGAACACAGGGCGGTCTTTCTTCACTGGAGTAATCTGAAGCTCTGTTGATACGGGGGACTGTGTAACTGGAGTGACTATTTCCTCTATGATTGCTTCCTCTGAAAAAAAATATTAAATTGTTAAAGCTGACCAAAATTTTGTGAGGTTGTTGTAGCTAAATCACTAATATTTTTAGTTATTTAAAAAGCAATATGCAATCATAAGTACAAACACCATGCCCTGCTAGCATTATCACTTTCCAAGTTTGCAAATCAAGAATTCTGGGTAAGAACCTGAATTTGATTAATATATGTTTCATAAGGAACGTGTGTACATGCACTAAGTTTATAGTGGGTGTGATCACAATGTCATAGTAAACCTGAAACATTTGTAAAACAAGAATGTGTCCCCAGTACACGAATGCCCCACTCGCACTATCATTTTCCATGTTCAGTGGACCGTGACATTGGACTTCAACTTCATCAAAAACTACCTTGACCAAAAACTTTAACCTGAAGCGGGACAGACGGACGGACGGACAAACAGACGAACGGACGAACAGACGAACGGACGAACAGACGAACGAACGAACAGACGAACGGACGCACAGACCAGAAAACATAATGCCCCCCTACTACCGTAGATGGGGCATAATAAAATTTTACATCAAACTACGGTATAAGTCTTATTTTGCTCTTTTATGTTGTTGGTTTGCTATCCAATCTATTTATAATCAACATAAACTTCTATATATTCTAAAATCAATACAACTCTTTCACCATACACTAACATTCAATTTTTCCTCAATGCATGAAAAATTGTAACCCAAGATAAAAAGTCTAGATAAGTTTTTGTTGAATAGCTGTCTTGTTGAAATTTGTCCCACACTTCCTTTCATTTGCATCAAGAAGAAAATCTAGACATGTATTTTTCCCCCACATATAAACAAATTTCTAATGCAGAATATTCTGAAGCCATTCCAACAACAAGAGTGCACACGCTGAAATGTCTCGCCTTCTATACTAATCATTGATATTATGTTGATAGTCCTAAGTATAAAGCTTAGTTTTATTACAACTGTCTCATAAACTTAACATTAACCAAGATAACTAAACAAAGACCAATGAACCTTGAAAATGAGGTCAAGGTCCGATGAACCATGCCAGGCAGACATGTACAGCTAACAATGCTTCTATACAACATATATAGTTGACCCATTACTTATAGTTTAAGAAAAATAGACCAAAACACAAAAACTTAACACTGTGCAATGAACCGTGAAAATGAGGTCACCGTCAAATAAAACCTGCGCGACTGACATAAAGATCATAAAATATTTCCATACACCAAATATAGTTGACCTATGGCATACAGTATTAGATAAAAAGACCAAAACTCAAAAACTTAACTTTGACCACTGAACCATGAAAATGAGGTCAAGGTCATATGACATCTGCCCGCTAGACATGTACACCTTACCATCATTCCATACAACAAATATAGTAGACCTATTGCATATAGTATGAGAAAAACAGACCAAAACACAAAAATTTAACTATAACCACTGAACCATGAAAATGAGGTCAAGGTCAGATGACACCTGCCAGTTGGACATGTACACCTTACAGTCCTTCCATACACCGAATATACTAGCCCTATTGCTTATAGTATCTGAGATATGGACTTGACCACCAAAACTTAACCTTGATCACTGATCCATGAAATGAGGTCGGGGTCAAGTGAAAACTATCTGACAGACATGAGGACCTTGCAAGGTACGCACATACCAAATATAGTTATCCTATTACTTATAATAAGAGAGAATTCAACATTACAAAAAATTTGAACTTTTTTTTCAAGTGGTCACTGAACCATGAAAATGAGGTCAAGGACATTGCACATGTGACTGACGGAAACTTCGTAAAATGAAGCATCTATATACAAAGTATGAAGCATCCAGGTCTTCCACCTTCTGAAATATAAAGCTTTTAAGAAGTGAGCTAACACCGCCGCCGCCGCCGCCGCCGGATCACTATCCCTATGTCGAGCTTTCTGCAACAAAAGTTGCAGGCTCGACAAAAATGGTGTCACCAATGTTTTTGTTATGTCCCCATTCTATCATCTGTAAGCATTGTCAAATAAATGTGCATGTAGATTACCAGTGCCAAAGTTATCAATGATTGTTGCTGTTGGCAAAAAACAAACAATTTCCTGCTTTTAATTATTGCAGAATTATATTCTAAAGTGGCAAAAAACGAGGATTTTTTTCTAAATGGAATTTGTGCCAACAATCACTTAATGAAAGACACTTGTGGAAACAACGTTCTTGTTGACTTGTTACTTAGATACTAATTTAAGCTATTAGAATCAATACTTTTTTTTTATCTAAATAAGTCTGTTTCCTGTCTGAATAAAAATCCAGATACCAATTTCAGGTAGACAATATATCATAGAATATTGGTGAAGGTCTGTGTAGTGCACACAGGAAAAAAATCATTGCTGTTAATTTGGAAATCCATATTGTGCCTACATTTATACCACCCATATCTAGCATACTTGGATAAAACAAACCTTTTTCTTTCTGCTGAATATGTTCATCTTTGTTGGCTTTTGTAACTGGTTTGTCCTTAAAAGATACAAATAAAATGCTTTAATCAAATTTCTTTTAAACTCGATATTTGGATCTTAAAGTTTATGTGTCCTTTTAACTTTTTCTGTTTCCTGCATTATGCTGATCTTTTAGAAAATAAAATAATGTTTTAGTATTTCAAACAATTTAGAACAGGATAAACATTTAAAAAATAAAATAAAAACATTTTTCTTTATGGTAGTTTTATCCTATAGCATCTACAGGAATCACATGTGTTGTACTGTCAGTTGTGAAATATTTACTTTTTTTTAAAAACAGTGAAACCTGACTAAATGGAATCCTGCATAAACAGAAAACCTGTATAAAAAAATGTTCTTAAACACCGTCATATGAAATTGTATGCATTGTGAACCTGATAAAACCGAACATTGGGCAAAACCGATCAAAATCTTAAGTCCTGAAGAGATACGATTTGAACAGGTTTCACTGTACAAGCATTAAAAATTTAACTTAACATCACTTGTACATGTTGTATACTTATTTATTTTACATTTTGGTTTAAATGTTACTTAGAATTCTTAAAATATCGTTATCTTACAGAACTGCAGTGTTATATTGTTCTAGCAACTGTTATTTAAGCTTTACAATAAAAATAAATGTTGTTTTCCGAGTCCGTGAAAGTTGAGTTTCTATTGTGTATGCTATGGATATGCCACATGCTTGTATTTTTTGTTTTTTGTTGTTTCTTTTTTTTATGTTACTCGATTTTCATAGGTTACTATTTTCCTATTTGGCAACAAAAGACATGCTCAGTTTTCAAACATCAAATTATTTCAATTATTGCCATTTAAATTTACAAAGGACAAAATTTACCAAATAAATATTGAAATAGAATCAAATGATAATGCACTTTTTATCTCAACTGTATTATACTAATGCAAGGGAAATAACTCAATTTTAAAAGAAGACAAAAAAATGATTTTACCTCACTATAATTAAAGTTAATATCCACTGTAGATGTTGATATTTTATCACTTGTAATTCTTGGAGTTTTGATATTTATTTTTTCTAATCCGTCAACTTCCATGATCTCAAGTTCCGGTGAATCTTCATTATTGTTTTCTTCCTCAGTGTCAACAGCATTTAAAATTTCCGAGAATGCTGCTTCGATATCCATGGTTGAATTTAACTTTTTAGTATCAATAACGGTTAAACTATTTCGTCTTTTCTTTTCTAACCAATCACGACATGAACTACTATCAGACTCTGACCCAGATTTATCTGAATCTTTGAAATGTTTGGCACTTGCAGGAACACTTTTCCTTCTTACAGCATCGTTATTTTTAGAATTATTTTTATCATTTATAACATGATTATCCTTACAATTCTCTGAAAAACTGACTGAGTTATTTTTTATTTCAGAATTGTCTGAAATATCTTTAGAATGTCTTGACGTGTGTTTGGAATGTTCAGAAAATTCTGACGAAGATGAGGAATTGACTGGTGAATCAGAATGAACACTATAGCGAGCTGAACTGTTTGGAGATGTGACTAAAATGTCTTTCTCACTTCTTTTTCTCCTTAGTGAATTCAGTGAAAAAGAACGTCTAAGAGGGGAGGAAGGTGGTGAATTGTCATCTATGTCATCTGAATGTTTTGATGTATGATTTTCACCACTAATGTTCAAACTTCCTAACTGTCCTGAATCGTGAATTACATGAATACTTTTTTCACTCCTGCCATTTTGAATTCCGTTACAATAACCATTTGTTAACGGTACTCGTTGATCTATTTCACTTCCTGATTCCTTAGGTCTGTCTATAACACTAGTACATCTTCCAATACGAGGATGATTTGTGTTATTTGATGGGTGATCACTTCCGTTAAAATCCTTTGAACTCTGGCTCCTAGTCAGACTTGTGGTAGGTCCACTTCTATTTCCACCTTCTCTTTCTGAAAAATAAAAAAAATAATCCATAAAAACAGAAAATTTAGCAAAATACAATTGTTGTTCTAAAAAATTTGTTAAGATTGTCCCTTATTTAATATCTGATTTCCAATGTGTGGAAAAATATTGAAACTATTAGGAGTTCTATCCATAACAAAGTCAGCAATAAAACACATATTTTGAATTACACAGGTCTATTAAATGATAACCTCTAGTTTAAGAGATTTTAGCAAGAACAAGATCCTTGATATTAAATACTCGGTTATATTTTCAACTTATTTCCGAACTGGCTTTCCTTGTGTAACAGCAAAGTCCTTACATATTGATCAAATCAAAATTCAAAATTAGCACTCTTTTCATGTTGATAAAAGCAAGATTCAAATTTAATATATTTTCTGCAAAAATTCAAATCCCTGTCTTCTCAAAGCTTTTTCTTTTTTTGTCAAAATTTACATTTATCATATCCACATTTATCAAGACGTTTTGTTGGTTCTCATTTCTCATATATTTATAAGTTCGTACAAAACATTTTACCTATAAAAATATTGAAATGTAAATGAAGGTGAAATTGAAGATGACAAAGGTGACACGTTTTCCTCTGCACTAAGCTTTTAGTGAAATCGTAACATTTTGATGTCATTATCCAGTGTCATTCTCCGATTTCTGTAGAAAGGAAGGTTAATGTTTATTGAAATTGCTTCTTATGACATTACTTCAGATAAAAATCAACTTTATGACAATAAATGCTTCAACATCTTTTAATGAATATATTAAATGGTACACTGTCATTTTAAACACATTAATCATAGTCTGAAACTTGTATATGTTAGCATTTTTTGGGTATTATTTTCAAGATTTTTCATAAGATGTTTAAATTTTGTTTGTTACAAGAAAACCTAAAGCTGAATTCATTAACAATTTAAAAATGAAAAAAAATAATGATTTATAGAAGAATGATTGATTGTTGTTTACATAATGTCCAGTGACAAATATTACAGGACAGAACAAATTAGAAATAAATCCTGTAGATATGTTCTGTTACATCGTTGACAGGATGAGGAATGGGAATCTGGACCCTCACTGGAAAAAGAGGATGTGTTGGACAAGGGCAGCCACTTTGTCCCTCAAATTGTTGACGTGTAGACAGAATTGCATTTAATCACCCTACTCAAGGCCATCATATTCAAAGTCCCCATACCCTAGACTTTAAAGCCAGATGGAAATGTCCTGAGATAAACATATTTCTATGAAGCAGTCTATTCCTTCAGGGGTGAGATTAAACACGAAAATGGAATACACTTCTTACTGGATAAAAATTTGAAAATTTAGAATCAAAAGGTTTTGTTCAGCATTTTCAGACAAAAAGTATCTTAAAGTTGAATAAAAAGTAAAAATACTTACATTATGATTTTATAACTTTCCAATTCAGATTTTGAAACAATTTCACAAATATTTTATATCCATACAAAGTAAACACTCCTGTAATCAAGTTTACACAATACAGACCAACTTAAGAATGCCAGGTCAAATGTTTGGTGTACCACTTTATAAGATAATTAAAGAGGAATAACAAAATACATATATACATATATTATACAATTAGGTTCAAAAAAAGCAATTAAAACCACCTAACATAATTTTATGACCTCCCCATTTATTATCAAAAATATGTCTACTGCATTGCTCTAATAAGCAAGAAAAATTGCATGTTTGTAACATCACAAATAATTCAACTTTTTCTTCTTGTAAATGGTCACCAAAATTTTCTGTAAAAGTTTTGAATCAATTGTTGTTTGGATTTGAAAGCACTATAGCTTAGATGTAAAAGCATGATATCTTAGATTTGCCTGCTTTCCATTTGAATAATTTAAGCTTCAACACCTGCACAATTTCAAATAATGTTTAAAAAAAATGTTAAATTTGACCCATACAGAAAAAACAGCTTAATATATGAATGGTTAATGTTGTAACCACAGTCAGCTTTTTAAATTCCATATAAATGAAAAAAAAATGTATTTTATTTTTAAATTGTTACCATAACTTTTCCCTTTGTAAGTGACACAACTCTATACAATCTTAAACACCTTGGTGGTCCATGTTTTTATTACTTTAAAAAAATGACAATATCAAATAACATCTAAATTTTAAAAGTGAAAGTCTATTTAAAAATATCTAGGTGCCATGGACAAAGCTGGTATAAATTTAACTGCCATTTTATTTTCAAATTAAGTTTACATAAAATTTGTCATATCCATATAATCAAAATGACATACAGTTTATGACCATACATAAATAAATTTCTAATTTTGTTTACTGAAATGTGAGGGCATTTTACAACTCTTCATTATAAAAAAATATTCAAACTGGAGTAAATAAAAGTGTGACTACAAATAAACTGATACAATTTCGGAGATTTATTATATGTTGTAGCATTTTAATTTATAATAAGAGTTATTGCCCCTTTTTAAAGTAAATTTTCCTGATTTCAATGATTAGTAACATTGCATATGTTTTCAAGTCCATTCATTTTCCTTATTTTTAAGAAATATGAAAATCATTTTCATTAAAAAAGAAAAATCAGTTTTTTCTTGTGAACACATTTTTATTTTCTAATCTTTTTTTATGCTTATAACTTCTGCTTGAACAAGAAAGTCATTGCTGCAAGTCAGTTTTTTGTATCACTATGTACATGATATATATGAAATTTTCAAAGCTTGAAAGTGTATTCAGAGAAGTTAAAACTTTATCGACCAAAAATTAGTACATTATGTCATAACGAAAAGAATTTCAATACTTTAATTGTATGTTTTTGTTCAATACCTATACAGTGGGGTAATACAAATGTCATATTAACTTGATATCTTACAATTCTTAACTATATCAAATAAGTGTTAGACATGCTCTTCGTCCTTTGAAATTAAAGTTTATATAAATTTAACTTCATTTAAATCTTTTAACAGGTGAAAATGTGAACATTTCGCTATCAACTTAAAGTTTGAGACGGAAATTGCTTGGTGCAGTCCATTGTGTGGGTTTTGTATGTATCAAATATCCTTGCTCTGTTCAGGTTTTTTGCTATGATACTTTTTATAGCAACCTACAGTTTGAGACGGAAATTACTTGATGCCGTCCATTGTGCGGGTTTTGTATGTATCAAATATCCTTGCTCTGTTCAGGTTTCAAAAGTTTTTTGCTCTGATACTTTTCATAGCTTTGATTATTTGCTAAATGCAATTATTAAGGCCTATTGATTTTTACATCAATTACAAAACTTTTTTTATTACTTTTTGATTCAAGGACTTGCTGAGTTTTATTATACCATGGATATATTACAAATTTATGGTGTCTGCTCAATTGTGCTTAAAAATCAATTCTTGTTGTGAAGGCTGTGGTCCATTTTATGTGAAAGCACGATGTCTTTTTCCAAATAATTCATGTTTAATTATTAAACTTCCAGATCCATTTCAAACATGCGTTTGAGAACCTTCAAAATTAACCTACAAAGTAATTTCAGAAATTTCAGAAACTAAATACCATTGAATTTTTTTTTCTCCTTTTTTTTTTTTTTTTAAAAGTTGATACAAATTGAAATGGTTCCACTAATTGATACTTTACTTATGAAAAATTTATATTTTTAAATAATCCTACCTTTGCAATGCATTTTAAACATTTTGCATATCTTCAACCATCCAAAAACAATTATTCCTATTTGAAGAGCAATTCTTACTAAAACTGTTCTGTTTTTGTTGACTAACACAATAATATAAGTCATAAAGTTAAGTTTCTAAAAGGTATTATGATACTTAGGTGTTAGAAATATTCTTTTCTAAGTAAATATTTATCTAGAATTACCCAATAATCTCCTTACAGGGTATATCCCGGCGGTATATCCCTCTATTTATCAACATCTTAAAGACAGACCACTTAGTGTTTGATCATTTGTTTTCTTTTACATATTTATTTTGTTTCTTTTAACCCTTCGACTTAATCCCTTTAATCGCTAACATAAATAAACCTCACACAAACTTATTTTTGGTACTCTTTCATAATGATGTTATCTGAATACAAGACTATGGACATATAAACTTATTTTTGAAATAAGCTTTCATTATGATCTGAATTTGGGTTTATTTTATGGAGCCCTTTATATCTTGTTGTTCTGTGAGTCAAGGCTCTGTTACAGTTAACGAATTTACTTTGACCTATAATGGTTTACTTTAACAAATTGTGACTTGGTTGGAGAGTTGTCTCATTGGCACTCATACCACATTTTTTTATTACTATATATAATTACTAAATTATTGAAAATTTGTCTATGGTAATTGCCAAAAACATCTGGAACCATCGTTCCCCCTGTCGGAAACTCAAAATCCAAAAGGACAATAAAAGAGACAACTACCTCAAACAGACCAGTACAGACCCAAACCATTACATCATACAAGCTACCACAATATAAATATAAAACATTGGCAATAAAGGCCCCCTCAACCGACTTTTGGTCAGTCCTAAAGTATTTCATAAAAATTATTTTTCAACATATACACCTACAAAAGCCCACATCCCTTCTATGTTAATGAATTTTTCATTTATAATGTTAAAAAAATATATATAAAATAATCATGTCTTTTCCAATAAAGTGTCTTGCTGTGCTATATTCTAATGGATTATTTTTTATCTGCCAATAAATCAATGAACTATGACAAAATTCCTTTCACCTCCCATCTATATGTCAGTCAAGTGGTATATACTATCATGTAGGTCTTGAAATAGGTCCAAAAATTATAATCTGATTATAACTAAATATCCAAGTGTCTATCTGAACCTGAAACTCAATGGGTCCATGTAACAAGTTTTCACCAAAGTTGGACTACCTATTGAGCTATACAATAAAGACATTCTATACTGGTTACCTGTCAAGACCTTGGTGGTATCAGGTGTGATTCCCAACATTAGAATTCGATCTTTGGATGTAATTTTCATATCTACATGATTTGTTTTTTCATAACTGCTTGATTTATGAATATTTTAAAGGATATAATTTCAAATGAAGAAAAATTTCCGTTTACAATAACAGATATATCTGAAGGTCAAAAGTGCTAATCAACAAGAACATCAAATAATGGGAATTATTTCAAACTGATATAAGAAGTTTCTAAAAATCATCACTCCTATGGGTAGAGATAAAGAGCAAAATACCATGGAAAGCCAGGCTATTTTTGAATACTTCAGAGATCTCCAAAGTAAAAGGTTTTAAAGACAGACTTTATAAGAATTTTAATTTCTGACGTTAAATAAAAATAATAAAACCTGAAACTTAAAGTACCACAAAAAAAAAAAATTCAGAACCCGGGGCTTTCTATAGCTGACTATGCATTATGGGCTTTGCTCATTGTTGAAGGCTGTATGGTGACCTATAGTTGATTTCTGTATCATTTTGGTCTCTTATGGAGAGTTGTCTCATAGGTTATCATACCACATCTTTTTTTTTATAAATTTGTTTTTGTATTTGACTTTATCAATCAAAAGGATTTAGTCTCAAAATATCATTGAGTCAATTTGTAGGAAAAATACCCTCAAAGAATGCACAACCTATTAATTGACTTATCAACACATTTTTGACTGAATTTCAAAGTTGATAGACAGAACTGAAATTCTTCTCATTCAAAGTTCCCACTCATTTGCCTATCAAGTTAACATGGAATTTAAATAAATCACAAGTAGTTTTAGATGGTTTCACATAGACCAACTAATCCTCTTCAGCAATTGACGTCTCTTCAAAACTGAGATTTTTATATCCCCCGGTCACTTAATCTGTATTTCCCCGTCAACCCGGACACTTCACATCTATCCCGCTGGTAGAAATCTTACCAGTAATATTACAATCACAATATTTGTTTGTTGTCTTACTTAACTTGACATATTTTCTACGGAAGGCCTATACAATCTCGGAGTCCAAAGATTAACTATTTTATCCCGTTTATTCTGAAATCAATATGAAAGTCTGTGAGAAAGAATTAACTGAAATTTAAAGGATTTTCTAACGACATCAGTAATGACCTCTATGATGACCTCAATGTAAAGGTACATCATGGTTACGCAGCATTTTCTGTCACTGACAAAAAACAGTCTGTTAAAAAAAAAAAAAAAAAAAGATACCAACAAACAACGAGTAAAATTTGGTTTGAATAGAAATTCTTAACATTGAATACTACAGATTATGAAGCCTTGGGTAAAGATTGAAGAAAACCAAAAGGATGCATATTAGTCCCCCCCCCCTAAAAAAAAAAAATAAGCCAAGAAAAACAATAAACAAAAAAGGGGGGGATGATCTTAAGATATAAAACATATGCACTGAAAACTGACATTCAGCCAATATGTAGCCCATAAGCACCAGGTAAGGGCAGAAAGAGAATAACAATAAAACTGGATTAAATAGATATCAAATAAGAAAATAAATAATAAAACATGATTTAACTATGTGTACTTTGACTCTGGGCAACATTCATCCTCCTAATATAGTACAAGAATTTTCAAGAGATTTCTGGAATAACAATTACAAACTACATGTATTCCTTTATTTATAACTTTTGATATGGTTAATTTTTTAACGCCACGATTTTAATCATCATTATTCCGAAGTCTCGACATTAAGTCATTTGGATGCTACTCAAATATCAACAAATCTAGGACGAAGTTTACTCTCTTTGTCACAAGGTATGATAACACTTCATACAAAAATGTAAAGTTCATCTTTATAATGCCTATGTCTTTTAATGTCAGCCTTCAGTAAATTGGTATTATCTATTTTGCTATTTGCAGATCTACCCGAGTGTTTGCTTGGGAATTACATATGAATAATTTAACGCTTGTTTTATCATTTTATTTCAAAACTTAAAAGTTACGACCTTTCAAGGGCATGCAAAGTTTCATCTTTCGACCTTCCTGAAAACTATCCCATTTCAAAACTCAACCCACCCAAAGATCTCTTATATAAAGATAATCTTCAGCGACCTTTTGACCAAAATATAAATATTTTAAGTGATTTCGCATGATTTATTGCATATCATCCGAATAAAAGACAGGTAAAAGTCGTTATAGAGTCTTTTGAAGTTGTATATTAAACCTATAGCTTTACATTTATGATGGATACGGTAAACATTGGACACTTCACGGTCGAGAGTGGCCCTTCATTTATCCATTTCGTTGATGGCACCTTCTATACAAATAAAATAAAAGAATCTTCAACGTGATATATTTTCCGATTTATTTCAGATCTATCCAATACCGAATGAAATATTAAAAATCCATTGATTATGTTTTGATACTTCATACAATATTCATACAAAGTACACGCTCAACTGAAAATAATCTTTTTCCGACCATTTAAGCATGAAAATAAACAAAACTTGTTAGGAAAAAATTATTAAAGACTGTATTAGGACCAGAAAAATACTGCTATTTTTGTGACCTATAGCATTCAATTTATTTTCTATTTTGTTGGTTATATGAAAAATAAAAAATGAAGTGTCTTATATTGGAACATAACTAACAATGTTCTTTTTTTACCTGTTTATATGTGTTCATTTTGCTACTTTTTAATTTCCAAAATTTTTTAAGCTCTCGATATCATTATGATCATGCTTAATCATTGCAGTTCTTCCAATTTTACCAGTTTATATTTAAAGGGTAAATGTCCCATGATCCTCCGCCAATGATTTATGCTTTATGCCATCTAAGTTGCACACATTTTATATTTTGTCCCAATCACTTGAATCTTAGTATTGTATCACATTATTTCAAACAATATTTCAAATTTTAAAATATGATTTTCATGCATGTAAATAAGTATATAGTCTAAGAATCAAAATACATATTTCTATTTTTTATAAGGGACTGTTAGATTGATGTCAAGTAAATAGTTTTATTTATCAGAACTTCACCAAAAAGTCTTTGTAGGTCTTTTTACTTTTTATAAGCTGTTTTTTTTTTAATTTTTTTTTATATTTAGTTTTACCTCACACTTACCCTCTTCAATAGCATTTCTTGCTATAATATATTTATATTTTGTTCCAATCATTTTAATCCTTATGTCTATGTTTCACATTATTTCCAAAAATATTACAAAACTATCCACATATTAGACACTACAAGAAATGTCTATGGTACTCTTACACTTCATATTTATATCGTTTGAAATCACAAAATCATTTTGTACAAAACAACTTTTAAACTTCTATATTATGTTGAAATGTAAAAAATTAAGTGCAACGTTCTTAATTACAATTCATATTTATATCGTTTGAAATCAAAACCACATAATGAATGACACAACTTTTTAACTTCCACTTATTTAAATTAAGTCCACCAAAAGTCATGCTGATTTGTATGAGTCTAGGCAGTCTGCACTATTTAATTCCTTGTCACAACAAGTCGTTAAAGAATTATCCACTTTTTAATAACTCACTAATCCTAAGATTCATTTATTAGGTCTAGCACATTTGTACACTTTTCAACGAGGGATTAAAGACTAACAAAACATTTAACGAATTTCCTAATTTCTGCAATTGTCAGAGACCGCAGGTATCAAGCATCGTTCAAAATTACAGGTACGCATGACAGGTACGTTGATACAAATACCAGGTAAACAAACAAAATCTTTAACGATCTTTTGTCAATAAATCAAATAGATACTTAATGAGGATAAGCAAAAATCCATGTCATGAAGAAAAACTTTCTACGGCATTTAAATCTAATAAGATGTGCAATTTTACATCAAGACATTAGTATAGAGACACCTCATGAAATATAAACATTAAAATAGATATTCTATTATTCCGTTGGCTGTGGGAGTTTCAATAGTAGGAATTTTTATGGGAAAGTCAATAAAGGTGTTGCAAAAACTAACTATTTCAATTATAATGATTACTTTTATGCTACATCACAGTTATTATGAGTTATAAATAGGTTCTGCATTTAAATAACTTGGGTTTTCGTCTCTGTCGCTTTGTTGTACTTTTGAATTCGTGGTTTGTCTGTACTCACCAAACCCACAAAAATTTGTATCCAACAAATAATAATAAAGCCACAGTAAACTGTACATTTATGAAAAGAAGATATTGTAGCTACTAACATAATTAAATTGTATGCCCTACCTGAAATCAACTTAAACACCTTTTTCTGCTTAAAAACATCCTTATAATTATAAAAGACCCACCAAATGTTGCCACATTTTATAAAGGTGAAGGTCGGGGCAGACAATACAGGTTATATGATCTGCAGCTCAAGGAGGCAATTTTTATTGTATATGTCAAATGATAGGAGCCGTACATTGCTTACATTGTCAAAGCTTTGTTAGTCATTTAGCGGCAACAAAATAATAAGAAATATTATATTCTCACTTCCCATTCAAAGTTAGTAAAACGATACACAGAAAAGATCTCGAACTTAATATTACAAGTCAGAAATATAATATTCCCTCTTTCCATTCATAGACTGTAAAATAATACAGAAAAAATATTGTACTTAATATTACAAGTCACAAAGTTTAAAAGGCCAACATCAGTAGTTTGAACTCATAGTAGTCATATACTGATACTTAAATTTTACATCTTATACAATAAGGCATACATTAACACGGTTTCGTCAAATTTCATAGGGTAAAAAAATACAGCTCAGAAAAAAAAGGATCCGAACACTTGGATGTCAAGCATCAAAGCAATACTTCTTTACGTCCAATGGATTTTACTTGCAAATCAATTTACATTCATAGATTGATTGTTGTTTGCTGAATATCCAGTGGCAAATATTTCATGTATGTTCAGGACGAGAACCAATCAAAGATTATGTCCTGCAATTGGGGCTCGACTGGGATGAAGGGAAACTTCGGTTGCAACTGGAATATGTATTTTGGATACAAAAAGAAACCAATCCTTGCAACATGCCATCTTAAGAGTTATAGCAGATCCAGTCATTTAAAAAAAAGGGGGGGGGGGGATTCCTAAACCAGAATAAATGGGGGGCGTCAACCATATGTCACCTTTCAAATGCAATGATTGTTCCAAAAAAGGGGGGATTCCAACCCCAGGTATCCTGGAACCCTGAATCTGCCACTGCAGTGTGTTGTAATAATAATAAGGAACTTGTGCATGGATTTGTTTCTTATTCTAATTTTATATATAAATATATTTTTTCAAGCTATATCTATTGTTATAAATCTCCTCTTTGCAGGAGATTTGCCAACATCCTGGTTCTTCAAATCTTGTGACAAGGGCATTATGATCAACCTAATAAGTATTGCAGGGCATATGTACTCATACTCCTACTTTGTTGATTTTGATATTATCTTTATATCCTTGATTTGACTGACACTTTGATTCCTCGGAAGGGTACATCTCTGAAATATCAGTTACAGAAAATCTTCATTCCTTTCCACTATAGGTGTCACTTAGCAATTGTGAAATATTTTTTTTTATGAATAAATATGAAGACATTAGATATTATGTTTGCAAGGATTTTTAACTTTCATTTCAGGCAAACCTTGTCCGCCTTGGGTATAATTTTGACAAACAATAATTATCACTAAACATCAATTTGACAACAACCTAACAACAAAATCAAAAAAAAAATAAAAAAAAATAATAACTGTATTTGAACAAGCTAAAAAATATTTTGTTAACTTGCTATCTATATTTTGTCCAAGAACCAAGTGTTTATATATAGACTTAGTCCGTACTAAGTCAATTAAAAGTCATAAAATAATTGAAGTTTAATTCTATAAAATATGCTTTAGATTTAAATTTTAACACCTTATTTATTTCCAATTAATGTTCAAAACATTGAAAAATAGCTTGGAGTCTTTTAGCATTAATTTTATAACAGGTCATATAATGGCCATCAAACTGGCGGTCACTCCATTTACAGACATATACATTGTAACAGGTAGAGGATTGGACCTTGCCATTGATATACAAATGTATGTTAACCAGTCAACAATATCAGTGGCAGATTTGGAGGGTCTGCAGAGGGCATACACCCTCCCCCCTTAGATTGAAAATATATATCATTTAAGCATAAAATTGTCAAAATTTTTCCCACCTTGGCTACACACTGTATAATTATTTCATACGTATGATAAAATACCCTCCTCATTTGAGAAATCATGGATTCTTCCCTGAATATCATTATTAATTGTTGCAATATCTATATGATTTGTCTCCTTTAGACTTTCTTGTTTGTATAAGAATAAAGAGATGGCGACGATTACCAATGAGACATAACTATCCACTATAGTCTAAATAAGGATGATACAAACAACTAAAGATCAACTTACAGCCTTCAACAATGAGCAAAATCCATACTGTTTAGTTGGGGTATAAATTGTTGTCGCTGTTGATTAAATTCAAAACTCATCTGAACTCGGGTCTATTTACTATATATTACTATAACTAAGTCAATGTGCTCAAAATTTGACTGAAATCAAAATTTATTCATAACAAACTTTAGAAGCCATCTAGTGCAGAGACAGTTAGGGTTGGATGTCTGTCATCTATGATCTGTGATATGTTAACCAATCTGAAACTATACCCAGCTTCCTTTCATAAAAAAGTCAAATCTGATCTTCTCATTGAAAACAAATTAAAAATGAAACTTTGACACTTCATTCTACAGGTGGTATACTGTTTGGTTTCATTTTTTACATTTAAATCTTAGTTCTTTTCAAATGACACAAAACATATAAAATATCTATTTCTATAAAAAAAATAAAAAAATCATGAAGATGAGTTTTATCTTCATATCGATTGTTAAAAAATTTCCTCTGATCTTCTAGGAATGACCTTTACTCTATTCAAAAAGGATGCAATGACCTTCAGCTTTCTCAAAAAGGTAGGAATGTAACCTTTTATCTCTTTAAAAGGATGCAATGATCTTTGGCCTTTTCAAAAAGTAAGCAACAATCTTTGGCTTTTTCAAAAAATAAGCAATGAACTTTTGCCTTTTCACCTGATGATGCCTGACAAATGTTATAATAATGATCACAAATTCCTCCACAATGCAACATTTCATCTGTACCCTGACCATGCAATGTATTGACTAAAATTTTGCATCTTTTCAGCGAAATTAACTTACTTTTAGACTTGAGAAAAATCTCTTTATAGCTTATAAATGACTCCATTGCACAGCAGAAATTCTTTGAACATAAATTACATCAATCTACATGTAGCCATCTTATATTTCGCCAGCTGAGGAAAATATTTGAACCTTACAACATCAATATTCAATTGTAACAGTTTAAATAGGAAGAGAACAGATGTATTCGATCTAGCCAGGAAGATCTAGCTTATTAATTCTAACTTATATTTTTAAAAGGCAATATGAATAGAAACCTACGTTTTGTACAAATTTCATAAATCAAAGTTAAAAATGTGATTAATGAAACTATTATGAGACAGATTTCATAGCTTTTCCTGTTACCTCAATACACACATTATGTTTATATGCAACATCAATTCCCTTTGATGTGAAAAGGTGCTTATTAGTTGTTTGTCAGCAAACAAATCAGGTGTAAACTATTGACAAAACACATCAATATTTTCTCATCATTTGTAATGGATATCTTAATTACGTAATTGCTTTGGTGGTATTGAAAATTTATGATCTGTATAAAAAATAGTTTTATTTGTTGGTTAGGAATCTTGCAAGCATTAGCCCAGTTTCCGATAGGTCTATAAACTTTGGTCCTTGGTTAACTTATGTGTTTTATTGATGGTAGACCTTTATGACAAATACCAGTTGCCGCCATATTATTTACTATAAAAGGTACAAGAAATACTTATTTGAAGAACATAATTGACCTATCATGGTTTACTTTAACAAATTGTGACTTGGAGTGGTGCCACATCTTTTTATATCTTATCATAAATTATCAATGATTTTTTCAAACAAGAGGGTGTTTTTTAACTGCAATCTCACTAAAGGGAGACAACCCCAATATTAGATGTAGCTAAGAAACATCCTGGAATCTGAAAGATCACATAGGTGTTTTCCTAGACAACTAAATGACCCCAGTGGAATTTCTGTTAGGCGGAACAAATATATGTTGATAGTATGACATTATTGAGTTCTGACTATACTGGACTTATAAAAAACCCATTCTTAGTCGAGAAGCATTACATGAAGAATGATTGCAAATGCATACCAAAGCCAAATTTCAGAAAATAGCAGTAATATTATTTAGCATTCGATTGAACATTAAATCACATACATCAATAATAAAATTATCAAAATATGCTGAATTTAAAAAAGAAAACAGAAAAATATTTTTGTTTTGAGTACTTTTAACATAAAATCCTGAATCAGCTCTCATGCTTATTACTGGTACAAGTCAACATTATAATTTATTTTGGATGACTATTAAAATAAATTGTAATTCTGAAGTTTTACAAACACAATACTTTAAATGAAGCTAATTTACATGGTTTACATGTTAGAAATCCATCTAGAGCTACATGTTTTGTAAAACCTGACATACACACAGATGTAAGAAATAATGAATGAGTATATTATAGCCATGTACACAGTACAAACATATTTTCTCCACTTTATAGTTGCTATATGAAATCTTTAATGAATTTCGAGATGAGTAATTTAAATTTGAAATCTGCACTTTATTCATCGATAAGGTGCAGCAATTTCCCATACAAACATGGTTGCCTGGTTGAGAAGTTTGTGTATTGAAAATAAAGAGGTATTTTAGACGACATTCTCCAACATCAAAAAGAGTCCAGGGGGTAGGAAGTATTTATTTAGACTACTTGCAATCAAAAAAGTATTCGAGTATCTGTCTTTATTCACACACAATTTATGCCGATCGTAAAAATTAATAATATTTTTTAATGATATCAGATAAAAATTAAAAGTCTAAAGGAAAAGACATATCATTATAAAGTCACGAACAAAGTTTCTTTTGATGAGAAATTGGATATCATAATTAACGAAATAAAAAAAAACTAATATTTGTCTTCTAGACTTCAATCATTAACAATTAAGTAATTGATAATTGCACTCCCAATTTAAAGACTATCAAATGTTCTTTAATATTTCATATGTATGCAAATTGTTATTTTTTTTATTAAAAATCTCATGTAACATTATAGTAAAATAATATGTCCTATGAAGAAATTTACAGAACAAAAAGTTTCTTTTGAATTGAGATGTTTAAAACAGCTCTGGATGTAAATTAATTTGAATTGGTAACATTTTGAACCTGAAGTTTTCAAATATTCAAAATACAGATATATTCATCCAAATCATAAAAGCCGAAGTGACTGTATCAGAAGTTAAGCCAACTACATATTTACACTTGTATGAAAATTTGACCACTATTACTCAAGTCTCCTAAGTTTCCCCAATATTTTTGGTTTTAATTTTAGTTTTTGAAGGTCACAGGTCCCATCCTATGAGACAAGGTTTTAAGGTCTCAAGGTCACATGACCATGTTGGATCCAAATTTTTTTAATATTTCATTTGGACATAATTATGTTTGATGAGAAATATTTAATGCATTGAGTCTACTGGTATAATATTACTACTGCAACAATGCAGACAACTTGCACTAAACAAGTTAATCTTGCAGTGTCAGGCTGTTGAAAGTTTTCGTATAAAAGTATTTTATTTATCATTCATGCCTTTGATTAAACCTGCTACACGTTAAATGTATGCTTCATTGTTTTAATCATATGTAATATTTTTATAAAAAAAAATAAAATGAAAAATAATATTACAAAAGAAAAATACATTATAACTTACATTTTTCTTTATAATCCTATACCTTCGACAAAGTATAAACCTATCAAAATTTCTACGATTTATAAAAACCCATCGAAAAATATTTATGATCATCTTTGAATTTGCCAATTTTATGATCACTTATGAGGCCTTTGTCAACAAAAATTACCTTAAATGAAACAATAAAGCAAAGTTTAAGTCTTCCCTGCATCAGAAATTGATCCATAAATTGTCCATGTGCTTTAAATGGATAAACTGTTTCAAGATATTTCAACTCTAAATCAACATTGATTATTTATGTAATTTTATTAAATTGAAAAATTTTTGGCAACTGATCCTGGAAGATTTTCAAACAACAATGAATTTCCTCTCGTTGATGAAAGACTCCATTGAGCCCTTATTCAATCAATTTTCTCATTATCGAGTACAAAAAATGTCCTAATACAGCAAGCACCTGTTAAGATAGAGGGGTAACCTTATTTAGTCAGATGGTATAAAATCATTGACTTTGATAGGCAGCGCACTTTCAAAAGTTTTTCTTTTCTTATTTTGTACCTATAACTAAATCAAAAGTTGAAAATGCAATCACCGTAAAAAAAAATTAAAAATGCAAGCAAGAAATATCCCGTTTTTTTAAGACTTAATATTTTCTCAATTTTTTTTTATAAAAAGTTGAGGTCTGTCTGGGTCAACTCTTGTGTTATGGATAAAAATAAAATTAGGCATTCACAAAATTGAGAAAAAATAAACAAATATAATAGAAACTTGAAATTGGCAAATGGAAATAAAAAGTGAAGTAAATACCAAATGTGCGTCATTAAGTCAATAAAGTTAAACCAAGAAACATCATCCAAGGAATAGCTGAAGTGGTTTTGCTGACTTGGTCAATCTAGAACTGTCCAATATCAAGGTCAAATATCGTAGAATTTTAATATGACAGGCTGAATTTATTAAATCATATTTACATTAACTTGTAAATTGAGCATGAAAATGTTAAGTGTCTAAACCATAGAGTCAAGACAAATATCAAGATTTGAATGAAGGTGTTGCGCAAATATTTCTTCAAGGACCAATTTTAATATCAGATTACTATACGAAACTATAGTCTACTACTGATCTAGATATATATGTACATACATTGTCAAAATAAAATTCAACCTTATTTCTTAATTAAATATTTGACCAAAGAAAGAGTTATTAAATCCATGTTAAAGTCAAAAAAGAAAATCTGCCCCATAATAAGAGAGATTTAAAATTGTGTTAGAAATCACAATGACGTTAAAGTTCTGGAATTTGATTTAAGTATTTGAGAACGGATATACTGTTCAAGATAACTGAAGAATTGCAATTTAACAACAGTTTTTAAATGGGTGAAATTTGTTCAGTAAAAAGGCCACCCCTCCTACCAAACTAAATTCTTTTTCATCAAAATAATTCACCCAAATTTCTTCAATTTTAATATTTTTATGTAGTTCTAATAACACTAATCTTAAATAACTTTAATTTTAATATAAACAATTTGGCACTACTCCCCTAAATATTTCATTGCACTAAATGCACATGCAACCTTTTCAGTTTCAAGTTTAAATGAAGCATATCATGCCATTAAAGTTGTAATTTGTTGCAAAAATTTGGTGTTCCTTAACCCTTTCCTCCATAATAACGCCATTTGACGCCACCCCCTTTACTCCATAATGACGCCTTTTGACGCCTGTGTAGTACCTCAGTTGAAATGCTTTGACGAAATGTCTGCATCAGACTTAATAAAATTTGTATCCAATATGAAAAGGATATTCATAAGAATATCTTGACGTAAATTTTTTTGATGATACATTTGTTTTTTGCAATGCAATTAATACTATAAAGCATATTTTCAGCATTTGATTGAAAAAATCCTATGCAAAAAAAATATTTCCATTTCTTGCAAACTTTTCGTTTTTCTACGAGACAGTCAAAAGTAGTCATCTATCTTGACAGGAACCTGTTTCGACAACATTGTCAGATTATCTGTAAGTTAGCCCTATAGGAAGTCTGATTCTATACAAAGTTGTAATCCTCTAAACAAAACTATCAGTATGACTACTTGATATAAGATACAGACTGTTAAAGTTTCAATAGGAGAGTAATTTGTATCACTGACTTGAGTCACTCGATTTCCAATGATTGCATTGTATCGTTGTAAATGTATATGATTTTTTTTTCAATAAATCATGACTAAAACTTGTATCAAATTTTCTGGGTTTTTTTTTATCACAGTTTTATTTTTACTACAATTGAGGTATTAGAGTTAAAAAACAAAAAATAACAAGAATATGTCCAAAGTACAAGGATGCCCTACTCGCATTATCATTTTCCATGTTCAGTTGACCAAGAAATTGAGGTAAAAAAAATTGATTTGGCATTAAAATAAGAAAGATCATAAATAGGAAACATGTATATCATGTTTCTAGTTGATTGGACTTCAACTTCATCAAAAACTACCTTGACCAAAAACTTTAACCTGAAGCTAGACAGACGGATGAACGGATGCACAGACCAGAAAACATAATGCCCCTCTACTATCGCATTAAAATGCAGCAAACATTTTATTGGAAATCTGTTTATAGGACTGAGACTTTAAATAAATAAATATACTGTATATACAATCTTGAAATGGCCAAATAAAAGTGGCCTTAAAATTAATTCATTAGTCAAATTGTGAATAAGTGGACCTAAAACTTCCTGGTCTACACTCAAAGTATACAGTTTAAACATTGGGAAACCTTTTACTGCTTCCATACAGCATAATAGAGAATGAATTTTATTGTAATTCTGGCTCCTCAATACCATTTAAGACTGAATGTCAGAAAAAAACAACCAAAAACTCTCTTTTTAAAAAGCAACTTGATGTGATAAAAGCAGGAAAAGTTGTACGCCAAAAGTTTTTTGTAATTTTGATGTCAATATATTACCTCTATCTCTTTGTCGAAGCTGTCGTAATGCTAATCGTATCTGCTTCTTCTCTTCATAATCATTGGTCTGTGTAAGCTGGAAAGATATATTGTAACATTTATACCACCAATGCTTCATAGAATTAGAACTAAAAAATATTTAGGTTAATCCATAGTTATTTGTACCAAACATGTTTAATTTTATGGTTTCTGCACTTCAGTGCTTGTTTAGTTCATCAATAAACAGGGGACCGTGTTTATGAATGCTAAATAAGCATTTATGTAATTCAGTGTTTTTTGCATTTTTGTTCAACCAGAATAAGTGCATTAAAAAGGTCAACTTCTACGTACATAATATTAGTGGACAGGCAACAACAGAAAGAAAACGGAAACTGAGTTATAATCCTTGTTATTGTTGGTGCATTTTTGGGTGTTTGTACAGACTATGTATATTTACATATAATAGTACAACGGTACATATATTTGAGAACGAAACTGGGAATGAGTCAAAGAGACAACAACCAGACCAAAGAGCAGAAGACAGCTGTTTGATTTATGCAAATTTCTCTTTTTTTCACTCAGTGTGCATAACACACATTTCTGCACTGCTGCAAAGTTTTTGTTCTATTGTCCCTGAATCTTTCGTGAAGATTATAGTCCATGTTTAAAGGATAAAATTTAACAGGGAGTATTTATAAAATGAAGAAAAATAAATAAATAGGTGTCCTAAACTAAGGCAAAAAATAATTTATTTCAACATAAGTCTAAGATCCCTTTACCCTTATTTAGAATTTTTCAGAGAATAATAAACAATATTTTTTAGCTGAAAAGTCATTATCTAAACCTTTCTATTTTAAGTCGACCATTCAACCATAATAAAAGACCTTCTGTGCATCATAAAACCCCCAATTCAATCTATTTCACAACCTAGCCCCAATACCCTCCACTTATTATGTGGATTCATTACCAATTTTCGTGGATTTGTATGTACAGACATGAGCTTTGAAATTATAAGTTCAACAAATAACAAATTTTCTATAGACTTGGAGGCAGACTTCGACAAAACCACCAAATTATATATCAACAAATATGTACTTTTTTCGTATTCCACAAAAATCTGTATCCATGAAACAAATGAATCCATAGTGATGTCTATACCACAAACAATAAATAAGACAAAACACTTGTTTTAAGTATAAAGGTGGAAAATCAATCTCCATATTAGTCAATAAAGGGGAAAATTTCATTAAATTTATGAAGCTGTTGTAGTGGAAAATTGTTTCAACACATAGGAGATATTGATCTGCCAAGAACCAATGTTTATAATCTGTAATCTATTAAAAACATAAAAGAATGTTGAAATCAATTGACAGGTATATTCTATTTTTACACCTGTGGTTTACATTATGTAAGCTTAACTGTAAAAATACAGGTGTCCTTCTTTTTTTTCTTCTTCTAAAAATGGTAATTTTTAATTAAATAGTTTTGTATATAGATATAAGAAGATGTGGTATGAGTACTCAAGATAGGAATTTTAATGGATAATGTAGATGGCCGATATTTGACAAATATTTTCCCAAAAATAAAAAAATTCAGGGTCCTTTCAATTATGAAAATGTTTTGTTTTGAATTAAGATACACAAAAGGGTGTCCATTGTTTTTGTTTTTGTCTTTGTCTTGGGGGTTTCCGTAGGAGTTTGGTTATGGGGTTTGGTATGGTAAGTTTTACTGTCAATAATCGCTGGTTATTCTTTTTATACCTTGTATACATGATTAGATAGTTCACACATTTGATTAGATATTTTCAAAATAAGAGAAATGAAGATATGGTGCAAAATTTTATGACACAGCTGTCATGGGTATCAAAATTGATCATCCTGAGGTTAACAGTTGCTGTGGAAAACAATAGCATTGGGTTAAGGACATAAGTGTTTATTGTAAATTTCAGCTTCCTCCCTTAATTATAATCATTTGAATTAAACCCTAAGTTCTTAGCAATCGCTAAGACCAACAGAAAATTCTGAATTCCTCTTTTAAAACAAATATTTTATATCCTTAATTCCAAGATAATTGTCTTTCATCTGTAACAAATATAATAGAGAAACTATTTACATATCAGTGACAGACAACTTAACATAATTTCTAGACATGAAGCGCTTGCTGAAATTTCAAGTTACCATAAGTTCTCTAAATCTCTTAATAATTGTAAGACTTTTTAAAATACTTTGTTTTCATATTTTCATGGCACATTTTTGCAAAAGAAAAAAAATTCAATCGTAAGTTCCTTACCTTTGTACTGATCAAACTCTGCGACCGCGACCACAGAAGATGTGATCGTGGTTCAGTAGGCATATCCAAACTTAATTTACGATGCATGTAACTGACAAACATAGCCTACGTTTTTTATAATTTCAAATAAATCTCCATTGAAGAACAATATTCAACATTTAAATTTTCCAGCTGTCAACGGTTATGAAATATTCCCATAACTAAATCCATACATTACGAAGTTTTAAATCAGTAATAAATATAAGAGAATCCATGTCGTTTATATTTAATGTCTATGACACTGTAATTTTCTTTTTTATTTAGCTGTCACATGACCTCCAGCAAAATTAGTTTGAAACGGTATTTACCCCCACTCAAAATATTTACTTGTAAGGATTTAAACATTGTGTAAATAGCCGAATTAAAGTAATTCAAAAGAATTCAAAATTGATATAACTGTTACAAGGCTATTCAATATACTGTCCAAAACATTCTACGATTCTTCCTGACAAATAATTGCTATCTTAATGTCGTGTATCATGTCAATCGGCACAAAATCCGTCTTTTTATAAAAGGTTATCGTAATCTACACTGTCCTGTACGAAAATTAAAAACTGCTTAATTCATGATAACACCAAAAATGACTCGATATCCAAAATGAAAAATAAATTATCCGAGACACATCAATGTTTTCATTCTGTTGAAACTTGGCTCTATCTATCTATATATGTAATAAATTGGCCTAACGAAAAATAAATATATTGATAAATCTTGGATTGATTCTTTAACGATATGCTAGTCCAATACATGAAAGGAATTTCCGACAAAAAGTAAACACGGCCTTTCATTATTATGGTGAATAGCATGCCAAGGTTTTGATAATAACTATCTATGTAAACCCCTATAATCAACAGGGATTATAGTCATAACGGTGAACATTAAGGTGACAAAATTTGAAGGCAATTACTTCCATGACGAAATAAATGAAAAATAATTATTTTAAATGGTATATATCTTAAAAGATATAAATGTTCTTTTGTGAAGACCAAAATTGGTCAAATTAGTTACGTAATAAAATAATTAACTTGTCTATTGTGTAACACAGGGTGGAATTACACATGTTGCAATTAAAGAAATGGAACCAAGTTCTTACATTGAAATTTCAATTTGAAGTTTAAAACATTTTAAATGAAGATATGATAAATGTCAGGCTACAAGGCTTTCCTAAAAATTTCTTCTTAACAAAAAATTTAGACATTTGGTACCACATTACTATAGAATTTCATAATATTTCATTCAATGTTTTCCTTTGGAATTATAATATCAACTGTTTATTATGTATATATTAGGGTGTGACTGTTACCAAGATTACAGCAACCTTGGGGACAAGGACTCAAATTATTTCTCAAAAAACATATACACTGTGTATAATCAATTTTATGAGGTTCCAATTAATTGAGTATTTTTGGTGGGTTTTTTTTCCCAGCGCTAATTGGCTATCTCTTGAGGCCAGCTTTTATTGAGGGAAGCCAGATTGCCCTAAGAAAACAATCAACCTTAAGCAGGAAATCTGACAATCCTAGTCATCAATATTGCGGTCAAACGCACCTGCCAATTTTGTGTGGCACTCAAACTTATATATAAAAAATAAAAAAAAAATTCTATGATTTTCAATAATGTGGCTTAAATCCATGGAAAAAATGAACATGAAACGAGTAAAAAAAATAATCTTGGAGATGCAAACTGCAAAATTATGCCATTCAATGTAAACTCACAAAGCAATAAGTTTTTTTTTACTAAACAGTAGAAAAACACTTGTAAGTATTACCCCATAAAATGTACTTATAATATTTACACAACGAATAGTCAGAGCTTCTTGTTGGATCGTACAAGTTCAATATATATAAAGAACATAACAAAATAAACATGTTATTTGCTCATAATATTAATCCTTGTTCTTAACACCTTTTTGTTTTATATATAGATTGTCAAGTGCTGTGTTTAACGTGATCAGACCTCCTAGTTAGCTTGTGAATGGAATATCTCAAGAAGAAAAATATTGACTAATATTTAAAACTACATGTATGTACTTTAAGTGCTTAATTTGCTTCTAGCTCATAGTTTCATGTATTATTCCTATAGATAATACAATGCAATGTTTAGACCAATCACATTTTTTATCTGTCACATGTAATTTAAAGGGAAAGTCAAAAGTCACAAAATATCTTCAACTTCTATGCAACTTTAAAGGCAGAAATTATCTCTATAACAGTCAATATCCTCCAATTGCCCTTCAGCATTCACAGTGTAAACCCATATAACGGACAGACTTTCGCTGCATGATAATTTTGTTTAAAATATTCAACAGTTAAGGGAACAGTCCTGCTAAGACAACTGGTAAATATCAATTGTAAACTATCCATTGTAAAAAAAAAGATGGGGTTAAAAAATCATTCATTCAGAGATCTAACAACAGAAAAACTGATGAAGATAGACATCAAAAAGTAGACATCTATTTGTTTTCATTCTCTTTTTCAACCTAATTTTGGACCCTTTTATTTTCCCCTCAAGGTTTACCTTTTTTTACAATATGCCATAAGATTATAAGTAATTAACTTATCAACAGTCAAACCTATTGTACTGACAGGCTTTTAATTCATAATAGCTATATTAGACATAAAACATAGGACATTTAAACCCTCCATCAATAAACTTTTATTTTAGGCATTGCATGTATTTATAAATCAAGGGCAATACTTTCATTAAGATTTAGCACCTAAAAATAACTTTGATTAAAATAAAAGTAATCTGTCACACATGTACTATCAACATTTACTATATAAAGGACCAACACTGGTAACCTCTGACAATGGTTCCCTGTCAGAGATTGTACAAGGTACCATCAGTCTTAGTACCTCATTGTGAAACAAACATTTATCAAGGCTTTCAATATCTGATTAATATCATAAAACAAACACTCAAGTTAATTTCAAACAATTATATGTTCAAATGGGTCTCAATTTATTTCTCCGATTTCACACTTTTGTCAATTTCTTGCCAAACTTACGATATCTTTTACAATCAATGCTAGATTAGTGTCGGTAAGTGTAGTGTTGCTTTGACGGGATATTAATATGTTCATCTACGCGATAAATCACTTGGTTGCATGTTAATTTGTAATTTCTACATATTCTGTGTCACAACTGATTCCTAAGATAAGTATTTTGTAAATAAAATATATATATAACTATTGTCAACAATAAAAAAATCATCACATCATCAATGACACTTACTTTTCAATTTCATTGTTGTCTTTCATAAAACTTTGACTCATGGTTTAATTGATAAAATAAATTTTGGTTGTATTTGTCAAAACATTGATATATCTTTATTATTTGAAAAACTGAATGGGTTTTTAAAAGTAAAAAAAAAGATTATGGTATGTCAATAGATAGTTTGGTTTTGTAAATCTATATGACTAAAAATGTTGACATCTGAAATTAAATAAAGCTCTCCAGATGGAATTTTTAAAAATTTTATGTTGATAAATAAAAATTTATTAAGAAACTATAAGGATTAAACTTCCTCAGGCAAAGTTGACTTCAGATAAATTTAGGTATTTTTTATATCACTTTGTGGTCATAGAGCTTTTAACAATTCTACATCCTCTCCCTGGCTTTTTCTTTATTTGTCAACATTTTTAATTTTGCACTTAGAATAAATGGCAGGTTTGCAAAATATAAATCAAATATTTTTAAAATAAAATTCCATACCAATTTTCTTAATTCGTCTTTACTATCAACCCCACTGTAGTCTTGTTGAGCTGTAGAATCTAGAGTTAAGTCCCTTTTGACACCATTTATCCTCAAACAGCTATCAACAAATTGATGAACCACTGGTTTCCTTCGTAACTCAAATGCTGAAATAGAAACATACCATTTGAGTTAATTTCACTTTTTTTATCTTATGATATAAAACAAAATTAAAATCATAAAGACTTGAATTCTATGAACCCACATAAAATACCATGAAAGTGTAATCCATAATTACAATTAAATTTACCAAATTAATGTTTTACGACAGAAAAGTTGCTTATACTGAGAATTCAATGTCATATATCTCTTATGTCCAATAGTACCCTAAATATATACTACACACAGACCTCAGAGAACAGTAAATATACAAATCTCTTTTTGAAGACATCTTTATATATCTTAATGGCTTGGATTTGAAAACATTTAATCATTCGAAAAATGTCTGTCACATTTTAATTTCGTATGCTATTGTTTGTTTATGTTCTAATATATATGTCTGTTCAAGAAACTATCAAATAGATCATAAAACACACATGTTTCAAAGACATTATTTTGGATAAACTTGTCAATCATTTGAATATATTCAGTACAACTACGTCAAATGCATATGAGACACGTCACTACAACACTTCAATAATGATCATAATATTTACATTTTGTTTCATTCAAACGTTCATTTAAGGAATGACTGTAATATTTTTTCTGTCTATGAAGAAATAACATAAAAAATGTGGTGCACACTGAATAACGCGTGTAGCAGGTTATTTGACAGTGTACACCACATTTTTTATGGTATTTCGAATAGACAGAAAAAAATATTAGTCATTTCTTATAATTTAATTTTAAACAGTAGAAAACCATCAAAAAATGTTGATGACGTCACGGTCACATGATTAAATTATGTCTATGGGCTCATAACAAAATAACGTCAGCCAATCAGAAGACGTGTTACATCCAAAATTAAATTATTTAAGTAGAACAAACTAATCAAATAGATTATCACACAGTGTCAAGTTCCTATTATTTAGACTAGAGAATGGGAATAGAAACGGGAACATAGAGACAAAAACCCAACAAAAGACACATAACAGTTCTAGGACATTTAAACCTAAGTATCAAATCTTTACATCATTTCTTATGTAGTATACAAATTCAATGATTGTAAATAATACTTAAAAATTTACTAAATGTTTTGTTATTAATCTACATATTGAATTGAAGTCCTTTAAAAGTTAATTTAGGGTAATCAGCTTATAGATCATTTTTTATTCAAGATCAAAAGATGTAGTGATGGAATAATGGAATGAGGGATGGACAAATGGAAAAAAAATTGTATGGATAGATTGTCAAAGATGGATGGAAAAATGGATGAAAGAAAATGAATGGATGGAAGAATTGATGGATGAGAGATGGATAGATGGATCAATGTTCAAGAACAAGCTGGTAATTTTTCAACCATGAGGACAAATTGTTATGCGATATGTATATTATGAATAATGTTTTACACAGATTTATCACCTTGTGAAGAGTTTCTTATTGGCAAACATATCACATCTTTTTTTTTATTGATTTAGTACACGCTAGCTCACAATGAAACAGTTCACAAGAAATTGTGTAACACAGATCTGATACATTGTTCAGAAACTTCGCTTTTAACCAGTCATACCCTTAAACTTCTTAATTCCACATGATTAACTCAGAGATGAAAATAATACCAATGTTACAAGTCTGCTGTTTAAGCAGCCAGGAATAATATGCACAATTTACAGCACTTTAGAGTGCACCTTATTGTCCTACTTTCGTGCTATGAATATCAAACATGATTTCTACCAGACTAACATCCATAGATTGATGTTTATAGCCTTACATAGAGAAATTATCCATAGAAACATGTATTTATTAAAATAAGGAGATGTGGTATAATTGCAGATGAGATGACTATCTGTCTAAAAACAAACAAACAAGGATGTAAAAATATCCTTTATTGTTCACAGTCAAAAAGCTTCTTTTTTTTTTGCAAAAACTTAGAGGTGTATCACAATTAAAAATTTATACACTGTAAGTCTTGGTATGGTCAGGGATTTAACTGTAGATCCAACACTAAATGGAAGCCTGCTGACCATTTCACTAACTTCAACTGATTTTCAAAAAAGATGTGGTATGATTGCCAATGTCTGAATGACACAAACCTTAAAGAGAGACTAAATGACACAGAAATTAACAACTAACGGTCACTGTACTGCTTTCTTCAAGACTGGGAGTTGTTACAAGACATGATTTCCCTAAATCATTTGTATGACTTGCAGTTTGTTTATACTGAACCAAATAGTTTAAATAAAATGTGACAAATCATTTTTGTATAAGTATCATACTGTGTATGCATAATATCTTCTTTGGTAAAACCTTATACAAACATAATCTATCTCCTCGAGCTCGACCAAATATATCAATCACTCCGAATTAAAACTTTACTGTGTTTACGTCAAAGCCAAATGAAAACAATTCAACAAAACTTCACCATAAACTCCCCAATGTATCAACAAATACAATGTACGTCTTTAATTATGTAAAAAGTAAAAATTAAAAAATTGTCTCATAAAAGGTATCAGATATATTTATATAATATTTCATCTAAACTAATACTTTGGGTATTTTAGAACGTAAGCATGTGTGGCAATTTTTAAAAGTGTCAAGTAACTACATTATTTTTTTCTGTATGAATAATGCTAGCTGTCAATTCCATGTGCAGCAGTCTTTTTTATAAACACAGTGGACCAAAGTTTTTAACACCACAGGAATCATGTCAATCTGTATTATGTGTATTGCTTATTTCATGAATGTGAATAGTTTAATCTTACATGACCTACCCGTAATTTAACTTCATTGGTATATAATGAAGTTTTTTTGGCACTTTATTTACTATGAGAGTAAACAAACAAGACAACTTATACAGTGTAAATGTTTACAGAAAACTGGTCTAGTTTTATGACTCTTATCTTGGTTTTTACTCTGGTATGAAATTGCAGTACAGGAAAAACAGTGAGGTATTTAAAAAAAAAAATTGTGATAATTTTTTCATTTTTTTTAATTTGACAATTTTTTCAAAATTTTGCAGACAGCACAAGTCTTACATATTGTGATATTGTGACTGTACAACCCAAGTATTGACAGTTTTTACAATACTTTCTCAGGAAATGATATGATTTTTGTTTGTCATTCCTAATGACTTTTTAACCATCATGGAAATATGACGATCTCCCACAATGCAATATGTAAATTTTTGTACTTTTACGATAAATACTGAGACGATTAACATTCAAATTAAATTCTGCTTTGTCAAGGAAATGGAATTCATAACAATGTTTAATTTTTATAAAAAAAATACATTTTACTACTAACAAGTGTTGAGGGGGGATAGGACCTTTCAGGATCCAGGAATTCTTTTTTCGAATTTCGGGATGTCGGGATTTAAATTTATCTAAATTCGGGACCTCCGGATTTTGTGTTTTTAGGCCCAGGATTTCAGGATCAAGACCCCCCTACCCCACTCCCTTCCCCCTGTGTTACAACCTTGCTCGGAAGTGATAGATCCTAATAGAAAAGATCAATGACATGGATTGTACGATCGTTACAATTTTGACAGTACAAAAAGCAATGGTTGCGGTTAAATACATGTCTGATGCATATGTCTGATACTAAATCAACAATAAATCCTACTACAGAATTCTTGTAAGTATCGAAATAATCCACTTTATAGTCAAATGTGAATAAAGAAAAGCAATAACAATATTTTACATATTAAGGCATGCCAAATCTGAATTTTTATGTGCATTTTTATAAAATAGAACTAGGTTAAACTTTGACTATTAATTCACACAAAAAGGGCAAAAAATGTGTATGTAGCATGGTTGGAGTATGAATATATTTCTTATAAATATGTCCATTTTACATGATCCATACATGTAGAAGAATTTAAACCTTTGTACAATAAATTCCACCAAAAATACATGTAATAAGAACTGAAATATTCAACATTGTAGGTAGATTTGAACTAAAGCAAGAGATTTAAAATATTTTACATATTAGGTCATGCAAACTCTGCAATTTTAATGTGCATCCTCATAAAACAGAACCAGGTCACACTTAACCTATTAATTTGCATAAAACATGTAAAAACCAATTAATTTGCGTAAAACATATTAAAATCAATGAAATTAAGTTGCATATTTGGACTATGTTCAACCAAGTGTTAAACAACCATATTATTGATATAATATGTAAAAGGAAATTTAAAACATCTTTAGAACTATTTAATCAAAGTGAAGTCATACAATGCACCTTTAAAAATTTAAGTGTATTTTGTGGTTAATATACAAAATTTATTATTCATTTGATAGAATGTAGAATGTAGATGCAAAAAGTACATGTATCAAAAAAGAATAAAGTGGGTCTCTCCGTTTGTTCAACTTTAAATCTGCATTATAACAGTCTGATAAACTTGTAAGTTGGAGAGATAAACAAAGATGTTGTAAACAATTGCCATGTCACCTTAAACAACTTAAATACAGTTTGAACAGTATAGTGACCCCCTTTTTGGCTTAAAAACAAAGGAGGGTAGTAAGGATTTTTGTCATGATGAACTATTATACATGTAACAAAAGTAATTTTTATCCCCAAATTTTTAAGATTAGCAAATATAAACAATTATAATCCACTGCCTTTGGCTCAAAGATACGATAAATGGTATTTCAAACAAATCTTTTTTTCTGAAGTTAAACAAAGTAGTTTTACTGTTCAAGTGCACTTCAAAATTGTTTCCAAGTTTAAACTTTCAACACAATATTTAGATAATACAGAGTCATTCATAAGAAGCATGTTAGTTAGAATCATTTCTTATTGAGTTAAAATTCAAAGCAATTGCGTCAAAATTGTAAGTAAATTCCAAAGTCTTGAACTAACCTCTTAAGATTCCCATTGTTTTTCTAATGTCTGATCCTTTATGTAAAGATATTCCAAATATAAACAAAAAATAAACTTCTCTATGTGTAAGTAAGTCTAACTATGATCTAATAAGGAGTGCTTGAGACCGAAGCTTTAAATATATGTCTCATATCAATTCTTTTGTTTGTAATGTGTTTACATGTTTTTATCAATTACTTTACTTCTTTGTTTTTGAAAACTTTATTTTATCTACTGCCAAGACATGACTAATATTGGACTTTCCGATAGATGTTGACTTCCCTTTAAATTTAACGTTAATTGTTTAAACACCTGAATTTGTCAAATTTTATAAAACAACGTAGGTAGGCTCTTTATCTCACCGAAACATTTTGATATTCAAATGAATTAAAAGACGGTTATCGTTTCATTCATATAAACTTAACATAATTCGTAATCTTTACTGAGACCTCACTCGTTTGATTTACAGTGCATGCAATATTGAATAAGACCTGTCTAGGTTATTGACATGGTAAGGGCAAAGGGTTCAAATCATACATGTGCAAAATACCCCACGACTCGCGTGCTTGACATATGAGTAGGTTGTAGGCATTGTCATGTTGAATTTGTTCAATATTTGATTTTTAAAGACCTTTGTTTTAAGAAGAGAGATTTTATCGCCAAAAGCAACCTTGTTAAATATACAAGTGTCAGAATTGTTAAATTCTTCCTTCTGTTAAATCAAAACCGCAGAATTTAAATGAAATAATAAAGTGTTATAATCTGATTTTTCATACCATCTATAACTATAGAGGTATTTTTACAGAAGATGAAATCTGCCTGTTTAACAAAAAATATCTTTAATTGTTAAGACAAAGGAATTCTTAAGTTAAAACGTAGTATGATGACAATATTTAATACATCATCATGGTATTTCCAAGTGTTAATTTAATTCAATACATAAACTGCTTTCAAACAATGCTTTTTAGGAGAGCAGTACTGGTGTAGTTGTTAGCGCATCAGACTAAAAATGTTTCTGCTTTGATCCCTGTTCCTAGGAGAAAATTTCAGGAAGTGAATTTTCGCCTCTCCCTTGACACCATTTGTGAGTATGTTCTTGAGAAATGATGATAGTCCCTCAGAAGAGGATGATAAATGGGTGACACATGTTAAGGGAGGGCAATATCTCTTGCACGTAAAAGACACCTATGTAGATTTCACAAAAGAGCAGGCTAATGCCACTACAAGGCTGCATTTGCACCCGCAAAGTGGAAAGGGATTAATATAAGTTGTAATAACTTGTTTCCCAGTCTACTATCAAAAAATATGTTTAAACTAAACTAAACATTTATGTAGACAGTCTTATTGCAAGAGAATGTAGTTAAAATGTAAAAATTAAAAGATGTGGTACTATTGCCAATGAGATAACTCTCAAAAAGGGACAAAATGACACAGAAATTATCAACGGTAAAGGTCACCTTACAGCCTTCAACAATGAGCAAAAACCATACCACATAGTCACCTGAAAGGCCTGAAAAGAAAACTGTAAAGCAATTTAAACGAGAAAAATAACGGCCCATTTTTATAGAAGTATTGTCTGCTCCTTTTTAAAATATTTGTAATTCAAAATATCAAAAATGACATTTCATTTAAAAAATAAGTAATGCTTTCAAAAATTATTACAGTTGAAAAATATTTGTGAAAGGTAATAATCAAAATATACAGTTATATCTATAAAAAAAATATTTTTCTGATTATTTGTGCCAGTTGGTTCATGGCACCAAAAAAATGGATCAAAATATCAAAGGCATAATCATCATATGTTTCAAATAATAACATCTATCAAAATCTTGGCCTTTATAATTCGATACAATTTAAGATGTACTTTGGTTTACATTGATAGAAATTCAATCGTCATAATGACAAATCGTCAATGTAATAATTAAAGTTTACGATCTAATTATAGTCTAATTTGTTAGATGGTTATCGGTTCCAATGTGAGTAAAGGGGTTATTCAAGTCAAATTTCCATTCACAATATTTAAGATTATATGTCATAGATTTTTATCATTTTAATAAGAAAGCTATTAATATTGATCCCGCCATATTTGATACCCCTGGAAATGTCATAAGAAGGTTGTCATCCAATACTGTGTGTCATGTCCGCAGATGGTTTGCCATTTCTGGGAGGTCGGAATCAGATCATCATAAAATCCCCTTTTCTTTTGATGGTCTATATGCATCAAATTTAAGATTAATCTGTTTCTAATTGAGTGGAAAATTACAACAATCAATTTGATATCAACTAGTCCTAAAACATCAATACATGAATCGCTAAATCAAATCATAGAAGTTTACAGGTCAATTATTATTACAAAACTTTATTTCATCTTAAACACTTGTTTTAAAAAATAAATCCAAATGCACTTCTTTGGTTTTCATTGAAATTCAACAATTATGATGCAAAAAACATTTCCTTTTCATCAAAAAATTTGAAATTATAGTTTGTGTTCTTTGCATTCAAAACTATAAAAATAAATGCTCATTCAAATCTTTTTAAACCAAAGAAATTAATATTTTATCCATTCAACAGCTTACTTTAGGAATTTTGTGATCCCCATTAAACAGCTGGAAACAAAGGCTACATATAGCAGGGATAGTTTATTTACACATTTTGACAAATAAACACATCTGCAAGAACCCATAGTTCAAATCTAGAATAGAAAACTTGCCCCCAAAAAAAACAAAATCAGACATTAAATCTTCTGTTTATGGGGATAGACAAACATTGGTTTTCATCGCAGGGGAGAAAATTAGGTCATAAATCACCTCTACGATCCTAATTCCTGACTGGCAATAGAGAATCCAAGATAAATCATTCAATTGTTAGATAATCGTAATCCTTTAAAACTACTAAAGGTGATAAAATTAGGCTCTTATCAATTATTTAAAGCTTTATTTTTTCCTTAAGGGTACATGGGACTTAACCGATAATTAATAATGGTTAAATATATACCAAGCCATATTTAAGTTTTATACTTTAAACATATCAAATGCAACAATTTGATTGTGTTCTTAAATTTTAATTATCTAATATAAATGGTGTCTGAAATGGATATATAACCAAAATAAAGTCTGGTTCATAACAATTTTTTATCACCCACGCTTGCTCAGATTTCTGAATAATTTCTAATAGAGATCTTTGAATGAAAAATATATTATAACTTTCAATTCATATTTTATTTCTGATTAATACTACACAAATGCAATGTGTTTTGAACAAGTGCATAAAATCTTAATATAAGGCAGATACTGCTGTGGATTCCTTTATTTTCATGGGTATCAATTTTCGTGGATTGTTCAAAACCTGCATATTAGTGAATATTTGATTAAGTGGTTTTTCTAATCTCTGTATACAAAGCCTACTAAAAATATATTATTCGTTGAATATTTGAAATTGTGGTTCACCAGTACCCACGAAACCCACGAAAATTGGTATCCAACGAATAAAACTGAATCCACAGTACTCACATTTTGTTTTTCATGCATTTAAAACAAATCGCCACATTTGAAAATGGTCAAAAGATGTAATATCAAAATTAACTTTTCATTAATTCCTGTAGCATAATTCAAACTTGTCAAATTTATTAAACAAGATATAAAGGCAAATAGATCTGTTTGATTTTTTCAAAATCAATATTATTTCTATACCTTTGTCTTAAAACCACGAAAAATTAAAATCCCCAAAAATGTAATCCAATACACGCTGAAGATAAAAGTACCTGTCAACAGGTATAACTTAGCCAATACACATCTGGATGAAATTTGTCAAGATCCATCTTTTTATACTACAAAACCCGAACAATGAGGCAAAAAGGTTCATGCTCACCCATTCATTGATGTCAACAGACTTGGCGGGGAACATTTCAATTTTAATACCCACTTATTTGAATCTATTTGACAGCTCGGTGATTCTAATTCACTTTTTGAATGAGAGAGATACAATATCCTGTCGAGCTAAGCAAAAAAAATTCAATACAATTTGAAAGTTATAACAGCAATATGATCCAATATTAATATAAACAAACAACCTATATATTCCTTCATCCCTGGTTTAAAATTAAAAGTAAACAAATTGTGTTTTCAGCGTAACAAAATGTTTCAATACAGAAAATATATTGTAAACCAACTTATTTTAGCATTAAGTTCTATCTAGACGACTTCTATACAACTTTTTGACAAATATATATATGTACAATAAATATATAAGAAAAGATTCAAATTTGAAGTGTACTTATATTCCCATTATTTCTCTCCTTGCAAAAGTCATGAAAAATAAATCGCTCATGATTTAAAGTAAATAAAACATGTTGAATACTGTATACCTTCCACTTATGTTAGCATTGGATATAAATTGCAAAATTGAAATATTCTCGATGTACCCAGAGCAGATATTGTATTCAAGGCATGAGCTAATAAGAGGTAACATAGCTATATTAATACACTTTAAACTTATCCATCAACCTTTTTTCAGAAAAATTTTGGGGTACCACCTTATCAATCTATAGATTTTTCTATTAATCCAAATTATGCCAAGATTTAGAAGAAGGTATTAAAAGGATGATTTTAAATGAAATATCCACCTGAAGGCATGCTCAGACAAGTATTTCACTTTTTTTATAATGAATCTTGGATCTCTACTATTCATCTGACGAAACCTTCAAACATATGCATATTTACTAAGGAAACTAATACTTAAATGATCATTTTGGGACTATTGTTGCAGTAATTCTGGTTAAAAATTTTGTGTCCATTGCTACATTAAATAAAAACAAGTCAACACAGTGTAAAAGCATCTGTATTGATATGAACCACATTATATGGGGTGAACAACCAATCTATCACTCTGTTTGAAACTGTGAATCCATTTAGCAATGTTTTCACCAAGTTTGATCAGTATTCTTAACTAGAGGCTCTAAAGAGCCTGTGTCGCTCACCTTGGTCTATGTGAATATTAAACAATGGACACAGATGGATTCATGACAAAATTGTGTTTTGGTGATGGTGATGTGTTTGTAGATCTTACTTTACTAAACATTCTTGCTGCTTACAATTATCTCTATCTATAACAGTACTTTCTGTGGAAAATGTTATTGAAAATTTTCAAATTTTAAGAAAATTGTTAAAAATTGACTATAAAGGGCAATAACTCCTAAAGTGGTCAACTGACCATTTTGGTCATGTTGACTTATTTGTAGATCTTACTTTGCTGAACATTATTGCTGTTTACAGTTTATCTCTATCTATAATAATATTCAAGATAATAACCAAAAACAGCAAAATTTCCTTAAAATTATCAATTCAGGGGCAGCAACCCAACAACGGGTTGTTCGATTCATCTGAAAATTTCAGGGCAGATAGATCTTGACCTGATGAACAATTTTACTCCATGTCAGATTTGCTCTAAATGCTCTGGTGTTTTAGTTATAAGCCAAAAACTGCATTTTACCCCTATGTTCTATTTTTAGCCATGGCGGCCATCTTAGTTGGTTGGATGGGTCACGCCACAAATTTTTTAAACTAGATACCCCAATGATGATTGTGGCCAAGTTTGGATTAATTTGTCCCAGTAGTTTCAGAGGAGAAGATTTTTGTAAAAGATAACTAAGATTTACGAAAAATGGTTAAAAATGGACTAAAAAGGGCAATAACTCCTAAAGGGGTCAACTGACCATTTCGGTCCCGTTGACTTATTTGTAAATCTTACTTTGCTGAACATTATTGCTGTTAACAGTTAAACTCTATCTATAATAATATTCAAGATAATAACCAAAAACAGCAAAATTTCCTTAAAATTATCAATTCAGGGGCAGCAACCCAACAACGGGTTGTCCGATTCATCTGAAAATTTCAGGGCAGATAGATCTTGACCTGATAACCAATTTTACCCCATCTCAGATTTGCTCTAAATGCTTTGGTTTTTGAGTTATAACCCAAAAACTGCATTTTACCCCTATGTTCTATTTTTAGCCATGGCGGCCATCTTGGTTGGTTGGCCGGGTCACGCCACACATTTTTTAAACTAGATACCCCAATGATGATTTTGGTCAAGTTTGGTTAAATTTGGCCCAGTAGTTTCAGAGGAGAAGATTTTTGTAAAAGTTAACGACGACGACGGACGCCGGACGCAAAGTGATGGGAATAGCTCACTTGGCCCTTCGGGCCAGGTGAGCTAAAAACAGCAAAATTTCCTCAAAATTACCAATTCAGGGGCAGCAACCTAACAGCCGATTATCCAATTCATCTGAAAATTCCAGGGCAGATAGATCGTGACCTGATCAACAATTTTACTTCCTGTCAGATTTGCTCTTAATGCTTTGGTTTTTGAGTTATAAGCCAAAAACTGCATTTTACCCCCATGTTCCATTTTTAGCCATGGCGGCCATCTTGGTTTGTTGGCCGAGTTACCGGACACATTTTTTTAACTAAATACCACAATGATGATTATGGCTAAGTTTGGTTAAATTTGGCACAGTAGTTTCAGAGGAGAAGATTTTTCTAAAAGATTACTAAGATTTACGAAAAATGGTTAAAAATTGACTATAAAGGGCAATAACTCCTAAAGTGGTCAACTGACCATTTTGGTCATGTTGACTTATTTGTAGATCTTACTTTGCTGAACATTATTGTTGTTTACAGTTTATCTCTATCTATAATAATATACAAGATAATAACCAAAAACAGCAAAATTTCCTTAAAATTACCATTTCAGGGGCAGCAACCCAACAACGGAATGTCCGATTCATCTGAAAATTTCAGGGCAGATAGATCTTGACCTGATGAACAAAATTACCCCATGTCAGATTTGCTCTAAATGCTTTGGTTTTTGAGTTATAAGCCAAAAACTGCATTTTACCCCTATGTTCTATTTTTAGCCATGACGGCCATCTTGGTTAGTTGGCCGGGTCACCGGACACATTTTTTAAACTAGATACCCCAATGATGATTGTGGCCAAGTTTGGTTAAATTTGGCCCTGTAGTTTCAGAGGAGAAGATTTTTGTAAAAGTTAACGCAGGACGATGACGGAAGACGACGACGGACGCCGGACGCCAAGTGATGAGAAAAGCTCACTTAGCCCTTTGGGCCAGGTGAGCTAAAAAGGCCTACAAAAAACTCACTTACAACTGATCTCGATATGATGTTTCAAATATATAAAAATTTATTTATCAAATTTCAATTGAGCGTGCGAGTTTGAACCTTTATAGTATACTATTTCAATGATGATGGGTGTTATTTCAATATCTATTTTATTTCAACATGATCTTAAAACTTTCCATCTGACTTAGTTTTTTAAATGAAGACACAATTCGAGATATGTCATTTGTAAAATATTTTTTCATAGCTTACAATTAAAAAATGAAATTTTGCCAGACCACATACAAATTTGGAATCTTATTTCACAACAAAAAACAGATATACTGAATGTATTTAAGTATTTATTTGATAAACCTTTTAATGAAATTCAAATTCTATAGTTTAAGTGGAATAATTTTTTAAATCATACAGAATAAAGTTATGAATGGTAAGAATGTCCTAAAATGAGTTAAAGAGAATTCGGTGCACTAATCATTGTGTTTATCCGTCTGCTGTAAGAAATGAATCGGAGTAGGTCATAGGTCAATGCTTTTGAAATCAGAATTAACTGCATACAACTCTTTGTAAAAATAATATTTGAACTAAATACTTATCAGCTGATAGTTATTATTAAATATGCCATGGAAATTATCACATTAATAAAACTTGTTGGATAGATACAGATTCTACCCCCATAGACTCTTTATCATTGAGGAAATGTTGGAGTTGTTTCCCTTGGCTGAATTGCTGGGTAGCGTACTGGTTAATTTTCTTATTTGATAAATGTGATAATACATTTTTACAAGCAAGACTGATTAGAGATCATTACTAGATGGTACGCGTAATAATGAATTATACAAATCAAAATTGTTCGGAAAACAACTTTTTCTGAAGTCTAGGAGTTCCTTTGTATAACAATTTTAACTTGTTGAATTTTTTAGGAATGTGTGCCTGTTGTCCACAACATAGTGGTGAAGGGAGATAACTCTAAATCAAATTATGTCAATGGAAAACTATCTATACCTTGTTATTAACATTAATTTTCCAGTCTAGATTTTCAATATATTCAAAATCCAAGACTAGCTAAACATTTAAAAATAATGAAGATATAAAACTTTAAGATGCAGACAACAGGCCTTTGAATGTTTTTAAAATTACCTGCAATCTGTTCTCTTAGTTTCCTTATTTTGCCTCTGATTTTTCTTCTCTTTGTAAAATCCTGACATTCCTTCAGCTTAAATAGACAAAACCATGTTATCTAATTCAAATCATACAGCAGATAATTATGCTTAGAAGTAAATGTGTACATGTTATTGTGATTGTTTGCTGGTCTTGTATTTGTGTTGGCTTCTTTTTTTTTCTAAAATTTGTGTTAAATATATAAAAACTCCTGTTATTATGTTGGGTTTGTATTGTTCAGTATATAGTTTTTACATGTTGCCTTCTGTATACTGTTGTTTGCCTGTTGTTGTTGGTTTTTTTTTTTTTTTTTTTTTTGGGGGGGGGGATGTTATTGCCACAGCATTGTCTGTTTTTCATTGACTTATGAGTTTAAATATCATGTTAGGTATCTTCCATCTATCTCTCTTCTTTACCCCTGAAATGCAGCAAATAATAATATATCCACACCATATTGGTACCTGTATCTGAAGCGCCTGTATTTGTTGTGTGAATTCCTCTTCAGTCTGACCTTGAACTTCACCTTCATGGCTGCTTGCAATTTTTGGCTCCTGGTTTTTCTGACAGTCGCTACAACCATCAGCAGACTCATCAACATCTATTGAATTTGAAGAAGATGAATTTTTGTCCTCCATTAATGAACTACATGGTTCTGTTTCATTATTAACAGAACAGTTGCTTTCATTTTGCTTTTCAACAGTTGCCTGCAAGTCTAGGTGAAATACCTCACTTTCAAGTTCTTCATTATCAGTTTTAGAGAAAGATTCATGTTCATTCTGTTTAACAGAAATTTCTTTCTCATTTTCGTTACATTCACTTTTATCAGTTGCATCTGTCTTTTGAGAAGTTTGACTGATGAAGTTACCATTTATTTCATTGGTACTGTGTGAGTTATTGTCATTTTCTTTTTCTATGGAACTGTAATCCACTGACCTACGCCTCATTTCTTCAGTTATTATAGTCCCACATTCTTTACTCTTTGACATAAAATCGCCATTACTTAAAGAACTTTGATCCAAAGATTTACGTCGCATTTCTTCAGTTATTATAGCCCCACTTTCTTTCTGATCTGGTAAAATTACAATGTTTCTTAACAAACTTGGTTCCAAGGATTTACGTCGCATTTCTTCAGTAATAATAGCGCCGCTTTCTTTTCTCTGTGGTAAACTATTGCCATTATTTATCAAACTTTGTTCTACAGATTTACGTCTGATTTCTTCAGTTATAACAGTTCCGCCTTCATTGGGCATTTTTTCTTGATTAAGCTGGTTCTTTTTAAGAACTTTAAGGGAATTGCTTCTTTTAACCTCATGACCTCCTAAGATCGTGTTTTTCAGAGTCTGATCTGTATTTTCAGAATTATCGTTCGTGAACACATGTGACTGGTAGGGTAAGTTGGCAGCTTTTGAATTTCCTATACTTCCAATGACCAACTGACTTTTATAACTTTTCACAGGACCTTCCATGTTTGATGTGTGAGTGGCAGTTTCCTGTTGGGATTTTATTGCACTTTTTGGTATGTTTGATGTGATTTTCCCACGACTAAAAAATCTACAGACTTGTTTCCTATCACTTAAAGGTTCCTCTTCCAAAGCACTTTCAACTAAAGATTTCACAGAACGTTTGTCATCAATTATAGGTTCCTTTTTCAAAGCGTTAAATACTAAAGAGTTCACAGAGCTGTTTTCATCAACTACAGGTTGTTCCTCTTTTGAATTACTATCAACTAAACTTTTCACAGAATTATTTTTATCAATTAAAGGTTCCACTTTCAAATTACCAACAACTAATGTGTTTACATAACTGATTTCATCAACTAAAGGTTCCACTTTCAAATTACTATCAACTAAAGTTTTCACAGAACTGATGTCTGCTGTATTGACGGTAACATTTCTTTTATCTGAATCAGGAAATATCAAATAATTGCTCCTATCCTGAGGAGATGAAGACTTTAGAATTTCCTCATGTGAAAACTCTGGAATTTCAGTATCTTTTGATACAGTACTAGAATCTGAGCTTAAAACTGACCTTGACCCGACTTTGTCTTCTGACCTTGAACTAGATCTATTAATTTCAAGGAATGTTTCTCCTTGCAGTTCTGGATTTATTGTTATTTTGTTGTCATCTTGCAAATGTAAAGAACATCCTTCTGTCTCTTTCACATTAGAATTAATCTCCACTAATTGTTCTACAACTTGGTAAGAATCAGTTTCGTTTTCATCCTTCTTCTGCCACTTTTCTGAATTTTCTTTATAATTTTTGGATGATTTTGAAGGCTCTAATCTTAAATTTCTTGGACGGAAAGACAGTGGCTTGATGCCTCCACAAGCTTCTCTGTTGAGCCCCTGTACTTCACGTAATGCATCTCTGATCTTTTTCCGTTCTTCAAAGTTGACACAACTATCAAGCTGAAGAGAGAAAACAAATATATACCGATTAAACCAATGAATTATCCCAAAAATTCCTCAGTTGTAAACAAAGCTGATTTTCTTTACACATTAAAAAACTTCCTTTAGGGTTTTTTCCTTTTTTCTCATCCTTCAAAATAGCGAAATATTCTAAAAGGAGATCAACCAAATTTGTGTTTTGTAAAATATAGATTTTTTCCTAAACAATTCAATCTTACATCACACACTTTTGAAATTAAGTAAAAAAGTGAATTAAAGATAAAAATACTGATGTTATAAAAAATTAAATGCAAAAAACCTTTATAAATCTATTTCTTGGCAACAGCTTTCAATGAATTCATGCAATACGATAAAAAGTTAAGCCAACTCATACATGATTTGCCTAACATGATTAGCTTAGGAAATCGACTGGAACAATCCTGGTTATGGTCTTTAAATGTGATTAAAATAACTGGTCTTTAAATGTGATTAAAATAACCTAACGCTTTTTATTTATTTTCAAATACTTCAAAGATCTTTCGAAATAAAAATATTTTTTTTAGATCAAGGACCATATTTTATGGATGCTCTGAGGGTGATGTAGAACCACATTACACTAATATTGTTATACAGTTTTTCACTCTAAATAGGATTCTATCTTCACACAATGTCATAAATGTTTTTTAATATGTATTGTTGTAAAAATTGTATAAACATAACAATAAAAACAACTTTAACATAATATACAAATAATTGGAACAATAAAACATAATGTTTGAATTTGTCAAATGTCTGCCACATAAGTACTTGTGGTATTTTACATTTGAACTTAAATTTAGAGCCAATATTATAAATGGTTGATTTTCCATGTATGTCATCTTTACATCAATTTTTTGGAAAAGCAATATGCAACAACTGAAGAGCTTAAAATACGATTGGAGATTGAAATATAAAATTATTTCAAACTCCAGTTTTAAGAGCACTGACTATTTTTAGTCAGCATAATCAAGCAAATGTTTCATGCTTTTTTTTAGTACTGTTCAATAATCCTAATAGTCATTGCAAACAGAAGTTTAAAAAATTCCAAATATTCCCTCATCTGTATGGATTGCATGCGGCGTTTCCGAGATAACAAATGCAAAAGATAAAATTTTCTTTCTTCTGTGTACAAAACCTTCCTCCCTATACAAGAATACCCTCATTTATTGCATATAATATCCACATTGATTTTACAGTTTCCTTCCACTTCTTTTAAAATTATACTTTTTTTTTGTGTAGTAGACATATTCAAATCAATGCTTACCGTTTTCAACTCATATATTCCAAAAAATTATTAAAGTCGCAAAGCACAAACAAAATTATACTCCTGATGATGTAATTTACTGAAAGCATATGATATATCAGTAAGATACATGTATGGTAACAAACCATATACTCTGCCAGGAATGTCAAAACAATTAAAATAAAAACATTTCCTATAATTTTGTCAAAATGTCACTGGTAATACAGTCCGTCAAGAAAGACAGTTCAAAAAAATTGAGCTTGAAAGAATTTTTACTTATAAAACTTTGCAGACAACAGCATTCTTTTAATCAGCAATTTCATACGCATAACTCATTATTCCTAATTCACAATGAGATACATCAACCAAATCAAATTTGGCAAATTAAAATCAAAATATTTCAAACTATTTGCGGACAAGAAGTTAAAACATATTATTATGCAACAACATTTCCCATTGTAACATGCACTGACAGTAAAAAACTCCTTTAACATTTCAGTTTTTATACAATTTATGATTTATGCAAGACAAATCTAGTTAATTTGTCTCTTATTTAAAACCATTAAATACTATCAATAATAATCAAAATCTCAATTTCAAACCATTAATCTTATTTAAGTTTATTGCTTGTAAATTTCAAAGAAGTTGAAAACTTGAAACCTGTATTCTCAAATTATCATATTAAAAATAATAAAAATATAAAATATACTACAGTGAAACCTGTCTAAACCAGATCTTACATAAACCGAAAACCTGGCTAAATCAAAAGTTCTTAAGCCCTGTCATATCAAATTGTATGCATTGTGAACCTGATAAAATATTAAACATCTGCAAATGCCGAACAAAACCTTAAGTCCAGTATAAGGTGGTTCTGTTTCAACAGTTTTCACTGTATTATAATTCTGATAGTAATACATCTTTTCCTGAAAAGCTGAAGGATTTTTTTATACTGCAGATATAATAAAGGAAAATGTTTGTTAAGGCCCCAATAATGGCCCTTATTTTGAGCTAAGATTTCAAATTATGATTTATTGGCCATAATATTACATTGAATTATAGCCTAAATACATTGATAAGATAAAAATAAGGAAATATGTCAAAATGTTGAATATTTAGTTATAATTAACCTAGTTGACATAAATTTTAGAAATCTTTTTTTCAAAGTCTTGTCAGAACTTCATAGGTCACGAGCAATGGAAATTAATGTATTTCATTTTTTAAAAAGTGTGTCAAAATACACTGATCGATTTCATATTTTTATGTCCTTTATCAATAGTTCAATAAAAGCCTTTGTCTTAAAATTTATTATGCATAATAACTGTATATTATTTGCTTACCTTTAAAAAAGTAAGAAATTTCCAAATTACAACACACAAAATTATGATAATAAATTCTACTTTATTAATAAGAACTCAATAGGACAAGTTAAGTCACCGATTTCTTTATCAAAGAGAAAAAGTAAAGATTTATTTCCCGTCACAACAATATGATTCGATTCAGATCATTAATTCATTATAGTCGTCTACATGCAGATAAACAATAGTTCATTTTTCGTGTGCAGGAATGTTCAAAAATTTTGTAACCAAAAATTGCCGATATGGCTGAATTTTAATTGATGTCTGGGAACCACAAAGATGTAAAGTTTTAATTTAAGGATAATTTTCCAGAGATATACAAAGGAAAAGTTTCAAAAACATGCAAGGGTATCTGTTCGCACTGGTTTAACGTTTCTGAAAGGGGAGTGTAAAAGATAAAACAAATTGTTTAGTCGTTCATGAACCTTAACTTAACAACAAAAACAAAACATAAAGATATCTCATGTTATTCAATAAAATCAACATTCTATTTCCATTTTTTTACCTATACTACTTTGTTTAATACAGAATTATCAGATTTCTGCAAAAAATTGGATAAACTGAAGGACAGACAAGATTAGATCAAAGGAAACATACACACCCCAAAACATGATACATTTACTAAAGAAATAAAATTTTATTTATTTCCACATACAACTTTTAAAACTAGATCACAATTGGAAAATTTACTTTGTGTTGTAACATACTAATATACCTGATCTTTCAGAGTGTAACTTTTCTACTGTTGAATTTTTTGTTGAAGGTTTTACAATACAATTTTTCTATTTTTCAAAAAAATAAAGCATTTCTAAAAAACTTTGTGAGATGAAGAAATGTAAAAACACTGACAATTTCATTTTATTGCCATGGTGACTTATTTGGTTCAATCTTAAACATTTCCAACAATTGAAACTGTCAACATTTCTCTCGCATCTATAGCAACCCACTTTAGTCCACTTTCATGCACAATCTAATTCAAAAGATGTGTTATTATAATTTCCAATTTCAAGAAGCCAATTATTTTCTTTTCAGTATCACATAATGATGTGTCTACCTCCTAGCCAGCACTATTCACCCATACATTATATCTTCTATCTTGTCATCAGTATATATATTACTCATATCATTAAAGCTTTACATAAATCATATCTAATATTACTTTTTATTCATATTTATAATGTGACATTTAATCTTGTCAGATCAATAGTAAGATTAATGTACAAGTCAAGGGTGAAACCATCTTCTTAGCCGACTATATAAAGTATAGGTTTTCCTAATTGTTGAAGGCTGTTCGGTTACCTATAATTGCTTATATCCACTTTATTTAAACTCGGGCAGATATTTGTCTCATTGGCAATCATACCACATCTCCTTATTTTCATATTCAATAAATTTCAAATTGTTCCCATTTACAACTAGTATACTTTAAAAAAAAAAATGGAGAATGTGTCCATCAGAGACACCGATGATGCCCCTGCTTGCATGTAACATTTTAAAGAGGCATAACTCAAAATTGGTATATGTGACACTGCACAAATTGGGATTTGATCTATATTTTGTGGTAATTAACATTGTGTATAGGTTTCTTAACATTTGATTGAGATAAAGTTAAAGAACGTAAACCAATTTTGGATGTTCATACAGATGGACAAGAGTCACACTTAATTGCCCCCTACAGTATTTTTGGGGGCATAAAAAGGAGGTAATTAGGAATGCTGTATCATCGATGTATATCCAAATCATTTTTGAAACACATATAATTTGACTCCTAGGTTATTTTACTTTTGACATATTCCCAATTTCAATTCTTAATTTCAGTTTCAATATAGGATTCAATTAGACCAATTTTCTCCCTTTATTTGTTATATACTAGGAAAACCTTATCAGAAGCTGAAGCGATGCGTACCTCTGTAAACTATATTCAAGATATACAGCTGTGTGAGCTTGGTGACAGAAATAAAAAGATGAATCACATACTTAACTTTTTTATGACCTTTTATAAGCTGTTAGACGATTCTTGAGTTTCAACTAAAAAAAATTGGTACCACCATATAAGCATTGAATTTATTTGCTCTTATTATACCTTACAATTATCAGGTAAACCTTTATCATTTTGATATTTTAAATTACAAGCATACCTGGTGATTTATCTGTTAACGACCTGCCTTCCTAACACCTGTCAATGTACCTGATATACCTATCAATTATTCCCACTCCTACAAATTACGTGCTGTCCCGCCAAAAAGCATAGGGATGACTTCTTTTCCAAATAATAACAAAACAAAGTATCAAAATAATACATCTTTCAGTTCTCACAGCTAAAAGATTTTACAAATTACGTGCTGCCCTGCCAAAAAGCATAAGGATGACTTTTTACATTACAATAATAACAAAAAAACAATTTAGTATCAAAATAAAACATCTTTCAGTTGTCACAGCTAAAAGATTTTTTTCTTTAAATGAAACCATTAATAAAACCACAAGCGGATAGTACCTTATGTACATTGACACTAAACAAGTTTTACTAAGCAAGTTACTATGTTACTTAAAATTAATGATTCTAGGGTAAGGTCTGTTAACACTAAATGTGGGATTCATAAAACCTCAAAAATGTTACATTTCTATAATAAATAAATAGTGGGTGTCAAGGTCAGGCAATAAAAATCAGATGCCTTGATCATTTCGCCATAAGCCTACATCATTTTGTTTAATTTTCAGGTGTGTGACCAGAAATGATGGTAAAGGTGAAAATAAAACATTACTCTACCTTAGTCTAAAAAAAAGGCAGTAAACAGAAGTGACTGATCTTTTTAACATTTGAAAGGCTGACGTCAACCATTTTCTTTTAGAAGGGGGCAGCTTAGATTGTATTTTGTATAAAAAAAATATTCCATTTTTTATCAGAACTGTATTAAATTTTGTTTTCTATTTCATGATCAGTCAAAAAGCTCTTTTTCTACACCCAACTAGTTTCGTCAATTACATGATGTAATCTATAGAAAACACAGTAATAATTAATAGCTTTATAAATCTTTAAATTGGCTAGATATACTTATTGTCCGGACAAACTATATTAGGTACGTATATATTGAATTGTGTCATTATAACCGACTGCACCATATTAGATGCATTTTAAAAAGTTCATTGAAAAGATGTGTAAGTATAATAAAAGGACGGTAAGATGATAGTTTGCACTTGTAATTTCATTCCTGTAATTATTTCTTGAATGGGGAATCATGTTTTCAGTGCAGTGAATAAGTTCAAGATTATTTCTCTATTTCTTATACAAAAGTCATATTTTTTTGCACTTTCTGAACCACATCTTTGAATTACATGTAAGTTCAATAAGTAACGCCACACTTTAAAAGCATTTTTTTTCTTAAATTCATAATACAAAATGTAATATCATATGACGACTTGCATTTTTTTTTTCAATCTTAGTATTTCCAAAAATTGAGATATAAAATGGTTAAAAGTTTTAATGAATACCTGCTTCATCTCTAATTTTATCTAAAATATGAGAATTCAATTCAACCTTACCAAATACAAATCTCCTGACAAAATCCAAAGACAAATTTCTTTTTGTTAGCATATTACAAGTTTTATTAAAAGTGTTTTTAAAGACTGAATAACATTACCCAACCTAACCAACAACAAATAGTCAACTCAATAGGGGGTCTCATTGGGGGGTTCCGATCCCGGATCCCGCTTACCGTTTTGTCAGATTCCCGTATCCCGCTTACACTATGTACGTAAGCAATTCTGAATTTTTTGTCATTTCCCGGGTCCCGCTAGACCTCATTTCCCGTTTTCACGACACAATATTTGACTTTCCCGTGTCACGCTTACCAAAAATCGGCAATCCCGCGTCACGCTTAGACCCCAATGAGACCCACTCAATAGTGAATAGTCCCCTTTAATCATTAACAATGTACAAATATACATAAATAAGAAACAAATTATGTAATTTATAAGATATCAAATATTCAATTACATTTCAATTTACCCTCTCGTCTCCGCCATGAACAAGTGGCAGTTAAAATAATCCTACGTCAAGCAAGGTCAACTACACAACACAAACTAATGCACTTCAGAGCAACAATGACTTTATGAAGAACCAAGTCCCAGACAAAAATCCTTCCTAATGCCAACAGTATGACTTCATTGGCTTATCTTCACAATATCATAATCCCAAAACCAATTTGTAAATCTGTTAAAATTAAATCTGAGTACAAAATAAATCTGAAAATCCAGCCAATAATCCGGAATAAAATGGGTAATCTTAATATAACTGTTATCATATTCAATAATACTTGTATTGTAATCCAAATTTGAGGATAACTGGGAGGTACATTGGGGGGAATTTATTTTAATCTTAGTTATGAGCCATACATGTACTTTAAGGCTTTCGAATATAATTTGCGTGAATCAGATTTATAAAATGCAGTTTTAATTACCTAGATAGTAACCTTAATCTTAAAAAAACACTAAAAATATTACCTTGCTTTGTTTAAATATACTCGAAATTATTTTATGTGTTCATGGTTTCCTAGTAAATAGAAACATATAAAGAATGTAAAAAATGTCCAAATACACGTAGATATAAACTACACTTCACTTTAAGATTTAGGATTTTTGGAATGAATTGGTGTCATTTTCATCACACCTAACTTTTTATCTCTTTAAAAAATATGTGGTATGATTACCAATGGGACAACTATACATCCACCACAGACAACAAAATTCCTACAAAAACACTAAATTTTAAAAGTATATTGTAAGTATTTAATCCAAACCTTTCACCGAAAAAAACTTATTGATCTTACAGACATCTTATCAAAACATACTCAATATATTTTGTTTTTTGTTGAAAGATCAAGATTCTTTTAAAGATTATTTGTTCCCATTGTCTAAATATTCAATAATTTGGATATGTTCTTAACTTTTTTTTATTGTTGTGATATTTCACATTTTGATAATCTTGGGGTTTTTTTTTTAAATAATAAGTATTATATCTTCCTCATAGACCAAGATGGTCCAAACTGTTACAGCGCTTTCTTCTATGTGAAAGCCTACTAAGTCTCTTATATATATATATATATATATATATTTTGTACTCATATTATATGTATATAAGGGGAGTAACTCAATAATGCACATAAATAGTTGATACAGTCACTTTACAAAGTCTGTATTAGTTACCCAACTTTATATGAAATAAAGGATAACATGAACAGATGTATCCCTTCAAGAAACAACTGAATGATAAATTGACTAAGCAACAAGGTTTTCATAAACAACTGGTATACCATGCCTATAAATAATGTGTCATTTCAAATCCAACTTACTTTAAAAGTTATTGTTTCCTTTCAGAAATGATTTGTTAATTATTTGTGTACTAATTCCCTTAGTTTTTTTAATTATGTCTGACTATTGACCTACCATAAAGACAAAGCAAGCACATGTCCCTTAGGCCATTGAGAACTAATTTTTGTCTATAATTTTCATCTAGAATTATAACATTAATCTATCATCATTTGTCACAACATAAAAAAAAAATACATTTTGTATTTTTAGGTTAAGTTCTCAATTAATTTTTTGTATGACATGTTTAAATATAATTTGTTACAAGTCAAGAACAATGAATGAGCGGGAATGAAAAACAAAAGTTTTTAAGTACAGAATAAATTTCAAAAGATAACAAAGCTATTTTAGCAATGCTAAGATATCCAAATTAACAGTAGGTACCATTATTCAAATCAAAAATAAAATATTTGAATTAAAATCAATTCTGATAACATTTTTTATTTCCACACTTTATTTGGATACATGTAAAATTATCATATAAATTCTTGTCTGTTGTTTTTCTAATTTTGCAAAAAAAAAAAAAAAAACATAAAAATGGTTGAGCTTCAAGTTAAACTGACCATACTTTTCTCTCTGGCCAGGTGATTTGGGTTAAGCTAAATTTATCACTTGGGTTTGTAATTTGTTCTTTTAATCTCCATAAGCAAACATTATAAAACAAAAAATAAACAACACAAAAAAAAACTATGAAAGGGAGATAATCGTCTTCAGATTAACAATTTTATATACTTGAATAAAAATAAGACTTTTAAGGAGCATTAAAAAGACAGGATGACCCAATAAATATGCTAACATCATCAAAAAAAATAATTAAAGTTGTCACATTATTAATTACAAATGCTAATTTAAATCATTTTTAATTATAAAATGTCAGAAGGATGACATCTCAAAAAAGTTAAGGACAAAATATCAAAGTGGGAGGCAGGGAAGATGACACTTATTATCCAAACTTCAGACTTCATAAACTGAATACATGAATTTGAATGGAACAGATTAAAAATTCAAAGATTTTTAAAATTTAAATTTGTAATCAAATCATTTTTATATAGTCATCCCCGGTAAACTTGTATCTCAGTGCTAGAATAAATACTATTTCACTGGACTAGTGCCAGAAATTTAATTAACTGTTAATAATTTGTAATCAAAATTACTTTGTTTTGTTATCGAGTTCAGTCACTCGGATAATATAAACGTAATTTTTGTCAAATACTTGACCCTGATGAAATCTTTGAGACTTTGTTAAACAATCGAATAGAAGGAACCAATTCGCCTTTTAAATCGCCAGGTTTGGACCTATTGGTTAGCGACAAAAGACATTTAAAGCTATTTTAAAACAATTAGACATGTTTAATCTAATATTTGAAATTAGAGCATGGCATTAACTAATCCAAAAGATGCCAATTGCTTCATTTTATAAACATTATAAATCATTTATACATTTTTACAACAAGTTTACGGCAAAACTGTTGAACTTTTGACGGATAAGATTTATATTCAAATATTCAGGAACATGATCACCTGAAGATAATTTTAAAATGAAACATGACAGTATTTCAGTTCAAACTTATATTTCATACTCTACCCTAAGTCACTCATATCATAGTACTTGTATGCACGAACATATATATATATATTTTTATATATATATTTTTCAGATATACTGTTCGCAGTTGTATGTTACCAAAAAAAATCATTTGCAACAAAATGTGAAAAGTAGGTCCATTAAAAACGGTCAGAATACTCTAAACTTCAAATTATAAAAATACAAATATTTCTCTTGGTTGGGGGTTTTAAAACTTTCATCCATTCAGTTTTTTTAATCATGATTCTAACTTTCGGATAACATTGAAATATTAAAATGGTAGAAAATAATGAGTTTTCTAGGAATTTGAAATTTGTGGATAACTAAAACAATGAATATTTGGCCACTACAAATAAGAGCATTTTCAAAGTATTATGCCATAATTCTTGTCTAGCAGAGTTGCAAAACCGCTGACATTATATGTCTTCTTATGGTATATAGATAAAGGAAGATGTGGTATGAGTGCCAATGAGACAACTCTCCATCCAAGTCACAATTTGTAAAAGTAAACCTCATCAATTTAAAGATCAAAGTATAGTCTTAAACATAGAGCATTGGCTCACACCGAACAGCAAGCATATGTGCATCAAAAAAGTTATGTATTATAGTAAATCTTCATATTAATTTACTTATGTAGTACTTATTTATATAACTCTAAAATCCAGAGTATAAACTCTGTATATAGTAGTTTGACAAACACCAATTTTGATCATTGAGAAGCTTAATATCGATCCTTTTAAAAACGTTTGACTGACTTTACACAGTTATCTCCCTGTAGTGTTAGGTACCACCTTAAATGTTCTGTAATAGATGTCAGTCAATTATGCTTAAATAATTCTTAAGACATTAGGTATTAAAAGAAAGATTTTATGGAATCACCACTTATCTAACCATTAACCTTAAATATTCAATAAGATGGAAATTCACAAAATTGGTCCTTTTGACCATTTATGACCTGATAATAGCGAAATTGACCTAATGTTTAGATTTGATGATTATCAAACAATTCAATTAGAAAAACTGTACTAAATTGGTCCTTTTGACCTTTTATGACCTGATAATAGCAAATTGACCTGATTTTAAGTTGTGATTATTATCAAACAAAGCATAACCCCTTTGGGTCATCCAGGTGTCGTTATCAACATTTACTGTGTAATATGTTTGGCTTTCATCATATTAGTAACATATCCTTAAGCTCTGATGGGGACCTCAGACAAGGTTGTAATTGTTACTTCATGACAGTCACCAATACTTTTAGGCTTATGCAGAGAATAATTTCATCAAATCTGATTTCGTTGGTTTCATCAACCATGAAATTTAGTAATCAAAGAAATACATATATCTAATTTTTTATTCTAAATGTGTGAATTTTGATACAATGTACTATTGAAACAATTCGAACAAACCAAGTTTTCAAAAACCGTGAAAATTGATACCCTAATTTTTCAAAAGAACTTCAAGAAAATTTTTTTTTTACCATTTCTTGTCCTTCTAATTGTTCTAAAAAAATATACTTGTCCCATGTCTGAGACATGCACATATTAAAGTCAAAGGTAAGTCACCTCTAAAAAAAAATGTCAGGTCCGAAAACCAGAGCAAATTTTCAAAAGATAGTAAATGTTACAATTTATCAGGGATAAGAAATTTAAAAAAAAAATATTTGTGTTGAATTTTTTTTCTAGTAATACAGATCGATAACCCATTTTTATCTCACCCCTTTCTTATGGCCTTGTGTCAATATTTATTTTGGAAACAGTATCATATATAGTCCAAACTTTGAGATTGAGAAATGATGTGACACATCTCCAATAATATCAATGATTTTATTAATAAATATTGACCGTTTATATCAAATGTTCCACTTCGTGTCAGAAATTAATGAAAGTTTATTATTAAATACGAAAATAATATTATTTATTGTCAATTAATAATCATTATTCTGATAAGATTGGGTAAAAAAACCTGTCAGCAGTCAACCAAAACAATTAAGTAATTAATTAGACAATTTGATCAAATCAGGTACTTTATTGTCTTTTTTCTATTTTTAAAAAGAAATCGAAAGGTATAGAGTTCAGGATGTGATGAGGGTGGCTTTTAACATTGACTACCAATGAGGGTTTTGCACGGCCAGTTGTTAGGATGCAATCATTCAATAACGAATACATTGTAAACAGTTAAAATTTCTGATTTGTATCTTTCAATCCCATTCATAAATTTCGAACTATTTGTGATGAAATATAACTGAGTTTAATCACAGGTCAATAATAAAAAATCGGTGAATTTCGGTGAATTTAAATATGTAAAAAATACTCTGTAAACTGTGTGAATTGGTATTTTATTGTCTTTTTTCTCTCCTCTCAAATAGAAATCAAAAGGTATTATAGAGCTCAAGCTTTAAAAATGCAATAATTATCTATCAATCCCTTTAGTATAAATTTTCAAATATTTGTGATGAAAAATAACTGAGTTGAGATTTTTTAATATTTGAGAATACATGTACCCTGTAAACGTTGTTTATATATACCTTACACCTATCTTTCTACTCCTACTTATTAAAAATGATATTTAAATTACCCCATATAATCATGGATATACAGTGATTCATAATAAACCTTTAATAATTTTGGTATTAAAGAACTGTTAAGATTTCTTATATCTGATTAGGTCATAAAATTAAAATATGAATTATAAATATAGCATTCCTGGGGTTTATCCATTCATAAGTTTAAATCTCACACATAGTCTAACCATCTTCTATAGGTGTGATCAAAAGGACAAAGTGACCTTGGGGAAAGGTTGGTAGAGAATATTTCTTGCAAATTATTAACCTTTTTTGTTTAACAAAACAAACAATCTAAGAGTAATATATCTCTCCAAAAGTGGTTTGGTTACAAAGTGCAACCTCTAGGTGTTGTTTGGTTACAAAGTGCAACCTCTAGGTGTTGTTTGGTTACAAAGTGCAACCTCTAGGTGTTGTTTGGTTACAAAGTGCAACCTCTAGGTGTTGTTTAGTTACAAAGTGCAACCTCTAGGTGTTGTTTGGTTACAAAGTGCAACCTCTAGGTGTTGTTTAGTTACAAAGTGCAACCTCTAGGCATTGTTTGGTTACAAAATGCACCTCTAGGTGTTGTTTAGTTACAAAGTGCAACCTCTAGGTGTTGTTTGGTTACAAAGTGCAACCTCTAGGTGTTGTTTGGTTTTAGTATTGTTGTGTTGCTGTCTCTTTAACCTAAGCTTTACCTCAAATTTCCTTATTATTATATTAAAACTTAGGCCTAAACTAAAATATTGTTTGTTTCCCCAATCCCGACCCTGCCAAGCCAGGTGTGGGTAGGTAGGTAGAGAAATAATTTTATTTTTCAAAAAAACTTGAACATTATCGTACGATTCGGCAAGCCTGAAAATCCAAAATGAATAAAATAATATTTGACTTAGTTTTGACAATAAAATTTTATGAGTAGCACCAATTTTGCAGGGTCGGTCGGGATTGGGGAAAAAAACAATATTTTATTTTAGGCCTTAGCTTTTCTCATCATTTACCACGTATATAATCAATATTTATATTCAAACAGGTTAGACAGGGTTGTGCGCGGCACAATACATTCTAGTGAAAATATACTATTTTCTTTGTTACAGTAATAGAAAGTGTTGTGCATGGCACAGAACATTATAGTACAAAATAAACATGGAATTTATCAAGAATTTCAATAACAAGAATTTAGGCAAATTCCATAATTAAAAATAATTCCAAGTTCAACTAATAGCCTGTTTTCAGTTATTCATTTACAGTCACAAAACAAAGTATCACATTACTATAAAAATTTAATATCATCCCCATGTAATGGATAGAACATTTCCGTTCTCCTTATAAAACCAATGTGCCAGAACAGCAATTTCAATGAAGTTGAAATCGATTTAACTTATTTTTTAATTAATACTGTAACAATGCATTAAGCATTCCATTCCAAAATTTGCTAAAAAAATATGGTAGAATTTATTTTTTATTTCATACATTGTGAAGAATCTACAAAATCTCATGTAGCCTTAATTGATTTCCTTTACCAAGGAGGTATTATATCAAAAGTGACTGACTTCCGTTAGCTGGAGAGTCACCATCATATTAATCAAGTATTTCTATTCAAAAAAACTTCTGTGTTCAAACATAGAGTACTTTAATCTAATTAAAAGTATAAATTTTTGATCTACTAACTTCAAAAGACCAAACCACTTATTATTTTAACTTGGTGTTTGTTTTTTATATAAACAGAACTCAATGATGAAAGACTCTGCCTCTTAATTTGATAAAAAGAATTCATGAAAATTGCTCAAAGCATTTTTGAGTTATTGTACAAATCACTGGAATAACCTCCCCCTTCTTATGAATAAAATCCCTTATTTGATAGAAACCATTCCCCAAAGTTTGATGAAAACTAGTTAAATCAATTTTTAGTTATTTTCCAACATGTTGACGATAGACAGACAGACAGACAATGGATACCATATTATGTCCAGTAAACAGGCGTATAAAAACTAGCAACATACTATGCTTCTTAACCTTTTTGCATAACACCCCAAATCTCTTAATACAATGTGCTGGTATGCTTTTCTACATCACCAAATATTAATTTTTTTTTGAAGTGGCATTACAAATAATATATTATATCTACATACCTGTCAACCTGTGACGATGAAAATGCAGGTCATGACCTGCATTGAAGAATCAAATCTCAGGTCATAACGCGTACGAACTTTTTCAAGCTGAATTTCAGTATTTATGGTACATTTTCTTATAATGTATATCAAAGATACCAAAACATCAATGCATGTTCACTTTGTTAAGTCATTTTAAATCTTATTAAATATTATTTCATTGCACTTTTAAAGATTTTTATAAATTTGTGTAACTCAGTCTTATCTGCTTTTCTTTTTGAGAAAAAATACTACAATCATCAAATACTAGAATTTACTGTAATTCTTAAATGCTTGAGACTGTTCACTATGTAGCCTTTAACCATAGCATTTTTCAGTTAACAAGGAAATTAGACTATGATAAAATATAGTAATACAGTTATAGGAAGTATAAATGTAAAAAATAATTTTCAACTTTTTAAAAAAAATTGTATAAAGATATAAAAATAATGAAAAGTTATTTTTTAATATGTATTTGAATTTTATATTTTTATGATTTAATCTTTTTCACCCATAAAACGTAAATATAAGGAATAATTTTGAATGGTGACAAATAAGGGGAAGTAACTCTAGTTCAGTTTGTAAACCAATACAACCTAAAGATAAAGTAATTGGTGTTAATTAACAGTGTGTTCGACACCAAAGCTGTCAAGTGAAGCCATGCACTCAATGGGTCACTTAATTTGACAGTTTACATAGCTAGATGAACTTCCTGTTCATGGAAGAATTACGAATTTGCCGGTATTTCAAAGGAATATTACTTATGAAATCAATCTCAAGGCTAAGAAATACGGGTGAAATCGGGTCATTTTCGGAATTCCCGGGTTATTTCTATAACCCGGCGAAATAACCCGGCGGGAGTTCCGGGTGATCCCTCAGAATTGTGAAAATCTCGGGTCACACCCGCAGAATACGGGTCAGTTGACAGGTATGTATCTAACACCTTAATATGGGCTATCATTGCAGCAGAAACAGTAGGAAATGCGTTCCTGTTTGCCATTCAATACAATTGTTTTTGCTATAATCTGCACAGCAGATTTTTGTCTATTGTCCAGATTTCCACTACAATAAAATGGTTTGTTACTTTCTAAATCATGCACAGCAGATTTTGACCCTTGTTACCTGTTGCATCTGCCATTACAATAATTGGTAATAGGCTGCTTATCAAGACCATCTACTTTTCCTAGGTCAATAACTATAATTGTTTTATATCCAACCAATAAAGAAGTCATTAAACACCTTATTAATCAATAAAACTTTTACTAAAATCTTTTTATAAACAGCCAGGTTGATGAGAAAGAATCAATTCTCTAGGAAAAGATAAGCATGGACTAAATTTTTAATCTATCTCACTCACTCAGTGAGAAAATGATAATTTACCTACAGACCTTGATGACAGATATATATCAGAAAAGAAAAAAAGACTATTAAAGTCAGAATGTCACTACTCCAAATAATCCACTCAAAGCCATCCTGACTATATACCTGACTACCTCTTCAAATTACCTTCAAAGCAGAATGATCCTAGACTATACAAGACATCCTGACTATATACCTGACTACCTCTTCAAATTTACCTTCAAAGCAGAATGATCCTAGACTATACAAGACATCCTGACTATATACCTGACTACCTCTTCAAATTTACCTTCAAAGCAGAATGATCCTAGACTATACAAGACATCCTGACTATATACCTGACTACCTCTTCAAATTTACCTTCAAAGCAGAATGATCCTAGACTATACAAGACATCCTGACTATATACCTGACTACCTCTTCAAATTTACCTTCAAAGCAGAATGATCCTAGACTATACAAGACATCCTGACTATATACCTGACTACCTCTTCAAATTTACCTTCAAAGCAGAATGATCCTAGACTATACAAGACATCCTGACTATATACCTGACTACCTCTTCAAATTTACCTTCAAAGCAGAATGATCCTAGACTATACAAGACATCCTGACTATATACCTGACTACCTCTTAAATTTACCTGCTATGAGGGTATCAGATCCTTAATTCACAATAATGCATCATTTTAACTTACATCGTCTCCAGTTTGCAATGTCAAATTGCTGAAAGCTTCTCCGCAAAAAGTATTAATGTTTCACATTTATCCAAAGTAAGAAATATATATTCCATAGATATATAGACCCAAACTAGTTATAAAACTGAAAAATTACACTTAATAATCACTTCCAGTCTGTTTAAAATAGATTAGCAAGGCAAAAATCAAGTCAGCGCTTATTGATTTTCTCGGAAATTTTTATTCCATCTTCACACTTTTCTTAATTCCTTATAGAGATTTAAGGTATATATATCATCTCCAACTCAATAATTAACTTGGACATACCTGTACATGTAAACAGTATCTAATTCAATTCCCAATCAACTTAATAAATGTCAATCCATCAACATCTTTGTTACATGGTGTTAATGAAATTACTTTTTTTCAATTATGGGTGAGAATGTTTCATGCAAATACAGTTTACGTATAAAATATTCACATTCTCGTACTCCGTTGGGCTAATTTTAAGTCACGCTACAATTTTATTCTCTTCTAAGCTCTATAGTCAGGTATCTCGGTAATTAAAGGTAACAAATGAAGTTGGACATTTTAGGCGGGGGTCACCAGAGTTTAGATTTTATCATGGATGGTTTACAGATAAATGTCCACTATATTCCGCCTGGCTGGACAAACTTAATTATCAACCATTGTCCGATTGGTCGGAAGGTGATAAAGATTACAAGTGATTCATAACACATTAATTAGATTTTTAGTCCATTCAAAAAACATTAAATTAAAGTATATTAAAATTCTGACTTTTAAACAGTATCATACTATGACCATTGTCAATATTTAAGTTAGATTACAAGAGGTTTGTTTGGCTTGTTATTTAAACCAGTAAACATGGAGAACAAAACTTTCGATGCCGTTATCAATCAACACAATTGAAAAACCAATAAAGAGAGCAAATACAATAGTTTATAGTCTTTTATGACTTATTAGCATATGGGGTCTGCTTATTGTTGAAGGCAGTACTATATCCTATAGTTGATTACATACCCGTCATTTGATTTATTGTGGATAAGTTGTCTCATTGGCTATCATCCAAGACATCTCTTTACATTTAAAATACATGTTGCATGAAGGAAATACTTTCCCAAAAGTTCCAAACATCAGGCCAAACAAAATAGTATGTGTGTTTTCTGCCACATGCTGAATGAAATCAAGGTTGGTAGGTAGGGGTATTTTTATTTTTTTGTTTTTGTTTACCTGGAGTCTATGGGAGCAACATTGTGACTTTAACAGTGCTTAATCAAAAATGGCCAAAAAAACTTTAGGGTAGGGGTACAGCAAACGCACATACTTTTTTGTTTGGCCTCAGTGCAAAATTTACTTCAGTTTACTGCATATATGATGAATCTTATTATTTTTTTAACTTTTTTTCAAAAAAATTTGTAGAGATTTAAAAGCTATTAAATAAAAATGCCTTTCTTCAATTTTTACTTTAAAAAAATATTTTAAAATAGCTGATTGCAATATTGTATAAATATGAATATTCCGTATTATATTATTGAGAGTATAATCAAATGCCAATGAGACTTCAGCACAAAAATACGGTTTCCAAAAAGTTAGAAATCATTTATATGACAATTAAACAAATTGGCAGCTGCTTAATAGTCCAACAGGACAAAGAGAATACTTTAACATGTTAGTGAAATAAGTAATAAATTAATTTTATTATGCTTTAACATACCACCATCTGCAGTATTCATCTAAAAGTAAAGTATACTTTTTCTTAGGCCATTATTTTACTACAATTTGTAAAGGTAAAATATTTCACCAGGTACAATACAAAATAAAATGTCCTTCTTACATATTTTTTGAAGGTATGAAAACTTCAAATTGACTGCCCTGACACGTAATTAACTTACAAGTTCTAACAGACATAATGTTAAATTCTAAACTTAGAATTTTCACACTTCAAATGTTCTGAATATGTGTTAAGGACTGAGAGGACAGCACCTAAAACCAACAATTGATAAAAAAAAATATCTACAAGTTATCCTCTAAGTTAGAGTCCAACACTTAAGTCATTTCTAATCCTCCAATTTCAAGTTAGAGTCCAACAATGTAAAGCCTTCAAACTAGAAAATAGATCAAAATGGACCCAATGTATAGACAAACTTTAACTAAACAAATGCAGATGGCATCCCATATAATCCTCCTAAAATAACGACAAACAGATCATGGTAATTATTAAGCAACAAAAATGTCCCTCCCACTATGTCATGAGCACAAACATTACTAAGATACAAAAAAAAAATTAGATTCAAAATTTTGAGAAATTAATTACATGTACCATGATTTTAAAAATTAACTGATGCATCTAATTGATTTCTAATAAATTTATTAAAGCAATAACTAGAAAAATATAGATAAAATTTAACTCTTGGAAGTCAGTCAATCAACTTGTGAAGTTATATTTTGATTGGGCTGAATTTCCAAACTCAAAATTCACTGGATATTTTTTTTTAGTATGAACTAATTTTTAATGCCTAATTAATGGACCTTAATTTTAGGAATACTTGTTGTCAAAATTAGCTAGTTGAAGTCAGTATTATGGCTGAACCACAAATTTAAATGTTACAACGAAGTACAAAATTTCTTACGGCTATTAGTATGCAGACTTTGGCAAAACAAAGAAATCCAATATCCACATAAATGCAAGTTTATGTCAATCCACAAAAATTGGTACCAACGAAAATAAATGAATCCACAGTAATATATATATCACTTTCAGGACACAATCAAAGCATTAAAATATTAAATATAAGTGCATGTACTGCATATCGAAGTACATAATAGAAATTAGACAATTTTAAACATATCATACCTCCTCATCCATTTGAATATTGTAAAAGTACCAGTTTGTAAATTTAGTTTATTATCCCGATTTGGCTGTAACACATGTTAGTCCTAAGTAATGCCATAGTACATACATGTTATCCATTCTATCTACAGTACTATAATAGTCCACCTTAAACTTAGTATCTAGTGTATTGGACTTATCTATATCTTGGACAATATTATCAGGTACACGAACCCAGCTTAGTCATAATATCACACCAATCAAAAAGATGCTTCATTAAGAAAAATATCACTACAATCCCCCCCAGAGAAAAAAGATGACAGACAAACATAAGATCTTACACTTGTTATCAAATTTTACTAAGATACATATAAATTAATAATATAACTTGCCTTTGGTCATTTGTTTTATCATAAATAGTAATATAACAATGTCAAAAATTATTTAAACATACTACCTGTCAAAAAAGCCATAGGTTTTGTCCTTAACATGCAGTCATTCCACATTTATTTTGAAATTTCAATTTTGTTAAATTGTAAATAATAAAATTACAATGTCAAAAGTTATCAAAATATACTACCTGATAATAAAGCCCTAGGTTTTTGTCTTTAAGATGCAGTTATTCCATTTATTTTGAAATTTCGAATGTATATCCTTTGAAATTAATTTTACACTAATTAACACCTAATACTACTAATATCGTAAAACAAATAGCGACTTGTCAAGACAAACAAAACATTAAAGTAATTGCACAGGTAAACATCAAGTCAAAGCTTGTGTCTTTAACACTTTCCGTCCTTTTGTTGTTTTTAAATGGTAATTTATCTAATATCGTAGTATGTATATACGCGTCAAATGAAGCATGTAAACTCAAAATTTAACAACCGACTCGCTCAACTGAAACTGGGCAAATCGGCAGACCATTGTAAAAATTTACCCATACATCATGATGCTATCTAACTAACAATTCACAGTAGACTGTGATATTCAAATGAGATTATAGGAGTTAAGTGTTTTATACTTATAAGTATATACTTAGACCGTTTATGACGACGAACCACCCTCAACTTTGAAGTTCGAGATTTCGTAACTTCTACTATTACCATTGATCGACTTTCATATCCTTTTTTACTAGAATGAAAAGTTGTAATTATGCCAAATAAAAATGAAATTTTAAACCATTTAAATATTTAACCTATAAAATATTGAAAATTTGATGCAAGGTATGTAATCATCTTCTTGCCTTACAATACTGAATGATTTCATTTTGATTGCTTTGATCATTTCTATAATGACAAGGTTTTCCAATACTTAAGCTTGTACTTTTCAGGTGAATGACATCAAAATATTACTTGGGTATAGAACAAGATCCTTAGTATATATGAGATAATCACAGGGGTGTTACTTTTTAAATGGATTAACGTGAAGAAGGTGCAATAATTACAAAATAAGAAAATTTTGAAATTTTGTAAAGGACTACTCATAGGGTCAAAAATGTCAAATTCAGGAAAACTGGTGAATGAGTTAAAACTTTCATGCATGTAATTCCCCCCTCCCCCCTCAAAAAAAAAGTATTCTGAGCAAATTCAAATATAAACTTATAGAATATAATCCTTGGTTGTTAAAAAAAAACTTTAAAAAAAAATGAAATTTAACAACAATCTTATTCAATATTTTTTGTTACTTTCTGAACTAAAAATATTTAAAGAATGTCAAATACATCTTTTTATTCTTCATGAATTAGGTTGAACAGGACTGTTTGCTATACAAATCTATGACTAGTGAAGCAACTTTGCTCAAAGCCAAGGTAATTAGTATTGAAAAGTCATCGTGACCACTTTGTTTCTCAAACAGTACTTATAAATACATGTATATGACTATAACAACTTGGAATGTTTGCTATCTAGCTTATTAAATATGCTAGTTTGTCGATAACATCAACATATCTTACCTATAATACATACTAGGTAAAATTTGTCGTACGTAACAATGTTTAAATAGCATAATATTATGTTAACATGGGTCTAGGTGTATTAAGAATTCAGTCCAATCAATATAGACCCCTGGGAAAACATTTCTTTGTTGTGGTACATGGCTTAGAGGCTGTAAGCAACCTAGATATTTACTTAAAAGTTCAGAGACTACCCTTTTTACATGTATCTAATTGTACAAATATGAATTTAATCAACTATACCTGTTGTTTCACCCTTCAAATCAAAGAAAAACTATTTAATTTTTAAACTGCAATTTTATTTTTTATGGTTAATGGCAAAATTTTTAAATTGCCATAAAATAAATATTTTCTTTGATGGTTTATATTCATAAATTGTTGGTTAATGAAACTGAGTGTATGAAATGTTGCAATAAAAATTGAAGAATCGTGTGTCAACTGGGAAATATTCTGATGAAAAAGAACACTTTTGCAATCAAATATTTATTATTTCTAAATGCAAAACAGGGATAAACATACATTTACACAAGAATTTAATATTGAATGTAAAGCATAATTCTGATCTATTTGCAGAAATTTACATTTATAAACTTTGAAATGATTACCGGTATATTTCATTCCTGTAAAATTTTAATGAAAAAAATTCTTGAAATGTCATTATTTCTGTGTCTATGTAAGCATAATTAATTAATTGTAGGTGCTTAAAGCAACTTTCAGCACTTTTGGCTTTCAAATGTTATTGGTGGTGGTCACAAGCCTAAAGGCCATGACATTTAGTAGGAATTCTGTCAATAAGATCTGAATCAAATGCACCCGTGCCACATGCAAGAAATGTGACAGTGGGATTAGCCAGAGCAGGCTTTTTAAATGAAACATACTCTTGTTTTAGAGTTTTGTTATTTTAAAAACTTAGATATTTACAATACCAAAGATTTCTTTTTAATGGGCATCAATTTACTGTAATAGCCTGTCATTTGGCATCTATCAATTTCAATCAACATATTAAGCCCTAATTTTCTTTACCTATATTTGCAAAGCTATAGTATTCTCAGTCTTATTTTAAACCAATGCCCATCAAAAAGGCATAAGACCTATCCACATGCTGTTTAAGGCACCTGCTTTACCTATCTATATTTACAATTTTAATCTTTATTTTCAAAATACAGCTGCAAGATAATATAACAAAGTTAGGAACACCTCTATACACCTGTATGTCAGATATTGGATATATCTGTTTTCAAAATTTGGTCCCAAAAGGAGTCATATAAACATAACAAATATGTTCCTTCATAACACATAACATTCAATTCATATAATTTTAAAAAAAACAAAAAAAAACACGCTTATGATGACATGTTGACAAGCACATCCTATTTATATTTTTTAATTCAAAGAATTTACTTACTCCCTCAAATTCATTGTAATCAACATTTTGGGGATTCTGGGAATCAAAAATTTAATTTTCTACCAATTTTTAATATACTTCCTACTTAGTTAATTTGGCATCTATTAATTTTTTTAACTTATGAAGCCCTAATTTTAAGGTCTGTATTTTTCTATAATCCATGATTAAATATCAAATCTTCTGAAACTCTAAATACATGTACATCGTACTGTCATAAATTTGAATCTTTTCAAAATGCACTGTGATATATCAATCACTTTCAGTTTGCAAGAACAAAGTCTGTTCACCTTCTTCTTTTTTAATACTAAACAAGCTCTTCAAATAACAGGCATATATGCTGAAATATCATAAATGGTTTCTAAATAGAATAACATAAGCTTACCTCAACATTTTTTACATCAGAATCCATTCAGAAAAATAAAACAAATCAAAACATCAAAACATTTAAAAGACTGGTTTTTTCATTTAGTTTCTTCTTATAAATTTTAATTTCCTTTTCATAAAATTTATTGGAATTATCTTATTGTGTCCTATATAAAATCATAAATAAAGAATCTACTTGATAATATGTATATCTTGACAAAATATTTCAGTTAATAAAACTTTCATTGTCATGATTGTGGTGGGGCTGAATAAATATTGCTTCCAGAAGATTTATAGACTTGTCAAGGTAACTTAAAAAATCTTCATATTAAAACTGTTCCGATTTACATATATTCAAGGGTTGATGATTAAAACATTTTTTTTTTTTTACCAATTATCAAAAAGGTATCTCATGGCCTTCTATGGATATCCCATCCCACATGTGATGTGAGTATATTTAGTGTAAAGGACACAGGCCCTTGTTTCTTTGAATAAAAATTCCTTTTTAATTGCCCAACACCAAATCGCCCACTTTTTCACCAACTAAAATATTGCACCACTCACAAAAAGGGTAAAATCCAATTGAAACTCTGACAAATTGGCATAGCTAAATTCATCTTGTGTTTTTCTTTCTTTTTCTTTGTAAGTGGGGCAAGTTAGCAGACCTTTATTCAGCGGGATTTCAACCCTATGCATCAATGGGGCGAGTTGTCAGACCTATTTCAATTAGATTTAACACATTTTTGTAAGTGGGGCAAGTTGGTGAAAAGTGGGGCTATTTGCCAGTAAGGGCGGGATCCTCATGGGGGTGTCCAAGTAATCACAATTTTTTTGCAAATATAATCACATTATTGTCAATTATTTTTTTAAACAAGATAATCATATTATAAAAAATACAGTCTTAGATTATCTAACATGTCAAACAATCAAATAATCATGAAATATTTGGTCTGGTAATCAAATAATCACTATAAAAGCGATCAAGTAAGCACATAATAAAAAAAAACAATGTGGGGTCTCGTCAGCGGGGCGAGGTGTCTTGCTTCCGAGTAATTCACCCTGAAATTTTTAGACAAAATCTAGTCCAAATAATTATGACGTCTGGCAAGGCTATTTTAATTTTTTTTCTGGGACGCCTTCCTAAGTTGACGTAAAAAAATAAAAATAGCCTTGCCAGACGTCATAATTATTTGGACTAGACAAAATCCACCAACTTAGGTTTGCAATTTCGAAAAATGATTAAAAATCCCTATAAATTGACAGGCTACTAGTAAAATGATTTGTGATCTACCTAAAAATCGGTATGAGAATCGGTATTTTAGAATACATATAATAATATTTGTGAAAAAGTTCTTACCATGTCTTTTAATGTTGCTTCATCTTTCCCTCTGAACGCGTCAGACTTCTTCAGTTCCATTCCAAATTCCAAAAGTGAAAGTAATGTGCTACCTAAACACCGGTGTGATGATCCCGGCTGCTTTCGGTGTGTTCGATACGTCACACAGACAAGAAGACACTAAAATACAGGAGAATGCCTCCGGTAGTGTTTTACAACAGGTTTCCAATAAAAACGTTCATTGAATATAATTGTCGGCTACTTGAAGTACACGATATTGTACACCTTTTTTTATATATTCCTCGGATTAATCAATATGACAATTGTTTAATTATAAAAAGTCAATCAAAAGGCTGTACGAAAGAGATGTTTCGTCTACGGAACCACATGGTCACACATAACAATTACGTGTTTTATCATAAACAAATCTATTGATCGATCATATATTTATCAATCAATGGAATTCTTTAGCTCTATGGTATCATACACTCTGAGACTTGTTAAACATAGACTCTATTATGAATATTTAATTCAGTGTCAATATATTTTTAATTGATCCAATTAATGAAGCAGATCGTTTCTTTATGGTATTAATGCAAATATCCTTGTGGTATAATAAGCTTATATCATTATTACCAATGCAGTGCTGACCATTTAGTGTACGAGTAGCTGGTTATATATGAACATTGTTATTTATTATAATGTCTTTGTTATTTTGCATAGTTTCTTCTGCTACTTATTTTTAATATGTCTTCTTATAATCTGAGTTTTACTGTGCGTATCGTTGTGTCTTTGTTTATTCCCTATTGACTAGAAGTATAGGGGAGGATTGTGAACTCGCATACAAATTAACCCCGCCGAATTTTTAGCGCCTGAGCCAAGCCGGCCAGGAGCCCGGGTTTGGCCTTTGGTAGTCTTGCAAGGTTTATAATTATCATTTTGGTTCATTTATAAGTTTCACCGAATCAGAGTTTAGTGTGATGTCCATTTTCGTTGAACCAGTACACATTTTTCAGGGGCCAACTGGAGCCAACCTCTAGTTGCGGAATTTTCTCTCTGTGTTGGAGAGCCGGTGACATTGGGTTGTTTTCTGCTGTTTGATCGGATTGTTGTCTCTTTGACACATTCCCCATCACCAGTCTCAATCTTATTCATTGGGGTCAGCCAATCAAAGACACTTATCACTGAAAAAAAATCTTATACTTTTATATAATATATATGACCAAAATCTGGGACACTTGAAGTACCTGTGATTCAGCAGCTACCAAAAACAGATATACTACACTTCACATGTCTCTGTTGCTACACACAAACAATTCGTATACCCTGACATTAGTAATTCAAGTGTACCATCTGCTTTTTCGTCAAAAGATTCATATGATTTTTTTGGTCCCCAATGAATCGTCATTTCTGTGTCCTTTTATTTATGATATTGGGTCTCAGGTCTCATGTCCTCTTACATGCATGACTCTGTCACTATGAACACATTTTTACTTCAGTTTTAAAATACAGCATTTTTTTTATTTTTTTTTATCATAACAACATGAGGAGTTGTTTTACTTTTGTTATACTATCATGATGGCTTCAGGTGATAGTTGTCCTATACTATACTATAATGAGATGAGTAACTTTCATGAAGATGCTGTATAACTCCTTTTAATTAATTTCACTGTAAGCCGAAAAATTAAATTCCAGGAATCCGGTGACATAGGATTTTTGTAACATAAGGGAGCTACCATTTGATTATTTTTTTTTAAATAAATTGTCATCATGCCTTTTTATTTTGAAAAGTGTCTCATCCTGCCTTTTTTCAACTCGGCAAAACTCCTGTCCTGCCTCTTTTTTCAAATTTAATCACCCCCCCCCCCCCCCCCATAAAAATCAAATGGTAGCTCCCTAAAACAAAACGATATTCTGAATCCTGATCCTATGTCTTTTAAAACACGTTTCTCTCTCCTTGTTGCATAGCTAAAGTTAGTTATTCTCCCTTAAGGGGGTACCGTACACCTAAGAAAAGATAACTCTTACTAAAATTCTGAGTTAACTAACGTCAATTAAGTGTTTTAAAATACGCCTCATATTATTAAAAGTTTATAATATTTTACAAATTTAACAAACTAATATAGCAGTACAAATGGTTAGTTTTTAAAAAAAATTAAACGACACATTTTTTTTTTTTTTTAATTTCGTCTTCAAATACTGGACCCAAAAAAGTCACTTTTGCGGGCTGAATTTAAGACCCCCCTTTTTTAATTCGGACAAAAATTTAAATCCAGAACAAAAAAAATACAAGCAAAAGGAACTGGTGAACTAATATTTGCCTTAGTTTTCACTATTAACTATGCTTTTGTCAATTTAGGATCATTTTTTTTTTTTTTTTAACATATATACCCCTATACCCATATTTCTGAAACCTCAAAATTATGCTAATATTAGCATGTAAAATATGTCATATTCGAGTTGCCAAAACTTTTTAACGTATGGTTCAAATCCTTCGAAATTTTTACAAAATGTTTAGCTTAACCTAGTTTATCAATGGGATAAAAACAAGAAAAATTAAACGACAGGTTTTTTTTGGTGTTTAGTGTTGGGTACCCCCTTAAGAGGTCAGATGTTACACAAGTACCACAAGAATATGGACATTTCGGTTCATTTTTTTGAAATGGAGAAAAAAAACTCAAATTGTTAATGTATCGATGGAAAAGGAAGAGAATAATCCAAATGAGGATGTTTAATCACACAGTATTCAAATGAAACTGGGCCATGATTTTACCATTTAGACAGTCTAAATACTTGTTGGGCCATTTTGAAGTCAATTTATGAACCACAGGATTTACTATCCAATATACCCTTAGTGTGAACTACAAAATCGGGAAGAGGTTCGCGACGAAGTTCACAAAAGAAAGTATTAAACCCGAAGATCATCAAAAAAAATCAATGGATATATATATTAGTCAGAAGGAAATGACGCTTGTCCGTACAATTCTTTGTCAAAATCGGCTTGGCCGATGGATTTCGATCAACCACAACCAAAGAGCAAGCCAACCCAGCCACGACCACACGACCACCGATACACCTATATATATTGCTTTCACGGCACACAGAGGTTCCGAGCATAGGGGAATCGAGGGGACCAGGAGGGGAGGCCTGGGGGACCGTCCCTCGTGGAAAACATTTGGTTGCTGATATAGGAAAACACATGATTGGAGCCCCCTCCCTCCCTCCCCGCCCCCGCCCCCTTTATGAACATTTCTGGATCCGCCACTGGAAAAAGAATATTAAGCTTCTTAATGATCAAAATTGGTGTTTGTCAAACTGCTATATATATAGCCAGTGTAATTTTTCTGACAAAACGGTTGGTTCAAAGATTTTGAATTTTTTTTATATTTTTGTTAAAGGGTCAAAGTAAATAATTTGAAAAAAAATTATGAAAATTAAACGAGCCAAATTAATTTTAGTGAAAGTTTTGGGTACCACCTTAAAGACTCACTGATGACAAAATGTAAACAATTCGAAAGACAAAGCCAACGACACATTGAACAATATGGAGAATGGTGTAAATATATTTTCATGAGTCGTGACTCGCATCCCATTTTCTATCAACTTTACCTTGAACGCGTCACAACTTCAAAACAATTTAAATATTGTACTACAAGAGGGCTAATATTGGTATTCTTTAATTGTTTTAAGCTATTTTTACTGCACACCTGGCTAATATATAGTATTCTATATTCTTCTATATTCTTCAATTCTGCTGGAGTGGACAGGAGCCTTACTATCAGTGATTTCGGCTTCCCTATCCCTGCTTCCGATTCCCGCTCCCGGCTCGCCGTCTTTACTAGACGCGGCAAATCAGTCAAAGGAACTTTTCTGATATCTCACTATTATTAAATTCCCTCTGACACCCCCCCCCCTTCTTTTCATTGCCCCACTTACCTCCTCCCGGCACCCGCTTCATTCTCCCTGACCCAAGCTTCTTGTCCCCTCATTCCAATGTTCCCGTACTCACTGAATAAACAAACCTTCTTTTCAGGCTGTAAAATCTTATAATATAGATCAAAGAAATAACGTGCATTAGCCTCGAGGAGGACGATATATATATAAGATCATATCATAATCCTTGTTCAGTATTAGTTTACTAGATATAGGAAGATGTGATATGAGTGCCAATGACACAACTCGCCATCAAGTCACAATTTATGAAAGTAAACCATTATATAGCATGTATAGGTCAAGGTACGGCCTTCAACACAGAGCCTTGCCTCTCACCGAACAACAATCTATAAAGGCCCTAACAATTACTAATAAATAAATTTGGTGTATTTACTGTTTTCTGATTGGTTAAAATTATTAGTTTTATTTTCAATGTTGTCAATTTTGATGGCGACACGCCCACTCTGACGGTGTGTATTCATACGCCAACATGTGTGTAAGTTGTTATTGTTAATATAAATAATATAAAAAGTTCTTATTTTTGATAGAAATTTTTTTATAATGAATGGCAATAATTTATTTTGATTTTATTGAACCATAAAACTAATTTTTGACTCTTCACATTTTACATAATCCGCGAATTCAATGTGAAGAGTCAAAAATTAGTTTAATGGTTCAATAAATTCAAAATAGATAATAGCCATTCATTAATTGTAAAACCAGTCAAACGGGGAAACCAACGGTCTAATCTATATAAAAACGAGAAACACGTATGAACTACATAAACAGATGAACCATGTGAACAGACGACAACCACTACATGTACAGTCAGATTCCTGACTCAGGACAGGTGCAAAGTGAAACGTTTGCAGCGGGAATCCCCGGATTAAACGTTTTAATTGTACCCGAACCTTCTCCCTTATCTAAAACAATAGTATAACATCACAACATAGAAAGACACACTATAAAATATCAATACTGACAATAGTCAAAATCGTCTATTATCAAAACTGTCATGACCCCCCCCCCCCCCCCCCCCCCCCCCTTTTCTGTCATTGGTAAAAGATCCGTTAAAAGACAATACATAAGGTTAGGCGGACAAGCTACTTGGTTGAGGAGATAGTTCGTTAGAAGGGAAAGATAAATAGCCATATCTGTCATATCTCTTGCACGTAAAAGAAACCCTTGTAGATTTAGAAAAAGAACAGGCTAATGACGCTACAAGGCAGTACTCGCAGCCGCAAAGTGGAAAGGGATTAATATAAGTTGCTTGTTTCCCAATCTACTATAAAGTCTATAAAGAATCTATAAATAAATATGTTTAAACTATGCTACTATGTTGAGGACAGAGTATTCTCCCCTGTAAAGGCGTAGTTTTTATTTTTTGTCAATAATTGTTTTTTCTTTATACGAATTCTATATTATGTCTTAGATTGATTTGATATAACATTTTTAATACAAAATATTATTAATTTTACCTATGTCAAAGTTTTAATTGATTGTTTGCTCTTATTGTTAACAGAATTGAACATTTTATTTGAAATTGATTTATTAAATAAGTACATTGCCAAAACTTCTTCTGTTCATACATGTATTAAGTTTTGGGAAACTTTTCTTGCTATTTGCAAGAATAAGCAATTTATAATAAAGAACACATAGAAATATAATGATAAAAGTAAATTGTTAGATCTATGGTATCTGTATCAGACACGAGGATGGCATGATTATAACCTAGACCCACCTATATACATACATATGTAGGACTCTAAAGTGCGATGGGGACGCTAAAGTACGATGGTCACGCTAAAGTGCGATGGTCTACGCTAAAGTACGATGGTTCTATACGCTAAAGTGCGATGGTCCGCGAAATTATAGACGTAATAAACGTACTTAACTATGGATTATGACGTGAACAGTCGTTTATAAAAAAGAAAATGAACATGCATGCCGAAAAATAAATGTAGAATATTTGATTAAAAACTTTAAACAAAACGTCCATGCCTTACTTAATTCAAATCAAACCGTGCTTTGTCGGTCCCTGTTAAAATATTGTCGATTTTATTAAAAATTAAAGTCGGTAAAATAAAGGTACATGTTTTCATGCGTAAATCATAAATTGTCCGCTAAAACATTATTTTGTACATTGTAGGAAAATACAACCTGTATTTGTACTCGCTGCGAAAAAGGAGAAAGCTCGGAGAACATTGCATTTTCATCTCATTTAAATTACGATTTAAACAAATAAATGTTACACAATGAACGAAATTTGTATTTGTAAGTTACGATGACGACTTTAAGGGAGATGTTCACATAAGGGATAGACTACATGTGAACTGCAAGCTGCGCTAATTATCAAAATATTTGATACGCCCCAATTTAAAAAAAAATCAAACATAGGATATATAGATTTTTGTCACCCCTAAATTACTATTTTAATAATTATCACGTGGTCAGTCTATTAAATTCAGAAACAATCACTTAAGCATACCGGATCATTATCATTGAAAGCCTACATGTAAGTATGTTATAAATAAAGCCTTAGCATACTAGCTTTTGCAAAAAGACAATTTATTAACATCCGCGTGATATTTAACGTTTTAAGCGCTTTAAACATTATGCTTTGATCCATGATGCATCGCACTTTAAATAGCGTGAGACTCTATCGTACTTTAGCAAACAAACAACCATCGCACTTTAGCGTGATACACCATCGTACTTTAGCGTGATACACCATCGTACTTTAGCGTATACCATCGCACTTTAGCGTGACCATCGCACTTTAGAGTACCATCGCACTTTAGAGTCCTACATATGTATGATATTAATTAAGAAATAATTGATACAAGCTTTATTTTATTGTAGTTTTAACATGGCTAGGCATTATATTCGTGATTATTTTTGCCCGAGCGATAGTGAGGGCTAAAATAACACGAATACAATGGATACCCATGTTAAAACTACAATAAAGTATAACTTGCATCAATTATTTCGATTCTGATTAGGACAATTAACGTAATTTCTATGTCCGATGTGTATTGTGTAGGCTCTTCCATGAACCTCCCCTTTTTGTTTGTTAAGAAGCAAACGGCTGGCACTGTGATTATTCAGAGGGAGGAGTTTTTTAACAGCCAACACGAAACGGTTGTCGTCTCTAGGTTAACTATGTCAATTTTATGATACAACACATTACAGTCATAATAAATGAATTAGTAACAACATGTGCATCATTTAAGAGTTTGAAAGTGTTTCAAGTTATTGAAACATATTAAATGCATGCCAATTTGATAAAATTCATTTTTCTGCAGTAGTCAATATAAGCATACATGTACACACAAAAAATATTGGATTTAGAGCATGGGTTTATTCATAAAGCGAAAGAAACACGTCATATTAGAATACTGTATATTTTTGTATTTATTTTATTATTGACAATCAAAATTATTCCTGGGATATCATATTTAAGTATTTTTCAATTTGGTATTTTGAAAACTTTGGAATGCCATTCATCATCGTCCTTTGGTGCCTCATGCAGTCGGGTCATCTTACAATATGAATCAACCCCTTCTGCATCAGGCACGAGGATGACATACTAGGTTTGTTCATCTGCTCATAATACCATAATTAAATTATCTATTTTACAGTCAGGTATACAATGCGAGTCTGTCTCCCACCTTGCCACGCAGAACCGTCCCTTCGTGGCTTTTACACTTTTACGGTTAAGCTAAATATCCAATACAGTTTCCAATTTATTTCAGGAAGTTTTTTATGTTTGGGTGTACCTGATCAGGAGGGAATATATATATATGTATTTATATATCATGGTGTTCAAACTGTATGTATACTAGACTATAGTTGATTCTTTTTGTCATTGTCTTATTTATGTCTTATTGTATACTATGATCCTTGTGAATGGTCCATTTAATGGAACAATTTCTTCTATAAAACGTTTTCAATTGTCATTGTTTGCCTTTTTGCCGTTAAATCCTAGTTTCGAAACTGGAACGAACAATTTTATCAGAAAAGTTAATTCTAAAATAAGTTTTATGTAAAGACAAGAAAACTTATAAACGCTGAAATGCGTAAAACATTAAGTGTGGCCCTTATACAGTGCCATTTTGATTATTCCTGTTCCCATTGGTATGGTGGTTTTTCTGAAACTTTGAAACTTGACACGGCAAATCGGTCAAAGAAACTTTTCCAATATTCCTATTATTTACTTCCCTCTTATCCCTTTCTTACCCTGGTCCCCGCTTACCTGATCCTGACTCCTGCTCCTCGACCCCTCAGCCCCAGGTCCCCCTACTCCCTGTATAATCACTCTCTTCTGTAAATGATCCAAACTTTTTAAAATAATAATGTGCATTAACCACTAAGAGGACTATATAATAATCTTTGTTGTGTATATTGTTTATGCTTGTGTTATAAAGTGTTTAAATATTCATACTCATGTGTCACATAATTTGCTTGAGTGTCCTTTAAGCCATTGGTGACTCCAATACTTTTTTTCTAGACTCAATTCACGAGGTCATGCTTTTCTCTGACTGTTTACTACATCCAGAGATATGTCTCTGCTACATCTTACACAAAATCCATTGGATGTTGGATGTGTACTGATTGTTAATTTAGTCTTAAATGCTTGACTTTTTTATGCCCCACCTACGATAGTAGTTGCAGTCCAATCAACTTGAAACTCAGTACACATGTTGCTTATGATATGTTTTTGTCCAATTTTAATGCCAAATTAGATTTTTGATCTTAATTTCACGGTCCACTGAACATAGAAAATGATAGTGCGAGTGGGGCATCCGTGTACTATGGACATTTTCTACTCCCGGATCTGTACTTAATGTCTTTTTGTGGTATTTTGGAATTTAAAAGTACCCGGCCACGTCAACTTTGTCCCATTTATGGGTATTATGTTTTCTGGTCTGAGACGGTCCGTCCGTCAGTTCGTTCGTTTAAAGTTTTTGGTCGAGGTAGTTTTTTATGAAGTTGAAGTCCAGTCAACTTGAAACTTAGTACACATGTTTCCTATGATATGATCTTTCTAATGTTACTGCCAAATTAGAGATTTCCCCCCATTTTCACGGTCCACTAAATATAGAAAATGATAGTGCGGATGCGGGGGATCCATGTACTGGGGACACATTCTTGTTGTTAGATGTATTTATATGTGTATCCATTTGTTGAGTTTCAACTTATTTTAATAGTTTGTTCGTATGTTTTACTGTAACACCACTGTCCTAGGCAGGGGATCAAGTGTTGATCGCCCGCCACATGCTTAACGTGCAGGCCTGTCCCAAGTCAGGAGCATGTAACTTTGAGGTTGTCTGTATGTTGATTATTTGTGTATAGTTTTGTATAGTTTGTTCCTGTGTTGTGCTGTTACACCACTGTGACTGTATGTACGTATGTGCCTGTCCCAAGTCTGGAGCCTGTAATTGAGTGGTTAACATTGGTTGCTGTGCTACACATTTGTTCAGTTTTCGTTCTTTATTTTATACATAAATTAGGCCGTTAGTTTTCTCGTTTGAATTGGCACAGTTTACATTTGTAATTTCAGTTTGGGAGTGGGATTATATCTGGTTATATGCGGCAAAGGTTTGACTGCCAGTCGAAAAAAGACCAAAAATAGATCATTTTTATATTCCCAAGTCGCCAGTGAGTGATGATTTAGAATAGTCGGTGTATAAGAAAAGATGATTTTTTTGTGCTTTAATAAAGATAAAATAATAATACAAGTAAGTGAAATTCAATGGATAATTAAAACGAACAGTTTTTTTTTATCTGAAGCTTTCAAATTCCGATTAAAGCCAGACAATAGTAACCCGGTTAGTTTGAAGAACAACTATACTGTCATTATTGAATAGCTATTGGCGTTTTAACTAAAGAATTATTGTTTTACTTTAAAATTTCAATAAAAAATTAATTTAAATACTTTTCATTCTTTTAAACAAATTGTACAACTGACTGTAATATTAGATAAGAATTAATAACAACTTGTATAACACACATATTTTTTTGTTTGTAATTTTTGTTTTCAATGCTCCAAACAAGGCTGATCCAACCGATCCATGGTGGTAAAAATAGCTGCAAACTTGTTCATCCGACATTGATTTTCGTCCTTAACATATGTGTTAACTTAAACTAAATGAAAGCCAATCATTTGATTAATTAAAATGCAAACTGAAATATGACAGTGGTCAACACTAGACAGACATTTGAGTATAAATTACATAGATCATATCACGTTTACTACATTCATTTGGGATTGTGCTCTTTCCTCTCTCCACAAATTTGTACAAATACACGGCCCTATCATCATACCGATTTCAATGGACCACTATTTAGTTTAAAGTTATTTTAATATGAACCAATTAACTGTTTTATATATATATTCATTTAAGAAAAGAAACAAACACATTCAAAACCATGCATCATGAAACCCAGTGGCGGATCCAGAACTTTTCCTAAAAGGGGGGGGGGGGGGGGCGCTGACTGACCTAAGGGGAGCCCGCTCCAGTCATGCTTCAATGATTCCCTATATAATCAACCAAATTTTTTCCACGAAAGGGGGGCCAGCCCCCCCCCCCCCCAAAGGATCCGCCTATGAAACCCAATATTAAAATAATCCATGCGAATCGAGTGGGCAGATAAAAATGCAGAATTCATGCTGACTGTAGTGTTTAAAAACTATAATTCAACAGTGCCTTTTTGATGCATACTAAAAATACACATCACTTTTTTTTCAATATTTCAAAATGTTGATGTCCAAGTCAATTACAGAACAAACATACGGTCGCGGAAAACAGGACCCATTAGAAAAAGTATACTTTGATAATATATGGATATACCCATATTGATCATATTTTTTTTACAATTCAAATCAGGACGGGATCAGTGAAAAAAACTTTATGAAATATGGCAATCATACCACATCTCAGTTTTCTTTATATATATATATATATAATAAATATAACATTATGGTTTATATATATGGCTATCCTCTAATGGACTGGTCATGGTGACATATGCCGGTCACGACATTGATGCCATGCAGTGGCGGATCCAAGGGGGAGGGGAAGTCCGGGGGTTGAAACACCCTTTTTTGGACGCATTTGAATGCATTTGAATGGGACATATGGTTGGACCCCCTTTTTATCCTGGGTTGGGACCCCCCTCCCCCGGCACCCTTTTCAAAATGGCTGGATCCGCCCCTTGATGCTGTGTGTATCATTTTGCATTTGTCGCACTTTATTTTAATTAACAGTGCTGTTACCTTCCTTTTCCGGCTCTGCGTTAAAGTCATTTGATAATAGGGCTTGTGCTAGCCTTACTAATTTTGAGATCAACTTGCATCGATAGAGAAGATGTGATCGCCCGTCTGACACTCCCCATTGGCTTTGGAGGCCTTCTGAATAATGCGGATGTATTAATTACAATTCAACATATTACATATTTGCGTGCATGATTGTAAAACCGTCAGAATGTCATGCGGTTAAATATTCAAAAATACGAATAAGGTTAGGTGGATAATAGAATCCGCCCTGAGACTACTATAACATGTGTTATAGTAGTCTCAGATCCGCATAAAGAGGCCGTTACGAACGAAAAATTGATGAACATGGAAAAAATATTACACTGCCAAGATCAGAGAGAACATGCCAGTTTTGTTCAATGAACTCGGTTGAAGACGAAGAACATTTTTTATTTAAATGTACCCTTTGTAATAAGGAAAGAATTTGAAACTTTTCTGGATGAACTTTCAGTTACAAAATACCCATATTTATCCCAAATATCCAATAGTAATCTGCTTATTCGGTTCATGTCAAACGATAGCCTTGATTTTAACTCTAAATTATGTGAATTGCTATCCTCATTTTACACATTGAGAAACTAAATATTTGCTTTACTGAAACTTATAAACTTTATTTATAGTCTTAACCAGCCCAGATAGCAATACTTTGTTGGGTCAACATTGGTGATTGGTTGGCACAGTTGGTAAATAGTTGGCGTTGGCAGCACAACAAGAAACCGACGTTGGCCCAACAAAACTCAGCCAACAGTTATTTTGACACTATTAGCCCCTTGTTGGCACAACGACTTTCCACCAACTGTCATTTTGGTGTTATTGGCCCAATGTTGGCCCAACATTTTCTTACCAACTGTTACTTTTAAAGTAGCTTGCCCAACGATATTCGACTTACGTTATCCATTGGTTCAGTGTAAGATCTTCTGACTGAAACTACTGAACCAATTTTATTCGAACTTTATTTGAATGATTCTATGTTATCGTAGAGAATATAGATTGTGTTTGAAGGGCATTGAGGACTTAGTAAAAAAATCAAATAATAAAGTCTTCCCAAATAGGACTATATTAAACCGTCTGTGCCAAGAGCTAGAAAATTCTTAGTATTTTGAATAATTCAAAAGTTTTTAAAACAGTATATTTATATAAAAAAAAAAAACAACATATCATTGATATTTCATGACAATATTGAAATATGAGCAAACATTGTGCCAACAATATGCCAACGTATTAAGTTCTTATCTCCCCGTATTATACCACAGATTTTTTTATTTTTTTTAGATATTATTTCAAAGTGCGAACCAAAAAATGTGCTCTTCATTCTCTTTATCTAATATTTTCAAATCTGTGTAGTCATTTAAATGTATTAATCTTAATGATTGAATAATTTTATGCACAAACAAAAAATACTTAAAACCAGCCCAAAAAAACAAATAAAATTTGAATATAGTTTCTTTAAGTTGTTAAATTAATCCACTGAACTCAGCTGCTTATTTGCCATGAGTGTAATATCACACTCTCCACATGACAGCCGAGATTGACCTGCCAATATAATATACATTATATACTAGAGATAAATATTTCTTAATACATAACATGAATTGCACGAAAAACATGTTTGACAGACTGAAGCCATCGTTGGCATACTGCTGTTCGACCAACATTGGTCCAACATAATTTTTAAACTAGACGACGTTGGTAGACTGTTGGCAAATAGTTGACATTGTTGGCAGATTGTTGGCAAATAGTTAACCTTGTTGGCATACTGATGTTGGTCCAACAAAGACCCAACATGTTGGGCCAACTGAGGGCCGATGAGCAAAATGACGTTGGCCCAACATAGTTTTCCAACATTGGCCCAACAATGTTGCCAACAGAATGCCAATATTGGCCCAACACATGTTTGCTATCTGGGAGTTCATAGTCACATTATACTTGAATTTGTTTTTTTTTCTTTTCTTTTCTTGGCAGTGAGAGTTATCCTTCGTTCCATATATACAATGCAGGCAACTGACTCTCCTCTTAAATAAAGTAAAAATACATTTGTGTCTGTTACTTACTTATAGTTACTTATAGTTGATTTCCAGTACAGGATCCCTCAAGGTTCCTCTTCACCAGACTCGTAATTTAATGTGTTTCTTATACTATTTTGATCGTGACCTCCGGATATTTCTGCTCTATAGTCATTATAGTATAATTCTTCGTCTGACCAATATTTGTCTAGTCGATTTTTGAATGAATTTATCGATGGTGACTTTGTTATTTTATCTGGTAGTTTGTTCCAGGTTTTAGCAATTCTAACAGAGAAAGAGTGTTTACGGATATTAGATTGGAATCTTTGATGAACTACTTTATTACTGTTGGTCCTACTACTACATCTTTGTTGAGAATCGCCTGCATGCCTTTCTTAAAAATGAGCTAACTTCTTTGTCGTAGTGTCCGTTCAATGTTTTGAAGATTTCGATCATGTCTCCTCTTATTATCCTATAGGATAATGTAGGTAAGCCTAGTTTTTTTAGTCTCTCTGGGTAGCTTATGTCTTTTAGCTCTGGTAGTTGTTTTGTTACCCTTCTTTGGACACCTTCTATTTTGTCTATATCTTTCTTTTTGTAAGGGGACCAGACTGAGCTGGCATAGTCTAGGTGTGTTCTAACCATGGTTTTGTATAGTGGCATGAATGTCTCTATTCCCAGGTATTTAAATGTTCTTCTAAGAACTGCGAATATGGAGTTTGCTTTGTTCAGTTTTTCACTAATGTGATTTTCGAATGTGAGTTCTGCATCAATGAGGACTCCAATATCTTTTTCCTCTTTAACTTGTGCTAAATGATGATTTAGTAGGCTATAGATTGGTGGATGGTCAGTGGTATTAGATTTCTTACTTATTTTCATATATTTACATATTTCTGGGTGAAATTTTAGTAGCCATTTGTCACTCCAGGATTCCATCTTATTAAGATCTTCTGTATTTTTATCTGTATTTTATTTTTCATTTACATGTTGTACTGTTAAATCAATCATCCTTAATCAAAACGATAGTTGTATGTGAGTGTATGCGAGTGGGAGAGAAAGACTTTTAATTTTTACTTTATGTGATTACATGCTTGTTATGAGCCCTATGCTTTGAATAAATTAAAATCTCACTGCGGCTACTTTGTTGTGAACTGAGTAATCTCCCCTGTAAATGCGTAGTTTTGTTTTTTATCTATAATTATTTTTTCTTCATACAAATTATGTTTTATGTTCAAAATAGATTTAATATAACATTTTTTGTGCAAACATATCTAAAAAAATTTAAATTGTGTTACAGGTTTAACTGATTGTTTGTTGTTATAAAGAATAGAATTGACCGTTTTAATAGAAATTGATTTGTTAAGCAACTCTATTATCTATCCAAAAGAGAATAAAGTTCTTTAGAAGAAGACTTTGTATGTATTGGTTTTTGGCATTCAATCTTGCACTGAGGCAAGAATTCATAAAATAAATAAAAAAAGAAGATAAAAGAAGTTCAATAGAATGAAAGTTGAACAACATTGCCGGGTCCAATTAAAGCGCACAAAACGTAAATGTTGAAGGGCATAGCTACGATTTTTACGATTAATTCAATGTTTGTAAATTATAGTTTAACACTTCGCCTGAACTATACTGAATGGAATCCGGCGCCTAAAGCCTTAGAATAAAATAAAATCTCACTGCGGCAAGCTACTTTGTTGCGAACTGAGTAATCTCCCCTGTAAATGCGTAGTTTTGTTTTTTATCTATAATTAATTTTTTTCCATACAAATTATGTTTTATGTTAAAAATAGATTTAATGTAACATTGTTTGTGCAAATATATCTAAAAAAATTTAAATTATGTTACAGGTTTAACTGATTGTTTGTTGTTATAAAGAAGAGAATTGACCGTTTTAATAGAAATTGATTTGTTAAGCAACTCTATTATCTATCCAAAAGAGAATAAAGTTCTTTAGAAGAAGACTTTGTATGTATTGGTTTTTGGCATTCAATCTTGCACTGAGGCAAGAATTCATAAAATAAATAAAAAAAGAAGATAAAAGAAGTTCAATAGAATGAAAGTTGAACAACATTGCCGGGTCCAATTAAAGCGCACAAAACGTAAATGTTGAAGGGCATAGCTACGATTTTTACGATTAATTCAATGTTTGTAAATTATAGTTTAACACTTCGCCTGAACTATACTGAATGGAATCCGGTGCCTAAAGCCTTAGAATAAAATAAAATCTCACTGCGGCAAGCTACTTTGTTGCGAACTGAGTAATCTACCCTGTAAATGCGTAGTTTTGTTTTTTTATCTATCATTAATTTTTTTTCATACAAATTATGTTTTATGTTGAAAATAGATTTAATATAACATTTTTTGTACAAATATATCTAAAGAAAATTAAATTGTGTTACAGGTTTAACTGATTGTTTGTTGTTATAAAAAATAGAATTAGCCGTTTTAGTAGACATTGATTTGTTAAGCAAGTATATTATCTAACCATTAGTTAAACAAAGTTCTTTAGAAGAAGACTTTGTATGTATTGATTTTTGACATTCAATCTTGCACTGAGGCAAGAATTCATAAAACACGCCTGGTAAACCATCTAATCTCAACCAAATGGTTGAGACGGAAAGAAGTATTCTGGCACTTCCTGTTGAGCTTTTCTGGTTCAAATTATCCAAATAAACATAGGGTAGGTCGACTTTTCGTCAATTTACTGAAAATCAATGCGTTTTTTGTAAAATAGGAGAATGTCATGCCATAGATAATTGAGTTAGGGTTTCTCTCGTGTATAACATTGACCAATATGATTTAAAATGACATCGGAATGACTTTTCTCCAGCAGATAAATGTGGCCAGTGCAGTCAGCTATTGACAAAATGACAGGCAATATCATTGACACACTAACGTATATATCAGTGAATTAGTATTTTTCTAAACCTTATAAACATAAAATTACAGTTTGTTCTTTTTCTTTACTTATATAATTGCATTAAGCGAAATATGCTATAAAGTATGTCATGTTGAGATTTTCTGGTATCGGTTGTGATATTCTGGAACAATGTTGAGAGGCATCTGGTGAATGAAACTTTCAACTATAGCTTAGTATCAATTACATATACAACCGTCAAAACATTCCATTTTCAAGGTGTTGTTTACTGTTATCTGAGATAAATTAAAGCTGTTACTGTTTTAACCCACTTTGTTAACTGTTATCAGCATTTTTGTTAACTGTTTTTGCCAAAATCGAGGTGTTGTTAACATGTTAACAGACCTCTATTGCCCCTCCTCGTAAATGTTGAAGGGCATAGATACGATTTTTACGATTAATTCAATGTTTGTAAATTATATAGTTAAAAACTTTACCTGAACCATACTGTTAAAGATCTTAACAATAATACATGTATCCATCTGATAAAAAAAATGATAATGAACATCACAGTCTCAATACAAGAGAAATTCAATATAACTTATCACGGTATGTCTTATCATAGTTTTGTTTGATTTCTTACCTTTTATTAAGTACCCATATTAAGAAAAATGGCAGTGCAGTGGCGGATCCAGAGGGGGGGGGGGGGGTTCCGGGGGTTGAAACCCCCCTTTTTTTTTGGCCGATCAATGCATTTGAATTGGAACCCCCCCCCCCCATTTATCCTGGGTTGGGAACCCCCCTTTTTAAAATGGCTGGATCCGCCCCTGCAGTTCGTGACCATGAAATACATGCTGTAGTGTTTTACTTTTTAACATTTACCAGACATGCATATAAAAATAAGAAGATGCGGTAACATTGTCGATAGCCTAAGCCAGTCAAGGTCGTTAATAACTTCCATTTGTTGTCATTATCGATGTCTCCACCAGACACCAGTAAATGACGATCGAAGACGTTTTTACGGCCTTGAAACATGAGCAAAACACACACCGCATTGCAAGCAAGTTATAACAGGCACAGCAACGAACGACAACCACTGAATGTCTGGCTCAGTCTGACTTAGGAAATGCACATAGATAATGTGGCGGGATTACAATCGGGTTAGCATGGCAGGTGCCTAAAATTCCCTTAAACTGAATCTGGCCAGTCAATGGTTCAAGAAAACACTGTACATTCTGTACAAAGCCTGATATCCCGACCCGATCTAGCTGTGCATCTAGGACCCCAGGCTTATGCTGTACACAACAATAAACAAAATGCCCTATTCCCTATATTATCCAGCAGCCAAAATATTCCCAGACAAGGGGCCTTGTCCCCTCTAAATCCGCCTCGGATATAGTTGTAGAATTTCAAGAAAATAAGCAAATTGCAATACAGGAATAATGATCAGCCATCTGTAAGTTTTACGTCTTATAAAATTTTAATTATTTTGTAATAGTTTTTGAGAACTCAAACTTGCCAATGATAAAGCTATGAAAAGTCAAGAGAACATTTTCCCGCCAATATTTCTATGGCTAATATCTTGAAAACAAGCACATCGACCTATATATATTTTTTGGCTCTAATGATTCCTTTATTAATCCCCTATCAATATAAACTAGTGTTTTCAAAAGCTTATTATTTTGAAGCATAGTAGCGAACTCCCTTAATATAGAACAAACATCAGTCGAACAAACATCTTTAATTACTGATGGAGAAATTGAATGGGTAAAGATCAAAATTAAAAACAACAAAGACTTGCTAGTTGGATCCTTTTACATGCCACACAGAGATCAAAAACACCTAAATGAACTGCAAAAGTCACTTGAGAAAGCCAGGACTAATGGGAACACCAATGTCATTCTAACGGGAGATTTCAACTGCCCTGACATCATATGGGACACTGCAACAGCCCTTGGACCAGACAGAGAAATCCAACAAGGACTAGTTGATATAGCTGAAACATATAATCTGACACAAATACACACTGTACCAACTCGTGAAGGAAACCTCCTAGATCTTGTATTTGTTACGAATCCAACTCTAGTTAAATCATCAAATAACGTACCAGGTATATCAGACCATGACATTATAATCACCGACCTGGAAACAAAAGTACACCATCAAAAAAGCTTACCAAGAAAATGCTATATCTACAAGAAGGCGAAATGGGACCAAATCACCACAGACCTTAAACACACCCTAGAGGAGGTAAAAGAAAAACATCACCAAGGAGCTGAGGTACATCAACTTTGGGACACCTTCAAAAGTCAGCTTCAAAAAACAATGAATACAAACATTCCGAACAAAGAAATAAGATCAAGAAATAACATCCCATGGATCAAACACAAACAGAGAAAAATGCTAAAGAAAAAACAGAGGCTATACAAACAAGCCAGAAAAACAAACAAATGGTCAAATTATAGGTCCTTCCAAAAGGAATGCAAGAAACAACTGAGGAAAGCAGAATATGAATATGTCAACCAAAACATCTTTGAGGGCCTAAACAACAATGACACAAAGCCATTTTGGAAATACATTAAATCCAAACGCCAGGACTCAGGAGGAATAGCACCATTAAAAAAGGGAACTACTCTTGTCAGTGACAGTAAAGGAAAAGCCGAACTCCTACTAGAACAATTCAAGTCCGTATTCACAATAACATCAGACACTAACCTACCAACAACAAGAATACGAGCAAAAATCAATATAACACCTCTAACGATCGACCAAAAGGGGCTGGAGAAACTACTAAAAAACACAAACCCTAATAAAGCCTCTGGACCAGACAACATCCCAAACCGCATACTCAAGGAATGTGCTGAACAACTAGCACCCATCCTACAAATCATAATGCAATGCTCGCTAGACACAGGTGAACTACCAAAAGACTGGAGAGACGCAAACATATCCAGTATCTTCAAAAAAGGAGACAAACACCTGGCAGAAAACTACAGACCTGTATCCTTAACATCTGTCATCAGCAAAATTCTAGAACACATCGTATGCAGGCATATTCTTAAACATCTGGAAAAAAACAAAATCCTAACCAACTTAAACCACGGCTTCAGGTCAGGATACTCATGTGAAACCCAACTCATAACTACCATCAACGACTTCTTACAAGAACACGACAAGGGACATCAAATCGACGTAGGCATATTAGATTTTTCAAAAGCTTTCGACACCGTACCACACAACAAATTATTACATAAATTAGATCAGTATGGAATTAAAGGAAATACACACAAATGGCTTAAGAACTTCCTAACTGCAAGATCAATGAGAACCATCGTGGAAGGCGAATCATCTGGCGAAACAACAGTCGACTCTGGGGTCCCCAAGGGCACAGTCTTAGGACCAATCCTATTCCTGTGCCACATCAATGACCTACCAGACAGTGTAACATCATCAGTAAGACTATTTGCTGACGACTGCCTACTATACAGAACAATTAAAAATAGCCAAGACCAACAAAAGCTACAAACAGATTTGGAACAACTAGAAATCTGGGCCGACAAATGGGGAATGCGATTCAACGCCAAAAAGTGCTATGTTCTATCCATAAACAAAAAAGCAGACAAATTCTACACGCTTAATAAACACATCCTACAAGAAGTACAAGTGAACCCCTACTTAGGACTCCAAATCTCAAACGATCTGAAATGGAGCTTCCACATAAATAACATCAGCAAGAAAGCCAACGCCACCTTGGGCTTTCTTCGGAGGAACTTGAGGAACGTACCAGAAGCATGTAGGAAAGTAGCATATATATCCCTTGTAAGATCAACCATGGAATATGGCGCAACAATCTGGAACCCATATATGAAAGGGGATATTGACAAACTAGAACGTATCCAAAACAGAGGCTTACGATTCATAAAGAAAAACTACAGGAGTCGGGAAACAGGGTCCATAACTAATATGAGACGCCAGCTTGAAATGGAGACGCTAGAGGAAAGAAGACACAGCCTCCGTCTTATCCTGATTTACAAGGTGGTTGAGGGTCTGGTGCCGGCTCTACCAGCCGACAATTTTGTCATACCAGCAAGACCGAAACGAACAATTAAAGCCAAAACGTACTTAAACTGTGAAACTGACAATATCATCGAACGTCAAGTTATTAATAACACCAGAGGACTGAAAGTACCAAATAGCAACAAACCACAGTACAAACATTCATTTTTTGTGGAAACAACTATTCACTGGAACCAACTACCAGATAAAGTTGTGCATGCAGGTTCTGTAGAGGCATTTAAGACCGCTCTACAAGAACACCGCCCATAACAACGGCGCTCTTCTCCACCGTGTATAAAAGCCTTAATAGGATTCTACACGTACCACTACAGATACAGAAGACATAGCAGTGTAAAAAGGTACGGTGACACAATTTTCTTTTAATTATCTGAAAAATATCACATGTTTTATTTCAAAATTATGTCATTTATTTCAACTTAAATAATCTTCTTAAGAAGTTTTTTCCCTTTTTTTCATTTTCTTAAGCTTGAAAACAAGCTCGATGTCAAACCTACCATTTTTTTTTTAAAGATTTGGAGAAATATAATCATTGAGAAATCTTTTTTTACATTCAAAAAATGGACAAAAATAATGAAGAATTAAACAAAGCTTCAAGGTTTGAGTTTTAAGATAAAACAAATAAACCAATTCTTACAAATCTATTTAAATCCTTGTTCTGACCTGAGACATTGTGTTATAGTAGTCATTGTGTTATAGTAGTCTCAGTTCTGACAAAACAAAATTAATTTGAATGAATACCTACAGGTATTTGTTCGAACGCAACTTAAAATTATTTTCATAACGTAGTCTTATTTACGCTTTTTAATGGCTATGTTAACACTTTCATTTAAAGTTAAAATTCTACATTGAACAAACTTTCGTCTGCAGCTTACCAGTAAATAGCAGCCAAAATTATACTGAATCTCTGGTAAATTATTTGGTTTTTGTTCTTTCAGAAACTTCTACAACACTGTTTAAAATATCTTGTAGAACATTAACACTCTGTTTCTTGCTTTTCTAAGTTGTTGTTTTATCCTGTTCATATCATGGCATAGCCTTGTTCCCTTGTTCCCTAGTTGTAAAGTAACACAGAGTGACGAATCAGGCAGCATATACATGTTGTACATTTTCTGGATTCGATTTTGCTGGTCTAAATAAGGGTAAATTGACCATGAAATCAGGTGCGGTGATTGCATTTTGTCTAGCTAAGGAAAAAGAAAGTAGATTCTGATTGTATTGCAACATACATAGTCTACTGTCATAGTACTTCAAAAAACAATGGGTTAGTTTTTAAAATACTACAGTATAGGTTGTTATAGTTTGTCAATATCTAAATTTTAATATGAGGCAGGCATTTCCTGTAAATGGGGACGAAGTCTGTATGAATTATTTTTTTGTAACTTAAATATTTGTTAAACAAGAATGTGTCCACAGTACACACACGCACTATCATTTTCTATGTTTAGTGGACCGTGAAATTGGAATAAACGAACAGACGGACGAACGGACGCACAGACCAGAAAACATAATGCCCCTCTACTATCGTAGGTGGGGCATAAAAAGAAACGGAAATACCGTACCGTTTCCGATTTTGGTTCTGTTGTTAGGGATTTTAATTATATAATTGTGAATTTATTTAAGTTATGACATCATGTTCAATGTAAACAAAGAAACACAATGCATCAGGTAACGTTAATTCATATCAAAGACAAATAATTATTAAAAATGAAATATTGGTATTGTGTTCCTTGAGTTCCTATATTTTACTAGACTACTCAAAGTCTCATGACAACAAATCAGAAGAAGGAAGAAGATTTCTGCATTCTGCGCAAAAACAGGAGTTAGAATAAGCGACACAAATTTTTTTGAACGATGTTGAGTTCATTAGAACAATGAAAAATGTTCCCGTTTATTTTTTTTTATTATTGATTTTTCTACTGTAATGGGGGACTCTGTCCCCATTTAAAATAATGAAGCAATGTTTACTGGTTTTAAAAATTTTGAATAGATTTTATTGGCCTGTATTTAAAATCCTTATATAAATAGGCCTGATAAAATTTTCAAGCCTGGGTAGGTTGACCTGTGGTCAATTGTGGACACCGGTGTCATGAATGCTGTAAAAAAAAGAACTAAAATAAATTTCGTCAGCCTTTAACAATACATATTCATACTGAGAATCATCAAAATTAGTTTTTTATATCATTATTTAGAGTAACATAGCTAAGACCTTACTATTTTTTAAAGTTGACCCTCAGCTGAGACTAGTATAATACTCATTACTGTGTTATAGTAGTCTCAGCCTTCAGCAATATCTTTTTGCCTAATAATAAATTTACTCATTTTCTTCCAGACTGTAGAATGTCGAAGAAAAGACACCTCCCTGATTGGATGGTTTTATGCAAGAGTAGGAAGATGGAGGAAATGCAAGAAGAAGTGAATCAGAAAAATTATGAAAAAGTGCAGAAAAGGAAGGAAGATATCATAAAAGAGAAAAACACAAAGTTTGATAAAGCATTACAATCTGCAAAACAAAAATTCAAAGAGGAAAAGAAAGAAGCAGCTTCACAAGTATTTGAACAAATAATGAATGAACAGACAAAAGAAATGAAGTTTGAAGGAAAATTAATTTATTCTTCCCATACAAATGATTGTAACATGCTATGTGAAGACATTGAAATGGCTCTGTGTGATTTAACCGAGGCTTTTGTTGGATTTGATATGGAATGGCCAGTGTCGTACAAAGTAGGAAAAGAAGATAAGACAGCTCTAATACAGATATGTACAGCCCCAGACACTTGTTATTTGTTTCATATATCATGTATGGGTTGTATACCATCAAATCTTAAAAGTTTGCTATTGAATAAACACATAAAAAAAGTGGGCGTGAACATTGAATCAGATATTTGGAAACTTGAACGTGACTATGATATACATGTTATAGATATCATAAAAAATAGCATGGAAGACATTGGAGTGTTAGCAAATAAAATATTAGGTTGTAAGGAACATTGGAGCCTAGAGGGTTTGGTCAAACATCTTTTTAATCACAAAATAAACAAGGATCCTATTTTGAGAAAAGGTGATTGGTCAAAATATCCATTGTCAGAGGAACAAAAATGTTATGCAGCAACTGATGCTTATGTTTCATATAAAGTATATGAAAAATTAATGAACAAGCAATCAAGTGATTTGTAAGTGCTGATTTATTTATCCAATGTTCAGAAAATCTACTCAAACTCATTTATTGTTATATTATTCATTAATATTAATTTATTTTGATAGCTATTATTATATAAAATATTAAAGTTTATATTTCTAACAGGTTATTTTCATTTGTGTGTGAAAAGGGAGATAATTCAATATTTATACTGAGTTGCTGTCAGTTATAAATTACTGGTAAATGTTTTAAGGATGCTATATGTATTTTTATACGCCCGTCAAAATTTTGACGGGACGTATTATGGTATACAAATGTCCGGTGTCCGTCCGTCTGTCTGTCTGTCTGTCTGACTGTCTGTCCATCCGTCTGTCTGTCTGTCCGTCTGTCTGTCTGTCCGTCTGTCCGGCGTAAACATGTCGCACCGTAACTTGAGAACGACTTATCCAAATTTCATGAAACTTTATATAGTTGTTTCTTATGATGGTCAAATGAACTGTATACTTTTTGGTGAAAATAAGATTTAAACTTTTTGAGTTACGGCACTTTATAACTAAAACAGGGGTGTGTTTTTTTCACATGTCGCACTGTATCTCAAAAACGATTCTTGATTATGACTTTAAACTTTAAACACTTCTTAGTTATATTAATCTCAATATCTGTATACTTTTTGGTGATGATTCAAAATTTCATTTTTGAGTTAATTTATTGAGTATTTTGTAAAAAAGGGGGAGGGTTTTTTTACATGTCGCGCCATATCTCAAAAACGATTTATGATTATTGCTTAAAACTTTATACGTGTCTTTGTTATATTAATCTCAATATCTGTATACTTTTTGGTGATGATTCAAAATTTCATTTTTGAGTTATTAGTATTTTGTAAAAAAGGGGGAGGGTTTTTTTTACATGACGTCGTGCTGTATCTCAAAAATGATTTATGATTATTGCTTAAAACTTTACACACTTTTTTGTTCTATTAATCTAAAGATCTGTATACCTTTTGGTGATTATTCAAAATTTTATTTTTGAGTTATTGAGTATTTTGTAAAACAAGGGAGGGTTTTTTACATGTCGCACCGTATCTCAAAAATAAGTTATGATTATTGCTTAAAACTTTACACACTTCTTTGATATATTAATCTAAAGATCTGTATACTTTTTGGTTTTGATTCAAAATTTTATTTTGGTAATATTTAGTTTTTGTAAAACAAAACAGGGTGGGGGGTTTCACATGTCCCGCCGTGTCTCTAAAACAATATATGGTTATTGCTTAAAACTTTCTTATAAACTATTTATGATTATTGCATAAGACTTCCACATAAGACGTCGGGCGTATTATGCGCTCATGGCGCAGCTGTTTATTAAGAATCTTACAGATTAGATGGTTTATATACCTCTATGGAAAAAAACATTGATATTGGGCAAAAAGAAGTATGAATTTGCCTTAGAAGAAGTTAGTGGAGAAGGGTAGGGACAAAAACTCCTGGTCCTATAGTTGGAAGACTTCATTTTGGTCCTTTGCTTTTTTTGTGTCATTGGTTTCTTTTTGTATACTCTGCTTACACTGTTGAAAAGATTCCCATGTTAAAAGAGAGCCATATCTCTTGCACGTTAAAGACATCCTTGTAGATTTCGAAAAAGAGTAGGCTACAAGGTAGCACTCAAACCCGCAAAGTGGAAAGGGATTTATATAAGTTGCAAAACTTGTTTCCCAATCCACTGTAAATAAATATGTTTAAACTAAAAGAGAGATAGAAGATACATATAGAAGAAAACAAGTCTACAAAGAAAGACAATATAGAAACTTATACGGTTAACAACACAAACCCTACCGAAACAGGAGAAATCTAAGTTGCTCTGGTAGGGTAAGCAGATTCTGTTCCATATGTGGCAACCATCATGTTGCTCATTTATGTACAAATTTTGGTGACAAGTGTCATATTTGTGGAAAGGAGGACAGGATTGTAGAAACAATAATTGGAACATATCATAGTCATTTAGTTCTTATCCGAGCGCAAGGTTAAAAAGTTTGCACTTTCAATAAGAACTGGCACATGTATTTGTAATCCAAGATGGAAATTGCAAAAAGTAGAGGCTCTGAAAGCCTTGAATTAATAACCTGGTACCAAACCCAATGCAATGGACCAAATTTGTAACTTGTTGCATTAAAGTGGCCATACATGTATGTGCCATTTGATCAGCACCAAATACAGAATAATTTTGTAATTATTATTTCTTTCTCTGGCAAAATGACTTATTATTCAGTATTGGTACATGTTTTTTCACTACTAGATTTTTATTTTGTATGGCCAAATTGACACGAATGATTAGTTTTTTTCAATGAGAAATTAAAAGTTCCCATAGAATGAACTCAATAGTTATTGCATTCTTTCAAGGAGAATTTTACCAAAATTTGAATGTACAGATAGTACAGGTAAACTCCAACTGGTTCTTGGAAAAAGTTTGATTGGCATTGCAATAAATTGGCTATATATCCTGACAACCAAACTAGGAGAAAACTATGAATTTAACACACTTAAACTAACAATCCTAGATAATTTACATCAGAGATTAGCTACAAACTCCACAGTATTCTTATGTTGTGATGTAACACCACTGTCCCAGTTTAGGGGAGGGTTGAGCACTCGCAAACATGTTTAACCCAACCACATTTTTTTTTATGTAACTGTAGTTCAGTGGTTGTTGTTGGTTCATGCCTGCCATATTTGATTTTTTTTTTATATTGTTTTGTTATAAACTTACTAGACCAGTAGTCTTCTCAATTGACAAAAAGTTGCACTGCCAGAATTCAAGGTTCAAGTATTAAGTTCATATGGAAACTCATGTTGTATATTTTGGTATATTAATGCCACCGGTTCACCATGAAACAAGTTTGTTTGTGATTAGATGTTGCCAGATGTTGTTAGATATGCCATTCTCACTTTAATGGGCAGTATCATGGCTTTTAGTTTGGTGGAGGAAGCATGGATACCAGTTGTTTTGATCTTTGGATAGACCTTCAATTTTATCTATATATTAAACTAAAATGAAAATAGGGAGGTATTAAATATTGGAAATACACTCACAGGAATACAAGAATTCAGTATTTCATTTCTTGTTTGCCATATTCAAAATTAAATATTTGAATTATCTCCCTTCATATTTGAAAAGTCAATATTATAAGTTTTTTAACATGACCAACCAACCAAAATTCGAAAAAAGTAACTATTGCAATTTCAGAAAAAGCTGCATATACTATAGGCAGTCTGTGCCAAACTGTTTTAGGGTTTGTCTGCCGAAAAAGAAATTTGAATTATCTTCTATATATTCAACCAAAAATCTTAAAGTCATATGAAACCTCAAATTAAAAAAAAATATGCATCTGTCTTTATAACTAAATGGATAGTTTTCATTATAAAACTTTTGTACATATACTTTTTTCTGAGGAAAATTCTTTGATTTGTCCACATTTAGAAGAAGTTTACTTATTTTTAATTGCTTGCTTCCAGGAAGCAATTCGCCGACATATTTTCCGTATGCATAGTGACCTGAGCGTAACCCTCCTCGTAAAAATCCGGTGATCGCAATACGCATGAATCTGTCATTAAAATAAACAATTATCTGATTGTACATGTTAAGCACGTGCTCAATACCCATGCTTTTTGTTATTTATTTACTATAAGGTGACAATCGGTAAACTTCGGCTTCAAAACACGGCATTTAATGAGCAGCCATATTTGTTAAATCATAACAGACAGAGAGAAAAAAAATTGACGATTATACGATATATTTGCGTAAATAATGATAAAATCGTGCACAGAGGACTTATTTTGTGATATATACATGCATTGGTTCAAGAATTGGAAAAACATTATTTTTCACCACTCACTCGTTTCATATGACTTTAAAAGTTCTGTCTGATCAAATGACTTTTTGTCTCACATTTTGTCGGTCAGACAGAGTTTGGAATAAGCATGATAAGAGTTCTTATCCAAGCCATACTCAACAAGTCACATTATTTGCAATAATAAAATTCTCACAATATTTATCAATTTACAGCTGTTACAATTTCAAAAGGGCAAAAATAAAAAAACAGAATACATGAATAATATTTCATATGTTTTATTGTATTGTTTCAAGTTTGAAAAATAATGCACTGATGTGTAAAATGACTAGATAACAGTAATATTCACTTGAGTAAATATGTACAATAGATAACTATGATTGGACATCATTAAATGAATGTACACAATTTGAGTATATTCATATTTGATTACCGGTATACATGTAAAATAGGGATACAGGCTCTCATACTATACAGATAGTTAATATGAGAAATTTTTCAACTTATCAGATCATAATTTGACTAATAGACTTGGTAATTATTAGTACTAATGTAAAACAAATGATAAGATATTGTCATTGAGCACAAACATATGTATCATTCAAATAACAAGTTGTTGTTCTTACAAAGCTATCTTTGGCAAAAGGTTGAGGTATTTCATTTAATAAATAATTAAATTTTTATTTAATATCAGAAGGAATTCATTAATTTTCAGCATTGAATGAGGTAATAAATTAAGGAACAGAGACAAGACATAATACTTCACATGCCATCTATAAGATTGATTGTTCTACAATTGGATGTTCAACATCACACATTATACTTACATTGTAAGAATAAAATTTAAATCGCACATACATAGTTTTAACAAAGGGACATAATTCTTACCACTGAACATGCTTAACAAGAAAAATTTAACTCCTAACAAGTTAAAGAACGGATAATTATATCTTTAAAAAAAATCGATTTACATCACATTTTCAGTTTTGTTACATATAATGAGGCCCCTCATGGGGGGTCCTAGTAATCACATAATCACCATTTTTTTGCCAATATAATCACATAATCATTAAATATTTGCTTATCTTTAGTAATCAAATAATCATAAACTAAAAATACAGTCCTAGGTAATCAAATAATCATGAAATATTTGGCTTAATAATGACAAATAATCATTAAAAAAACGGCCAAGTAATCACATAATCAAAAACCCCATGAGGGCCCTCTATAATGCAGGCTATTTTCGAAAATGTTCTTTTCTTTCTTTCTGTATTTGTCCTGTACATAATCTGACAAATTCTTCAACATATTTTGTTTGTGGTTAAAAATGAATTTCCCATTTCTGCTCTTGAATTTTCAAGTTATATGGGAAATAAATTTCCTTTATATTATTTTCAATCTAGGAAATCCTACTTGAATTATGTCCCTTTATAAGCCTGACCTGGTGAAATTGTAGAAGAAAATTTCTAATCTATTTTTTGTATAATTAAATAGCTAAATGCAAACTTTGAAAAAGACATCATGCTTTTTCAATATCATATCAGAAATCAACCTTAATGCACTTACTTCTATTTTGTATTTGGTAACAGACAACCTTTACAGTAACAATTCAAACATTCAACAAAATACCAATCTAAATGGAAACATCCGAAAATATGGATTATGTACAATTATAATAAATAAACAATATAACAAATTTGGATAAACAAAAACAATTATGGATGAAGGAATTTGTCATTGTCCACACTAACTTTAACGACAATACAATCGTCTCTGATGTAGTTCCTGGTTTTGAGGATTTCATGCGAAATAAATTTGGGATAGCCGAATCCCAATGTTTCTTTATGGTCAGCATTGGTCTTTGGTTTTTGAAAATGCTTCCAGGTTGGATCTGGAGTAAAACTCTCTTTTATATGAGCACGTTTATCTGAGTTTCCGTTTTGATCTAGCACTGAAAATGAAATCGGCAAACTAAAGGGCCAGTCTAAAATATTGTCAAATTCCCCTGGTAAAAGTTTAATGTATACTGAGAGGTATTTTCCTTCACCTGCACCATTTCCATTTAAAAACACTGAGGCAGCCATTTTGTATCCATAGCGATTTGTGTAGAATGGTTCACTAACAATTTCAGTACTTTTATACACAGATTCGAGAAACTTTTGTTTGTAGTTCGTGATTTTCCAAATAAAAGTACCGTCTGTTATATGAGTAAGAGTATATAAAGCATTGCACAGTTGAGTGATTTCGGTCTGTTGAGTTTTGACAAGGCCACACATAAGCTGGAGGTGCTGTTTCATATTGTCCTCTGTATGTTTATCCAAACTGAATCTTGGACACTGTAAATACAAGAAATTTATAAATAGTTCAGTTAAGTATGAAACACTGCAAAAAACTTATAAAATGTGTGTTATGTTAGATGTAAATTCTGTTGAAAACAATATCAAATTCTAGATGTCTCTTTATTTTGTACACATCGTTGTCAATATAATGGAATTTTATGCAACTGTCATACAAGTTACAGGTTTAGCTAGCTATAAAACCAGGTTTAATCCACCATTTTCTACATAAGTAAATGTTTGTACCAAGTCAGGAATATGATAGTTGTTATACACTTGTTTGATATGTGAGAACTTTTGATTTTGACATTTGATTAGGGATTTTTCATTTTGAATTTCCCAGAGGTTCAGTATTTTTGTAATTTTGCTCTTTTTTTTTAAAGGTTGTATATAAAAATTTAAGCAACCTCTGTGTAGTTTTCATATTCTTGCCCTAGCCATTTGTCAGTCAGGAAATACTCTCACCTTATGTGTGCATCCTGCATCTTTGAAAGTACAGTTAATAGTTGCTGATGGACAGACAGCCAGTACATGAACATCTAAATCTTCTCTAGGTATTTTTGTTGGATCACATCTGTTAGGACAGGCAACAGGGAATCTGGGACACTGATACTGATGAGTCTATGAATAGAAGGATAAGAAAAGTTAGTACCAATAATGTGGTTAAACATTGTTAAAAGAAGCATTTAATATTTTAATGTACATGTTAGAGCTCAAACTTTTTAGGTTTTACTAGACTATCATTTCATACTATGTAAGTATTTTTTTGCAATTTGTCATTATTTTCTCTGTTAACTCATTAAACTATTTTCAATGTGAAATTGTGTCCTTATATGAGGGTAGTAATATCCCTTACCATCAGTCATCAAACGGTCATCATTTTCTCCTACTGTTATTGGTTAAAATTTTACCTTTATCCTTATCATGATTTGTCAGAGGTCTCATAATAATTATCATTATCATTATTTTTGGAGAAAAAAAAATGTGTTTCATCAAAATTTGCCGATTTTTTTATCGTCTAAAAGAAGGTGTACATTTTATCGTCATTATCCAAATAATACCTTTAAAGTCAATTGGCTATATTTTTTACTGTTATTCGTCATGAAGGTACCCCCATTACATTAACACTCTTATATAATATGATATCATCATCAACATGTATTACTGGCATACACAACAAAGGCTATGATTTAACTCATAATCAATTTTGCCCATACCACGAATGAATTGATTTCTGTCCGATTCCAATTACTGTTTATATACTTTTTACGACACCAAAATAATGAATGCTTGAAAACAATTTGCCGTTGAAATTTCAATCAAAGTTTTAAATTTCTGAAACAACTTGTGGTTGAAAATTCAATCAAATGTTTGAATTTAAACTCATCGAGATCATACTTGAACAATTTGAATTCAACACTGTTACTCATATAATTCTGCTGATTGTTTTTGATTAAAATTTTGTCATCAATTGTATAAAAAAATCTTAAATTTCAAATAGGTTCTAGATATATTAGATAAGTAACATGATTATATGGTTTCATATAACAACTTAATTATACATTAAGCAGTAAAATACACATAGAAACAGCACAGCTTGCAAAATCATATTTTATTTATTATTCTGTGTTAATTTCCATGTATTTTATTTATTATTCTGTGTTAATTTCCATGTATTTTGTTACAAAGCAATCACCATAAATGAATAAAAACAAATTTTATTACAAAACGTTATAAAACACGCTCAAACACATTCATTTTTAAACAGGTGAACTTTCTGCTTACTTTTATTGCGTGGCACCTTTTGGTCATAACTTGGGGACAACTTTGGTTCCATTAGGAACCTAAATAATCCAGATTTTGTAAAGAGACTACATTTTATTGATGTTCACTATTCAAGTCAAATATCATAACTGAGCAGCATTATACATGACAACACGTGCAAGACTACAACTATGGGAAAATCCTGACATATTCATATTGCACATTGTTAAAATAAACAAGCTACCGGATACATAAATACTAGTGGATATATAAATACTTGCGGTCAAGCCGCTGACAAGATTTAATTATAGATCCAAATTTATGAATTATTAAAAGTATTCTTTATCTGTTATCTGTCAACATGTGATATTTATTTTACATGAAATAGATGATGTAACACTTTATATATTTCAAGACTTACCAAGAACTTGACTTGTTTTTTGAAAATTTAAAAATTACATTGAGTCTTGTCAAGGTCTTTTATTGCTTATATCTAAAATTTAGATGTGGTATGATTGTCAATGAGACAACTCTCCACAAGAGACCAAATGAAACAGGAATTATAGCTTATAATACAATATGGTTTTTGCTGATTGTTAAAGGCCATTCAGTATCTAAGCTATGGTTTATTTACCTGTAATGTTTCAGCTACGAAGTCTCTGCTGCAGTATTTACATGGCACTGTACGTTTGTGGCATTCGTTTTTGGAGTGGTTGATGATGAATCGTCTCTCTAATTTGGCTCCACATTTGTTTTCACACCATGTCACCTCATAAGGACAGTTCCCTGAATGTTGCTGTAAACAGACAATTATTTAATACAAAATTAATTAGTGAAAAGCAAGCTATCTTGAAAATTATTTGAGAAGATGATTATAAAAATTGACTGAAATTGACAAAATAACATACTGTTTCATTAATATCATCACATCAACAAGATGATACTATTTGGGTGGAAGGTTCAAAGTTCTCTCAGTAAAAATAAACACTGACATCCATGAAATAGAAAGATAGTGCTGAAACTGGCTTTAAACACCAATTAATCTATTTTTGGGAACTAGTAATGGGAGATAACTCTAAAATTCTAAAGAAATCAGTAATTCAAAAATGCTTCATTGCTCTATAATATGATAAATTATTTTTAAAAATTAATTAAATGTGATACATGTATATGAAGAAGCTGTGTTTTTTCATTAGGTTGCTTATTCTATTTAAGAAACAGTATAAACAATGTCAGGAACCTGATGTTCAGTAGTTGTCATGGTTCTGTTATGTGGTTCATAAGTGTTTCTTGTTTCTCTTTTTTATATAGATTAGACCGTTTGTTTTCCCGTTTGAATGGTTTTACACTAGTAATTTTTGGGGCCCTTTATAGCTTGTTGTTCGGTGTGAGCCAAGGCTCCCTATTGAAGGCCGTACCTTCACCTATAATTGTTTACTTTTATAAATTGTTACTTGGATGGACAGTTGTCTCATTGGCATTCATAACATATCTTCCAAAATCAAAATCTGATCTGAACAAGCAAAAAACTATGAATGTTTATTAATTAATGTATTATCACATTAACCATGCTTTGATACAACATCATATCACATCTTCTTTTTTATATTTGAGTCAAGTGAGTGAGGGGAATAGAAGTTAGATGTTTTCTCCAATCTTACCTTTTCGAAAAGTTCTCCGGGAAATTGTTGATTGCAGTGTTCACATTGAACAAATCTTTTTGGGCAAGTATAATCTAGATGATCGTCTAAATCTAGACGAGATAAAAATGCTGAACACTTGTTAGGGCAGGATATTGCTTCAAATCTACATTGGTCCAAATGAGCCTGTAAGATTAAAATTAATTATATTTTCATATAAATATTATAATCTTATAAAATGTTTTTGTAAACAATTATCTTACAATGAGTTTGATTTAGCTTGGCTATTTAGTGTAAGCCAAGGCTATGTGTTGAAGGCTGTATTTTGAACTATAATTATTTACTTTTTACACATTGTGACTTGTATGGCGAGTTGTACGTCTCATTGGCACTAATACCACATCTTTTTATTTCTTATTTCTATTAAGAGGTCCATGTGAAATCAGACAAAATGTGCCATATTTTTGTCAGAAAGCTGGTTTGGGAAATATTGTTTTAGAATTTCAGGTGTCCACTCAAAATAATTAATGATAATGTAATTTCTTTTTAAAGTTAAGTATATATAGTGTGGTTTTTATACTGAAATCATTAACCATACTGGTTTCAAGGCATTTGCCTAGGGTCTACAAAAACCCTGTGTTACCATAATTTCATATTCCTTTTTTTCACTAAAAATTCGATAGCGTAGATCTTTTTTCATAATTTCAAAATTTTCTTGCATGGTTATTTGCTTTAAAAGATTTTGAACATTTCTCGTCTTCAAGGAAGACATCATCTTGTACATTTTACCATTCTCCAATCATAAAATTATAATGTTTCATTTCCCCTCATAGTTTAAAATTCATATTAAGCCTGAGCCAGCAATGAATCTGTCCAGTTTGGTCTAAGGTCCACAGTAAGAGTGTAGGATATTTTACTTTTATTGTCAAGTTTTATTAGCCATTTGATAACTCTTTTCTTGTTGGGAGAAGACTATATAAGTTTGATTTACTTGTGTCTTATCCCTTTTGCATACAAGCAAATGAAATATGTGTAAACTAAACTAATTCTTTTCTTCATGTATCTGCTCTTTTTGTGTCTTTCTGAAACTGGATTCTCTGTATAATGTTTAAAATATCAATAAGGAAAAAGCAACCGTACCTGTAAATTTTGTAATTTATCTACCCAGCGACAACCTTCCTTGACGTAACGACAGCGGGTCAGGCTGTTCATAACTTCTGATGTTAATTCCTCATCTGGGTAGATCTGAAAAAATCAAATTCAAATATGTAAAATTTATGTAAAAGGGTTCTTAATATTCCATAGATCAAAGATTATTTAATGGAATAATTGGATATCTCTGAGTATAACTAACGGAAGACCTTCAACTCTCAGGAAAACTCCTGAAACTGAGACTAAAAACTGTTCATCATAGAATAAATTATTTCAAGAAAATATTACTTCATCTTGATAAATGATAGAAGCCAGGGAAATTTTATAAATTAGGTAATACTATCTGTTTTTCTTCACAATTATGTAATATTTTCGATAGAATAATTTGTAGTTTCGCCAAATCAGTGTTAACAAAGTTTACACAAACAATATTTTTGGTGCAAAAATGAACAGTGAATTCAAAGATATAGCAAACAATAACAAATACAACAAAATAAATATAAACATTGTTAAAAGATAAAACTAAACAATGATGCAAGATAAAAATAAACAATTGTAAAAAGATAAAAAATAAATATTTAAGATAAAAATTTATAATATTTAAAGATAAAACTAAACAATGTTGCAAACTTGCAAGATAAAAAAAAAAATAATGTCACAAGATCAAACTGCTACCTTTTAGCTTGATATTCCACTGGGAAATTTCCATGAAAGTGCCAGGGCATTTCAATATTTTTAACTCATGATTTTAAATGCCATACCCTCAAAAACCAGCAGGCTACTAATATTTAATACAACAAATGTTATCTTAGCTTTCATCTTAAGACTAATGATATTTTATACCTACCAATAATTTACATTTATGATCCCTATTTCTTTTTATCATGTTTTCCCCCTTGCTGTGTTAATTACTCCTTAACATGGAGAACCCAAACATTTTACAATCTGACAAGTACATGCTACAATGGCAACCCTTCAAATAATTGTCAAATCTATCATAAACATATGATTCTCCTCATAATAATAAAAGGAAAGTCAAATGATCTGGAGGAAGTGTTTTAGTGAAGACCAACACATAAAGCTGTCTCCATCATCTGAAGGAAGCACTGACCTTGCAATGGCTGTAAAGCCTATCAAGGTCGTTTAAAACTTCCATTGTTGTAAAGTAAAGGAAGCATTTTTAGTGAAGACCCATACATAAAGCTGTCCCCATCACCCAGAGGATGTTGTCATGCCAATTATTGAAGAAAATTTACAAAATATCACATTTTTCAGATTAACAAAATAAACAAAGATTTCCTGCCAGGCTAAGCCAAAAAATCTAAAAAGCACCTTTTTAAGGTCCTGGTTTAGGCTTTATCAGAATGAGATATAATACTTTTAAATCTGATCTGCAAGTATCACCTTACTTAATCTGTTTAACCTTAGATACTGTATATTCATATATTATTGGGATGTTTTTATTATGTGAAAAATGAGACAGTATCAGGTTCACAATGATAAAAAGTTGCATGTACATTTCAGTAGTGATTTCCTACCAGGCCTCAGGCTTCATCAAAAATCTGAAAAGCACCTTATCAGGTCCTGGTTTAAAGTTTATAAGAATAAAATTTAGTTCTACAGATATCACATTACTTAATACTTATGAATTTACCCTGGTAAGTCACCTATAAACCACTGGTGAAATCCCATATTACAGGGAACTAAAATATTTGATTGTTGCATAAATTCAGACATCTAGCTGTAATACATACTTCTCACCATGTAAACACAACGCATTTTCAGAACCACTGAATACTATTACTACATGTATTCATATATAATTACTGTCACATGTATTAAAATACCTTAAAAATTTGCAATATTTTTCTGAACACAGTAATTAACTCCTCAAATTATATCGATCAAACTTCTGGACAATATGTAATTTTGCCACAAGGAAACAAATCCTAAATCATTTTGACATTACCCTCCTCATTAAGTAGAAAATTGATATAATTTAAAAACACAGATTACCCAATAAAATCTTCCTGTTATCCATCACCTGATATATGTAGCAAATATTTCCACTGTTTTATCATAATATAAGTATTTCAGTTCAATAATAACATATGCACATCTGTTGCATGTGTTCAATATGTAGGTAATTACGTAAAACTTGATAATAACGGATTTTTCACATGCATAACAAATGCAATTTGTACGATAATATTTTTACAGTTTATATCAAATAAAATATTTTTCTGCCTTTATCTCTGAAAAAAATTGTCTGTGAATAAAAAAAGATATTGGATGTTATAATGTCAATGAAACAGCAACCCAACAACATTTATAACCAAAGACATCTAGATGTCAACATTATTCACAGTCTTTATAAAAATAGATGGGTATTCATTTATCATATTTACTGTTATCTATAATAGCATTAATGGTACCCATTTTTCTGCAGTCATTTCAACAATGTCTCTTCAGAGATGCTTGAGGCCAAAATATTTGAAAATTTAAACCTTATTAAAACAATGAAGAACCTATAAAACCACAAAGGTACAAAAAGTACAATCAAAGCCTCAAAACTGACATAAAGGCATGAACTTATAATACAATACTGGTAACAAACTAATAAGAAAATGATACTATACACTTATTTGTATCAGGGCTTTTTAAGACTTTGATCTCATCCTTAAAATGTTGAAAAGAATGAGTAAGTCTCTGCATAAGAAATATTAGAATGCTGATAAAATTTAACAAGTCAAAAATAACATATCATCTTTTTCCCCTTTCCTAACATAACTTTAAAACCAAAGTTTTCCATTGCTATGGTTTCTTGACTTTCCCCCCTGTTATAGCTTAAAAACAAATGTCCAAAGTATATATATGTTTTGAAACCAATATATTTTTCAACATGGCTCAACAAACAACTTAAAATTACATTAAAAAAGAAATACCTGACTATTTTCTGAAACATCTTGACGACTTTCCATAACAGAGATACGTAAACATGCTAAACATCCAAAACTTTAGTACAAATTTTAATCCTATTTAAAACTCAGCCCATCAACTAATGTCAAAAGTTGATGCAAGATCTAATAATGTTTGGTCAAATATTTGTCCATATATTTACCTACCAATAACAAAGTTTACTCATTAAATTCTCCTGCATGATACTTAATTTACAATTCATTCTATAGACGTATGTATAAACTGGAAAAAGTTCAATACTATAAAAGTTTTACCTTGCACAGGTGTTAATCCTATGTTCAAGTATCCCTAATCCATAAATGCCAGACAGGCTTTGTATAGATTTGAAAGTATAATATAATCACAAAAGTCAAGTTTTTCATTTGATATTCCTAAAAAGCGTAGGGTGGAATTAATAAAACTCCTCCATAATGCAGCCACCTTTCGTAATGTTCCCAATAAAGTTGACAATGATACAGACGTTTAATCAAAACTTTGATCAAATTAATTAACCTGCTTAATTTGTTATCACCTTGCTAAAAACACCTTTGTTATAAATACAATATTCATCCCAGGTAATAGATTTGAAAAGTTAATATTATCACAAAAGTCAAGTTTTTCATTTAATATTCCTAAAAAGCGTAGAGTAGAATTAATAAACCTTCTCCATAACTGTCACCAATTGTAATGTCATTAATGCGAGTTATCAATAAAGTTGACAATTATATAGATGTTTAATCAAAAATGCGATCAAATTAATTAACCTGCCCAATTTGTTATCACCTTGCTAAAACACCTTTGTTATAAACGCAATATACATCCAAGATAATCAGCTGATCTCATATCTAGGTATACATTTCTACAATCACTCATTTGCAGACAATAAAAAAACTTAATCAGATTTCATCAAGATAAGTTTGTATTATATATCAACAGTCTACATACATATACCTACTGATAATCACCTGGTAATTATGTACAGGTAACATCAAAGTAAACGTAGATCAGATAAAAAAAATGTTGTTTTTATATTGAAAGAAACATCCACAAATGTAAATATTACTACTGATAGGTAAATGAGAGTTGTTTCCCATGACAATTCATCAACTATAGTGCCTAACAAGATTTTGTGAGGTAGACGAAATTGACTTTAAAACGATCGTATTGACTTTTGATGTGCAGAAATAGGCAGATCGGACATATTTTGACTTTAGTTACTTACTTCTTAAGTTTGGGATTAATTGTAATCAACATATTCCAATGAGACTGAAAAATGCTTTTTTTTATTATGATAAATAATAATTTTACCTGCCGTAGTCGTGCGTAAAATATATTTCGGTATTTCTCTTACGAAAATGACTTGTTTAATGGAACAAAACGTATTATTTGTAAACTTTCTCTTTACTCTTCACAATAGGTTTTTAAAAAATAACCTTTCCAACTGTATATTCCGAAAATTTTGTGAAAATCGAATAAGTGGCAATTCTTACCTTTCATACCTTAACTTTCATTGATAAAACATAATATTGACTCGTCCAGTGTCCAGTTTGAAGGTCATTTTAGTTACCGGTCACATTCATGCACGTTCTAATTAATCAATAGTCATGTATGAAAAGCATAAACAAGTTTGAAGGTAAACTAATAACAACTTAATCCAATCAAATTGCCTACGATTCAATAACAATGACCAGTCCACATCATAAAAATGTATAGGGGTAAACTGGGTAGGGAGAAAATGTCAGATATATTAAGTTCATTATTTTGCAATAACGAGTAAAAATTTGTGAACCAATAGATTTGTTATAATTTCATAATCATGTCGTTATGTATTGGTATAGTTTTTGGATCTTTCATTAGCGTATTTAAGGCTGTAGAAAGTTTGGCCTTCAAAAGTCAACATAATCATTGACTTTATAAAGAAAATTCGCCTTTTTAAAACATTGAATGTTTCACAAATAATACGCGACAACAAAGCAAAATCATTTCTTAAAACACTGCAAAAAAAATAATTCTGATTGATGCAGTGGTATTGTCATAAATTGCACTGGAGTGAACAGTGGTACATCAAACGTCGAATTCTCTCACACAATGTTATCACACACTATAGTTTCCATTGAACTACAGCCATGAAAAGGTCAAAACTTAAATCTCTATCAATAATTAACTAATTTCTCCACCTTAAGTATCAGTGTGCTTCTATGAAAGTCAAACCAAAGTTTATATCTGCTACCCAGAACAAGACCTGTGTCATACAGAACTGTCAATCTTAGCTTATATTCTAACATTCTAAAAACTGATATCTACTATTGACAAAATCATTTGAACTATTTTTTTTGTCAATCATAAATTAAGATAACAAATGTTCAGTCAAAATTAAGTGCATGAAGTCCGAACTTTAAGGATTAAGGTGTTTTTTTTTTATATCTTATATAAAGTAAATATGTACTTTTTAAAATTTGTTATTTTTAAAGATATTGTCAATTGAAATGAAAATACTACCAAACCCAAAATTAACTTCCAGTTTCTAAAATACATAATTGCTGATTGTTGGTTGCTTAACGTCCAGTTGCAAATATTTCATGCATGTTCAGAACATAAATATATCTAAAATAAAGACCTTACCATTTTCAATATAAACATATAGTTAATAGAAAACTTACTCCTTGTAAAGAATGTTTTGTGAAACAATGTTGAGATGATGTTTGCACATAGATTATCAATACAAAATATGTCTAATTCACAATGATAAAAATTATATATAGGTAGATATGATAAGTAAGAAAGACCTGATGGAATTTGTTTTATTTGATAAGGTAAAGATAAACACCTGGTAGGTATTTCATACCTGTCCGAAAGACATCAAAGACCACCAATACACAAAAATTTACATCACATCAAAAGACAGTTCAATATGTACAAAAAGGTAAACATTACACCTGAAAAATTTAAAATGATAAATATGCAATTCACATGAAATGTCCAAAGGCTTTAAAGTTCATTAAAATTAATTTTAAAAAGGTAGTTCTTTGTTCTTGTTTATAAACAAAATGAAATATGTGATAAATTAGTAAGCTATGTAGAGAACGTAACTTAATGGAATAGCAAACATTTTTGCTGAGCTTGCAGTATTGTACACTAAGACATTTGGTCCACTTATCAAATGACCTTGCCAACAATAACCTCTATATGTAGATATCCCATAATTATTTCCTCCAAATCAATTCTTTCTTACAACTTTCCTATTTCTCAAATTATATGTAAATAATATTCTGAAAACTATGTTTTTATAAAGAAGGAAAAGTGAAGAAATTCACATCCTACTGAAACCTCAATTTTAGCTAGTTTTGTAGAATATCAGCAAAAAATAGAGTGTTGAATATCATCAAAAATATAGAGTTACTGCCCTTTTAAAAATTATATCATCTTAGCTTATTTTTTTGGCTACTGTTTGCTTCAAACCTTTTATTATTTCAATCATTTTATCATAAAGTTTATTGTTGATAGTCATGCTGGTACCTAATTCCCACCCCAGAAAATTTTACAGATCATACTAAAATGGGAAAATCTCACAGAAAATAAAACTATACATCAAAAAGTTTTTAAATATAACACAATAAAACTCCTGTCATTATAATTGTATGTATAAATACTATGTAAAATATCATATTACAAAATTTTCACTGTTCCTTTATGACCATGAATAAAATGTAGGTATCATATGAAAAATTCTCAGCTCGTCAACTGGAAATATTTGACATTTAAGTTATCTGTACTTATTACAGTCGATCAAAGTCCACAATGAAATATTTCAACTGATAAAAATATGAAACGGAAACTCAAACTAAAACCTCAAAAAGGAATCTGTTTGTACCTTTCTACCTCCTTATTTGTGAAAATAGTGCAAAAATTTAAAATAATGTGGAAAAGACTCCAAGGAAGTTGGAACACCTCCCAAGTATTTCCCCATCCTTCCGACCTCCCAAGTATTTTCCCATCCTTCCACCTCCCTCCCTCAAATATTTATGAAAACATCAAAATTCTGCATAACAATTTATATTTCCAAATTCACTAATAATCTATGTCTTGATTCTGAATTACTGTGGATTAATTATTTGTCATGGGGTACCAATTTTCATGGATTTCATCGGTACAGATAAACCACAAATTTAATGTTCAATGAATTAAAAATTTGCATGTATGTATAGACATTGGCAAAACCATGAAATCAAATATTCACAAAAATGCAAGTTTTTCTCAATCAACAAAGACAAATGAATTTACAGTACCACATGATGATCTAACAACTGAGGTAGTCCTAATTTAAAGTTTTAAAACTGAAAGGCATACCTCTGCTGGGGCTCTGCATATCAATCTCACTAACTTTTTTCAATTACATGTATTGATTTGTAATATGTTATTTACATGTGATTCATTGTATAATAGCTATGTTCCATCTCTTTCTTATTGATTTCAATGTATTTAACAAGGATTGACAGCCTTCACCATTCACTTGATGGCTTCATAAAATATTCAAAATGAAAGACATTTTTGCGTTAAATAATTCAACAAAAGCTAACAAAAGTCACAGTTTACATGGTTTACCTACTGTTTTTGTACAATAATACATTTATGTATCCCCTACTAAGCTGAGAATGTATCTTTCAAAAGTTGACAATAAAAGTATAATGCAGTGGTTATATAACAAAAATAGTTCTATGAGAAAAAGGTACAATAAGTCAAATGGTTTTTGATCTACAATTAATTTGTTCCTCCTTAAAACACCTCCTTCAAAACCTGCATTGAAAGAAACATTTAATTTTTGTTGAAAATATATATTGACAAATAAGCTTACCTACGATTTAAATTCTTATTCCATTGATAAATAATCTGCAACGTCAGCACTATTTGAGATCGTCTAAGTGCAAAGATTATGAAAACAAACCCACTAAGAAAATGTTCTATTCAAAATTTACAATGTTGATTTACTTTTCCAAAGGAATACTGATTTGATCTACATCTCAATTTTTGTTTCTCAACTAAAATGTCTTTTTCAGCTCTTTGCTTTCACATAATTAAATATTTTCAAAGTTGAAACTCAAGTGCTGAACGGGGTAAATTTAAATAGTCCATCATTTTTTCAAACTTTAGATCAGGTCTTCTGTATTTTCAACAAATACTAAATATCAGAAATAAAGTAACATTAATTGTAAACACATGAATCTGAGTGCTTGTAATGTTGCAGTCAAAACAAAAAGAAATATCAAGAAACTTAATAAATAAATTGTTCCACCACTGAACAAATCACCTTTCAAAAACAATTCCCCTTGACAATATGACATAGGACAAACAGATCAGTTATTGACCATTCAACCAATGTCCAAATGATAAATCAATGACTTATAAATTTGTATTGCTTCTGGAAATCATATAAGGGTTCAAGCATGGTCAGTAAACTTCATCAATTTGACCTGGCTGACCATAGTAATTGTGACCATATATCAACCAATTTGTAAATAAAATTTCTATAAACTGTATACTGCCAAAACCAAGTCTATAAATTGTAAACTGCCAAAACCAGAATCTTTTATTTGTTGTCATTATCATGATTATATAGAGCAGTATTTGTCAACATATTGTACGAATAAAACATCATTAAAATAGAATGGACAAAGAATTTATTGACTAGGTGACATCTGGTAGTCTGACAACTCATCTTTTTACTAAATACGCCTCATTTACTTCATACTAATACAAACTATCTATGTTTAACACGATATATAGTATGATGAGTATCATAATCTTCAATTCTATTGTCACCAGATGTGGTACATGTATTACAAATTCTTATATTGTCATTTTCAGTTCTTTATTGAAATCACTTCAGATTTATCACAAATTATTAATGATTTGGGATTTAACATAAAAAAATCGTTTATACTGGTGTAAAGCATATTGAACAGGTCAACAGTTCAAGCGATACAAACTTTAATATCATTTTCTTCTTGATTCAGTTATACAACTTTTAGCATAAAATCGTCCAATAATTTTCACCTTGCTTCTCCCAACACAATATAATCTTTGTAATGGAATTGTTCTTTCAAAAATCCAGTATCTCCCAAGGAGTGTACTAAAAAAATTTTTTTTGAAGATATGTAATTCACCATAGATTAAAATTAATCCTGCAGTTTTGAAGATAGATTTCTTTTTTCTTTTAATGCTTAAAAAAGATATTGTCCTACATGAATCCACAAACAAACAAAAGACTGCAACAATATTGGTTTTCTTAACTCTTCATTTTATAAAAAAAATCTTTTAAAAAAACTATGATATAAAAGCTATATAAGCCTACATACCTCCTTGTTTTTCTCCTCTAAGACATGAATTAACCAATGATCAACTTATCTATATTAACTGCAGAACATGCAATGTTCATTTCAAGTCAGATTTAAATTTTACACAGGATTATAAAGATTTGGTTCAAATAATAGCTAGTAAATTAAATCTTATCAATATTATCTATCAATCTGTTACTTTAAAACTTCAAAGAATTTAAAGTGATTTTAACAAGGAAAATTATCATGGAATACCTGTCCAGACAATTAGTAAAGTAAGGAAGGTAATTTGATGGTGGGACCCAAGCGAGGGACTTGGACATCATAGGACTAGTGCTCAGACGTTTTGTAAATCAGTTAATTTCAATTTTTGAGCAAATCTCCCCCAGATAAAAAGGAAAATTTAAAAAGAGAAATAATTTTGAAGCAATTTTGATTGCAAATTTTCAAAATTAATCTAGCGCAACAATTTCTTAGAGAATATTGACCCCCCACTCCCCCCCCCTCCCCCCCCACTCCCCCCCCCCTCCCCCCCCCCCCCCCAAAAAAAAAAATATTATGGTGGTTTTGAGCGAATTTCATCTGGTTACCTCAAAAAGTTACTGACGCAAAATCAGAGACGGAAGATATGTTCAGTTCACATGTGATTTAGACAGTAACCAACAATGCACAGTAACAAAAAAAATCTCATTAAATAACCTTCAACAATGACCAGCAATTTTACATCATATTTTAGAGGTAGTTGTTAAATGTTGCTCCTTAACTGTTTCAGGAGATGACTTTGAATTCTGGTCCAGTAATTTTAAAAGTAGTTCCCCAATGGAGCCTCAATAATATAAGTAAATAAATATTGACAAGTTAAGTGGATAAATAAAAGTCTATTACACCTGTGATGTTGACCATTACCACATTTTATGTATAGTAAATGTTTGATAACACAGATACCTCTATTCTGAGTCACAGCGCCTTTTGCCGTGAGCCGGCCAATTGGTCCTAACCTTATCGATAAAGCATTATTAACAACTCTCAAACGTCCATTTTAAGACATATTTAATAGATTGGCATTGAAATAAGTATTTATCAATTTTGTCTTCTCACATTAAATTCTCGTAAATGTGACTTTAAAATTGACCAGATATTAAATTTCATCCTCTTTTCACCTGCCAATGACTTAGTCATCGAAACCTGTCAAAAAATTTACTGACTACTTAATTGGCCTATATATTAAGTGATTCATATAATTATCGGACTTATAATGCTGGATTGATTTCCTTGTCTTTTGTAAAAAATAAATACACTATGAATTTGTTAGAATTTTAAAATCTGACAAAAATTGTATTTGTTTAGAAAAGTAGACAATCTTTTAATTCTCACAATTATCCTATTTTAAATTTATTGATCATTTAAAAATTTAACCAGTTTCAATTTTTTTTAAGTTATAAATAAAAAGCTAATTATAATAAATCAATACTTTGACCTTGAAAACGTATACTCTGATTTACTGAATTTTCTATGTTTGGCTTTGATGTTGTAATAGTTATATTCAGTATTTATGTTGGACAAAATGATTGTTTGAATTACTTATACCCCCAGCAGACAAAATTACAATCAATCAAACAATTAGCCTATAAAGTAAACTTTAGTCTGAATTCAAATGAAACCAAGATTTATATAAATGCTTTGCAAAAGTTAAGAGTTGGATCAAGTTATATCAGACTTAGAAAACAGGTGTGCACCGTCAACAAGGTCTGCAATCGTCAACTTCATTCTTAAACATGCTGAAGTATAATATTTCAAAAGACAATACCAGATACTTATGTAAACAATGTTCCAATACAGCTCATCAGACATTCCCATAATACCCAGTAATGTATTAAAAAATTTAATTAAAAGTTGAATTTTACACTTACTTTCGAAATGTACAAAAATCCTTCCTGCCAAACATTCTATTTCATCAATCAAGTAAATGTAATGATTTAGTCACTAAAAGCTGCAAGCTATACTTTATAAATTTCAATTTAATAATCCATAAATCATCTGCAATCAAAACAGTTTGGCAGAAAGTAGTAGCTTAATCAAACTTGAAGTGTGCATGAAACTCATTGGGTGTATATAAATCTAGCATTAATCTTTGAAGTATCTGTTTTATTTCTGATAAATATTAATAAAACTAACTTTGAATAACCATAAATTCTATAAAATTGATTGACAGCAACAACAAAAAATATCAAACTCCAATACAAGCTTCTTTTTTGTTGTTGGAAAAACTACAAGGGGAGATAATTCTTAAATATTAATTTTATTTTTCTAATCCCCATAAATTATATCACATATCTTTAACAACTATAGGTCAATGTACGGTCTTCAACACGGTACCAGGGCCCTGTCTACTACGTGTCTATTACAATCAATAGGAAAGTGTTCTATTAATGTTATATGCCATGTACGCTAAACAGGATAAAACGCATGGTGACTCCATTTTTTCTGTTGTTTTCTGAACGCATTTTATAAGAGCTATTTTCTCACATTTTACTTTGGAATTCTATCATTTGTTTTACCTTCAAATATTCATATAATGATACTTTTACCTTAAAAATGCCTCTGTTTAATCCATACAAAATGATTCATATTTTCACAGCGTATAGCTTGAAAACACTCGGTGACCTATCATTGTGTTTTTCATATTGTTAGCATATCACAATAATTATGTACTACATCTTTGACAAGAGTATGTAAGGAAAAATTCTATCAATTTTCGTTGAACATTATATATTATACTCCCCTACATTGTACTACCATTATTGGAAATTTCGATTATTTAGTAGTGCCGGTATCATGTCCTTGTACCCATAAAATTTCATGCAAAAGTTACCATAACAGTAACCTGTATTTTTTTAAAAGAAAATTAAAAGTTCGAGTCTATGATACTAAACCTATATGTAGACCGTAAAAACCCTTTACATGCATGTGAAGAAGATGTAAAAAATATTTCGAAGAAAAACTGGAACAGAACTGAAATTAAATGAATTTCTGATGTTTAGGCTGTTTTCTCTTTATCAAAATATTTTTCTCTTTTCACGAAAAATCAAACTGACATACAGCAATGTACATAACGCAGTAATTTTAAGCGGTTGATTTATTATTGTGTTGCTAAATATCAGTAGCCCCCTGTCACGTATGATATCGTTAATTATCGCGAGATTTAAACTCAAACGCGCAGAAGATTTCGAGATCAGCGTTGATTAGTAGCTTATGTGAAACTGGTCTATTAGTAATCATGCAATATCTGCCAAGAAATTTGAGCAGTTAATTATCAAAGTTAACTGCACAAAATAATTTTTTTTTTTATCCTACCTGAATTTTGAATAAAAGAAATACACCAAGAAAACTGTATAAAGTGGAAGTCAATTTTGCCTAGAATTAAATTTTCCAGTAAGAATTCCTGCTTCCCTTAGTTCAAAATTATGACTTGATGAGAGATTAACAGCTACTTTTTACAATATGTTGGGTTAAGATATGAATATTATTACCTGCAATTAACTTTATCTAGATCATAATACACCTGCCTCACCTGAGATAGGGAACCAGATCTAACAGTACTGAATGGTACTTCAACAAATGTAACATATGGTGCATAGACACACTATAAAATATCTTTCTTCTTGGTTCATTATTAAACTTAATAAGACAGTCATAGATTGCTTTTCAAAGCTATAAGCTTTAATTAGGTCCAGTGGCAAATATGTCATACATGTTCAGGACAAGTCAGTGCTAATATGATAATCTCATTCAGAAGTAGCATGTTCTCTACCTAAAAAGTTTCTGCAAGAGGGTCTTTAATTTTGACATACAAAAGTTAAAGACCCTCTATTCTTTATATTGCAGCTTTATACAAGACATGCACTGATTTTCTTCAAGAGGAAAAAAATTCACTTAAAAAACAGTGGTCCTTTGATTATTCAGGCAAAATTGATCCCTTAGCTTAGGAGAAACGTCAGACCTGTCACCCCCACTTAGAACACCAGATCCTCTGTTTCTATACTTGATGGACAAAACAAATATTTGACTTTGTAGAAGCTGATGACAGCTCGTAATCTAATATAATGTCAACTTCCTAATCAATGTAGTAAACAAACAGTAAATACAGAAATTTGACAATGGTCAGTTTATCTTTATATCAAACTTCTGTTTAGTTCAATACACTACAGAATCTTAAAACTTTGTAATGGGTGGTATCAGACAGGTCTTCACAATCTTTATTTCACATGTTTTCATGCTTATAACTTATCATTATCAGTGTCTATAAGTGGAAAATAGGGAGAAAAAAATAATGTGTAAGATTTCAATTGTTAAATGGCTATTTTATTTCCAGTGTGTTTATGCACATACCCCTCCCCATATATGACCCTCATTGTAAAATTCAGCATATATAACTATTAATCCAAATGTTTGTTTTCTTTACAATTGTTTCAAATATAGGTATATATATAAACAACCATAAAATTATAGGTAACACAAATTCAGTCAAACTGTTACCATCTATTTTTCACATACTGCATAGTCGGTAATAAAATGTTCCGAAATGTTCCGAAATGACAAATGTAAAACAATTCAAACCAGAAAACTAATTGTCTGACTTATGCACCATAAACTAATGCTCTATTTTATACTGGTCAGGTATCACAAAATTAAATTTTAGAGCCATAGTTGAACAGGATATATGAAAGCTTACCTTTTGTCTCATCATAACATATCATTCAATAAAAGTTCTGTAACCAAAATGGTCAACTTAAATATATACCACTGACTGGATGGACAAAAATATCCACTGACCATAACAGACCGATGTTTATCCCATAGGAGAATAAGTACTAATTGCTGATATTAAGATCAAAGGAAAACTGACCCAGAATCTAGTATAACACTATAAAATTACATGTATTTGTAATAAGTAATTACTGATGTTATCAAATATATGTCCTGGCTTTCATCAGGGATACATTATGGGCAGTGGGCAGTGAAAGGATTATGCATGTTATAGTTTTCAAAAGGGATAGTTTTGGAAATATACTATATCTAAATGATCTACAACACTATGAAATTACATAGCTATATTTTTAATGAATTATCTGTAATTACTGAAGTAATCAAATAAATGTCCTGGTTTTCATCAGGGATACAGTATGAAGTGGGCAGTTACTAAGAGGATATGGCATGTTTAAATTTTAATGAGGGATAATTTTAGAAATATTTTATGTGTTCATTGAAAACAGAACTAAGTGAAACCAAATAAAACATATTGATGATGCCATTCTCAATCTTATCATGCATTGCTTGCCAAGTTTCTTTCAGTCTTTTCATAAGGAAATTTTACAGTATAAAATGAGTTATCAATTATTTCATAAACATGTATCGACATCTTTTAGGACCACATCAAAACACACTTGGAGTACCTTACATTGGATATTGGGAAGACAACATTATTACAACATTTGTTTCCATAAAATAAAAAAGGTTTTTGAAAGACTTTCAAATGAATAATAAACAATTACTAATTGTGCAGTACAAAAATAATTTTTAATGCAGGATTCAGAAATATATGACAGAAAAACCTACCTCAAATTTATGGCTAGAAAACATTTGTTTTATCTTTTCAGTTCTGTTATACGACTACTACACTGACATGAGTTGTATTCGTTAAAAGTAGCCGATCAAATTAAAGGAAATAATTGATGAGAATAAAATAAGGAAATAAAAATGTGACAATAAGAAAACTTATGTACCTGGCTTCTTGACGCACCTTTTTGACTTCCCTAATATCTGATTAACATCGTTCAAATTAATGTTCTGCCACATTCTATTCTTATTTCATTTCCCTTAAATTTCAATTTCTACTGAATGAATAGCACTTTAATGTCACAATGGAATTTTTAATAATTTCAATTCAATTATTTTAATTAACACCAAAGATAAATCTTTTAACTTATATTTTCTTGTCAAATTGTTTTTTGTAAAAAAAATCAAAGTATAAATTTTTCATTGTCCAAGACATAAAAATAGTCTCATAAATTAAGAGTTTTATTAAATTAAATCTAAAACTAATCAAAACACAATAAAATCCACTTTATAAAATACATACCCCAGAACAACCTTTCAAGATCAACCGCAGTTCAAAATTTAAATCCAATTTTCATCAACAATAAATTTTAATTTTTAACCTGTCAGCTCTTTAAAGTTTTTTAAATTTCAAAATCATGTCGAAAATTTTACTCATATAGTCATAATAGGTGAGATAAAAACAGCTTTCTTGAAGATAAGTGTAAATTTGACATGGTTTATTAAAACAAACAAAGAGATTTACTTTTCAAATCTTATAAAAGTATTATGTCATGTTTGTTCATAGAGTACATGGGTGGTTTACACCACAAGGTGTTTTAATTCTATGCCACCTACAATCATCTGTGGACAGGTAAAAATCCTAAGAATCAACATTAAATATGGGATTAAGTACTGGTCAAGACAGCTAATCAACTAACAATACAATTACCTCTAATCAGATTAGGGACGATTTTTAATTCAACCCTATTAATGGCATTGGATGTGACACTTCACATAAATATCGCATTAACACAGCAGTAGTCGTAACAATAACTAACGCCATTTTTGTATCTGACATCCCCAACTATTACGGACAGGAAGTAATAACCTCTGTTGGTACAGGTGAAAACCGCTACCCGATTGATTTTAGATCAAAATAATTGAGACGATAAACAGAAGGAGAAAATTTCTTTTTAAAAGTGATGATATTGATCTAGTTTTTATAATTTATTGGAAATTAATGAGAGTTTATTAAGTCCCAATGGATGAATTATGACTGCTTTCTACAAAATTATCTCCGACTAATATATCAATTAATTAAACAAACTAATCAATAGGGCTGTACTGACAACATTTCTCATTTCTGGTTTGATTTTTTTTATTAAAGAGATACTGGAATTTCCAAAGTGTTTGTATTCAATACATGTATATAGCCTGCATTTTCAAATAGAAACATCTGAAGACTGAAGAATGATAATTAATATAGAGTCAGAAATGGCTTAAATTACCTCTATTTTCCCACATTAATTTAATGTTTTGCTGTAAGCTAAAAGGTTGTAAACAGTTTAACTGTAAGAAGTACATAAAAAACAAATAATAAAAAATCAAGCAGTAATAGATAGATCTTCATTTTTTTATATATATCTTTAATGTAGAATTATTTTCAATTTAAAAACAACATATCATAGACAAACATTGCTAACATGGTTAAGGTATATGGTTGAGATTTACAACAAATGGTCAAGTGGAGTTTTTGTTTCTTTAATGCATGTTTCACCACCATGCTTTTAATTTACAAAATTAAAAACAACCACTTTTTCAAGCAACCCAATAAATCTTTAACCCATTTTATTTATCTGATTTTTTCTTCATCCCTAATTATATTTTTTAACATTCTTATCTAGAATTTGACACCCAGACATTTTCCACCCAACAGATGGTTTTCAGGGAAAATTCATCCATATATTGACAAAACAGCTATGTTATTGAATATCGTAGTATCTCAAATCTATGATAGAGATAAATGATCTTATTGCTTTCTCCGATTATCTAGGTTGTCTAACGAAGCAGCATTTCTTGTCAATAAATCCATTTCTGACTTTTGAATAATGTATTTTGAATAATTAAATAGACCACAACATATCAATTTCTTCATTTTTTCATAGGACAAGCATCACTTATTTCTGAGAATTAAATCGGCAACATCTGCCTGGCAAGTTTTTCATTAAAACATGGTTAATCAATGGAAATATTTTGTACCTACTTAAAAATAACAGAAATTCCTCTTGACTAGTACAAAATGAATAGTCTACTTGATTACATTTATAGAATTATTTTTTATTATTTCATTTAATGGTGTTTTTCTGTAATAAGGTGGTCACATATTTACGATGTCGCCTATTTCTATAGCGATTGATTGTCATGTGTAACATATGGATGATGGCTTCACAGAGAAAAGTTATAGAGATTAAAATCATTTAATCAGATACAAACCCTTTTTTGATAGGCTTAAAAACATTTATAACAAATGGACTTACACATTCAAACTAATGATAGAGTATTTATATGGCTATAAAAAAAATTTTAAGACCATTTTATGTCCATGTTTAATGATTATGTGAAGGTCTTTCAGTACATAGATTTCATTCAATTCTCATTTCACATACAGGCAAAATATTTTGTTAATTTAAAAAATAATTTAAGCTCAAAATTAAAAGCTTGTGCTGCCATCATGCCATGACTTATTGGTTTTACTGCAATAGACTGCAGTGTATATTTCCTGTTTTTATTAAATGTGTGAGGGGCCTCAGTGGCAGATTGGTCTAAGTTGTTGAACTACTGTATCACTAGCCAATCAATACTGAGATTGCGAGTTAAAACCCTTCAAGGGGCAAGTGGTGCACTTGACTCCAATCTTAAATGACTAGGACTGTTTTCATATCGAAAGTCATGGTTCTCTCCAGGCACTACAGCATGATAAGAACTGACAGCCACTGAATAGCACAATAATGTTGAAGGTGGCATTAAACACCAATCAATCAAATAATCAAATGTGAAGAAGCATGTAAATAATGTTTATTATACATATAGTTTTTAGTAGGATTTTTGTTTTATGCTACCCCCCATGTTATGTAGTCTCTATATAGTGTTTTGATCATTGTAGAAGACCAAACACTGTCCCAGAGATGTTAATATTTATGTCATTTGGTCAGTTGTGGAGAGTTGACATTTTCAAATCATACCACATGTTCTTATATTTATATCTCCACAAAGTAATCTGTCTCACTGATGCATACGGTACCCAACATCTTTTTCAAAAAGTTCTATCTCACTTATCAGTACCAGGCCCGTAGCCAGGAATTTCCAAATGGGGGTTATTTGGCCTCAAAAACTCAACTTTAGCAGTCACAATTTGAACAGAACGTTGACTTTAACAGTCGTTATTTGTTTTCAAGGGGGGGGGGGGGGGAGGGGTTCGGACGAACCCCCCTGGCTACGGGTATGAGTACACATAATGAAGTGGAGTCTAAATGACAATTCCCTCTCCTAAAATATTTAAAAAAGTAAATACCTGACTTATCATTTTCTCAAAGACTACATCCTGCATTTTGATTGAGTCCTGGGATGTGTACAACAGCAAGGACTAAGCCCAAACTTACTAGCATATATTTAATTGTGAATCATAACGTTGCCATTGATTATACATTACTGAATCATGATACTTTGTTTTATAGTGATTCACTTGTTATTCATCAATCAGTATCCATTGACTTATTGTCATTAAACCCCACAGGAACATTTTCTGTTCAGGAATGCATAACTGATAATTCTGCACTATTACTGAACATCGTAATAGCTGATCAATACTAAATCATTGTTTCTAAGATGCATATAACACATTACATGTCATTGAGTAGCAGATCCAGAAATGTTCATAAGAGGGAGCCCAGTGACTGCCTAAGAGGGGGCCTGATACAGTCATGCTTCGGTGATTATAAAATACATAATTTTTCCCACAAAAGGGGAGCCCAGGACCCCTCCTAAATCCAATTACTTAATTACTTAAGGAATTTTATATGTAATATGTAAAAACATAAGGAGATGTGGTATGATTGTAATTACCGATAGACCACTATCTATTAAAATTTTTAAACTAATGAGCGAAGAATTACAGACCGCGACTGTGGCCTTCAATCATGTATAAGCAAAACCCTTACAGCTTTAAAAGATCTCGAGACGAAATAATATGAAACAATGCAACAAAAAATTAGCTATTTACTTTCTAAAAAGCATATTCATCTATTATCAATAATTTTTTACATCACAATTTTTGTATCCAGTTAAACAAATATGAATAATGGAATAGGAAGAACAGAATATATCAGAGTGACCAAATATTGACTAGGTCAAAAAGACTTGCTTGCATGCTAGACAATTAGATGGAAAAAGAAGCAATTTGATGCTACTAGAATAATTAACACAATAAATATTGATTTTTGCGAAAATAAAACCATTGTGTGTATTGGGTTTCATTTAAATATTATTTTAAATACATCAAACATAATCAAAACTTTAAATAAACATAAAGGATCTAATTTACCTGAAATAATGGAATTTTTCACTGGTTTATAGTTGTAAGTTAACAATATGTAAACTCCATCTATGTATTAAACAAATATTTTATAGTCGTTAGCTGTAAGTTCAAATAGACCATATTTCATCCTCTATTTTTTAACAGCATCCAATCAATATTGATGAAAACACTCATGTGATCATCAGCCTGGATCTGAATCTTTGAAATGTTTTTTTCCAGCTGTAGAATTAAGGACATTAGGAAGCTCATTATTTTCATGCTTCATTATGGTTTTTATTGAACTAAACCTCCAAGCATCAGTTGAAATGTGGAATTTGAGAACAAAACAATTCATTAAAAAACATAAAAAGTGGAATTAACAAGAGATATGTTGATGAATCAGTAATTCTTAATCCCAAAGCACTTTTTGTACCCAACTTCCTGTATTTGATTAAAGATGTCATTTCCAACTGAAGAGAGGGAGCTTAACAACTAAATGGGAAAAAATTACAAAAAACCTTTTATCTCAAATTACATCTAAAAATTATCATTAAAAGGAAATTCAGTAGTTCACTAATAAAGATCAACCCACCCTCATATAAAAATCTCTTTCTGAATTTGCACAAAATATTTGCACCTTTACATGCCCACAACACTATAGATACTTGATATTCCCTTCCGTTTTGGTTTTGTCAAATGGATGCGAGGATTAGTGTTGAAATTATGATACAAGTCACTTCTCAATTCAAAGTACTATATATATTGTATATATATATTTTATTCTGAAGAACTTATGTTGATACAATGGTATACAGAAATACATAGACATACATAATAATACTATAAAACATGGTGAGGTTACAGCAAATAGAGAAGAAAAGAATGCACAGGTTTGGTGGATTCCATTTTATCAGAGAGAAACCATTTTTGTATAAATGATTCTAATGAGCTTACACAGCTTTTTAAGTTTTGATTGTTTTGAAAAATTCATAACTGCTTTAAACTTGAGAGTATTAATGTTGGTACAGAATTTTTCATCTATACATTCTTTCCTTTCTTTGGATAAATATGTACATTCTAAAATATAGTGAAATTCATCTCCAATTTCATTACTATTACATAAGTTACAAGTTCGATTTTTTCTGGGTATGTTTTTCCATCTACTCTATTCAGAAATTATTGCGGGAATTTGTTATTGCAATATTTGAAAACAGAACAAAAATGCTGGATTGATTATTGAGATTTTAGGACAAGGCGCATTATAAATAGGTATATATATTGGACACCAGATGCAAGTTCCTATTATTGAGATTTTCACCCAGTCCCATTATTTGCATATATATTAAAAACATTGCAATAATTTTTTATATAAAAAAAACACATGCATTATTTGAGTTCTTGAGCTTATTAATTTCTGTGCCAGTAATTTATGAACTTCATACTATTCCCAGATGAAACCTTAAAAATAAAGTTTAGTTTATTGCAATCTGACCGATTTCTTATGACTGATTCTAGAAACTTAGAAAAAGTACCCTGACTTTACACTTCATCATTTTTCATTTACCAAATTATTCCAATGTAATTATCACTTCAGCCATTTTATGTCATTTTAGACAACAAAATCAATTTCTTCATTGTTTTAAGGTTTTGTCTTCATCAGTTGCCATGGTTACCTTTGACTGTAAATTTTTATTATTACTGTAATTTTCTGGTGTGATATTTAATAGTAAATAATATCTGATCATCCATTGATGGTTATATTCATACCGGTACTTAAAAATGTCTTTTGAGTTTAGACAATGATTATTAGCAGGACATTTGAGAATCAACAATTTTATTGATATCAAACTGTTTCATAATGGATATACTTTTTACTTTTTCTCAGACAAACATAACTGATAAGAGTGAAAAATAAAGAGGCAGGAGAGAGATTACAACTAAAAAAATGCCGGACAAAATTTTTCATTCAACTATTCCCCCGTTCTGTCAATAAAAATCAAATGGTAGAACCCTAACATCAGAGGAACTGGTCTAGATATTGTGGCCCAATATATGTACTAGTGAAAGGATGATTTTTTTTAAAAGAATTTGTAATTGTAAAATTGACAATACAATGATAAATAGACTACACATATCTATTAATTTTTTATAGAATCAAATTTCTTAATTTGCATTAAAAAGCCTTTTACAAAGCTGAATATTGATCATCCTTCAAATCATAAAAGGGATCATGTGTACAAAAGGGTCAAAAGTATTGTTATTGAAACAGCTTACAAGTCATAACAGGGACAGACTACCAGTTATAGTAGAGGAGAGTTGTAACTTCAGCTGTTCAGAAAGTCGTAGAGCAATCTGTCATTTCATACACATCAAAGAAGATGCAACTTCATAAACTGCCCCATATCTAACCTTTTAACCCAAAAGAATTTCAAAGTCTTCAATGTTAAAGTGTGAAATTGCCGTTAGTCCAACAATACTAGTTCAGCTGGCGGGTCTTCAAGAGCACCTGCTCATGAAAGGTAAACATCAAAAATTAGTCTCACCTGTGAAAATACTCTCATAACGGAACAAATAACTCCTGGTCAATTGGTCAAGTGCGGTACTGTTATCCTACTGTCCTGAACTCCTGATATTGACAACCGATTTTAACAGCTTTTTCTTTTGTATCTCATTATTGTTTCATTATTTATAATTCAAGCTGATGGCCGTTTTAAAGGGTACTGTGTAAAGTAACAATATGTACAAACAAGCTTTTATCATAGAGGGACAATAGCATATCTTGACCAGATTAGCTTTATCTGTCTGTGGATTACAAGCTGCAAGAAGGTCTTGTAATACAAATTTGTATCAGAGTTACCCATATTGTTCTGGTCTTTAGTCTTTTTTTTCCTTCAAATTTTTCAAATATATAATGAGATTTCATTATAAGATTCCCCAAAAAGGAAATTTTCAATGTGAAATATGTCTTGTTACATTGGGATCATTATTACTTAAAATTAGACAAGTCTGAAACTAAATATTTGTGTCTACCATAAATTAACATTTAAAAAAAAAAGACTACATTTTTAAGATAAATGCTCATGAAATTATTTGCAAAAATTTTAATAAATTTTTAAGCAATATTTATGCATATGCAAAATTAAAACCAATTTCCTCCTAAATAAACATGTTTACAGAAATGATATTTTTCAATTATTCCGTCATTTTACTCCTATATAAAATTTCAATGCATTATGTTTATTAAATTGATTTTTTAAAACAATTTATGCAAATAATTTGAAAACTGAAATAAGTTATAATCATACAATACCTACAGAATCCAGTAAGCTCTAAATTCCTTTAGTTATCCAATAATTTAAGAAATTATTTAGAGTCAATTTACCTCACACTATCAATTTACCAACCATGTACTAACTAAATCAGGTAAGTCTATTTGTTACTTCCGTGTAATTTAAACTAATTAATGATGTGGTCACTCACATCAAATCAAACACAAACAAATAAAGACACCTACCTGGGCATAATCAATGGCTTTGTCATCTTCTGGACATCGGAAAACTCCTGTGCTGTAAGCAGAAAACAAACTATTGTTATTGACCGAATATATTCATAGCTTGTCGTTAATCTTCGCTAATATTATGTTTACTGGTTTATGAGCTAGTCATAATGATATACATCAGCATCACAAATCTATTGTATTCACCTAAACATGATTGGACATCCACTCGACTCTCCACCGATCTTTACAAAACTACTCAGTTCTTAAATAAAACCCTGTCAAAAACATCGGCGTCAAAAGGGATAAATATCCTGTATTATATTCATGTTTTTATACCAATCTGACAAAAACTGAAAGGCGGCCAGGCCTAAAACAAAGGGATAAAGCATGTCCTTACATACAAAAGATCTTCGTAACGGCCCTGTTTTTTCGACCGTAAACATCTGATTGATTTAACTGTTGATAGACGATAAAACAACCAAACTTTTTATCTACTCACAATCTGAAGAGAAATTTAAATTTAACCGATCCTACTTTAGATGTACAATGTTTTCTTTATAAGAGGAAAAAGTCTTTATTTGTTAAAACAAAACTAAAAATTGTCTTTGATGAATATAAATAAAGGTTTTAAAGTAAGATAAATACACATATCAGCTTACGCTCTTGAGATAGGTTCAAGATTTACGAGCTACAAGTAAGAACAAAACATTAGAATTACTAATGTATTATTTATACCTTATATAAATCAACAAAGAAAAAATATTATGTTTGAAATGATGCCAATTTTTACCTTAAAGTGATAATAACTTTTCTAAATTTAGCGTGTTAATTTACTCTTTAAAAAGAATCTTACCGAATTTTTCATTTTATCTCTCTAAAAATAGTGAGACATCATATGGTTATATTTATATTTAAAAGGAACCCTGTCAGATTACTGTCTAATTTTAGTGATGAAAATTTTCTTCCATTGTTGTAAAACATTTCTTTTATGAGAATCTTATGCAATATTGACCTTCAATTTAAAATAAAACAAACAAATATGTAAAACAAATATTACTACTTAAAAGAATAATAGCTGGTTTTCAATTTTCAAATTTGAATACCAATTTCAGAAAAAAAAAGTATAAGAAAAAAAAATCTAACTGTAAATGATTATCACTGATGAGTCTATTTGTAGACCAAAACATGCATCTTGCGCAAATACAAAGTTTCAATCCTGGTATCTTAATGATGAGTTTGTTTATCTAATACTAAACAGAATTATACATTTTAAAAAATTCTAATTTAATATCAGAAAAAAATTGTATGAAAAAATAAAACTTACTTTGAATGTTTCTTGATAATTTTCAAGCTAGCCCTAATAAGATCCTGTCTCCCAAATGCTGGAGGGTCCCTAGAATTGGATAAACCGGGCATATCCCTGTTACTTATTACACCCATCATTTATGATGTGTATCCCCGAGAGTTTCATGGACAAATTAAATACCAACACCTTACTCTAAGTTTGAATAAATTAAAAAGTTTTGTTAACATGTTACGGGCAGATGGACAGACAGATGTATTTATTCTGTCATCTGATTGGTTAACAATATTTTTGAGAAAACTTTTCGCACACGACCAACCGCTACTAGCAAAAACTCTTGTTGTGGCTGCATTATTCAAATAACACTTCAAAGAAATTCTTCATAACAGTGCATGCTGTTATTTTCTTTTACAAACACTTGCTGACACGCGCCTTTTACAGTTATTCATAGAAATTTTGTGATCTTATCTGATATGCGGGTATTAACCCACCAAATCATCTATTATAATTTTATACAAAAGATTTTGAAAATTTTGAAAATCTATTGAAATTTTACGACAGTCGTTTGAACAGGAGTCCAGATTATAATTGTAAAGTAGTTATTATAAAACTGATTTGGTATGGTAATTATTGTGGTTCGGTGATCATTTTGTACTGCACTTACAACAGATGGATAGCTTCACTTGATTCAGAAAGAAGGGGCAAAACGGTCAATTTAAAATAACCTTCAAATTATTATTGTTAAACTTTCTATTTGAAAATATGACATAGAATTATTGAAACCTAAATCATAGCTTAGATATCTTTTGAATAATTTTTAAATTCAATCCTTTTATGTATGTATTACTTATGAATGTAAAAGTTTTACTGAGATACAAGTCAATATACAAAGCATATAGCACATAACTCATACATGTATTCTTCTGTCAAAATCTTTGTAAGAGTTATTTCCCTTTTTTCAACTGCTGGTATACAAGTCTACTATTGTTTATAAATGATAAGATTACTATTAGTGCATTAATATGTCTATTCCTTTTCATAATATGTATTTTTGTGCCATATGAAAATCTGCTGCTTGAATAATAAAAAAGCTAAAAAAAAACTACTGAAGTATCATTTGAAGCCTGCTAAAAAACATATTCACAAATCAATCCTAATTAAAATATTAAATTCAAATTTCATCTCAACAATAATAAAAATTTATGAAATGTGAAACTTTAAAAAAAAATATGTAAAAAAAAAATACTTCTGTAATAAATGTATATTAGATTGTAAACTTTTATTCTAATAACACTAAATATAAATTGATACAATACTGTAAGCTTCAATATCAAAATTGTTCCAAAGGGAATATGTATATATTTCAAAATCCTACGAAAAACTAATTTACCATGTGGATGTGCATTTACTTTTTTTTAAACTAAAATCATCTACCATGAATTTCTTAAATTAATAAAAAAACACATACTGGTAGATAATATTCACCTTGTAACTTTTTCTGTAAACATACTTGTAAAACAACCTTATATCAAATGATCGCTATATGTTCTATACTTGTTTTATAAACTGATATCTATGTTTTGGTCCAGCGATAAAATCTTTAACGACATAAGTTTTTATGTAACACACCTCTAATAAAGAAATAAATCTTCACAAATTTATCTAATAAAGAAATGAATTGTTATCTTTTAATGTACAAGATAGCCCTTGGCTAAGGTTGGACCTTCTATCTATACACAAAATCAATCAAATTAATTTTAATAATCAGATTCTATGGTTAAAGCCCTTGGGTTCTATGACTGAACTTTTCAGTTGTCTTCCAACTGTACATGAATATATGAAATTTACTTGAAATTAATTGATTCTGATACCCCTAGTGGATAAGACAAGTGGCATGGTGTCCATTGTGAAGATGATAGAATAAAAGAAAGATTTCAAATTAATTTAATAATGGTTCAGCTCAGACTATGGTCAGTAAGGAATTGAATAAAAGAATGATTACAAATTGATGAGTTGATGGTTGAACTTTTTCATTAGATTAATGAGATCAAATTTTATCTGGATTATTTATCTTTAAAAGTCACGCATATGGAATAAATTTAAAATATCAACCTTTGATGTATCAAAAAGCGCAATTTTACACTAGGGAGCATCAAACACTTGAAACAGGTTTTTAGATTCTTCGTCTGTCCCTAGTCTAACTTTTTACCATGCAAAATTTCTTGTGAATGTTATTTCATATATGTTTTAGTATATAGTTATCAAAGGTACCAGGATTATAACTTAATATGCCAGATGCGCGTTTCGTTTTCATAAGACTCATCAGCGATGCTCAGATCTAAATAGTTAGGCAAAGTTTTTCAGTAATGTATAATTGAATAGTTAATGTAGTAAAATCTCAAAATGATAATGACAGTGATTAATCATAAGGTTAATGATGACGATAAAAGCTTTCTCTCATAACCATCTGATAATGATAATAGATTTTAATTCATTGTCAACAACAGCTGAACACTTAAAAGTGAACCGATAAAATGTTAGGGAAATAAATCTTGACTGCTTTTAAAAAAAAAAAATTGTGCCATTATTATAACTTTGATAACTTCAACACATTGAAGCTTAAACGATTATGACCTTAAATATCACTAAAAGCATTAAATAAATGTGAAATTATGACATTCAAAATTATTTTAACCTTTCCAGGACGAAATATTTTCTATGTCTTGATGTCTTGATGTTGCAATTTTTACATCAAAAGTCAAGGGGTCACTGAAGAAAGTGATGATCATCATCTTCAAATTCACCCTTAAATACACATAAATCTTAAACCTAGCTACTGCAAAATGTATACAAAATGTGTTATATGTACTAGTTAATTGTCTTACATCTGATAAAAGTTACTTTAAATGGTTTATGTTGTGCTTTTACACCAGGTTAGGGGAGGGTTGAGTGTTCACAAACAAGTTCAACCCCGCCACAATCTCTATTTGCCTCTCCCTAGACAGAAGCCATAGTTTAGTGCTTGTTGTTGGTTCAAGATAATTGTCATAAATTATTTTGTCAAAAATTAGGTCATTTCATGAGTTTGTTCAATATATTTCGACGACTTGTTTCATATATTTCATGTTGTGGCTTATAATAGCCAACTATAAGGTATGGGTTTTCTAATTAGTTGAATGCTGTACGGTTGCCTATAATTGCTTACATTCACTTTATTTCAAGCTTGGTGGATATATATAGTTGTTTCATTGGCAATCATACCACATCTCCTTATTTTTATAGCCCTATAGATATTGATATACCATTACATTATATTGGTAGCCCTCCTAATGCTTAACCTGATCAGGAATTAATATTTAATTATGCTTACATTATACAAAAAAAATTTTGGATACTGTTCAAGTTTAAAACATCAATTATCATCTCTACATGTCTATCAAAAATTGTAAAGAAAAGGACATATTTATCCATGTTGTTGTCAAAGAATTTTAAAATGCTCTTTAGTGGTCATTTTTAGGCCACAGTGACCAGGATATAGGTACATGATGATAGTAGTTTTTTTAAACTACCTTGATTTGCTATACAGCCCTTGCAGGGTCGGTATAAAAGGTACAATTGAAAAGAAAGGACATATTTTTCCATGTTGTTATATTGAAGAATGTTTTAAAATACTTTTTAGTGGTCATTTTTAGGACACCAGGAAATAGGTACATGATAATGGGAGTAACTATCTTGACTGGCTATACAGCCCTCACATGGTCGGTATAATAGGTACAAAACAATCATGTCCACTTTTATTCCAAGTCATCAATGTCCCTAATCAGGGACCCATCAGGTAGCCAAACATTAAAGGCGATTACAGGTAATACAGGTATTCTATCACCTGTGTTTTATCAAAGCTTAGTGCTGTAAATGCCCAATGTTTCATAGATCAAATTGAGGGGACGTCCCATTAAATGGTAATTACGATATTGACGATAACGAGGGGTATCTTTATCACACCTGGTTTTTATTTTTACCTGATGATTATCTGTATAGATACAATGTCATCAAACTTATTGTGACAGGTTATATTTTACATGGGTGACGTTTATGGGGTTACATATGCTAGTATTTCTGTCAGTGACTCAATCAGATGACAAAATCTAAAATCAGGGGGTGGAGGTTCAAGATTTGTTATATAGGCAACCTTGGATTGTCATTGGGTTGCTGTCCTTTTGACATATTCTACAGATCTCCTTTTATTCATGTTTATGCATATCTATTGATTTATGCCTATCAGTTTATTTATGTATATCTGTTAATTTATATGCATATCTATTAATTCATGCATATCTGTTAATTTATGCATGAAATGGGGAATGTGTCAAAGAGACAACAACCCGACCAAATAAAAAATAACAGCAGAGGGTCACCAACAGGTCTTCAATGTAGCGAGAAATTCCCGCACCCGGAGGCGTCCTTCAGCTGGCCCCTCAACAAATATATACTAGTCCAGTGATAATGAACGCCATACTAATTTCCAAATTGTACACAAGAAACTAAAATTAAAATAATACAAGACTAACAAAGGCCAGAGGCTCCTCACATTGCATTTTTTAGAAATAAATAACAATACAAAAATTTCACAATTTACAGCAAATAAAATTATAATAGGCCTCATCAACCCATAAATTTCCCCAATGTGTCATTTTCTCTCAAATATTCTTTTCTAAAAGTTAACTTAAACCTTACCATTAATGGAATTTAATGCTGAGCTTTTGTATCCAATTGAATAAGTCAAAATTTTGTGAAGTTAATGTATTTATTTTTTTCTTTTTTAAATTTGTCATGCAAACAAACAACAATGGCCTTAAAAGCTACACTTTAGTCTAAAACAAACAAAAAAGGTCAAATGAACAACAGCCCAGTACAAAACAATACATCACTAATAGACAGCCAAGCATGTGAAGTTCACATCTGTTCTAAAGTCTAAAAAAATCAATTTGTTTTATATGTTAATGATATAATGACCCTTAGGACATATGCATTATATTTTCATTTTTCAGGATAAATATACATTAAATCACTTCTGGATGAAATTGTATTCTAGATCAAAGTTGAGACTTATCTACTATAAGAGTATAAAATATGTATTGATCATATGTTCTGTAAATTCAGAAATTATTGCAATGTTTTTATAATTGTGAAAAATGCAAGTGGGTTATAATTGCAATAAGTTAAACTCGCATTTTCAATTTTTTTATATAAATTACACAGGATTATAATGAAAAAATGAAAAATAAATGCAAACAATAATTTCGGAATTTACATAGTACTGTTTGGAATCAATTACATAACTGTTAGATGATTACTAGTAAATTTTTTTTAAAGGGGACATTTAAACACAAAAGGAACTTTAATATTTTTGTGGTGCATTGTTATTCAAAATACCACTTTGCCTGGTTATCTTTTCTAACCAGTATAAGCTAAGATAAAACTGGACACAAAAAGGGGGGATGGAAGGGAGGCTTTGTTGTGATATCTCTAGCAATAAAGTTTATTAATTTTTTATTGGTCATACATCTCAAATGTTAACCCCTTCCTGCTAATCGAATCTAAAGCCTTCCATTTTACTTTTTTTTATTCATGTTAAGTAACGAAATTTAAACCATGGCTACATTTACACTTAAATTGTCTAGTACCTGGTGTACATAATTTTCTATTTCAAAAATATTAATTACCAGCAGCAATTTTTTTCTATTCAAACATATGTACTGCTTTTCTTTCTGTCACAAGAGTATGTTTACTTTTTCTTTATTAATTGTTTAACTGATCATTAATTTTGTATACATTTAAAATTTCTGGTCAATGAATTTATATCTTATTTCTAAAGAACTTATATAAATAATGAGGTAAACGTAGCATAGATTTAAAGGTTAAAATGTCAACACGGCCCACACACAAATGTCATAATGTCTTGATCTCAAATTTTACAAAATCTGGCAACAACACAATTTTTTTTATATAAAATATGAATGAAGATTTAATTGCTATCTGATTAAAATTATACAAAAAACTACAATGTTTCTCACTTTATATTATATATGTCTCTCATAATTCTCTGGTTAATCACGATAGAAGCAGCACCTTTTAACAAAAGTATTCCCAGGAGCATACGATATGATTATAAATTCAATATACATTTTTAAAAGGGGTGAAATCAGATACAGAGGAACAATCAAAATCAACAAATTAAAAAAAACCTGTAAACATCATGGCAAAGGAAAAACAAACAACACCATCACCAAAGAAAAACAGTTCACACCATGGTCAACGAATAACAGTCAACAAAATGGCCAAAGAATAATAGTCAACACAATGGCCAAAGAATAATAGTCAACACCATAGTAAAAAAAAAAAGTCAACACCATGGTCAAAGAATAATTGTCAACACAATGGCCAAAGAATAATAGTCAACACCATGGTCAAGGAAAAACAGGCAACACCATGGTCAAAGAAAAACAGGTAACAACATGCTCAAAGAAAAACAGGTAACACCATGGTAAAAAAAACCCAGGCAACACCATGGTCAAAGAAAAACATGTAGCAGCATGGTCAAAGAAAACAGCCAACACCATGGCACAGGAAAAGGGTAACACCATGGTCTAAGAAAAACAGGTAATACCGTGGTCAAGAAAAACAGGTAACACCATGGTCAAAGAAAAACCAGCCAACATCATGGCTGAGGAAAAACAGTCAACACCATTGTCAAAGAAAAACAGCCAATACCATGGCCGAGGAAAAACAGGTAACACCATGGTCAAAGAAAAACAGGTAACACCATGGTCAAAGAAAAACAGGTAAACACCATGGTCAAAGAAAAACAGTCAACACCATTGTCAAGGAAAAACAATCAACACTATGGTCAAAGAAAAACAAGCAACATCATGGTCAAAGAAAAACAGGCAACACCATGGTCAAAGAAAAACAAACAAAATCATGGTTAAAGAAAAACAGCCAACATCATGGCCGAGGAAAAAGAGTCAACACCATTGTCAAAGAAAAACAAGCAACATCATGATCAAAGAAAAACAAGTAACACCATGGTCAAAGAAAAATAGGTAAACACCATGGTCAAAGAAAAACAGATAAACACCATAGTCAAAGAAAAACAGTCAACACCACGGTCAAAGAAAAACAGCCAACACCATGGTCAAAGAAAAACAAACAAAATCATGGTCAAAGAAAAACAGCCAACACCATGGTCAAAGAAAAACAAACAAAATCATGGTCAAAGAAAAACAGCCAACATCATGGTCAAAGAAAAACAGGCAACACCATGGTCAAAGAAAAACAGGTAAACACCATGGTCAAAGAAAAACAGATAAACACCATAGTCAAAGAAAAACAGTCAACACCATGGTCAAAGAAAAACAGCCAACACCATGGTCAAAGAAAAACAAGCAACATCATGGTCAAAGAAAAACCAGCAACACCATGGCCAAAGAAAAACAGGCAACCCCTAGGCCAAAGAAAACAGCCAATTACCATGACCAAAGAAAAAACATTAAACGGGGGTCTCAGTTGGGGGTTCTGATTTACTGTTTTGTCAGATGCTTGTATCCCGCTTACACTATGTACGTAAGCAATTCTCATTTTTGTAATTTACCGTATCCCACTAGACTTCATTTCCCGTTTTCATGGCACAATAATTTGACTTTCAAGTGTCACGCTTACAAAAAAAAACCCACTTAACACCATGGCAAACAAAAAACAGTAAACACATTGCCCAAAGAAAACCAATAAAAAGACAAACACAACTCCTCTTAAAACAAGAGTATATATATAAAAAAAAAATTATAAGTTGAATTAAAAATCAAATTAAATTTACGCAAATTTAATTTCTAGTTAATACAGACCTAAAGATTTTGAAAAACCATGCAAAACCAGATAACTCACAAAACTGCATTATGCATGATATATTTTCCTTCTAAAATTAAATATTACAGACCTCTAATATTCCAGGTCTACCCTTTCTAGCTTTGACAGTTTTCCCATGATGTCATCTTCAACCATAAATGTCAAACTGCCCAGTCCAAAGTATTTGGCAGATATACAAAATACTTCTAAATCACTTACGTGTAAAAAATCTTCTGTCATATTTTAACAAAGGATGTTATTCTAACATTTCAAAAAAGTTCTAAAATTCAATCTATAAGATAAACAGATATATAACCACTTATAAATGATTAAAAATTCCATATAAGTATAAAAATATACCTCAGATGAGATAAAATGGCTATCATTTAGGTTATTTCAAATATACTTCACCTGTACCCTCTAAAATGCATCACATCCAATATTAAATGTGTCATTACACCAGTTTATGATAAACCAAGTTGATCAAGATACAATATCAATACTCATTTATTACATTGGTGGCATTGAATTACATTGATTTCCCAGTGAAATGAAAACCGACAATTTCACTCCTCACGTTTATTTCACTCCTCTGACATCATACCACAAGACGTTGATTACGTTGGATTAATTGTGAATGCGTAGAAAAAGATATAGTTTCTTACATTTTCTACTTTAATTTCATAAAAAAGCAATTTGCCAATGTAATAAAAAGAATAACTAATCTAAGAATTCAAATATCGAAAAATATTCAACTCGTTACCGAACTACACACATTCGTGAATTATGAATTAATGTGTTGTTCGGTCACTCGTTGAATATTTATCTCTATTTGAATTCTTCGATTAGTTATTCTATGAAAACAAAATGTCACCTACTTTGTCTGATGAATTAGATACAAGTTATTTATCAAGAGACCTCTTTATTTGATTTAGCTACATGAAGTCCATATTTTTGCAATTTTTGGTTAATAAAAGTTATTTCCCTTTTGATCAATCAAAGTATCAATAGATCCTGTTCGTATATGGCAATTTTTTTTTCTTTATGTCCATGCAATTTACATGAACATGTACAAAATCCATTCTTCCTCTTAAAATTCTCCCCAAAAAACAAAAAAAAGCCTTTCAATGGATTTACAAAAATTATTGGACTCAACTGAACAAACAATTTGATGGATGCTAATTTTTCTATGTCCCTTGCAGTGTTGCACAGGGGACAAAAATTACTTTAGAATTACAACACTTCATTTGTCTAAGAGACGCATGTATAAAGAAGATTTTCCACAATACAAACATGGTCAAAATCAAATTAATTTTAATACATAGCCAATTAAGACTCATTTCTGTTGGGGTGATGTTGGTAGCTCAGTATCCATGAGTTTTCCACTTTTTAAGTCCATGATTAAGGTTTGGTACACAAACACAATATATTTGGTTGCTAAAATATGCCTTGTGTGAAAAGAGAAATTCAGATTGTCTACCAACTCAAGAAGTTTCATCAGAATATAATTTAAGAACAAGACATATTAATTTCTGAATTAAGTGTGAAAATTGTATTGATGTCAGCAAATAAACTGGGATACATACTCAAATACATAATTTTATTTAAAACCCCAATTCCAAGTCAAATTCCTTGATTTCTTGAATTTGACTGTAGTGATTTAATTATCTCCCTTTGTCCAATAGTCATCAAATTGAAATATTATACAGGTGGTAATTATTTCCTTATTGAATTTAACCTATAAAAGGATGTTTACATTACCTGTTAAAGACCCTAGGATTATCTCAGATTATCTCATACCTGTCCATGTCAGGTGATAGTCATATAAAAGGATGTTTACGTTACCTGTTAAAGACCCTAGGATTATCTCAGATTATCTCATACCTGTCCATGTCAGGTGACAGCCAATGTGTTACAAGTCATCTAAACAATTGATGCCATGATAGGTTGCTATAGGTCAATACACATAATATTGATGAAAAACAAATGAAGACTTGTAGGGACCCCACACATTGGTTCAGCTCAGGGACCAATGTTGAAAGATAAATATGAATTTTGAATAAAGATTGACAAAAAAATAGTTCTCTGTTTTAGTAGATAAATATTTAATGTTTAAAATACATCAAGATGGTCTACAGTGAAAGATTCTAGGTGCTGATCAGAGGCAGATTTAAAGGGGGGGGTTGTGTGCAGGGGGCCCTGCCCCTCCCCCTTTTCCTGGAAAAATTTGGTTGATCTTATAGGGAATCGCTAAAGCATAACCAGAACAGGCCCCTTCTTAGGCAGTCTGAGTGGGCCCCCACTTACGAAAATTTCTGGATCCGCCACTGCTGAAGTGTGTAGTTTTTTAATTTACATAACAGTTTTCCTTTTATTGGTCCATAAGCTATATTATTATACTTCACTTTAAAATGCCATATTTTGATTGGCTAATACGAGGGTGTTAATTTACTCTATCACATGGTTGAGAGGGTAACAATTGTTTTGAATGTTACCTTCTCGTCTAAACCAATCAAAAATCAACAATTTAAAGGATTGAATTTACATTGAATTGAATACAATGCTTATATAAGTTTTACGTTTTGGCTCAGATTTTATTATACTGTCAAAATTTAAAAATTTAAAATTTTTTTAAAAATGGCTTAAATTTGTTGTTTTTTTCTAATACCCATAACGTTGTTATGTACGTGACATCATTGAAAATACTTTGAAACAAATTGAATCTGTAAAAGACAATAATGGTAGGACGTTCAGTATAATAAATCAAATAACACATAGCTAAGAGAATGATAGAGCAGAGTGGTACCCCTTGAAAAAGCATTGTCAACCTTGGCTTCACCGCGGTTGACAATGTTTTCTCAGGGTACCAATTTGCTCTATCACCTTCTCAGCTATGTGTTATTTATATAATGTTTTTTTTTGGTCCTATGACTCTTGATGTGCCTCAATATCAGTGGGCTATCAGGTTTATGGTTTTAGGCATTCCTGGTGCAGATGGGTTCAGAACTTCAAAAGTGAGGTTATTACAGTTTTGATTCATTTTGTTTATTTTACCCTAGCATTTATATTTTACTTGCTTTGTACTTTGGAAAGTGTATATAACTACAGCATTATGTTTTAATTTACTGTATGTACTATTAACTTCAAAAACATTTTTGTTGTCCTCTTTGTCATATTTAATAATAAATACATGCAATAATATCTGAATGTACAGTACTTTTAAATCAAAACTTTAAAATAACTGTATCAAACAAAAACTTTATCCTGGTACAGGGACCCAATTATTTACCTCATTATATGTATATATATGACTTCAGGGCATTTTTTTCATAACTGTCAGAAGGGCAGATTGTTTTTCTATCAAATATTTGACTGCAAAATTTCAATTACTTTCTCCTATTAGTTACTGTTTTGGATATTAATAGGGTAATTTACATCTAATGGTAAAAATGAAAAATTAAATTTGACCATTTACTCAGACAATCATCCACCCTTTGCATTTCAAATCTACATAAAAGTTAAATGTGGTCTTTTGATAATGAAGTTCCTGAAGTTTCATTTACAACAAAATTATGAATGTTAAAGTCATAATAAACGAGTGACCAGTGAAAAATAATGTTATTCCAATTCTTGAACCAATGCATACAAACATCATAAACTTAGTCTTCTGTGCACAATTTTATCTTTATTTTTTCGCATAAATTTCGTATTAACGTCAATTTTTTTTTCAGTCGGTCAGTGTTGTTGTGAAAATATGGCAGGTAATTAAAGTTCGTGTTTTGAAGCCGAAGTTTAACGACAATCAACAAAAAAAGCATGGATATTGAGCACGTATTTAACATTTATAATCAGATAATAGTTTATTTTAAGGACATTCATGCATATTGCAATCACCGGATTTTTACGAGATGGGTCACACGGAGATCACTTTGCATACGGAAAATATGTCGGGAATTGCTTCCTGGAAGGAAGCAATGAAAATAAATTAACTTCTTCTTAATATGAACAAATTAAAGTTGAGCGCACCCTAAAAGGTGTACTTGATTTGGTCCATATTTTTATTTGTTTTAACCAATAACTACATAAATAAACTTGTTTAAATGAAATCAATGCTAGCACTGCATGCAATCTATCAGTCATCAAATATGAGAGTACAAGGATAAATGCTGTGGATTTGCTATAAAATTTTCATATGTTTAGCATTGAATCAACATAAGGGTACATAATCCTTAACCAACCAAATTAAACACACCAATGCTCAACTATATTACAAAGAGTCACCAATTTTGCATCTCTACATTTATCAAAATTTTAAATGTAAAATAAACTGTTGAACAATCAGAGTACAAGTTTTTCATATCTTCAAATTTCAGCCTTTGAGCTATTAACTTTTAAAAATTTTCAAAACAATATTTTGGATAAAGTTGCGTTTTCAATTATACGACAGTACTAAACTGATTATATCCTATTGGAATTTACTTCATAATTTCAAATTGATTTTGGAGACATTAATAACACCAATAAATTATATGAGTCAAGGTATAATAAGATTAATTCAATGTAAAGCAACAAGTTAAATCAAATATGAAAATTATCTGAACAGTTTACCATGAAGTATTTAAAACATTAGACATATATATATTTATAAAAATACATCTTTTTCCAGCATATCTAGGTTTTTTTTTCGAGTGTAGCATAGGTGCATCAATAAAATGATTATATATCCAAATATAACGCTTTTCATTCCATTTAAAACATGATGGATACTGCAATTTACATATGGATGTTCAAATCTAAATTAATCTACCCTTGAACCTTTTAAACTAGGAAGTAAAAACCATCGGTAAAAACAAGGTATTTCTGACAATATCTATCTGGGATCAACACAAATAAAACTTGTTTCTATTCAATATGGCTCTATCTAAACCCCAGTTCGGAATACAGTCTCCAATTCAGTGTCAGTTATGTGAGAAGGATCCTAAAATCTCCTGGAAATGTTTAGAGTGTGACTTGCTAATGTGTAATGCATGTAAGAACAACATTCATCCTAAAATAAAAACTGCCGGAGAACATAGGATTTTGGATATCAAAGATATCGGGAAAATATCACCCCCCAGCAAAGATATCAGTAGTACATCATCTTCCAGCAAGATTTCTGCTAATATTGATATTACTATTGTTCAAAAATATGAAACCAAATTAGAAGGGGTTATGCTATTAGCAACATCCTTAGACGACACATTGTGGATTGGGGAAGGATTAAAAAAAAAAGGGAATAAGATTATTCACTTCCCACACAGGATTGCAGAAAGCAAAATGTGAAGAAAATAAGCTAAAGGTTATATCTGACTTTAACATTAACATTTGTAACCTGGCCATAACTCCTGGTAATGACTTACTTTTAGCTACTAAAGAATCACCAATATTGCAACGGATCAAAAGTGGAACGAAAAAAGTTGTTGACACTGTTTATAATGTGGATCCATATCAGCCATTATCTATTTATGTAACCAAAAAAAATAAAGTTATAGTAGGAGCTTGGGATGATAGAGAGGAGAATGGTATGGTGATAGTCATAGACCAAGAGGGAAACCATGAGAATATGTATGGCGAGGACAAGAATAAAGGTATTTCATTTATCCTCCCATGGAGAATAACTCAAACAAACAATGAAAACATTTTTGTTGTTGATACAATGAGAGATCAAGACGAAGGAAGAGTGGTAGTACTGGGACAGGAGGGTATAATAAATACATATTCTGGACATCCAGTTATCAACACTGAAGAAAGACCCTTTACACCAATAGATTTAACAGCAACACCTTCTGACAATGTTATTGTTGTAGAATATAATAGCAGTACTCTTCATATCTTAAATTCTTCTGGACAACTGACCACAAACATAAATGCTAAAGACAAAGGGATTGTGCAGTTTCCGACTTCTATAGGACATACTATGGCAGGACATTTTTCCATGCTGTATATAGGAACAACTGGTGAAGAAGAAAGTAAAGACAAAGGCAAACTATATAAACTGAACTTGATTGGTTGTTGATTTACTTTTATATTCAAATGTTCAAATACATGCAAATACACTGCAGGTTTTTGAGTATAAACAGTGATTTTTTATAGATAGCAAGAAACCATGTTCTTCTCCTTCATTAAATAGCAAAAGTGTAGTTATCCGTCCTTGACCTTCAATTGTTTTGGTAGGAACAGTCTTCCAATGGGGACTAACTGTGCACCACTTATTGCGGACCTGTTTTTGTATTGTTATGAGTTACAATTTATGAAAAAAATAAGCAAAGACCCATCGAAACAACATCTGATAAACAAATTTAATACTTTTAGATATTTGGATTATATTTTGGCTCTCAATAATGACGACTTCAGTATGTATATTAATGAAATTTATCCTGTTGAACTTACTTTAAATAAAGCTAATACTAACAATGACCACTGCCCTTTTCTCGATCTTGATATCTATATCACTAATGGAAAGCTGAATACTAAAATTTATGATAAAAGGGATGATTTTTCATTTCCTATCGTTAATTATCCGTTTTTAGATGGTGACTTTCCCTTGTCACCATCTTACGGTGTTTATATATCTCAACTTGTACGATTCGCTCGTGTATGTAACAATGTTTTAGATTTTAACGAGAGAAATTTATGTATTACTGAAAAATTATTACACCAGGGTTTTCGATATCACAAACTAGTCAAAACATTTACTAAATTTTATCATCGGTATAAAGACATCATTCGTAAATATAGCTCAACATGCAGACTTCTAATACGTTCAGGTATTTCACATCCAATTTTTTATGGAAATATTCTTTATAAAGCACAAAGGTGTCAGTATTCACTTCACAAACTTACAAAACCTTTGAATAGACCTATTAAGAAGGGATATAATTACGATACTGTGGTCAAGTCATTAAAGATTGCATATTTTGGCGTTAATATTGAGTCACTGATAAGGTCTTTGCATCGGAACTAAACACATTTATTCTAAAAACAGTTGTTGGCATGACACAGGTTATGTTCTTCTCATATATGTTATGATGGTATGATACTAAACCCCTAACGGGAAGGATTGTGCCTGATTTCATATGATGAAATCATAATCTTTCAGTTAGTTTAATTGAAGTCTGGAGCTGGCATGTCAGTTAACTGCTAGTAGTCTGTTGTTATTTATGTATTATTGTCATTTTGTTTATTTTCTTTGGTTACATCTTCTGACATCAGACTCGGACTTCTCTTGAACTGAATTTTAATGTGCGTATTGTTATGCGTTTACTTTTCTACATTGGTTAGAGGTATAGGGGGAGGGTTGAGATCTCACAAAAATGTTTAACCCCGCCGCATTTTTGCGCCTGTCCCAAGTCAGGAGCCTCTGGCCTTTGTTAGTCTTGTATTATTTTAATTTTAGTTTCTTGTGTACAATTTGGAAATTAGTATGGTGTTCATTATCACTGGACTAGTATATATTTGTTTAGGGGCCAGCTGAAGGACGCCTCCGGGTGCGTGAATTTCTCGCTACATTGAAGACCTGTTGGTGACCCTCTGCTGTTGTTTTTTTTTTTATTTGGTCGGGTTGTTGTCTCTTTGACACATTACCCATTTCCATTCTCAATTTTATTGCTTTTTCTAATGAGGGTATATACAGAAAAGTACTTAGGACACAACATATTTATAAGGAGGGGACCATTTCATTGAAAAATGGAAATTCTGACAAATTTCTTTTTTGTTTCCATAGTACACAGATGCCCCATTCACACTAGCATTTTCTATGTTCAGTGGACCGTTAAATTGGAGTCAAAACTCTAAATAGAATTACAATCAAAGAGATCATATCATAGGGAACATGTGTACTAAGTTTCAAGTTGATTGGACTTCAACTACACTAAAAACTTTAACCTGAAGCAGGACAGACAGACCAACAAACGGACAGACAAATGGACCCAAAGACTGACATAGTTAAGTCATATTTTTAACATCCTAGTTCACAAAAAAGTAGGAAGACATGAGTTTTGCATTTGCCTTTGAATTCAGTTTTTTGTTTGTTATACTTGTTTACCCAACATATATAGATATAGGAAGATGTGGTGTGTGTGCCAATGAGACAACTCTCCATCCAAATAACAATTTTAAAAAAAGTAAACCATTATAGGTCAATGTATGGCCTTCAACACGGAGCCTTGGCTCACACCGAACAACAAGCTATAAAGGGCCCCAAAATTACTAGTGTAAAACCATTCAAACGGAAAACCAACGGTCTAATCTATATAAATAAAACGAGAAACGAGAAACACGTATAAATTACATAAACAAACGACAACTACTGTACATCAGATTCCTGACTTAGGACAGGTGCAAACATGAATTTTTTTTCCCACAACTGGGGTTCACATGTGATATTTAAGTACAGGTGAAATTAATTCCCCCAGAAATTTAGTTTTTCTTGTAGGATTGATTTGGACACTATGTGACATAACTTTAGCCTTTTAATTGTCTCCAATCAGGTATCTCATACCCCATAACTTTAAAATGTAAATAATATTTCACAAAATTATCAAAATATATTGGACTATCATTAGATGAGATTAAAATAGTTACTATCACCAAGATATTCACTACATCAAAGATTGAAGTACAAACTATTTTTTTTTCACATAAAAATGGCTTTATCCAAACCTCAGTTAGGAATACAGTCCCATATTCAGTGTCAGTTATGTGAACGTGATCCTAAAATTTCCTGGAAATATTTAGAATGTGACTTACTGATGTGTAGTGTTTGTAAAAATAACATTCACCCGAAAATCAAACTGCTGGAGAGCATAGGATTTTGGATATGAAAGATATCGGGAAAATATCATCACCCAGCAAAGACAACGAGAGTAAATCACCTTCCAACCAGGGTAATTCCAAAGTTGATATAACTCATGTTGAAGAATATCAAACCAAGTTAGATGGTTTTTTTCATCTAGCAATATCCTTAGACGGTTCAATGTGGATTGGAAATGGAGATCATCAAAAAGGAATGAGATTATTTTCCTCCCACACAGGATTGCAGAAAGTCAAATGCGAAGGAAATAAGTTAAAGGTGAAATCTAGTTTTAACATCAATATTTGGGACATTGCTTTTACTCCTAGTAATGACTTAATTATATCTACTGTTGGACCAATAGTGAAACAAATAAAGTGGAACAAATAAAATTGTAGATACTGTTTATGATGTAGAGCCATATCAACCTTTGTCCATTCATGTTACCAGTAAAAATAAGATAATAGTGGGAACTAATAAGTTTAAAATAGACACAACTAATAATACAAGAGAAGAAATGGGATTGGTGATAGTAATGGACTATGATGGGAATCATGAAAATGAGTATGGTGCAGACCAGACTAAAGGTACTTCATTCACTTACCCATCAAGAATAACTGCAACTAGCAATGATAATATTTTTATTGCTGATCAAAAGTCTAGAACTAAAGACAAATGTGTGGTAGTGCTAGGACAGAGGGACATTATCAATACTTAAGAAAGACCATTTCAACCTAGTGATTTAGCAACAACATCAACTGACAATGTCATAGTTGCAGATATGAGGAGCAGTAATCTTCATATTTTAAATTCTTCAGGACAGATGATTACATACATTTCCCTAAAGAACAAAGGAATAACAATGCCAATTTCAGTATAAGACTTGCAATGGCAGAATTTGTATGCTCTTCATAGGAACTCCTGAAGATGACAGTAAAGACGACAAAATATATAAACTGAACATGATAGGGTGTTAAAATCACCATCGATTAACTTAAAAGCAATTTTATTTCATTGTAAATATATTCAATACGCTCATATGTTAACTGTCATGTTAAAGTGGACTTTATAGTATTGCCCTTCTCAAATAATCAGTGATAAGTTTTAATTAGCTCTTATCAATACAGGGGCGGATTTAGGTGGGGGCGTGGATGGCGTGCGCCCCCCCCTAAAATTTGCAAAGCATGGGTTGACTTCAACATATTTAAGTATCAGAAGAGACCATTCAACTTTTTTAACATTCAAAGTATATATAAAACAGTCAGTTTAGCAGAATCAACGTGATTACTAATCAACTGACCTATGCTTTATTAAAGTTCTATAAATAATTTCAAAGGAAGGTGTCAAACGCGGAGCTGCGTTTGATGACAAATATAATAGTTTTTTTTTAGCAGTTAAAGTAAAAACAAATGTTACATTGCATTTGCGATTTTTATAATCAATTTGTTTGATAATCGAAGTTCCAAAACATCCCTTACTCACTTTCACAATTTCATCATGACACGGTCAAGAAAACAGTCGGCAGGTAAGATTCTTTCATAATATCCGTAATGAAAGATAGAAATACTGTTTCAAGCGAAAGGTTAGTTTATTAATTTGTATCTCTGTGTCTATATTTATTTCTCACTTGCAACCTAAATATTTAGCGGAATTCTGTACCGTATTACTGTATGCTTGGGATGCCCAGAAAATAAATATAACTGCGTAAATGCATCTCATTCTGTTTTTAGTTGTTTGTGGCGAACACAGTAAAGTCTGGCACAACCTCCGAAAATCAAAAAAGTAAAAAACAGATAGTATGAAAGGACAATTAAAAATCGCTGGTAAAAGTGAAACTTTTTTGTTTTAAAAATATATTGGTCAGGTGAGCAATTGTGATCTGTCTCGTCTCACTTTGCCTCCGTCTGTTTGCCCATCTATCTGTAGATTGTTGTCAGGTGTGGATTAAAGCTTGAAACTTCAATTCCTCGCTAATTTTAACACACAATAGTTCGAGATATCTACATTTCACCCCTTTAGAAGAATATTTCAATAATTTTTACCTAAAAAAACCTCAAAAAATTTTTCAGCTCCGCTCAACTAAAATAAAAATTTCCCTAACTGAAAATCCTGGATCCGCCCCTGTAATGTTTTTAAATGATGGTCATAATAGGGGCAACACCATCAGTAAAATTGGTATAATATCTTAAAAGATAGACATTACTAGCAATATTTTTGGAGCATAATGATAAAATGTACATTTTTTTAATTGACAATGAACAAATTAATCAGTCTACAATCATGTTAAATTCTTTCAAAAATAGTGAAAATGGATAATTCTTTAAGACCTCTTACAAATGAACACCAGGATATTTTGCCTAATACATCTTCAATATGAATGTCAGTATTATCAATGTAAAAATTTTAAATAATATTGAAATTGATTAATGGATTGATTGATTGGCGGTTAATGCCACTTTCAACACTGTTGGACTATCTTGTTGGGATCAATGTTTATTTGTTGAAGGCGCCATAGTGCTTGGAGAGAACCACAACCAGGGGTCAGTTTTTATTGATGGAGGGGCCTTTATTGTGTCTGGAGAAAACCACAATCTTGGATAGGAAAACTGATAATCCGAGTCAATAAAGAATTTAAGATAGATAAATTGATAGAGAAGTTTGATTACCTTGACCACTTGGCAAACAAGGCCCTAGTAATATCAAAAGACTACATGGGTTGGAAAGATATGAATCTGCTTGCTAAAATAGTTTTAAGCCATTTCAATGAGTAGAATTTTGAGAATGAAGGCCTGTATAATGTGTTATTTTCACAGAATGTTTCTAAGGCCTGTAATTTCAGAACAAATCAGTGGAGCTGAACCAAATGTACACTCAATCTGTAACTCATCATAATAGACTCACATACTTAAAATCAGCTCAATATGTGAAGGCGTTTAAAAAATAAATGGTATAACAGAATTTTTCACAAAATCCAAAGTCATACTTTCAACAAATTGCAATAGAGCAGAACCAAACTTTAAACTTGATCTATGACTTACCATTGTAGACATACATAAAAACAAGCTCAATATATATATATATATATATTTGTAAAGATATTTTGAAAAAAGTCTGTATAAAGGAGGGAATGACAAATAAGGGTAAAACTATATATGGCCCCAACAAGTTGCGAGGCCATAAAAATTCTGAGTTGGAGAGGACACAATATAAGTACATGTTTTGGACATGAAGAAGGATGGGCAGCAATATGGATTCAAGCCTCTGGCAATGCAGGGTAAAAATTGAAAGAAATCTCACACTGACAGAAAAGTTTTGGTCAGATGAACCATGCTATGCAGGCATGTACAGCTAACAATTTTTCCATACAACAAATATAGTTGATCCAGTACTATAATAGTTCAAGAAAAACAGACCTAAACACAAAAAGTTAAGAGAACAATGAACCATGAAAATGAGGTCAAGGTAAAATAAAACCTGCATGACTTACATATAGATCATAAAATATTTCCATACACCAAATATAGTTGACCTATTGCATATATTATTAGAAAAAAGACCAAAAACTCAATAAACTGTTATCACAGAGATATGTCTCGCCTTTTTGTAATTTTGATTATGCAAATGTTGAAATCAAAATAGCAATACTTTAACATCTTACACAAGTTATGCAAATATTCAAAGTCAATAAACCATGACTGAGTTACATGGCTAAACAATCTCCATGTAAATGAGATGTGCCAATGCTAATACAACATGTACAACTGCATACCAAATAGCATTGACTTATTAAAAGTCGTTCCCAAACCTAAACACAAACATTAACTTGTAAACTATGTAAAAATTTCAATCAATGAACCATGAAGAGGGGGTGGGGCTATATAATCTCCATGGAAACGATACTTGCAAATGCCAATAAATTTGCATACCAAATATCATTGACTTAACATTAGCAGTTCATCTTAAACTGATCTAATCACAAATTAATACATATAAACTAAGATAATTTTCAAAGTCGATAGACCATGACCGAGGGGGCGAGGCCAAATATTCTTCATGGAAATGAGATGTGCCAATGATTATACAACTGAATACCAATTAACATTGGCCTATCACTAATGGTTCCCCTTGAACTGACCTAATCACAAACTAATACATGATAACTTAGCAAAATTTTCAAAGTCAATAGACCATGACTAAGGGGACGGAGCCAAATTGTCTCCATGGAAATGAGATATGCCAATGCTTATACAACTGCATGCCAAATATTATTGACCTACCACTTGTGGTTCCCCCTAAACTGACCTAATCACAAACTAATACATGTAAAATAAGCAAAAGTTTCAAAGTCAATAGACCATGACTGAGGGGGCAGGGCCAAATAATGGCCATGGAAATGAGATGTGCCAATGCTTATACAACTGCATATGAAATATGAGTGACCTACCACTTGTGGTTTACCATAAACTAGACCTAATCACAAACTAAAACATTATTGCTGCCACCGCCGCCGTAGACAGCATACCTATGTCTTGCTTTTTTTACTCCGTCAAGGCGAGACAAAAACTTTACTTTGACCACTGAACCATGAAAATGAGGTCAAGGTCAGACATGTATACCTTACGATCATTCCATACACCAAATATAGTAGACCTTTTGCATACAGTATAAGAAAAACAGTTCAAAACACAAAAACTTACCTACAACCACTGAACCATAAAAATGAGGTCAAGGGCAGATGAAACCTGCCAGATGGACATGTGGACCTTACAGTTCTTCCATACACTGAATATATTCTAGACCTGTTGCTTATAGTATCTTAGATATATGGACTTGACCACCAAAACTTAACCTTGTTCACTGATCCATGAAATGAGGTCAAGGTCAAGTGAAAACTGTCTGATGGGCATGTCTAATAGGATCTTGCAAGGTACGCACATACCAAATATAGATATGCTATTGCTCATAATTACAAAAAAAATCTGTACTTTTTTTCAAGAAGTCACTGAACCATAAAAATGAGGTAGAAATGGACATGTGACAGACGGAAACTTCGCAACATGCGGTATCTATATACAAAGTATGAAGCATTCAGGTCTTCCACCTTTTAAAATATAAAGCTTTCAAGAAGTAATCTAACCATGCCACTGGATCACTATCCCTATATCGAGCTTAAATTCTGCGACAAAAGTTGCAGGCTCAACAAAAATGAGTCTACCAAATACTTAACTTCATTAGATTAAAATTATCCAATCTAAAACAGTAATAACATATATACAGATATGGTCAATACATTACTATACCAAATATAAGTAAATTTCAGAATAAATTTTGAGAAAACATTAAATTTTGTTTTTCTTGTACACAGTTGATTTGGACACTATGTGACATAATATAAGCCAGTCAATTGACCCCAATCAGGTATCTCACACCCCATAACTTTAAAATGTAAATAATTTTTCACAAAATTATCAAAATACATTGGACTATCATTAGAGAAGATTAAAATATACACATGGAAAAAAGTATTGCAACACCAAATTGAAATTCAAATTAAAAAAACCCTCTTTATTTGTTTGTGATATAATTTGTTGAAATAAAACTAGTTGAACATTATTTAAATATCACCTGAATTTAATCAATAAATATCGACTCAATAAGTTCTTATCTGCACATGCAGCTACTGTACTCGTAAACAGTAAAACAGATGTTTTTATCCTCATTGTTTTCAACATTTTGAATACCCAAGTGTATAAAGTTATTTGATTGACACTTTGTTATTGGTCATCCACAACTCATAACTGCAGCAAGATGGCAGATAATCAGCACGAGAGAAGCAGGTATGTCACTGTCACAATTGCACGTATTGTTGGTCATCACCATTCCACTATAAGTCGTTTTGAGAATAAAAATCAGACTACAAACGATGTTAAAGACCTTCCGAGATCAAGAAGACCCCTTATAACATCTGCAAGGGAAAATCAAGCATATTGAAGGTTGCTCAGAAGGAAACCCATTGCAAACAATACAATTCTAAAAAGAGAGCGATGACCATACAGGAGCCTTCAAACAAGAACTGTTCCAGATCGGCTCATCGCTACTGGTTATCGTGCGATATGATCATTTCAATACCTTTGCCTACGAACATACACACAGCTGCCCGTATCCAATAAAGTGAAGAACTCGCCAAAGTTGAAAATTATCATTGTGGCAGAAGATCCATTGTTCCCATGGAATATGGTTTATCTTTCTTGGCCGTTCGTAGCCCGAATTTGAACCATATCGAGCATATATGGGACACTATTTGGCGTAAAGTGCATGAAAGGACACCTTAGTTCAAACACGTCATAAAATAAACAATACTCGTCGTCAGGAATGGTTGCTGCTACCTTAACAACAAATTAGTCAACTTATGGCAGGAATCAGAAGATGTTGTGATGCAGTTATCCATTTGAATGGAGGCTGAGCATAAAGTACTTATTCTTTGGCGTATAACGATCAACCATGATGTGAACAATCATCTAAAGATTAATTTTGAAATGTGTGACATTGTAAAGTTCGACTACAGTAAAGTTGTAAAATGCATTCTTTTGTACAAAAAACACTTCATTTTGTTATAAAAATTTTGGTTAGATAAAAAAAATTTGTCTGCTCTATGGTCGGGTTGTTGTCGCTTTGACATATTCCCCATTTCCTTTCTCAATTTTATTTGTTCTTTTTAATGCCAATGTTATCATTAACTAAGTTCAATATTATTTTACAAATATTTTATCATATTCCATCCAAAATAAGAGGATAATTTTTCAAGTTTTAAAAAATCAAGGTGTTGCAATACTTTTTTCCATGTGTATAGTTACTATCACCAAGATAACCACAACATCAAGGATTAAAGTACAAACTGATTTTTTCACATAAAAATGGCTCTATCCAAACCACAGTTAGGAATACAATCTCCAATTCTGTGTCAGTTGTGCGAACGTGATCCTAAAATATCATGGAAATGTTTAGAATGTGACTTACTGATGTGTAGTGTATGTAAGAATAACATTCATCCTAAAATCAAAACTGCAGGCAAACATAAGATTATATCTATCAAGGATATCTTGAGCCCAGCATCACCCAACAAAGATGCTGGTAGTACATCACCTTCCAGCAAGGATTCTGCCAATGTTGATGTTACTGTTGTTGAAGAATATCAAACACAGTTAGATGGGGTTGTTCAACTTGCAATATCCTTAGATGATTCGTTGTGGATTGGCGAAGGGTTCCATAAAAAGGGGATGAGATTATTTTCTTCACACACAGGATTACAGAAAGTCAAATGCGAAAGAAATAAACTGAAGGTCATATCTAGCTTTAATATTGATGTTTTCGCGATAGCCATTACTTTTGGTAATGACTTACTTGTAGCTAGTGATGAACCAATACTAAAACAGATTAAAAGTGGAACAAATAAAGTTGTAGATACTGTTTATAATGTAGATCCATATCAGCCATGTTCTATTTATGTTACCAGAAACAATAAAGTGATAGTAGGAGGTAGGAATTATTCAGAAGACAAAGGCATTGTGATAGTGATGGACCAAGATGGGAACCATGAGAAAGTGTACGGTGAGGACCAGACTAAAGGTATTTCATTTGCCTTTCCATGGAAAATAGATGCAACTAACAATGATAATATTTTTGTAATTGATTGGGTTGGTGATAAAAATGAAAAGAAAGTGGTAGTTCTTGGACATGAGGACACAATTAATACCTATTGTGGAAGTCCAACCATCAATACTGAAGAAACTCCATTCAAACCAAGTGATTTAGCAACAACTTCTGCTGACAATGTTATTGTTGTTGACTTTTTCAGCTGTGTTCTCCATATCTTAAATTCTTCAGGTAACCTGATCACATACCTCAGCACTAAAGACAAAGGAACAGCAGAGTATCCATGTTCCATAGGACTTGCAATGGCAGGACAATTTTGTATGCTGTACTTAGGAACATCTACCTTTGATGATAGCAAAAACAAAGCAAAACTTTATAAACTGAACTTGCTTGGTTGTTAATAACAAAAGATTTACTTGTAAATGCTAATATACACTTTTATATTCCAATGTAAATATATTGATAGAATTAATTGCATAACAGTGTGGTCGACAGTAAAACATTTGTAGGTTGTAACTTGTTTGTCAACGGCTATGATTTTATGCTCACCCAGTCTGTCAGAGGCCTTCCAGTGGGGATTGAAATATTCACTTGTTACACATTCCGATACATAAAATGAAACTTTCTTTTTACAAAGCTTGAAAGGAATTTGTTTTAAATATTTATTATAATCATCACATACAACCGTGTCATTTATAAGAATAATAATGTTCAGAGATGATATTATTTAATAATAATTAAAAAATAGGTTTATCCATTGTAAAAAAAACTATTAAGTTGATGGGGTTAATTCACAAAATATCTCATTGTTAAGAGCACACGTCAACTACTTCTACGTTGTGATCATTTAAGAATGGCCTACTATTTATTCAATGCGTATACATGTGGGTTTTGTTTGTGAAGAGTTCTGGATAATTAAAAAATCATTTGATTTCTTTGTTTAATACCATTAAACGATTCATTCTTTCAGATATTTGTCACTTTGCCTTATCTTCAAGTCCAACACAATTTCTCACGTTTCTTACAAAACTTATATTCTTGTGATGTATTCTTTTGTTGAAAAAAAATGTATAGATATAGATAGATATAGGAAGATGTGGTATGAGTGCCAATGAGACAACTCTCCTCCCAAGTAATAATTCATAAAAGTAAACCATTATAGGTCAAGGTACGACCTGCAACACGGAGCCTTGGCTCACACCGAACAGCAAGTTATAGAGGGCCCCAAAACTACTAGTGTAAAACCATTCAAACGGGAAAACCAACGAGAAACGAAAAACACATATGAACTACATAAACAGACGACATCATGCATTGTAACTTTTAAAGCCAATTAAGTAAAAAAATAATCTGAAAGAACGTGCGATATCATATTAGGAAAATTGATGGTCAAACTATAACAAACAATCAAGTAAAGAATATTAAGTATTCAACCTTTATAGCTTGCTGTTCGGTGTGAGCCAAGACTCCGTGTTGAAGGCCATTTTTATTTATTTTCAAATTACAAAGGTTATTCCTGATTAGTATTTTTAATTATTTTATTTAGGCGTTTAAAACCTTTGGTGACCTCACAGTTTAAATTTCTATGATAAGTATGTCGTGAGTAGTGGGCATTACAGACGAACGTTCACCTAATTTTCCCCAGTCAATGAATGGCCATAGCTACACTGTTATGAATTTCATTCTATATAGGTTATTTTTGTTAACTTTTTTCGTATAAAATAATGATTCCATTATTTACATTGCCCCATATCCCATTGTATTCCTGATTACAAAAAATGTACTGTTAATTTAATGCTTCAAAGTGTGTTATACAAAGAAATTTAAGAAAGTGACAGATTTCAAAGGTTTTTTCCTCTTTAAAATCAAGAATTTTTAGAGTCCCATTAAGTCTGACCATAGATTTAATATATAAATCCTTGTTGAATGCATGTGTATTTATCTTTTCAAACAACTAGTTTTTGCCTGTTTTAGTCCTCGGATAATTTTACTTACAAATTAAAAATATAAAGTTCAAGATATTCAAGTACAAATGTATTTCATCTTTTTATTTTGTTAGAATAGTAAATGAAACCTGGGAACATTTAGTGATGGTCTGATCTTGATTATCCTTAGTGCAAAGTATCACAGATTCATATGGTATATATATTGTCAATTATTTAGTCATTATAAATAGGAAGATGTGGAATGGCTGCCAATAGGACAACTCTCTGTCAAAGCCACAATGTATAAAAATTTAACAATTATAGGTTCAACATGTAGCCTAATCAATTGCTCACACCAAACAGCAAGCTATAAAGGGCCCCAAAATGACTAGTGTTAGTATATCATATAAAGCCAATGCTAATAATTGTGTATCGGCAGATCATATAAAACTAGCTCATAATTAAGTCAGAATCATGTCTTCTCAGGTCCACTAGTCTTTTATTTGAACAACTATATTATCTCCCTTTCCACAAAGAATGTTTTGCAGAAGCTAAAACTTCCAAAAATATTATTTAAAATAATATTTTTGGAAAAATTTTCCATTCATGATTACAAAAAGGTAGATATGGTATGATTGCCAATGAGACAACACTCCTCAAGTGACCAAATGACACAGAAATTAACAACTATAGGTCACTGTACAGTGACAGATTTCAACAATGAGCAAAGCCCATACCTGAGTCAGCTATAAAAGGTCCTGAAATAACAAATATAAAACATTTCAAACGAGCAAACTAACAGCCTAATTAATGTACAAAAAATGGAGATAAAAAATAGGTAAGTTACAACAACCACTGATTACAGGCTCCTGATTTACATACATAATAAAGTCCATCAGAGTCATCAGATATACATTGGCAGTTGGAAAGAAAGAAAAAAATGTTTATATTCCTAAAACTTCATTTTCCATAGTGGTGGGTATAAAAAACTAGAAATATCTGTACCTTTAATGATTGAAGGGTCCTTTCATGTATCAAAGCAAGTGCCTGTACCTTGTGGGTATACAAACTAGAAATATATATCCCTTTATTGATTGAGAGATCTCCTGGAAATGTTTGGAGTGTGACTTACTGATGTGTAATGCATGTAAGAATAACATTCATCCTAAAATCAAAACTGCTGGGGAACATAGGATTTTGGATATCAAAGATATCGGGAAAATATCATCACTCAACAAAGATATCAGTAGTACATCATCTTCCAGCAAGGATTCTGCCAATGTTCATGTTACTGCTGTTGAAGAATATCAAACCAAGTTAGATGGGGTTATGCAATTAGCAATATCCTTAGATGATTCATTGTGGATTGGTGATGGAGACCATAAAAAGGGAATAAGATTATTTACTTCCCATACAGGACTACAGAAAGTAAAATGTGAAGGAAATATGCTAAAGGTGATATCTAGTTTTAACATTGATATTTGTGGCCTGGCTATAACTCCTGGTAATGATTTACTAATAGCTAGTAATGAACCAATACTAAAACAGATAAAAAGGGGAACAAAAAAAAATAAAAAAATTGTAGATTCCGTTTATAATGTGCATCCATATCAGCCAACATCTATTCATGTTACAAGAAAAAATAAAGTGATAGCAGGTGCTTGCAATTATACAAAAGTCAAGGGCTTTGTGATAGTTATGGACTGTGATGGGAACCATGAGAAGATGTACGGTGAGGACCAGACTACAGGTATTTCATTTACCTGCCTATGGAAAATAGATGCAACTAACAATGAAAATATTTTTGTGATTGATTTATTTGGTAATGGAAATGAAGGTAAAGTGATAGTTCTTGGACATGAGGACATAATAAATACATATTCTGGACATCCAGCCATCAATACTGAAGGTAAACCATTTACACCAAGAGATTTAACAACCACACCTGCTGACAATGTTATTGTGGTAGACTTTATCAACTGTGTTCTTCATATCTTAAATTCGTCAGGACAGCTGATAATGTTCCTTCATCCAAGCATATCTTGGATGTGCAGGATGAAGGTCATTCTTAGAATATGAGCCTGAGGCTCGAAAGTAATGAATTAGCTTAACTTCTCTATGAGGGGTGAAGCTTACATATAATATCTCTGTTTAAAGAAACAAACTATACCCACCTATAGCCAGGCCAGTGACCTTGACCCTAGTATATAAGCACCTGTTCCATAATAACTTTTCATAATTTAAAGCAAGTTTGTGTCGACCAAATATAAAACCCAGTGGAAAAGGGTGGGTCTGACTGATAATCCCTAGGGTGGGAATTAATTACTTTCGAGCCTCAGGCTCATATTCTAAGAATGACCTTCATCCTGCACATCCAAGATATGCTTGGATGAAGGAACATTCTTATTCATATTTCGCCTTCGGTCTCAAGTAATGAATTAGCTTGTTTAAAGTGTAGACACAAACTAAAAACAATTTTTATATAAATGCCAACATTTAATAAAGGATAAAAATCACAAGATCATCCAGTAACTACAACTGAAGAAAAGTGTTTTAGTACTGATATTATTTACTTTCCTGTTATAGAACTTGTAAAAAGTTTTACCATATGTCCAGACAAAACTGTTGCCATAATGTCCTTAATAGAACATCCTGAAGCTAAATGCACTTATGAAGAGGTTCCTCTAAATGAGTTAACCTTAAAACCTCAGATAAAATTAGAACTCTCTCTAACTATCTAAACTTTACGAAAAGACTTAGATGAATTCTCTCACCTATTTTGTATACAAAACATGATAAATCATTGTCTTAATCATCACAAAGTAGGTAAACTAACTAACAGATCTAGTATTTTTCAAAAACTCATGTATATGAAAAAATAAAGTGCCATGTCTCTGAATGAAAGACATAGAATGTAAATCTACAGCTGATAAAGATAGTACTTCAAGGCAGATGTAGTCAAGGCAAATAAAGACACAAGTATAAAAGACAGTCTTCAATGTTAAATACTCCAATGAATATTAAGAACTTAAAAAAGATAGCACTAAATTCATCTCCCAAGTGAAAGAGTATCTAACTCTTCAATTGCAGATTCAGGTTTAAGCAACCTTTCACATATACATGTAGTAAACAAACAAATTCAGTAAAATCTGTTTCTTAAAGGAAAAAGTCTGTTTCAACATAGAACAAGGAAAATTCACAATAAACATGCTGAATATGAAAAGCTTGTGTTTTACAAAAATTTCAATAATCAATAACATCCTTTTTTAGATGGTGATAAGGAATTGGTTCTCTAATTGAACACACCAAATAATGAAATTTCTCAAAAAAATATTGATAATGCTAGATAATAGATGCATGGTCTCCAAGATGAAGTGTAAATATATTTTACAAATGATTCTGAAATCTCCTGTTTATATTAAAGTGATTTCTGAGTATAATACTCACGTTTTTACCCTACTGCACAATCAACCCTTCAGGTGTTGGTTCACTTAAATTTTTTTTTTTTTTTTTTTTTTTTTTTTTTTTTTTTTTTTTTTTTTTACAATATACAGTTAAATTAAGTCTCTTCCTGACAGAAAGACATTATCTTCAGTATGTAACATTGTTACTAATTTTTTTTATGCTTAACAGTTTAACTGGCAAAGAAATTAAAATTGGTCTTAGCAAAGAAAACCAACTCTGAGCAAGCCAAAAAGGATAATCAAAAGAGCCTTCTGAACTTTATCACTAATAATTTTCTTTATAAATATCCCCAACAATGAAAAAGATGGGAAAATATAAGGTCTTAATTCTGATCATGAAAATAAAAACACCTCTGAAAGGAGCTTGTTGGTCAAAAGACAACGAAGTAATTATCTACAGATTGAAAATGAAAACGTAATAACAACAAAACAAATATATCTTCTTTCAATTGACATCCTTTTGAATCTGTAAATTTTTTAGACATATGATAAGCATCAAAAATTTTCTTACCAGGAATATAAAGAGCTGTGATAAAAATGTTCTTTCTTGAACACCAAGCCCAAATAATGAAATATTTGTAGTAAGCATGTTAAGTGACAAAGAGGTTACACCTCCTATTGCATAATAAAAGCTACTGAAATTGTATTTTCTGATTGTATAACTCTCTGTGACTAAAACTTTTTCTCCAGAAGAATATTATAGCCAACAATACTATGAAATCTATATGAAATGAGTGCATACTCTTAAAGAAGCTCCGTCTACCAACAGAAACATTTTCTTCAAATTTGGATCCCAAATCCTTCTTATGTCAGAGGAATCTGGTACAACCCAAAAACTTATTTGGATGATAAATCAAATTTTTAATTTCTGATTTTAAATTGTTAAAAAATTTCACCTATTGATGATAATAAACACTGTAACAACTATACAGTGTTTCAACATTATTTCTCGCCATGTTTCTGCAAATTAACATTCCCACAGATACTGCATTAAAAGCATTCATCACAAGACCAATATATGATGTAAATCATCTATAATACAGTTACAAATTCTATTTAAAAAGAATTTCCCAAGGGAGATAATTTTACCATTTCTCATCTGTCAGAAAAAACTTAAATTATATAAGCTCAGTGTCAATAATGAGACAAAGGAAAACAATGTGCTTCCAAGGAATGAGTACCAACTTCTCAAAATTTTTCTGAAGCACAGCTTATCAAGCATTTGCACCACTTCTTCTGTATTCACAATACAATCATCTAAACTCTGATCCATAATAAAAGAATCATCAATGTATAAACTATAGCATGTATATACTTCAAGTGACATTATTTCATAAATACATAGACAGGTTTTAAAACCTTAGTAAAAACTCTTGATGCAGAAGCCAATCCAAAACAAAAAACATAAATATCATATCAATGTCTTTTCCACATGAATCAGGAAATTGTGATATAAACATAAATGATACTTAAATATGCATCTGTGAGATCTATAGATGTTAGCTCTATCTATATATATATATATATATATAGATAATTATCCTAAAGAATTACATCTAAACAAAAGATAAATGGTCCTGCTCCAAATGCTGATAAGCCACAAACTAAGTTTGTTTGAATTTTTCAAATAGATACAGGCCTTGAAGACCAATCTTTCTTAGGAACCAAGAAAATAAAGGAAATAAACTGATTTTCCATTGATCGATCAACCTTTTAAATAGCTCTCTTAGCTATCAATTTTTGGACTTCTGAAATTAATTCATCCTTAAGAAAGGTGAAATGTATTTAATTCAAAAAGGATAAACCTTGTGGTACATCATTAAAAATAATTTTATAACTATTTCTTAATATATCTTATATCAATAGATCATTAGTAACATTTTCCAAATCATAATATTTAAGTTATCTACTGTATATATAGCAACTGGTTGAGAAATGTGACCTCTTCGAGATTCTCTGTTCCCTTTTTGGAAACCTCTCCCTCTCAATGAAGGGAATTGCCTACTAGTATAGTCGCCCTGTTGACCAACAGAGCCTCTGCAGTTAAAAAACTGATATTGCCTTTCCCATAACAGCTGGGAGTAAATTAATTGCTAGACCTGGAACTTCTTCCAAGGAATCTATAATTTGCTTTAGAATCTTTGTATAAACACTAAGTTTGCTTTTTGCAATCATAACTAGAAATGTGATAAAGCAACTATCACAACAGAATTACAAATAAGTTTTATCATCTAAATATTTCTGAGCATCTCCTATGGGTTTAACCAGAAAACCATGGTAAAACAAACAAATATAATTTTACAATAAAATCCTTGTAATATCAAGATCCAATGGCTCATTCTTACAACAAGAAATAGCCAACTCAACAATAGGGGTGATGATCAACCCCTTAATAAAGTATCTCTGGGTTTCCTGCATCTTTGAAACCACAGAGTGGGCCTGTCTAGGCATTGCCATTTCGATTTTTTAATTATCCTAGACACACTAGGATTGTCACCGTTCTCAGTGTGATAGTATTTCCTCTATGAACTTTATATATTCCTGATTTTATCAAAATCATGATTAAACTGTTCAACAAACAGGATGAGATAATGGACCATTAATCTCACTAAAAGAAGCCTTAAAGGCCTCTGAAAACCTTAATGCAGGATCAAAAGACGTATCAAATTCAACTCCGGCTGGACTATCATCAGCCATGGCACATACTCCAAAAGGAGGTACATACACCATATCATTTCAGTAGATAAGATCAAAATTTAGAACTAAATCTTCATTAAAGTAAGCCTCTAATGGCAAAATTCAAATATAGCAGCAGGTTTCTCTACAAACTCTGCTAGAGTTGAAGGCAGTGAAACTGTCTCAAACCTCATGATTCATACAGGTTCTTTACTACATTAATAATAAATAGTAAATGTATCAATATACATGCCTATCTAAATCTCAACAGCACTTTCGTTAGAAACAATCACAAATCAAGTAGATTTTGAAGTTATACAAGTAACACTAGATTTTAAAACTTACTTTTTACAGGTTCTGTTGCTTTGTCAATTATTTCCAATTGCCATGCCATTATGATCTATTATAAAACTACTAGGTTTTATAACTGTTTAAGAAGAGGATTTATTCAAAATACCTCTTGTATTCCTATTAAATTTATCATCCTTAATTTCTAAAACATTCCAGAGGTGATGAAAATCATAACCATCACCCTTGTAAGTGTAAACATCATTCTAAACATCTTGCAAAAACAATACATTTGCATAAACAAATTCAGCCAATGTAAGACAAAAATGTGTACCTGTGCAGGTAAAACACGTGTAAATTGTGAAAAGTACTCACGACCTTCAGGTGAATAGAAATACTTTTAAATATCTACCTGTTTAACAAACAGGAGTATGAATTAAGTAACAAATGTGCTATTAGGCAAAAACTTAATGAATATATAAAATTGTCATACATCGTAGACAATAAAATATTTAATTAATTTCCATGAACACTTGTCATACATCGTAGACAAGAAATTTTTAAATTCATTTCCATCAACAATTGTCATACATCGTAGACAAATGAGGAATTATTATTTGTAAATAACAAAATAACATTAGAACTTGTCGTACATCGTAGACAAGTTAATGTAACTTTAATAACTTTCTGCCAAATTTAAGATAAAAATAAAATAACTAAAAAGAACTTATGTGAAGTGTTCACTTCAAACCCTCTAGAAAAATAATGACAAGTTATTATGGAACAGGTGCTTATATACTAGGGTCAAGGTCACTGGCCTGGCTATAGGTGGGTATAGTTTGTTTCTTTAAACAGAGATATTATATGTAAGCTTCACCCCTCATAGAGAAGTTAAGCTAATTCATTACTTGAGACCGAAGGCGAAATATGAATAAGAACATACATCAGCACTAAAGACATAGGAAAAGTGCAGAATCCATATTCAATTGGACTAACAATGGTAGGACAATTTTGTATGCTGTACTTAGGAACCACTACTGAGGTTGAGAGTAAAGACAAAGCCAAACTTTATAAACTGAACTTGGTTGGTTGTTAATACCAAAAAAATACTTTTAAATACTAATATACACTTTTATATTCCAATGTAATTAAATCAATATATAGGTTGTTTTTATGCCCCACCTACGATAGTAGAGGGGCATTATGTTTACTGGTCTGTGCCTCCGTTCGTCCTTCCGTCTGTTTGTGCCTCCGTTCACCCGTCCGGTTAAAGTATTTGGTCGAGGTAGTTTTTGATGAAGCTGTCAGAAGTCCAATCAACTTGAAACTTAATACACATGTTCCCCATGATATGATCTTTCTAATTTTAATTCCAAATTAAAGTTTTGACCCCAATTTCACGGTCCACTGAACATAAAAAATGATAGTGGGAGTGGGGCATCCGTGTACTATGGACACATTCTTGTTGTTAACTTTTTTCATATAAATTTATGATTCCATTATTTACATTGCCACATATTCCATTGTATTCCGGATTAAAATCAAGAATTTTTAGAGTCACATTAAGTTTACCATAGATGTAATATATAAATCCTTGTTGAATACATGTGTACAATGTATCTATCTTTTCAAACAATTAGTTTTTGCCTGTTTGTCTTCTTTTTTATTTTTATTTAGTCCCCGGATAATTTTACTTACACATTAAAAATATAAAGTTCAAGATATTCAAGTACAAATGTATTTCATCTTTTTATTTTGTTAGAATAGTAAATGAAATCTGGAAACATAAAAGTCATGGTCTGATCTTGATTACCCATAGTGCAAAGTATCACAGATTCATATATTGTATTGTCAATTATTTAGTCATTATAAATAGGAAGGTGTGGTATGGTTTCCAATAGGACAACTCTCTATCCAAGCCACAATGTATAAAAATTTAACAATTATAGGTTCAACATGTAGCCTAATCAATTGCTCACACCAAACAGCAAGCTATAAAGGGCCCCAAAATGACTAGTGTTAGTATATCATATAAAGCCAATGCTAATAATTGTGTATCAGCAGATCATATAAAACTAGCTCATAATTAAGTCAGAATCATGTCTTCGCAGGTCCACTAGTCTTTTATTTGAATATCTATATTATCTCCCTTTCCACAAGGAATGTTTATCAGAAGCTAAAACTTCCAAAAATATTACTTAGGCAGCAACCATTTGATTTTCTGGGGGGGGCTATGGTTTTTTTTTCTGTGCAAACTTTTTTTTTCGCCTGCGGCGAAAAACAATCTATTTTTTTCGCGACAAGGCGAAAACAATTTTTTTCTTTCAATTTTAGCATTACATATAGTGGCAGCTGAGGGTGAAACAAACAATTTTTTTTTCTCAGAATCAAAAACAAATTATTTTTTTCTCCAAAAACTGGAAACAAACTTTTTTTTCAAAAAAAAAACCATAGCCCCCCCCCCCCCCCCCCCCCCCCCCCCAGAAAATCAAATGGTTGCTGCCTTACAATAACATATTTGGAAAAATTTTCCATTCATGATTACAAAAAGGTAGATATGGAATGATTGCCATGAATGAAACAACACTCCTCAAGAGACCAAATGACACAGAAATTAACAACTATAGGTCACTGTACAGTGACAGCCTTCAACAATGAGCAAAGCCCATACCTGAGTCAGCTATAAAATGTCCTGAAATAACAAATTTAAAACATTTTAAAAATCTAATTTATGTACAAAAAATGAACAAAAAAAATAGGTAACACATCAACAGTTACGACAACCACTGAATTACAATCTCCTGATTTGGGACAGACATATATACATTCTAATGCAACAACGTTTGTAACGTTCATTTTGATTGGATAACGTCACTTTCTTACATGGCATCAATTGACAATTGATGCTATGGGACGTACGCGCAAGCGCAGACGGCATATGACAGATTTTAAATACATGTTTTAACGTTATTTTCTGTCAGTTTCATTAGAATGGAGATAACAATATTGTATTTTAAGCTCCGACGGCATCAATTTGGGATTTGATGGTCGCAAATACCCGTTTACTGTCTCCGCTAACGCGTCGCCAGTAAACTTAATTTGCGACCATCAAATCCCCAATTGATGCCATCGGAGCTTAAAATACAATACAGTTATCTCCTAATTGTACATACATAATAAAGTCCATCAGAGTCATCAGATATACATTGGCAGTTAGATGGAAAGAAAAAAATGTTTATATTCCTAAAACTTCATTTTCCATAGTGGTGGGTATAAAAAACTAGAAATATCTGTACCTTTAATGATTGAGAGATCAATTCATGGATCAAAACGTTTCTGATCCTAACAATGCACTTCCTCAATTAACCCTGTTTCTGTCATAATACATACATTCAACAGATACTAGTTGAAGGACTGAACCTTTGTATAAATGTCAAAATATTTATGAACTTTAAAAATAAAATTCATTTTCCACAGGAAATCACGGAAACATTGGACAAAGAGCAGGAAAAACAGATCATTTAATGATTACACTAACTTATTGTCGTAACCCTAGCTGACAGATAAATAATTGAAATATTAAACATTATAACAAATCTTTTCTTGTAATATTTGCTTTAAACAGCAAAGGATCTCACTTTAATCAAATGATCACAAATTGTGTTTTCCACTTTAATATTTTAAAGGGTTAGGAAATTATCTATTTAAGAATGCATTTCCATGGTTTATTAACAACCCATAACCCCGATACAGTTTAAAGATTAAATATATCTGTTATAGCCATATAACTCAAACTAGAGACTTATAAAGGCTTTTATCAAATACTGTGGGTTTTATGTTACAATTCAAAGAATGGTTACAACTAAATAGTAGAATTGCAAAACTGATAGTTCTAAATAAATGATATTGGTGTACTTCTTTAAATGCTTTTGATGAAGCATATGTTTCAATGCTGGTAAATAACAGTGAAATCTACTTATTTTTACAATGTAGCAAAATTAAGGCAACTGTTGACTTCCAAAAACATATTTAAAATAGATGTAAGAAAAGGGCACTTGCAATCAAAAAGTTTTGAGACTTTAGTGAACCTAATGTCCTTTTATTATTTAAAGCAAATTTGAACTTCTGCAGAAGTTCACAGTAGTCGTGTCAGACTTGCATGCAATTTGCAGTTCCCCAAATGTGACCTAAACATTTGTCAAAAATACAAAAGAAATGTTTGGTATCATCGGCCTCTCTTTAAAACGCAACTATTTCTGTAGAACAACTCTTTGGGACTTGTGAATTTTATGCAAAATTTAGAATCATTCATAAATATATTGAAATGCATATTTTCCGATTTCATTCTATGTGTAACTCGCATTCCATGAATTCAATATTTTCTTGATAAAATAGAATACTCAATATGTAATACAATAATAAATTTATTAAAAAAATTTACCATAATATGTAATTTTATAAATCAGATCAAAAAGTAAGTACATTGTGTATATAAGCTGATTAAAAATTTAATACCTTCAAAATTTGATATGTTTCTAACTTTAAAAGTCAAAATTGAATATACAAATTTGAAATTTTTAAAATACCTGTCTATGAAAACCTTTGATGTCTAGATTAGTGCATATTTTGTTTAACTAAGATAGCAAGTTAAACAAAACTGACATGTACAATGCAAATTACAAGCAATCTATGGTAATCTATACTTAGACTCTTTTTTGCTGATATCAGCGGAAATAAAATATAGGTAAAAACAACATTGTTGAAAGAATATTTCTAGTTCTAAGAGAAACTAAAGCCTAAGGCCCAACCCAATATATTCTAGAGCTCTCACTTTATCATATTACACACATTTTCTGATGCAGAAATTTCAAATTGATTTCATAAAAAAAAAATCTCTTTTTCATAGACGACTTTAAAAAAATACACCCTAGTTTATCTTCCTACAACTACCAACAACATTTTAAATGATCAACCCTTGGAAAGTAAATATCCATCAACTACTCCTGAAACTAATCTATTAACTTTTTGAGAACAGTCATTTTTCATTAACTCCACCCTTCCTTAACAAAATCAATATGAATTTAAACAAACAGTTTTAATGTCTCTATATAGGTTTTATACCCTTTTATTGATGCTGTAAATATACATAATCTAAGTAGCATAGATTTAACTTCCAATAAAAACTCACTAAATCAATATTGTTTTAATAGCAAGGATTTCACATCAATTCAATAAGGTTTAATGTACATGTATTATGAATTTAAAAATGTTTCAATGATTTTCTGTTGATAAATTTCTCTCTGGGGATTCATCATAATTTATGGAGAAATAATTTTTTTGGATTTCAGGGGTAAAGGTGAACAGCAATTTTTTAAAAGTGTTCAATCAAAAAGAACTTTCCTATCGACCTGAAAGTGAAATTTGTTTAAAACCACAAAATTGTGTATACAATGTAAATACAGTTTTTCTGCAACCCAAGGAAACTTGTACCAATGAAAAGAAATAAAACCAAACTATAATGGCTTGTAACTTTTGATAGTAAAGTTGCATAGTTTTCATTCAAAACTACGCACTTTGAATTAAAAAAATATGAATGTTTGTCACAAGGATTTAAGGTCAACAAGGCTCATTTCCAAATCTAGTGTGCTTACACAGCAAATTTATATTTTTTTCTAACTAAGGGTGACTTACATCCTCAATATATATATTTTTATATATATAAATATATTTAAGTACGTCTGAGTCAGTGACAACCCTACAACAGATGTATCCATCGGATCGCCATCAATGATGGTGATACATGGCTGTGTACATAATGTATATACAACTCGTCTAAACATCAACCCAACAATGTTAGATCTGTAAATTTGCTTTCGCAAATTTTTGGTTCTTCCCTCGCCGGGATTCGAACCCATGCTACTGTGATATCGTGACACCAAATCGCCTGCACTGCAGCCGTCCCGCTAGACCACACGACCACCTGGGCTCTCAAAAAAGAGCTTTCGCTGGCCATGTGTTACCTTTCCACGTCAGTTTTAATATATATATATATATATATATATATGCAACTGCAACCAAAAAAGTAATAAACTGTAAAGTGTTAGCATGTTAATTTCAATTTATGGAGTTCACAATACAGAACTGTAGGAGATACACCAACAGAAACTGTGTTCCTGAAAATAATTTCCTATACCTTATTATATCGCTGTTCTAACAAGGTAATGGTATCAATAATAGATTCATGGGTTTGTTCTATGCACAGGAGCATTTAATAGTGCTTGTGAATGCATCTTATTTCCCTGTATTCACAAGTGCTTGTGAATGCATCTTATTTCCCTGTATTCACAAGTACTTGTGAATGCATCTTATTTCCCAGGGTATTCATAAGTGCTTGTGAATGCATCTTATTTTCCAGAGTTCCGTGTACTTGTGAATTCATCTTATTTTTCAGCATTCAGAAGCGCTTGTGAATTCATCTTATTTCCAGCGTTGACAAGTGTTTGTGAATGCATCTTATTTTCCAGTGCTTGTGGATGCATTTTATTTCCCCGTGTTCACAAACGTGTGCTAGTGAAAGCATCTTATTTCCCAGCATTTACAAGTGCTTGTGAATGCATCTTTTTTCCCAGAGTTCACAAGTGCTTATGAATGCATCTTATTTCCCTGTATTCACAAGTGCTTGTGAATGCATCTTTTTTTCCCCCGAGTTCACAAATGCTTGTGAATGCATCTTATTTTCCAGTGTTCACAAGTGCTTGTGAATGCATCTTTTTCCCCAGAGTTCACAAGTGCTTGTGACTGCATCTTATTTCCCCGTGTTCACAAGTGCTTGTGAATGCATCTTTTTTCCCAGAGTTCACAAGTGCTTGTGAATGCATCTTGTGAATGCATCTTATTTTCCAGCGTTCACTTGCAGCACTGATATAAATAATTATTTAACTGTAATAAAGCTGATACTAACAAATTGCCACCAGAACAGGCAAAAAACATTTCCATGTGATTCTTCTTGTAAGGCTTCATATCCATAATGATAACTTATATTCACCTGTAGTTTATATCTACCTGTTAATTAGGAGTTGTCCAGATAAGTAATCAAAGGATTAAGGTCATCCAAACCAATTAAAGTAATCCCTATTTAATGAGTGATCTAATTATTGGTAATTATATCACCTTTTATATATATTGCATCAATTTAAAAGAGGAGTGTGAAAATTATTTCATTAAGTTCAGCTGAAATCTTTGATCTCAAGTGCACATCTTCACCTTAAGCAATTACAAACGGTGACCTTTGATATAAATTTTAAGATGAAATAAAGAAATGGTTTTGTCATAATTATAAATTTACATTATTAAAAACACCAAATATGACAAAGAGAACTTTTATAATTTTTACTGCATATTACAGAATATATGTAATATATAAAAGATGATATTTTAATCATCTAGTTTCTATAAGAACTCATCTATGATCCTTTTAAGTTTAGAGGTTGTACATGTTATTAATACCTAAAGGGAACGGTTTCATCACATGCTATTTTTGTTTACCTATGTAGGTAATTTTCAAGGTGAGAGTATATACCTATTTACATGACAAATAGATAAGTAACTTATGTCATAGTCATGTTTTTGTCAACCCAATACTTAAATACTAACACTTGTAAATAATTACACCCAGACAAATAAATGTTAACAGTAATTTATGGATATGTTATTTTCTATAATATATAAAATATCAATTAGTAATTTTCCCCATAAGTAATACATAATAATGACCTTACAATTTTAATAATTGTCCCTTATCATATTGTGAAAGAAAAAATATAAATTGTTATAAGAAAAAACATTCTGACAAATTACCAAAACTGAAATATTTTATGAGGTTAAATTATTTACTAAAAGTTTAAATCAAGCAAGATCAAATATTTTTAAAAAAATCTTAACTGTGCTGATATTTCATTAATAAACAAACTTGTCCGGACCATTTCTGTCAATTAAAAAGTTTTCGCATTTGATTATTGAGCCCTTTTTCCTCACTGCTCAAAATTTCCTTCTATCAAATAAGTAAAAAGTGAGATCTAATAATATTTGCAGTAAGTGCACCAACAATCTACAGAATATATTCAAAGCAGCTGCATGCATGTTTTAAACAAACATGGGTATGTGACTCTGTCTGTTTGACATGTCAGGTTAAAAAATGTTGTATTCTTGACAGTCTAACCAGTCTTTGATGGCAAGTTTAAAAACTAATATTTTAGTTAATTTTAATTAAAATAAGCTTTCAAAACTTTTTTCTATAAAAAAGTGAAAAATAGAACTCTGCTTTAAATTTCAATAGTTTATCCATTTACAATTCAGGCTGTTGATTTGATCTGCCAGTACTGCATATTTTGAAAAGAAATTGTTTCTGACACTGAGATAATTTGAAATGGTACATGAAATATATGAAGAAATTTAAAATAGAATGTGGAGTTTAATGACTAAATTATGTATGTGCAATTCCGAAATAATTGACCGAAAAATAAAATATTTTAGTTAATTTTTCAGCATAGATCTCTGGAACAACACAGCTGATCCAGATTCCATAGTATGCATATATATATCAAAATCAATAACCACAGGTGTTGACTTACCTTAGAAATTCTTGCAGACAACTCTCACAGAATCGGTGACCACATGTTGTTATCTTGACGGGATTTTTCATTGGCAAGCCACAAATCGAGCAATAACATCTTTTCCTTAATTTTTCGACGAAACCTTCTGAATATCCAGGCATTATTGTAAGCTCCTGCACAGTTGTATCATGTATGACATTCACCAAGAACTTCCTCTGACGTTTTGTTTAGGGGAGTGTCAGTTGTGACCCACTTTTCCTTTTGGAGATCCGTAAGCTTCATACAGACACAAAATAAGGATGTGCAAAAGCATATGTTTCTAAAAATTCAAATATTGGTTGATTTCAAAGTAATATTTAAAATTATCTGTAACCATTGAATTGGATAAACACTTATTGTGTCGAAAATTCAGAGAGGAAACGATTTGCATCGATATCGTCTTCCTTATTATTCACGAGGTGGGCGTGTCAAGCATTGAAAGTGAAAGTAACTCGTGTTTCATTTACTTTCACTTTAATTTTATATATTTTTACGCGGGATTACACATCATGTTGAATATTTTTAAAAAAGACACCAACATTTCGTGGTGTTATCCGATCTTCTTTCCAATCAGAAAGATTGTTAATCACTTTCTTAAGCAAAATAGAAGACAGAAAATGTTTTTAGTATGACTTCAATATACCATCAATATACGGAATATATAAGAAAAAAAATAAATATGTTATATTCACATAAAAACAAAAAAACAACCACTGAACTGTTAACTTTAATCGGCTAAAAAAACAATTACATCCAATTTCAATGTCTTTCACTGAAATCTGAATCTAAATCCAACATCCTATATTGAAATTATTGATAAATATCTATAAACATATACATTTTTACCGTCTGCATTTTTTTGTTCATTTGCAGTTGAAAGGACTTAGGTATACTTTGGGCTCATTCCTTTTATTCCAGTGTTATGATAAAATTTCAGAAAAGTGACATGCGACATCCCAGGCATGATAGACACATGCAGGGTCTTTTCCACATTTTCAAGTATAAACAGTTTACGTTTATATCAATATTTGACACAATCTCATGCGATTTCTTGTGACTTTATGTTTTAAAAATATATATAAATGCATCATTCCCTAATCATGGAGAGGTCTAAAGTCACAGTAAAGATGTGTGTCGTTTTAAAGAGTTTTTATGTTTATAACACAGGTCCCATGGGTTACCGTCCCATGGTTAGATATTTTTTTCTTAATCTCGTCTGTCATATTTGGTTTATAATACATGTATATGTTTTCATAAATGTCATAAGTTTTGACAGCCATGTTTGATTTGATATGTATGGTAACTAAAATATATTTGTTTATTTTACACTTAAGCAGTCGAGATGAACGCTCAATGAGGCAACCCGGCGAAAAGAAGACACAAGATTTCCGAGGACAGCAGCAGATCATGTACTTTTCTATCTCCATCTTTGCTGGGTCCATGAGTGTATGCACAAAATAATTTTTTACATTAAAAATCACTGCATTATTCGATATTGCAATTACATTATATAAAAACCACGGGAATTAATTATCTATGGAGCATAAGCATTCTGATGAAGACTTCAAGAAAACCAATTTCGTAGGTAATAAAGTTAAGTATATGAACGGTTATGATATATATGTATACCCTATACATAATTCCCATATTATCTGACCAAAAACTAATTGACCGTGCCGCTTTGAAACCCGTTTTTTTTAATTCATCATTTGCGGCAACGTTAACTTTAATCAAAATCATATAACATTTGTAGTTCAGCTAGGGATTTTTGCAGAAATGATTTACAGATTAAGGTTTTTGATTTCTTGATTGACAGCAAGAAGAACTTTAAAATTCAGAAACGAAAAATGACGGTTCTATCAAATTTTAAAAATAAGAAGATATGGTATATAATTGATTCAATTGACACACGTTAAATCTCCACCAGACACCAAGTGACATAACCCATTATGCATAGTCAGCTATAAAAGGCCACGAAGTGACAAATGTTAAACAAGTCAAACAAGGAAAAGTAATGGCCTGATTTATGTTTAGAATAAGGAACGAAATACAAATATGATATAGAGCAAAAAACGACAACCACTGAATAACAGATTTCTGACTTGAGAAAAACACATATAGAACCCGCCCTTAACCTGGCAGTGGTGTAACAGTTCAACATATAAACAAACTGTAAAATTAGTTGAAACGACTTAACTCATCAGATTGGTACAAAGCAGAAAAACAAGTAAGAAAAGCACAAACCGAACGTGGGTATTGGTGCAATCCTACAACAACAAAAAAGACACTAGGTACAGATCTAAGAGTAATCACAGAACTTTACTGACAACAAGTTCAAAGCCAATAACAACTAATAAAATAGTCAAAAACATAACCATGCGCATGGCTTTTTGTGCAAAACTTCTTTATACTGGGAAGTTACTGCATATTTTATAAATGAACTAGGAATCTGATGTTCAGTGGTTGTCGTCTGTTAATTTGGTTCATGAGTGGTTCTGGTTGCTCGTTTTTATATAGTTTAGACCGTTGGTTTCCCCGTTTGAATGGGTTTACACTTGCCATTCTTGGGTCCCTTTATAGCTTGCTGTTCGGTGTGAGCCAAGGCTCCGTGTTGAAGGCCGTACTTTGACCTATAATGGTTTACTTTTATAAATTGTTACTTGGATGGAGAGTTGTCTCATTGGCACTCATACCACATCTTCCCATATATATAGATTGTTGTGCAATGCCACAATACATGTATCAGATTGTTGTACCGTGAATTTGCATATGCATATGAATATGTATAACAATACTATTAGTTTTGGCTTTAATCGACTTTACAACTCAATACCAGACGATGTTTATCAAAACAGGATAATGAAGGTATTTAGTTATTTCAGTTACAGCAGAATGCAATGAGTGTGAAGGTAAATGTAGACTCTTTAGTAAGCTTGCTTGCTAGCTGAACCGTAAGTCATTATTAAGTTAGGTACACTAACCTGAGGGCCTCCTTTTAGAGTATAGTCTGGTCCTACAGACCGATAGATTAGTTATCTGTCGGACTTGTCTACTCTTTCAGAAGGATAGTTTACCTAGCCTTATAATGACTTCATGGTTCAGCTAGGTTCAGCTAGGTTCAGCTAGCAAACAAGCTAACCAAAGTTATTATCTTTACTTACACACTCAATGCATTCTGCTGTAATGAAGATGACATTTCTGACATTTTTGTTTGTTTGTATTTTTTTTTCAATGTTGCAATTAAATGAAATACTAAAGCATTGAAAATGAAACATTTTAAAACAGATTTACAAAAAACGAAATCCGAACATTTGTCATTTCGGGGCCTTTCATAGCTGACTATGTGGCATAGGCTTTGCTCATTGTTAAAGGCCGTACGGTGACCTATAGTTGTTAATTTCTCACTGTGTCATATGGTCTCTTGTGAAGAGTACTAGTTGTCTAATTGGCAACTTAATCATAAAAAACCAACAAGGTTACGATTTGATGCGTAAATTGGTCTATTTCAAAAGCCTCAATGCTAAATAAATCAGTTCTTTTCATATAAGTACCGTGATTGTTTTCTCCAAAGTAAGCCCATCATTTGGAAGTTTTTGTCAACATATAATAACTGTGTGCAATTTTCAGACCTAAAAGCTTGGACACCAACTACGATTAAAAATGTTTTGTAACCAAAAGATTTCAATTTTGAAATAAAATTCATTGATATAAAAACGTTTTTGATCGTGGATGTTGGTCAAGGTTAATCAAGGATTTCTAGAGTACTTTACAAATCTTTAGGTTAATTAAGCCAAAAACAATGAAAAGGATTGGAAAATTTACCAAAATTCACGTTTAAAAACCAATATATAATTTTATTTTTTTCTGTAGAGACCATAGCTTCGTAAATTTTAAAGGAATGTCAACTTTTAAAGGAAGGTGCAAAAAAATGTATTTTGTTAATAGTAGTCATTATCACACGTATTTCTATATGAAATTTGTAGGTTCTTTTATTTTATCTGATTGAGAGGAAAAAACCATGCATCTTAATTAGGGCCAATTCCAACTCTTCGTGAACATCCTCCTTTGTTTTTAAGCTAGCTAGATGTAACCCCGCCCCGAGAAAGTTCAGTATTACTTTTAAATCATGCGTGAAAAGGCTGGTACAGAGTCAGACGTGATAAAACTACAGTATATGATTTTTTTTCTACCTGTATGTGTCCATATAAAAGCAATACAAACCAAACATACAAATCAATGATATAAAGATACCCATAAAAGAGGCACCCAGTTAACCAACATATCTATTTTACAAACAATATACTGTTGGCACGTAATGTTGTTTTTTTGGTTTTTTTTAGAGAGACAGATTTATAAAAGTTTTTCCAAACTTGTTTCCGAATCCCATATATGAACTTTATGTAACATTGTAATATTTATCTTGTCATTTTTCATTAATAAATACTTTTTAAACTAAAAGAACCCTTGTCAGTTAACTAAGCTGTGCAGAACAGTACTTTTTTTATGCTGCACCTAAAAGTCTTGTATGACTATCATTACTCTATTATAAGTAAACTATCAATATTTGATTACAGTTACCAAGTGTCAATTGCATGATAAGCACTGGCTTAACTGGGTGCCTCTTTACCAACGAAGAGTTAAAACTTCAATGTCTTCAATGCAAGGATTTGTATTCCTTGATCAATGTAATTCATTGGGTTGTGTAATTGAGTTTTCTTGAGGTAATTAATGTTGTTATGTTCCTTTGTTTTTTGTTTTTTATATTTTCATTATATATGAATTAAAGAAATAATGTGTCTATATGAGACTACTATAACACAGTTTCTTGTGCTGACAACATACATAACTTGATTACGTTGCAAGAAGAATAACTCTTATTAAATTCATCACCTTGATAAACAACTGAGTTTAAACTGAACGCTCCTAGAGTGTAGTCACTGTAACGTTTTATTATAGTACATAGAAATCTAAGTACGAAAGAGAAATATTCACATCGAATTTAAAAAAAATGAGCAGCAAGGATCATCACGAAGTCGAAGTTAAAAGGAAAAGAAGCTTAAAAAAAGAGTCTTCTCCAACCAGAGGAGCAGGGGATGTGAAAAGATCGAAATCATCAACAAATGTAAAAAGGCTGTCATAGATTTGAAAGACAGGAATCATGTTTAAAGTCGATTTCAATACCAGCAAATTATCCGTTTTGTGATTCTTAAAGAATTTCTTCTCTGAAGCCCTTTTACTCATAATATTTTAACCAAGGATTTGTATAGTACTTACTATACAAATCCTTGTTTTAACCAACTATATGTACCTCGCCTAGTACCAGTATCCTTTCCAAGTATCAGCAGCATACAGTTTATTGCTGCTTCAAAATGTTGTTGCTGGAAAAATGGCTAGTTTGCCTTTGTTTAGTCTGTTAGTTGCGGAACCGTAGCTCTTAGGTCCTTATGTTATTTTTTTACTATTTACAGACAATATTTAATTTTCTCGTTTGTACTTTTATGTTGTTTTTTTTATTGATAAACAATGTTTTAATAATTGGCGTGTGTGTGAGTTTGTATTGTGGAAAATCCTTCATAACTCACTGTTTAACTGGTATATAATCATTTGATTGACAGTTATAATGGCTTGTTAATTATTTCATCTGTAAATTTTTATTAATTGATTCACCAATTGAAAAGTGATTATATCTAAATGGTCATCTTAAACAGCTATGATGTTTTTTTGGTGGGAATGCCAAATCAATTATTCATATTTCTAAAAATCAAGACCAAACAACTGATGCAGACCCAACAGGTGCTACAGATGAAACCATACCAGAACCAAATACTTAATCAAACCTCGCAGCAAGTTTTGACATGACATGTACATGTAGACCCAAAAAAGATCTGACAGCCACAAATATAAGAAGAATTGTAATCCAACTTTAAAAACAAGGACATATGAAATACATACACATGACATATATTAAGTAAATTCCAATTTCATATAATATTTATATTTATCGCCTCTAAATTTAAAAAAAAAGGCCAAGTAAGCTATTCTCATCACTTGGCATCCATGGTTGTCCGTTGTCATCGTTAACTTTTTACATTTTGAACTTCTAGAGAACCACTGAATGAAGTGGAACCAAACATGGCATGAACGTTCCTTATGAGGTGCTGACCAAGTGTTGTTTCTTTGTAGCCAATCCATCATCCGAGATGGCCGCCAACGGGGAATTTAGTATACTGTAGATTCATTTATTTTCATGGATTGAGGAAAACTTGCATTTTCGTGGATATTTAAATTTGTGGTTTTGGAAAAGTCTGCATACATTCCTTCAGCAAATTTGTAATTCGTTGAACATTTAAATTCGTGGTTCCCCTGTACCCATGAAATCCACGAAAATTAGTACCCAATGAATGTTAATGAATCCACAGTAACATAGGACCCTATTGGAAATGCATACAAAAGTCTTCTAAAGAACCACTGAATGGAATGAAACATAGCATGCATGTTCCATATGAGGTGCTATCCAAGTGTTGTAACTCCATCATCCAAGATTGCTGCCAGCAGGGGACTTAGTTTAACGTAGGACCCTATGAGAAATACTTACAAATGTCTTCTTTTACAGAACCACACAATGGAATGCAATATTAAACCAAATTTGGCCTCAATCCTTATTTGAGTATCTGTTGTGATTTTTGATATTTTTTTTATATGATTTCAAAAACCCAAGTAGAGTCAGGTGAGCGACACAGGCTCTAAAGATTTGAACATGTAGAAAGATTGCTTGCAATGCAGTAATTTTGTACTTGTACTTCTAGTTTATCTTAAACTTATTGAATATTATATTTCCTTTCTGTTTTAAGGATGTTAAATTGTTTTATGCTGAGGAAGAAGAGGTTGAACACAGAGATCCTAAAAAAGATCTGAGCTTGTTTAAATCAACAACGGATGATGTTAGAAAGTGTTTTAAAGATATCAGAGATTCTAAAGATAAACCAGACAAATCCACCGTAAGTATATATATATATCATTTCTGCGTTAAATTTGTATGCATTTAAACGAAAGACAAGAAAGTAGACAAAGAATCACAAAACCAAAAGACATTTACATCAACAGTTATAAATAAAAAATAAGAAACAACACGAACTGTCAACGACGCACATATTGTCTGTTCTAATATTTGTAGGAAATTATATTATCAGAGGTTCAGATGTTTAGATGTTTGACAAAATGGGTATCGATAAAGCACAAAATTAAGTGTTTAATGAAGTACAAATTGTCTATAAATTTGTACATAGAAATTTGGCAACCCACAATATCAAGAATTTATAAAATTAAAAAAAAAATGATGATTCCACAAAAATAAGTACATGTATCATCAAATATTAAAGGGAAATTCCGCGATTTTTTACTTATCATCTAATTATGTTCATCTTAACATGAAAAACACATTTGCAAAGTTTTGAATTTATATTCCTTCTAAAAACGGAGAAAATCAAGTATTTGTAACTTTTTTGGTTGAATTCTCGAGTGGGTCGTGACGTATTAGCCCGATTTATTGAATTCTGGGAAAAAATAAAATCTGTTTAACTCTTATAGCTTATCGACAATATACGTAATTAAAAGCGCACAGCTGACGAATGGTCGAAGTTATTAACCACAATATAAGAATGAACGAAAATGAATATGCATATACCGTTTTGTATTGATTGAATTAAACTCTTATAAAATTATCTCTAGTAAATGTTTTTGAATAAATTTAATTAATTATTGTTGAGATTTTTTTCATAAAATATTTATTGAACATTTTTACTGATATTGAACTGAAAATATTTCAGTTCTATTTGCCGTTATTGTTTTGATAATCATTTCAATGCAACTAATGTGTGAGCAGAGTGTGTATATTATTTTGTAAAGGTCACTGTATATTTCTCGGCTTGAGGTCAATTCGTTTACCTTGTAGCTATTTAGCCGCAGGTGTGAGTTCAAGCGTACACAGGTATAAATGTTGTTATTTGGAAAGGATAAACAGAAAGGATTAGAAAGAGTATGCTGTCACGATGTTAATACACTAAGATTTAATACACGATGAGAATAAAGATACAATAATTAAATTGTGTAAATTAATTGAAAATAAAATTCAGATTCGTAATTCCGAAAGTGTATAAAAATAAAAGGAAAATTTTTTATTACTTTCTTAGCGGCAATTGGCGTAAAGATTCAAATATGAAGCAAAAAATAGTAGTTTTAATCTTTTATAAAAACTAAATGCAATATTACCCAATTTGATATACCATTGTACATCTGTTTGATATCATTGACCTTACCGGAATTTCTTAACTTGTATTCAAATCTGGCTGTGTTTAAATGCTAATAAAACTATTGCAATTTTAAAGTTTTTAATTGACAAAAAAATACAACATACAACATGCATGATTTTTTTTTTAGTTTCTTTTTAACATTTTATTCTTACATAATTAAATTCATTTGACAATCATTTACACGAACTTTTTGTGAAAAGAATATCAATTATCTAAGCTAAGGCATTATTTCTTTTGAGGATTTTTGAGAATTTTTTTTAAAATTCTATGATAATATTTGTGCAATGTTGAACATGATAGCCGTCATTAATCCAAATAAGTAATACAGTAGTTGTAATAAAAGTTATATTTTAGTCATGCATAACTGATATTGACGAATTTATAATAGTTCGTCCATACATCGTTGTTCTTGAAACAATCATTATTAGTATGAAACAATCATTATTAGTATACATGTAAGTTTCCTGACGTATAAGAGCCATTGAGGATGAGCTCCAGAGAAATCAGACTAGTGGCGTTTCGTTCGTTTGTTTGTTGGGAAAGGAGAGGAAATGCAACCGCTTGTACAGATAAACGACAGAATTACCATACAAGCATTTATAGTCAACACAATCAGAAAGAGTTCCCATCGTTAGACGGGGAATATGAAGGCTTCCAAGAATGAACAAGTGACATGTCTAACTCTGAACAGTTAGAAAACAGACTATCGACATCGACCGTTTGTTCTTAATATTTGAAACTGTATGCATATATATATGTATACGTTTATGATATATATAGTGATGAGTTCTTGCGTCTGACAAAAACTAAATTCCTTCATGGTTATATCTTGCCATACGTTTATATTGGTTTGTAAGGTGATTACTCACAATCGTTATTTGAAAATCCTGTTTGTGAGATGTAGATTCATTTCAATACAGAAATTTCGTCTATATATTTCACAAGTGTATAACACGGAGAAGCTCTGAAGGTCCATTACTCCCATTTTGTTTGGGTGTGAACCATCGATGTTTACAGCAATATCACAGAATAAGATGATGATGGTAGAAAGAACTATGGGCGTCATGTGGCAAATATTACATGCATATCGGACAATGAGTTGTCAATCTGTATGAAAAGATTTCCAATACAACCATATTATTGAGAAGGAATGTTTACATGCTATACTCTCGTACTAGTATTACAGGGTTCTTGTCGCGTTCACCTTAGACACACATCTTTTTAACGATGTTTAAAAAAAAGACAGAACCAATTTAATGTCATATTTCCCTATTTTTTAAATATAACTAAAAGTCTTTTATCTGACAAGAATACCCCTATTTAGCGAACAAGTAATTTATTCTTTTTTCTGTTATTGAATACCAAGAAAGAAAATAAATCCCGAAATTAATTTGAAACTTTGATACTCAAAAGTTTCCCAGCAAAATATTCACATTCCCTGGGGATAATTAGTGTTCGTCCAGTGGCATATATAACAATTGTGATGACGAATTACTTCCTTTGTTCGAGAACAATCTTATTGAAATATAAATCTGTGATTTTACTAGGTCCACAGCTTCAATGAACCAAAGCAAAAGTTATACATCGACCTGTATTGAAATCAAATTGGTTCTCTTCTTCTTCTGGTATACAATAGTCTATCGACATTCGATGATTACATACTGTTGGCATACGTGGACTAGTCTATTTACAACACTTTTACCCCTATTTATTCAAAATATATGTTTTTTTCTTATGTTCAATGTATACATGTATATATTTTAAATTGCGCTATAGTTCCGTAACTTTCTAGGTGTCAGACCACCAATTAAAAATCCCTATCTGTTCAACCAAATTTTGCAATTTTCACAGCTTTCTAAATATTTTACCTTAAGTTTAACTTCAAGGAAACCAGGTATATCCTGAATTGTACATGTATCACCTTCCTACATGCCAATTTTCAACCAATGTTTAAAGTCTTGTAACAAATTTCTGATTTTGAAAAGACAGGTACAACCAAAATAACTCCCGGTTTTCTGGAAATCTTAAATTAGTGTACTATGTAGCGCATTAATCCTGAATTTTTAATGCAAACTCATACACAAGTGAATTTTGGCTCAAAATGGTCTAAATATATTTCCCTTTCACCAAAAGTTTCATTTCTGCAAATTTGTTGGTTAGTTTAAGTAAACAATGACATCAAAAGCACTATTTTGTGTCAAAGTAGGAATACGTTCTAAATTGGAGGGAGTAATTGGTGGTCTGACACCTCTATCCAGTCGTATAAACGAATCGTCGGCAAGTGCGTACATTTTTTTAAATCAATATTTCTGGTCTGTTCCAATCTGTCCTTCACTATTGACAATGACTATATATAACATTTTCCCAAATTCACCCTTGGAAAAAATATTTAAATAGATTTTAATTTCATCAAATCTTATTTTTTGGGTATTATTTATATGTTTATGAATTATATTCTTTACACCAGAAATGTTATTTATAAACAAGCGTATGAGTTTAGTAATGACAAGTAAGACAGAGTTGTATATTATTCATCTGATAGTTCAAAATGGAAAGTTATAAGTTATAAGTTATCAGCCGTGTACACTGATCAATACCTGCAGAAGTGAAACGATGCATGAACTTGCAAGCCCGACAGGAAATCGCTTGAATACCTGGACGTGTCACCTCACACCCCTCACAATACCTTTGGAAGTAATACCTTTAGCCATGCTGGTGATCAGATGAGGGAAGATCAAAATATATTTGTTTATTACTTTAAAGAATTATGAACAAATTAGATTTTCGAAAACAATTTTCACGGAACACTTATTTATGATTTCAACTTTGACTTTTCACCTAATTCCAATATCAACAGTTTAAAAACAACAGACCATGGTAATTTAAAAAAAGTAAGAATATTTTTCGTATCAAGTTAGTTAGTCGGATAAAACAACCGTACGATTGACAAGATATCGACACGCAATTACGACTACATCGGTTACTGTAGTTTTGTTTCTTTGTGGTTTATAGACATATCGCTTTTATTAATCGGGAAAGAAGACAAAATGGCTGATCGCAGAGAATTGATACTCTAAATTTAAAATCGATGGTGATCGCTTATCTAGCGGAATAAAACTTTAATATCTATGAATTTGAGCATTTTTATACAGAATGAACATAATATCAATTTTTGATTTTTTTGCGAAGTTTCCCTTTAATGAATCCACAGTAATGGAAAGACAATTCAGCAATTTTTATGGCAAAATTAGACAGAATATTTTGATATAGACATTCAGTCGTGCTTTACATTTCTTAAATACATAGTAGAAGTACAGTAAACTCCGGCTAATCAGATACCTAAAATTTCAGCTAAAAATATCTGATTACCCGATATATTCAATTAGATGATGAATGTATATTCATTGAATATTCTACAATAATGAGAGAAATAATCCTGAGATGTTACTAACCCTGACAATTGCTAAATATGTGAAATGACTGGAGGATTGATGGAGTTACATCACCACGATGTTTGTGTATTTTTGTATTTGCATGGTACGTATACATAATATTTAAATAATCTTTATCTTATATCATTTATGTTTTTTTCTTTCTCTAAATAGAATGATCACATAGAGACAAAGAAGAGAGAAACAGCTTTACATTTTGTATTGCTCAAGAAATTGAACAGATTGTCACATATTAGATGCAAAAAATCAAGAGATGCTACAAATGAGGTAAATTTTGATTATCAGTGACTCTTTTCTCAAAATATCTTACGATTAAATTGGATAGTAAGTTATGCTGAAATGTGTATAATTTATAAGTATTTTTACTCTTAATTTTTTTTGCGAAAAGAGCTGCTGACTTGTATGTAAATATCTTACGATTAAAACTGATTGTAAGTTATACTGAAATGTGTAAGACTTACGTGTATTTTTACTCTTTTTTTTTGCCAAAATAGCTGCTGACATATATTTAAAAGCTGTATCTGATAGAATGGGTCTCATTGGGGTCTAAGCGTGACGCAGGATTGCCGATTTTTTGTAAGCGGGACACATGAAAGTCAAATTATTGTGTCGTGAAAACGGGAAATGAGGTCTAGCAGGACCCGGGAAATGACAAAAAATGAGAATTGCTTACGTACATAGTGTAAGCGGGATACGGGAATCTGACAAAACAGTAACCGGGATCGGAACCCCCCCCCAATGAGACCCCCGATAGACATCGACCTTATGCAAATGCACATGTACATGTAATAGACTTTGATTGATTTTGGAACATTCAAATATGAAAAAAAGATGATTTTTGTCTTTTATGTAGGGTTCTTCTGAAACCTCAATTTTCAAACAAGTATAGACTTTCCGTTGAGATATTTTTAACTCAAATTAAATTAATTTATGAATAAATATTCATTTGCACTAATGTTGCATACATTCTTTTAATATACGATGCAACTCATCAACTATAATGCTGTACATGTGTTAAAATATATGCTTGTATCTAGAATCACTTCTATGGGTGGTTACTCTATTTTCAAAGTACCTCTCCTGGATACCATGAATGTTTAATGGAATAGTCCGAAGTCACTTGTATAAGTGATAATTCATATCATTTTATTTCTTGATTTTAGGCCAAACAGAGAATAGACCAGTACCATTTACAACTACAGAATCTATTGTATGAAACCATGCATCTAGAAAAAGAAATCACTAAATGTTTGGAGTTTAAGTAAGTTATATGATATACAATGAATATTGAAATTTTCCAGAGATTTTAGTAGTTACTAGTCTGTAACAATTTGTGCCCTTTATGGTGTTTGTATTTTCAAATGAAAGGATTAAAACGAAAGATTCTTTTTTTGATAGTTTTCAAAGAGTAACATCTATGGTGTCTTTTGCCTCTCTCAAACTACATTTTTGCAACACTAAAGAAAAACAAATTTTTTTATGGACCCTCAATGAATATCTTACTTTTTAGCATGCTGTCATATGATGAATGGTATGAAATTACCAAATCGGTTTGTCATTTTGTTCAGGTTATTTTACAAATGTGACATCATATCATTAAATTTCATACTTGGAAAAGAGACATAAATTTGTGATCAAAAACTGATTAGTCGTAGGTTTTGCTCATCTTTGTAGCCAAGGGTTACGATCCAGCCCCTCCTCTCCACCCTTGGCAGATTAAGCCAACATTTGTGATTACAATGCTGTGCCATCTTCTGGTTGATACAAATCACTAGATATAGAAAGATGTGGTATGAGTGCCAATGAGACAACTCTCCATCCAAATAACAATTTAAAAAAGTAAACCATTATAGGTCAATGTATGGCCTTTAACACACCCTTTTCAACTACATAATTTTTAACCAATGTCAGCACCTGAACTCTGGATCGTTTCTCTTGTCTATCGAAGATGGATTATTCTGTAAACTTAGGAAATTACATTATAGATGATGTCATGTTGTTTTCTTATATTGTTGAAATTGTTTATATGTTTATGTGTGTTTAATATTTGATTTTCTGCATGGTTGAGAAAAAAATAAAGAAAAATTGTAGTTCTGATTCAGTTCTGAATTCATCATTTTAATTGTATTTAAATAAAGATACTTGATGAATATTGCCATCTATATAATCGTAACACATATAATATTACTGTTCCTATAAGCCTGTCATTGTCATCAATAGTAAACCAGTTTTATTATGACCACTGTTTCTTTTTAACCAATCAAACATCTGCGGTATACAAAAATGTGGGTTAATAGGAATAACTTTTTTATTTGTTCAAATTTTTACCGTTTAATTAACATTTCACTTTATGAAATTGCTTGTTATTTTTGAGGAACAGTACTTTGAAAATAAAATATCTATTCTTGCCATGCTTTGCTGTAGATTCATTTTCATTCCATAGATACCAATTTTCCTGGGTACATATGATCCACATATTCAAATGTTTGACCAATTACAAATTTCCTATAAGCTAAAGTATGCAGAGATCGTCAAACTACAAAATCATATATCTACAAAATGCAAGTATTCCTTAAAGGGAAACTTCGCAAAAAAATCAAAAATTGATATTATGTTTATTCTGTATAAAAATGCTCAAATTCATAGGTATTAAAGTTTTATTCTGCTAGATAAGAGATCACCATCGATTTTAAATTTAGAGTATCAATTCTTTCCGGTCGGCCATTTTGTCACCTTGTCCGATTTGCAGTCACGATATGTCTAAGGACCAGAACTACAGTAACCCGATGTAGTCGTAATTGCGTGTCGATATCTTGTCAATCGTACGGTTGTTTTATCCGACTAGTTAACTTGAAACGGAAATTTTCTTCTTTTTTTTTAATAACCATGATCTGTTATTTAAGACTGATAATATAGGAATTAGTGAAAAAGTCAAAATTTCAAATCATAAATAAGTCTTCCGTGAAACTTGAATTGTTTTCGGCAATCTAATTAGTTCATAATTCTTTTATGTAATAAACTTTATTCAAATAAATTAGGATCTTCGCTCCACTGATCACCCGCATGGCTAAAGGTATTACTCCCAAAGGTATTGTAGGGGGTGTGAGGTGACACGTCCAGGTATTCAAGCGATTTCCTGTCGAGTTTGCAAATTCATGCATCGTTTCACTTCTTAGTGTATTGATAAGTGTACACGGCCGATAACTTATAACTTTCCATTTTGAACTATTAGGTGTATAATATTCATCTCTATCTTGCGTGTCCGAAAGTGATATAATATATAGTCATTACTAAACATATACGCTTGTTTATAAATAACATTTCTGGTTAAAAGAAAATTATTTATAAAAATATAAATAATACCAAAAAAACAACAGATCTGATGAAATAAAAAAAAAATCCAAGAGTAAATTTGGTCAAATGTAATATATACTCGTTGTCAATGGTGAAGGACAGATTGGAACATACCAGAAATATATTGATTTAAAAAAAGGTACGCATTGTGGACCATTCGTATATACGCCTGGATTATAAGTTACGGAACTATAGTGCAAATTAAAATATATACATTTATACATAGAACATAAGAACATAATAATATATTTTGCGTAAATTGGGGTAAAAGTTTTGTAAAATGAAAAGTCCACGTATGCCAACAGTAAGTAATCATCAAATGTCGATAGATTATTGTATACCAAACGAAGAAGGAGAAGAAGAAGAGATTTAAACACAGGTCGATATATAACTTTATTTGGCTCATCGAAGTTATGGACATTTATAATTCAATTAGATTGTTCTCGAAAAAAGAACGAAATTCGTCTTCGTCACAATTGTTCCAAAATGCATGTAATATAAACGCCACTGGAAGTACACTTATACCGAGGGATGTGAATATTTTCCGGGAAAACTATAGAGTATCAAAGTTTCAAATCAATTTCGGGATTTATTTTCTCACTAGATATTCAATGACAGCAATTTAAAGAAACTGCTTGTCCGCTTTAGTGGTATTCTTGCCAGTTGAAACAGACTTATAATTACATTAAAAAATAGGGAAGGATGACATTAAATTCGTTGTCTTTTTTTATACATCGTTGGTCAAATAGCTAAAGTATTATATATAGTTACGGTGTGAGACGAAGAGTATTTTAAGAAGGACATATTCCCGATTATGTATAAATTTTGTTGATGTTTTTCACACTTGAAAAGCATATCTGTTCGTAATTTGTCGATTCCATTCCAATTAGATCCTTTAATTTCCTGTCAATTTTTTTAAACATTTTTCTTTTTAAATATCTGAAGTCTTCATGTGTTGTCAGATTTAAAATATTTTGATGAGCACATTAATTTCTAAATAGGTAATTAAAGATCACTTTGGATGGACTAAAATATATAATTGCAATTGTTAATGATCTGTTTGAAATATTTAAGGCTGCCGATCCTTATTTCAAATAGTACAATTTTTAGTTCATAAACTCGTGTTTAGAAGGCTATTTTTATTTATAAATTCTTCAATTAAAATAATTCAGTGTTTTATCGTTACTAAAGTAATCAAAAGTCATAATTCATTAAAAAGTGATCTTATGCAAAATATAAAAATATACAACAGCTATCCAGTTATTGTGCGATCTTATTATTCCCGTTAATTAATTTTAATTTTTTTTTTACATTCATGTGTCTGAAATTTTGTCGGAGTCCCGTTTACAATTATGTTGTTCACACCTGAATGCCAGTGAACCGTGACGCCTAGATTTCACTGAATGAGGATCAAAGGATTAGAATTACATAATGCTAATCTTTTAATTACCTTGAGTTAACCTACGCATTCAACATTCTTTAGGTGTCACAAAACAATACACATTTTATTTCCACCGTACAAGCAAGTGAAAATGTTTGCTGTAATGAAGCAAAAACGTCAGAATACAAACATGTATTTTTAATACACTATTGATCATGTCAATTTCATATGTTTGTTTAAAGTATTTGTACAAAACAAATCATAAAAATGTTCTATGTATGAATTAATTTTATTATTAAAATTCGTTTTAAAATATCCACACGATATAATTTTAAAAGTTGCATGGCTATCACTTATTTTTCGTTGGTTAATAGCTACACCAAAAGTCGTCGATGCGCTTTAAATCGCGTAATTAGATTGTTAACGAACAAGACTTAAATGAGATATTTTCACTCCCGGCATGCATCAAAGACTTAAACTACGTCACATAAGTCAGGAAGCTTCAAGAAATAAAATTAATAATTCCCAATTTTCTTCTTTATTAGATTTCATATCAAAATAAAACTTGGTGAATATGTTTTTTATGGTATTATGAACATAATAAGATGAAAAGTGAAAAATCGCGAATTATCCCTTTAATCCATGAAAATTGATGCTTACGAAAATAATAGAATCTACAGTATCTAATATCCTAGAGTCATCTCAATTATTTGAATTGAGATTATGCATTATGTTCTTCAAAAATTGTGCCATTGCAGAAAAGATGTAACATTTTATAAAGTAGAAACTTTCTTTTAAAGGTCAAAAGATGAAGAAATTGAGCTTGTATCTGTTGAAGAGTTTTATGAAGAAGCACCAAGCGATATCAGTAAACCTGTAAGTTAAAAATTGTATTTACATCAATTGAATACTGTTAATCCAGAAATGATTGCGATGTTTTTATCATTGCGAAAAATGTCACAGGGTTATAATCATAATAATTTCATGAATTTAAACTTGTATATATATCTTAAAAATTAAAATTAAAAAATCGCAATAATTTCTGAATTTACATTATTGTTGAGCCTTCGACTTTAGTCGAAAAAGCGAGACTAAGCGATCCTACATTTCGGTGTCGTCGGTGGCGGCGTCCACAAATATTCACTCTGTGGTTAAAGTTTTTGAAATTTTAATAACTTTCTTAAACCATACTGGATTTCTACCAAACTTGGACAGAAGCTTGTTTATGATCATAAGATAGTATCCAGAAGTAAATTTTGTGAAAATAAAATTCCATTTTTTCTGTATTTTACTAATAAATGGACTTAGTTTTTCTGCGGGAAAACATTACATACACTCTGTGGTTAAAGTTTTTAAAATTTAAATAACTTTCTGAAACTATCCTGGATTTCTACCAAACTTGGACAGAAGCTTATTTATGATCAGAAGATAGTATTCAGAAGTACATTTTGTGAAAATAAAATTCCATTTTTTCCGTATTTTACTTATAAATACACTTAGTTTTTCTGCGGGAAAACATTACATCACTCTGTGGTTGTAGTTTTTAAAATTTTGATAACTTTCTTAAACTATCCTTGGTTTGTTCCAAACTTGGACAGAAGCTTGTTTATGATCATAAGATAGTATCCAGAAGTAAATTTTGTAAAATGACAAATCCATTTTTTCCATATTTTACTTTAAATGGACTTTTTTTCTGCCAGGTAACAACACATTCACTCTGTGGTTAAATTTTAAAAATTTTTGATAACTTTCTTATGCTTTTTTTTTTTGTACCAAACTAAGACAGAAGCTTGTTTATGATCAAAGGCTAGTATCTAGAAGGAAATTTTGTTAATATTTTGTACCTGTGTATCTGTATTTTACTTATAAATGGACTTAGTTTTTCTTCCAGTTAACATTACATCCAGTCTGCAGTTAAAGTTTTTAAAACATTTATTAGATTCATAAACTATCCAGGATTTTTTACAAAACTTGGACAGAAGCTTCCTACAATCCAAACATGGTATCAAGCGGAATATTTTTATTGATTTTTTCCCTCATTTTTGTTGATCCTGCAATTTACAGCAAAAGTAGGCGAGACACTGGGTTCCACGGAACCCTTACAAATTTTGTTAATTATAACATTTCTTAGAAAAAGTCATACTCATCTTCCAAACAAAACTGTTTCATTTAGCCTCCATGAGGGGAAGTGATGATTATAGATATAATGGTTGTATTTCATGATTTAATCAGTTTAAAAAAAATATGGCAACGAGGTCATTAAGTGTTACCCTTGATCGTCTGTCTGTCCTATTTTTGTTAGAAAGCTTGAATGGGGGCACTCGTGTTCTCAGATACATTCTCCTTTTATTTCAATTCAATTATACATACTAGATCCTTTTCTTGAAAGACTATTGTAAAAAAATTAAAATTACTGTTAGGATTGTTTGCAAAAGGCAAAACGATTCCCTTTGAGGGTAGAGTTTTGAAGGTCTGGTAAAAATTGTAGTCAACATTTTAATTAACTTGGGTTTTACAGGAAACTACAAAAGAAGACCAACACCAGCTGAGACTAGCTAGATTAGATTGGGAACTGGAACAGAGAAAAATGTAAGTCAAATGTAACTTTAGAGTGGTACATAACACTATAGGGAGATAACTCTGTAAACATCAGCTGAATGTTTTAATCATGTTCTATTGTTAATGAAATTATTTAACTGTTTTAGAGTTATGCCCCTTTACAAATGCAAACATTGCTGAATTATTCGTTTCCATTCTATAAGTTTAGCTTGCCTCAACCAAATGTTATAAAACTTATGCACAATGCTTATTACCACTAAACTAAGATCAAGAACAAATTTGATCACTTACAGTTTCTGAGTTATGTCCCTTTATGCAGAATGTGAATCATATTCATATGAAGCATGTGCTAACCACAAACTGTGGAAGTTTTTACCTGTATCCATACAATATATGCTATACATATTCTCATAAAACCTGTTGAAACAGACAACATGGCTAATTATAACAAACACTGAAGTACTGAATTTATTACATTAATACATGTTTCATTGTAACAGATTAGATATCAAGAATCCAAAAATAAATTTCTCTTATAGGTTGGCTCAGAAGCTAAAGGAATCTGAAACCAGTAAAGACCAACTGGACAAAGAAATAAAAACACAGCAAGAATATTTAGAAAACTTGCAACCAAAACTTACATCAATATTACAGGTTAGTTTTGTGGTTTCTAGTCTGTGTCATTCCTTGATAAAGATATTAAGAAAATAAAATAAAATAAATGGGAAAGTTGTGGTTGGTAGTTTTCAAAATGTTGATATACAAAAGTGTTAAAAATTTTGTTTTACATTCAAGGAGCACATTCTGCACCATTATATACTGGTGAACATGAAAAGACAAAGAGAAATAGATATAAAAAAATGTATACAAACATGAGGTACACTATTTCTGTTGCTTAAAAAATTATCTTGACTGCAATTTAATAGCCACAAATCGTATACTTCCTAAACACTACTCATATTTTTATTACCTCATACAAACATTCAATTAATCAATACTGTTTAACCAGGTCAGAGAAAAGCATAAGGTTACAGCACCCTGGCCTCATGTATTTACTTATTGTATGTTTTGCATGTTTTAAAATCTACAAGGCTTACACAGGAGTAGTTTTAAAAGTCTGTTAATTAACCAGATCTGAGAATAAAGTCATATAGTAGGATACTTTTAACATCCTCTTTATATTTAATGTTTTTTTATTTACAGTCCACTAAGCCAGTTCAGGAGTACCTAGGTATGCCATTTGACCAGATCAGAGAACAGCATCAAATAGCTGGACACCTTCCCCATCCCCTATATGTACTTTACATGCAGACAGATGCCTACAGACAGGCTTGTGGTAAGTAGTCCTAAGATACTACAATATCAAATAGCTGGACACCTTCCCCATCCCCTATATGTACTTTACATGCAGACAGATGCCTACAGACAGGCTTGTGGTAAGTAGTCCTAAGATACTACAATATCAAATAGCTGGACACCTTCCCCATCCCCTATATGTACTTTACATGCAGACAGACGCATACAGACAGGCTTGTGGTAAGTAGTCCTAATATACCACAATATCAAATAGCTGGACACCTTCCCCATCCTCTATATGTACTTTACATGCAGACAGACGCATACAGACAGGCTTGTGGTAAGTAGTCCTAATATACCACAGCATCAAATCGCTGGACACCTTCCCCATCCTCTATATGTACTTTACATGCAGACAGATGCCTACAGACAGGCTTGTGGTAAGTAGTCCTAAGATACTACAACATCAAATAGCTGGACACCTTCCCCATCCCCTATATGTACTTTATAAGTAGTCCTTGTATGGCAAGAAATTATGAAATAACATTTATCAGGTTCAGACAAGAAATCACTCAGTACTTGATCTATCCCTTTATTAATGCTACAAAGACTCAAAGAAAATTGATTGTGTGGGTAGTGTAAGAAATACCAAATATTTACTGTTTGTATTCTTCAATGTCCAAGGAGCATGGAACTCTCTTTAAGCATCCTAACACTATGGATCTTGTTTTAGATTTATCATCCATGAAAAGATAAATGAAAATTTTCTTCTGTAGGTGCTTGTATTTTTATTCATGGGGTATCTCAGTTAGGAAAAAAAGAAACTTCTCTTCTTGTTTTTAGTTAAATTATTTTCTTTTAATGATTTATAACTTGTATTAACAGACAAGAAATTAGAAGTGAAGATAGAAGGCGACATTGAAGCAGCAAAATCGATGAAGTCTACTCCAGAATTATTTGCTGATGTTGGTAGGTAACTCATACATATTGACAATATAAAAATGAGGAGATGTGGTATGATTACCAATGAGACAACTATACACCAAAATTAGAATAAATTTGGTGTAAGCAATTATAGGCAACTATACAGTCTACAATTAATTTCTCTTTAGCAGGATGGAAGGAATTTATTATGGATGTCAGGATTAAGGTTTTATTTTTGCAGGAATTTTAGATTTACACTAATCACGACTAAGGAATTAATGATTCATTTTTCATGATCCGTTTTATTTTTTTGAAAATTCGGGAGATCATCCCATCAAGGTTTTACTGACACCTTTTTAGGCATGGTTTGATTGTAAGTGTTTGTTTTTTAAAGCTATTCTCTGAAGCTCATTTTCAGCATCATGAATAGAGTGTAACAGTTTCTTATAAAAAGATGTAACTCGGTCAGACCTAAATTTCTGATTTTCTTTGTTGATATTCTTCTTAAGGGAGTTTGCTTCTCAGTTTCAAAATAATTAACTTTTCAAAACATTAGTTTATATTGATAGGGGATTAATATTTGAATCAAAAGAGCCAAAAAAATATATAGGTCAATGTCCTTGTTTTCGAGACATTAGCTATTGAAATATTGGCCGGGAAATATTCTCTCTAGACTTTTCATAGCTTTATCATTGACAAGTTTATGTTCTCAAAAACTATTAAAAAATAATTAAAATTTTTATAAGACTTTTACAGATGGCTTATCATTATACATGTAAAATATTTATAAAAAGAAAAATAGGGGTCAATGGGCAATTTTTTTTGAAGGCATTCAAATGGATAAAACCAGAGGATTCCAAAAATCTAACAAAAATCCCAAAACATGACAAGTGAACTTCCTTAAACCTAAGCATGAAACAAGTCTTTAAATTACTGATTCTAAACAATTTTGTAATAAAATACCATGAAGTTGCTAAATAAAGGTGAGGGAAATCTATTTTTCAGCAAAGATTAGATAGAAATGCATTTTGTCTTTGAAAATTAAGAAAACAAATGTCATGTACTATCAAAGTATTTTTGACATAAGAATGATATTTTACAGAGGATAGCGACAGTGACCAGGAAGAACAAGAAAAGAAATCATCTGTATGTATAACTTTCTTGTCGTTTTTAACAACCATGTTTTGTTTTGTCAATTTGGTGGCTTCAATATTCTTAGCATTGTTCCTAAGTCAAAATCATGGGCAAAAACATATCATGTTAATTGGGTTAAATATAGATTCTACCACTGCATCAAGTGTAATACGATATTTATCCACTCGAGACAGTTAAATTTTCAAATTTAAAACGCGAGGCTTGCCCGAGCATTTTAAATATTTAAAATTTAACTGTTGAGAGTGGATAAATATCGTATTACACGAGATTTGGTGATAGAATCTGTTTCTCTAATGATTTTCTAACATTATGCAGGCAAACTTATTCCTTCTTTTCGAATGATCTGCAAAAAGATGTGTTCTTTCTATGTGACGTCATCAGGCATGGTCGCCTTTTTTCATGCCGTCACAATAGGAAATTCAGAGGAAAGCAAGAAAAATCGACGTCATAATCGGATTTTAACCAATAAAGAACTGACATCAAACAAACCACACGTTGATTAAATTTTTTTATACAGTGGGTGCAGAAAGGGATAAATTGACGAAGAATTAGAGAAAGTATTTTTAACTGATTTTTCATGCCAGCAATAGTTTAATGACTGAACAAGTTATTGGTTGGAAAATTTAAAAAAAAAAGGTTTCCATTGTTAGTTTTTTCTTTAATACTACATTAAAGGGTTTTATATCAAGATATATGTAACATCACAACAGAATCATATAAAAATAACCTTTGATATATAGATAAATGCTTTACTTTAATAGTTTGTCCAATTAGTGGGTAAATCTCTTACAAATCACAATGATTTAAAAAGTATGATTGAACTTGAGATATTCACCCACTATGAATCTCAAGTTTGATGCAGAAGATTTGTATTTTTTTTTTATTTGACAGAAAAGAAGAAGAAAAACAATAGATTCTGGAAAGGTTGAAAGAAAAAAGAAAGTCCTAAAAAAACATCCATTGTCTGTTGTGCTTAAAATAAAGACAAAAGGTAAATAAATTATATATGAGCTATTTCTGGTAGAAATCAACCTAATGCAAATGAAAATCAATACATCCATTATCCTACCTTGGGTTGAAAATATCTATGCAAAACATGTGACAGTTTGAAAATTAAGTTGTTATAAAAACCCTACAAAACAGACAAAAATTCCTCTTTCATTTCAGATTTGAATGTTCCAAAATCATTCAAAGTCTTACACATGTTCATGTACATGTTCATTTGCATAAGATCATTTACATGTTCATTTGCATAAGATCATGTACATGTTCATTTGCATAAGATCATGTACATGATCATTTGCATAAGATCATGTAATGTTCATTTGCATAAGATCAATATCTATCCAATGCAGCATTTATGATAGAATTAAAATATTTAGATATATTTAAATTAAACAAAAATAAGTGTAACAACTGAAATTATATATATAGATATTTTATACTTATAGCTGAGGTTTGACTTGTAAGCAAAAGCTCACGACTAAAGTTGTATTATCTGATTTATTTTTTGTATCCATAACTGCTCCTCAACCTGTATATGGATTTCCTGGAAAGATTCACAATCTTAATATTTACCAATATAATTTGAAGCCAAAAATAAATCCTTCGCCTTTATAAAATTGTGATTATCTATGCTATCATCTATCATCAAAGGTGCAAAATTTTATCCTCTGGTTTGAGTGCCCGAGAATTTTCTGTCAAAATATTTGTAAGTCTTATTTCATTAAAATATTTTATCATAGAAATATCATGAATATAGAGACAAACATACTTAATAAAGCACATGTGTTACTAATTGATAATGTTGTGTTTTGGAAAATCATTTATTATACCAAATTCTGAAGCCTTGAATGCAATTTAAGTTTGTGAATTGAATTTTGCTAATATTGAAATTAAGTGTGTTTTTATTTTGCACATCATGCCCATTTGACTGAATTTTCAATTGGACAAATATTTTGCAACCAATATATTAAAACAAAGCCCATGATGATATTTTTTTGTATTAAAACCTTAAACTCAGGAATATCTATAAAAACAAATGTTGCTAAAGAAAGCCTTCATGATTAATATGTGTCACTTTTACAGATGGTACATGTCTACAGTTAAATTTTTACTACTTGGTAACCTTAGAGATAGTTACTGTGGTGATGCAATTAAAATCTGGATCTGAATCTCCACCATCTTGTATATCTGGAGGGTAAGTTATTTAGTGTTACTGGAAACCTATCTTGGCAAAACACGCTATGATGAAAGACACTTAACAGAATCCGACCAGCCTTTACAATAGGTCTTGGAAGAACATATTTGGAGAAGGATACTATGATGAAGACATAAAACGGTATTTTGCAAGTGTTTCACAATAGGTTTTACAATTTACAGCCAGTCTTTGACCTTAACACAACACACAAACTAGCTGGTAATTTTGAAAGAACTAAAAACTAGGTCAGCACTAGCAGGTAGCCACATAGTAAAACAGTTAACAAACTGTTATGTTGCTCAAGAAGTTATAGTAGTCAGATTCAATGACAGAACTAAGGCCATTGAACAAGTTTCTTTTATAAAAAAATAAACCATAGCACAAGTTTTTATAAGTTAATCTTACAAATGTTATGATTTTCAGCACAAATTTTTATAAGTGTGATTTATATGTACAAGATATGCCATACCACAAGCTTTTGTCGGGAAGATATATTTTATGTTTAATTTTAGTAGCTGCTTTCATTGATGAATTAGGATATGAGAACTCAGCATTTTCTATTCTCCGAATTCTTTGATACTATATATTCAATTACTGTAAACCAACCTGTTTTCGTGAATACTTTATTATACTTTCTAGTCCACTTCGCTTTATTTTTCTACTCGCGAAAGTCACAAAATATAAATCGCTCGCAATAATAAGTTGGTTTACAGTACTTAATTTTAAATAATATGAAAAAATGTATGTTACAGTGACCTTCTTTCACCTGACCTACTTTTGAATGAGATATATCCTGGTGACAATGGTAACACTTCACCCAATGCTGCCAATCAGTATGAATTAAGGAGATTAGGGTAAGTTGTGTGTATTTGAATAATAGCTTTCATTTTTAAAACGGTAAGGAGTGAAAATTTCTAATTGGATTCAGAAACAAGAAAAATATGGTAAAAAAAACTTGCAAACAGCTTTTGCCTATTTATACGCAAAATTTTAAATCTGTGAAAGTAAACCATTTTCTAGTAGTAATAAATATATCAACACATTTCATCATGTCAAATGATTTACTAATTTATTGACCATGCAGACTTGTAGCATTAAAATTATTTACTAGAATATTTTATAGGTTATTTACTTGATTTTTAACTGGATTTTTGTGACAAAAATGTCGGTTATTGATTTGGGGATGTACGGCGGGTGGTCGGTCGGGCGGCAACCAAATGTTGTCCGTGCATTTACTCATGAACCGTTCATCCAAAGCTTTTAAAATTTTAATATGTTGTTACTGGCAACAAAAAGAAGGTCAAGTTCAATAATGACGATTTTGACTTTTACCGTTCAGGATTTATGGTTCTTGAAAGATTGAAAAATGGCATTTCCAGTCGTGTCCGTGCATTTACGCATGAACTGTTCAACCAAAGCTTCCCAAATTTTAATATGTTGTTACTGATGACGAAATGGAGGTCAAGTTCAATAATGACGATTTTGACTTTTACCGTTCAAGAGTTATGGTTCTTGAAAGATTGAAAAATGGCATTTCCAGTCATGTCCGTGCATTTACGCATGAACTGTTCAACCAAAGCTTCCCAAATTTTAATATGTTGTTACTGATGACAAAATGGAGGTCAAGTTCAATAATGACGATTTTGACTTTTACCGTTCAGGAGTTATGGTTCTTGAAAGATTAAAAAATGGCTTTTCTAGTTGTGTCCATGCATTTACTCATGAACTGTTCAACCAAAGCTTTTCAAATTTTAATATGTTGTTACTGATGACAAAAAGGAGGTCAAGTTCAATAATGTCGACCCCTTTGCTTGGACTTTTTTTTTTTTTTTTTTGTAAAATGATTAATCAGAAAAGACTTCGTGAACTTTGCCATTTCCCGTGTATTTAATTTTTATGCGACAATTCTTTACTTATAAAGATATTTTTCGCTGGTATACGTATTTATTGAGTATGTCTAAGTCATGTGATTCGCTATGGTGGAGTTGACCAGTGCGTCACTCAGTCATTTTGAAATTCAAATTACAGTAACACATTGCTTAGTCTGAGGATGACAACCATGATACCTTCAAAGTGACACAGGATTGAGCAAAAACGTATAGTAGTGACTTCTACTTCACAATTCAATCAAACAGAAAGTAATACTCTATTACACTGTCATGAAAAAAAAAATCCACAGCAATATTATTTACCTACGAAAACATGTTTTACCCCAAACGCCCCAGCCTATTTTAGAATAACATGATAGCTGAATAATGATACCCAGTCAGTATCAGCTCAATAGATAGATTTAAAGTCTAAGGTACGAACCATTTGATTTGAGGAGGCAGTCTAAGGTATCTGAGAGAGAAAAAATCTGACACCGATTTTTGCATTAAATAAAAATTCTGGCCGTATCTGGATTTAAAACAATAATCTTGTCCACTTTTTATGCCCCACCTACGATAGTAGAGGGGCATTATGTTTTCTGGTCTGTGCGTCCGTTCGTCCGTCTGTTCGTCCGTTCGTTCGTCCGTCTGTTTGTCCGTCTGTCTGTTCATTCGTCCGTCTGTCCCGCTTCAGGTTAAAGTTTTTGGTCGAGGTAGTTTTTGATGAAGTTGAAATCCAATCGACTTGAAACTTAGTATACATGTTCCCTATGATATGATCTTTTAAATTTTAATGCCAAATTAGATGGTTTACCCCAATTTCACGGTCCACTGAACATAGAAAATGATAGTGCGAGTGGGGCATTCGTGTACTGGGGACACATTCTTGTTTGCTATTAGAAACGAAAATTTCCCACAGAATAATTTAGCATTAAACGAACATGATGAATAAAAAACGGGTGTATTTTTTTAAGGTCAGGGGCTTGCATGTCTGACCGGAATGTCTGTTTCGCCGAACTGATATATTGAATACTTGTTTCAAGACCAGACTGCAACCTGACTGCTGAGAGTGGCCTTTATGTCTCCATTTGTCGACGGTCATTCATAAATTCGTTGTCATTTCAGACTCATTCCTATTGTAAATTTCATAGAATAGCCCGGCGTATTTCTTGTTTACAACAAAAAATCTGTGAGGTTATGCTAACTTAACATACAACAAATGAGAATTGTCCATGTCTATTTTTTACTGACAAGTCCCACATCAAATATATCAGTACATAGCTTTGGATCCATACTATCATTTTATTATAGACAATCAATAGGGAGAACACATCATAAAAAATGTCCAACCCTGACACTTTACAGCAACTATAGAATATACATGCCCCACGTCAGGAACCGTTTAAAAAGTGCATTTTACACTTATTTTATGTTTTTTAGTCCAAAAAAGGTCCCAAAATAATTTCGCCTCGCTCCGCACGGCGATCTTTAAAAACTTCGCCCCCCTTTTCCAAATTCCTGGATCCGCCCCTGATGTTGTTGCATTTACTCATGAACCATTCAACCTAAGCTTTTCAAATTTTAATATGTTGATACTGATGACAAAATGGAGGTCAAATTTGATATTGACGATTTTCACTTTCACCGTTCATCAGTTATGGTTCTTGTGATATTGGCAGGACACAAATAAATGTTAATAAATCCGGTTTGCTGTCGTTGTGACAGCCTCTTGTTATGTCTTTAGATATTAAATTTAAAATGTCAGGTAAATATTGTAAACGAACTGTCATCTGTGGATATAAAGATAAACTTGTTTAGTTAGCTAATTAAAACATATCAAATAATCTACACAATTTTAAAAAAATCCTTTGTCCAGGTTAAAAAAAAAAGACAACCACATAATGAACGTTTTTTCTGAAAACTTTATACTGATTTTGTTTGTGTCATCTATTGCTTCTTTTAAAAAATTATAAACTGTTTATAATTTACAGGTTGGGAGAATTTAATCAGTACATTAAGGAAACCGGAAAGCCATACCTGTGGGCACAGTGGTTGTCAGGGTTACAGTTCCTTAACAACAACAAAAGTTCAAAGGTTGCAGATTCATCTGTCAGTTCAGAAAATATGCAGCAGACTATCAAACGCTTAAGACGAAGAATCAAGTCAAGATTATCACTTCTAAAGCAGCTGGCGTCATTAGGTAATTGTAACTTTATTTCACATTGTTCTAAGGATTCATTATGTACCAATTTTAATGGATTTACTGGGTATAGCAGAACCACAAATTTAAATATTCAATATATTAGATATGTTCTATTCAAATGTATGCAGATTATGACAAAACTATGATATCAAATATCCACAAAATATCAAATTTTTCTCAATCCAGAAAAATTGGTACCTTTGAATAAATAAAAGACTCCACAATATTATGGTATCCTCAATTTACTGAGTAGGGTTAATAAATTTTTTCCTGAAGGCCAGTCATTTATCCTGAATACTGACTTACTATGCTTATCATAGCTAACTCATAAAAAATAGTCATATCTTGTTATTTCTCCTAGTTTTATCTACCTATTTTTATACTATAACTGCACAAATTTATTGTATTTTGTGTATAGATCTTGCTTAAACCACAAAATGAAATATCCATGAAAACACATTTTTTTTCTTGATCCATTTGGTTTTAATTGATTCATTCAACTATTTATATCTAACTTTGTTATTTATAGAGAGTGGTATTATCTCCCTTGCTCCAGAAGCCATGTCATTATTTCTAACAAAGATAGTAGTCTTTGTTTTTTAGAATTCATTTAACTATTGATATGGAACTTAATGTTTTATAGAGAGGTATTATCTCCCTTGCTCCAGAGGCCATGTCATTATTTCCAACAAAGATAGTTGCCATGTTTTGTAAGATTTCATTAAACTATTTATTTGGAACTTTGTTATTTGTAGAGAGAGGTATTATCCCCCTTGCTCCAGAAGCCATGTCATTATTTCCAACAAAGATAGTGGCCAAACTAGCTTCCTGGAAGAGGTCAACCTATGAGGACTTCTGTGTGTTACCTTACACTGAGGAACTTATATCAAATGGTCTAGCCAAGGAGTCGGATATCTTCTTTACTGCAACCATGGACAGAGGCTCAGGTAAGAGGTCAATGTGTTAAAGGGAATGTTTACCTGTAAATTCAGAAATTTTTCGCGATGTTTTTTGATGTTACACAAAAAGGAATTATTGCATTGTGAATTTTGATAGCATTTTGTGTATGCAACAATAATTCACCTCACATACATGTTTGTCCATTTTTCTGACAACAATTTAAAAAAATATATGCTAGCCAAAGATTCTGAATTTATCTGATTTTTATTTGTAAGAACAGCTGTAGGATATGATAAATATTTTTGAATTACTGTTAAGTGGAAAATACTCTTGAGATCTTAATTTTTACATGTTTGGTGATTAAGATAACATCATGAAAATATCTCATCCCGAAAACTTTCTCTTTAGATAGAAAAGATCAGAGACAGTAACAAATTTATCTGAAAATAAAACCTTATTAACAGGTTTAGCCCAGTAAATCATGAAATATACACTCCACTAGAAATAAAACACTTTACAGTATACAGATTTTTATTCAAGATGGCTTTCTTTATTTGCAGCCAAGATGACAGCACAGATTGTAATGACACCTGATTACCCAGCAGTGGCACCACTGTTTCTCGTTAGTTTACAATGGCAGACAGAAAGATCAGCTTTAAATGACATCAATATACAGGTAACCATAGATCTGTCATTTTAATTGTAAAGTTTTAGGCCTTAAATGAAATTATTTATAAGAATATCTAATGTGGATTCATTCATTTTCGTGGGTACTAATTTTCATGGATTAAGAAAAACTTCTATTTTCGTGGATATTTGTTGTCATAGTTTAGTTTCAGTCAGCTTTTATTTCTATGGAACATTTGTACTTTGCTTAACATTTAACTTGTAGTTTCCCTACACACACAAAATTTAAGAAAATTTGTATCCTACGAATAATAATGAAAAGTAAAATCACAAAAATACTGAATTCAGAGGAAAATTCAAAACTGAAAGTCCCTAATCCAATGGAAAAGTCAAAAGCACAAACACATCAAATAAATGGATAACAAATGTCATATTCCTGACTTGGTACAGGCATTCTTGTGTACAATTTGGAAATTAGTATGGAGTTCATTATCACTGAACTAGTATATATTTGTTTAGGGGCCAGCTGAAGGACGCCTCCGGGTGCGGGAATTTTTCGCTACATTGAAGACCAGTTTGTGACCTTCTGCTGTTGTTTTTTTCTATTGTCGGGTTGTTGTCTCTTTGGCACATTCCCCATTTCCATTCTCAATTTTATTCACAGTAGTTACCACATATTTATCACATATTTATTTTATAATTCTGTAATTCATTACATTTTCACTCATCATGACTAATTCTAAGAATTATAAAAATTGGGTACACTTTATTTATAGGAAATGGAGGAAGAGGTCAATGTTCATTACAAAGAGATGATTATTCACAAGTCACATGACCAAATTTTAGCCAATCAATTGCAACGTCTGCTAATGTGCTTTGATGTGTATTTGGAGACAGAAACACAGAATGCTGAAGAAGGACCTAAGGAAATATCAAAAGAGAAAGTTTATGCTAGATTTGCAAGGTAAAATAAGTGTTTAAAAAATAAGAAGTTGTTGTATAATTGCCAATGAGACAACTCTCCACAAGAGACCAAAAGTATGTCACTGTATAGTTTTCAACAATGAGTTAATCTCATATTGCATAGTCAGCTATAAAAGCCCCAAGAATGAAAAATGTAAAACAATTAAAATAAGTAAACTAATATAGGTAATTTTCGTGCTACTTCAACAAGTTGTGTATAATCAGCATTTTTTTTTTAATTTAAGTTACACCCATTATATGTAAAATTTATTTTTATAAAACTTCAAAATACCCATTCTACAACCATTTAACAACTTTTTGTAATGCTAAATGAAAATATATACAAAATTTATTTTTGCAATTTTATTTTATTCTTTTCTTTTTCAGAGGGCCAAACAGAACCAAGCCATACAAGTTTTGTGCAGAAGTTGGAATATTTTCACACCGTTGAATCAAGAACTTCAAAATGGACTTCATTAATTTTCATTATCATTCTATCTGTGTAAAGGAATCTTCTCTAAACAATTAAAAATATTCAAAAAAATATTTTATTATTTGTTGCAAGAAATGTCATTAGTCAAAATATTTCTTTAAGATATACAATTATGCTTATTTCCCCTTCGTAAAAGCTGGTTTAAGGGAAGTATTCCTGTATACCATTGTCTGTCCGTTGTCACCATCTTAGACAGTAACTAAAAAAGGCTTTACCAATTTTGATGAAACTTTAGTGAATTGTTTAGATCTTTTGACATAAGCTCTCTTTGATTTCTATAAACTTGAAATTGTATATTTCTGATTTGTGGCATTTTATTCATAAAAAATGCTGGATTTTTCTATTATTGGCATAAGTTAACTTTTGATTATTTGATTTGACATTTTGTAGTATTTGGACTTTATTCATGAAAAAGAGGTGTATTTCCAGTATTTCAAATAATATCTCTAAAATGCTTTTAGCTGTTATCATTAAACTTTGGTGACTTGTTTTTATCTAGTTTATTGAAAAAGCTCTCTTTTTTTATATAAATTTCTGATACCATATTGTTGCAAATTTACCTGACCATATTGGAAAATAGGTATTTAGTCGGATCTAAACACGTACTTATGTGATTTGTTTAAAAATATTGTTTTGATAAAAATAAACAAAGAAATGTCGAAATGTTTAGGACTTAACTAAATCCGTATTTCGGTAAGTTGGTGCAAGCATATGATTTTTATTGCGTCTTACTCTTTGAGAAGCGAATAATCTTTAACTACTTCATTCAAATATTGTGTAAAAACATTAATTTGAGCTATGAAAGTGGCTCGAGCATTTTTCTGAGGAAGTTTTAAAAAATTGCAAAGAAATATTTTTACAGTGGGTTAGCTTTCATTAGTCTTCACTATCTATAGATTACCAACTTTTGGTTATATTTATAATTTAGAATCATCATTGAAGGTGGAGCACGATTGCACAGTTAATTAATTATATTGATGTGCCATTTGTATGCAAGAGTGACATTCCGTTGTATTATGTGCCAATTCGAAAAAGTTATGCGAGTATTGTCTCCCCTTAACAGGTTCATTTTTTTATAATTAAGTTTAGGTTTCTGATATAATTTTGAATAATTACAAAATGTATCAATTCAATATATTTCAGTTTTTGTTATTGGTGTATCAAAAACATTGATGTACGAATATAATTTCATAAATTTGAAATTTTTAAAATGATTACATACCAATATAAAGAACCGTTCATCATTTTTGAAAAAGACTATGAATAAAATTTGAATTACTTTTCTTCCCTTGATGATAGATTGATTGGGAAATGAACCAGAGTTATCTAATGGTAATCACAGAGAAGGGACTAGCAAGCAATTTTTAATTGTAGCTTATTCAACGTTAAAACAATTTTCCACTATAAACGAATGTTACTTTATAACAATAAATACAATCCCCTTCCCTTTCATGAATGTGACCTACCGAATTAGACTATTTACCGGATTTGTAATCACATAAGCAACACGACGGGTGCCACATGTGGAGCAGGATCTGCTTACCCTTCCGGAGCACCTGAGATCACCCCTAGTTTTTGGTGGGGTTCGTGTTGTTTATTCTTTAGTTTTCTATGTTGTGTCATGTGTACTATTGTTTTTCTGTTTGTCTTTTTCATTTTTGGCCATGGCGTTGTCACTTTGTTTTAGATTTATGAGTTTGACTGTCCCTTTGGTATCTTTCGTCCCTCTTTTATACAAATATAAGGACTTTGTTAGCTAAATCTACAAATTTTATTAGATATTATGATTTTTTATTGGAATAGATTAATATGCTACATATTGCAGAGTTATGAACTTAATTAGTTAAAAAATTGCCAAAGACTGTACTGTTGGCTATGGATATATTGTGTGCTCATGGCACAGCCCTTTACAGAACATGCCTTTGAGTTTAGTATTTTCGTTGTTACTTTTTTCCTGTATGGTCCATGAATTAAGCATATCTTTGATTTCTACTAGTAACAGTAGTTATTACTAGACAATCAAATAAGGTAGCAGGCATCAATAGTTTGACTTAAAATGAGACTGCATTGTTTCTCAATTTACACTAGCAAATAAGGAATTGTTTGCCTCTTAAAACTACAAATTTTGTGTACACATAATTGATTTTGTCTATCATACATGCACAATTTAAATTCTTAATAGGTCAGTAAGGCTTTAAAAGGTATTGTATCTGCATACTAAAAAGGCTTGCATAATTATGACACTAGCTCATGAACCAAAGTCCATGTGCCTGTTCAAAACAATATGATTTAAATACAGATCTGTTGTCCATGTATTTCTTTTAGGGATCTGACAACATTCAGTTCTTCCTTCTAATAATGGTCACATGAACTAATGAAATTTCTGCATCCAAATTTTTGCAGATACCATTAAGTATCTTAGTAACTAGCTTCCAAGGATCTTGAAAAGAAAGTTTGAGAGACTTTTCAGAATTAAGTAAGTGATGTGTGGCCATGGGATCCGAATTTCAATTGTTATTACTAGTATGAGTGTTTACTATTAAAAATGCACCTTTTCATTATTTGTCTGCCATTACAGTGTATCATGAAATGTTGTTTGTCAGTTGTTTGTCAGTTATTCAGTCGGTTTTGTTTAAATTATTCACAATCGGTCTTGGGTCAATGAGATTCAAACCATATGGTGTTGATAATTAGCACCGTTGAATGCCATTTACTACTTGTTATA